>NC_050070.1:88631579-89294079 GCF_009764565.3 Dermochelys coriacea | reverse complement strand
GACCTGATAATCTACAAATACACTAAGGGCTGTTTTAAAGATTTTGGGGGTGAACTGATCTCCATGTCCACTTAAGGTGGTGCAGGATGGGAGATTTAGGTTACATATTAGGAAAAACTTTCTAACTAAAGGATAGTTAAGCTCTGGAATAGGCTTCAAAAGGAGTTTGTGGAATCCCCATCACTGCAGGTTTTTAAAAACACATTAGACAACCACTAGTTGGGGATGGTCTAGGCTTGGTCCAGAGTCAGTGCAGGGGGCCGGACTAGATGACTTCTGGAGGTTCCTTTCAGCCATACATATCTATGATTATATACTATTTTTCCACAGGACCCCAGCTTAATTCAATGCAGTGGACTCACTCAGTGAACAGCTATTCAATCATTTAATTTTCCTCATTGTTCATTGTGTGGGCTCATGCCTTTTTAATGCACATTATTCAAACTCTGCACTGAATTATTAATCTCCTCATAGGCTTTTCTAGGCACCCATCACTAGGATATCTGAGTGCTTCACAAACGTGAAAGAGTATATTTTCACAATAGCCCTGTAAAATGGGGAACCAATGCAACAAAAGATCAAGGTTAAAATATTTACTAATTTTGGGTAGTCAATTTGAGAAGCCCAGGACCTGATATTGTGGAGTACTGAGCATTTTATAACACTTTATATGTTCAAAGAGCAACTTCCATTGACTTCCTTTGCAGCTGACAGTGCTCAGCACTTCTGCAAATCTGGCCCAGGGTCTCAAGTTGGGGATCCATAAAATAAGGAACTCATAATTAGCGGCCACCTATGAAAAGTCTGGTTTAAGCAACTTGTCCAGCCTCATGGAGGAACTCTGTGGCAGAGGCAGGAATAGAATCCAATTCTCCAGGGCAGTATGCAGCTGTTTTAAACATAAAACTGTCCTTTCTTTTCTTGTAATCCCCTGCCTCATTCATGACACACCTTCCAATTTCACATGTATAAACTTTACAAGCTTGTTATGAAAAGTCTAAATTTGGGTTCCACATACCAAACTGTAGCCAACATACAAGAGAGCTCTAAGCTGATCATTTCAATTTTGTCTAGATTTTACTTTGGGCACATGAACTGACTGTAAATCTTATGCTCTAATAAATTTGTTAGTCTCTAAGGTGCCACAAGTACTGCTTTTCTTTTTGCGAATACAGACTAACACGGCTGCTACTCTGAAACCTGTAAATCTTTAACAAGTGATGGATTTCAAAGCATCAGAGGGCAGTCACATAGCTATCATAATAGGTAATATATACAACGAGAACAATAAGTCACAATGTCTATATAGCCTCATGAAATCACTTTTACTTACATACAATAAATGTATGAGCAATAAATATGTAATTTTCCATATAAATCTTGATTGGTATTGAATTATTTGCCAGTAAATTAGAACCATATATTAAAACATACATATAGTGAGATGTGGTTTAAACATGGGATGGGTAATGAATGAGTCAAACTCTGCAATTCAGCTACAATTTAAATTAGCAGTAATTTTGGCTGTACTTATTTTTTCATTCCACTGTTAATATTTCTCATACCACTGCTGGAATCCATCCAGCTCACATTGCCTGCAAGAACAGTTACACAACTTTTTAAAATCTTCTCTCTGCATTTTTCTAAACCCCAAATGTATTTGGTTATTTACTGTTTCTTTCTTTAAGATAAACTTAAAACATCAGTTTCAAAGCAGAAATCTCCATTACTGAGGGCATGATTTGGCCCACTGTTTCCATATTTGCCTGGAATATGTGCATTACAGGCAGCATATTCATAAATAGAAGTCCTTAGGGCATGGCATAAGCACCACTGATGGCCTCTCTGGTTTCAGTTATGCAATATGAATTGGCTTGTAGAGTAATGTGACTAGGAAAATCTAATTTTCTGCCCATTCCTGGCTGAACTGAATTGTAAGCTTTTTTCCCCCTGCTAAGTGAAAGAGTGTAAAACTCTGCAGTCTGGCCCCTCCTCTTCAGCCTTCTCTTATCAGGTGAACTGAGTTACCTGAACAAAGGTGAACTGAAGCCTGAAATTTACCAGTATGCTTACTTTAGACCACAAGAAATTGCATTAGATGCAATGCTTCCTTGTGGAAGGCTGAAATATCAGGCTTCACTGCATAGCACTGCACAATACATCACACACATAATGTATTAGTGCACTGTGTAAGAAATAAGGGTACAAGAAAAAAAAGTGACCCAGCTTATGTCAAGCCTTATTCACTCTTAAATTGGCAAGAGCATACATCAACCTTGTCCTGCATTGCTGCAATACCATTTCAATATGTTTTAGTGCCAGGAAATGTCCCTCTGGCACTGGAAAACTTCCAAACCAGTGCACAGTGACAAAGTGTTTCAGACAAATAAAAAAAAATAAGTGGTTCCAGAAAATATACTGCCAAATGAATACATTTTCCACAACTGACCAGCATAGTCTCCTGACCCTCAAGTCAAAGAAATTCCAACTGAAATGCTGTGTTGCCTTTCTGTCTTCAAAAATCCACATTAAATGCTTTGCAAAGCAGTTGCATCTGCCCTTGCTGTAGCTCACGAAAGCTTATGCTCTAATAAATTTGTTAGTCTCTAAGGTGCCACAAGTACTCCTTTTCTTTTTGCGAATACAGACTAACACGGCTGCTACTCTGAAACCTAAACAAGAGGGTAGATCTGGAAAATGAAGTATTAACTTATGGATAAGAAGACAATGTTAGGCAAGAAGCCTGTTTTTATTCTCCATTTTATCTATTTATGAATAGGTGCTTTATGTTTGTAATATTCCAGGGACATAAAAATAAACACACTGATGAGGACAAGGCTTTTGAAGTTTTGCATTACTCAACAAAATTATCTGGTTGACTTTATATGCAGAAGGGCTCTCAGGAGGATGGTCCACTCTTTATTCAACCTCCATTAACATAGTAAGAAAGAAATATTTGTTTGTTTTGTAAAGTACAAAAATCTGATTTTTAAGACAAAGAGGTGAAGAATTGCCATTAACCTCTTTTTCCTTTGCAGTTTACTGATAAATGCCCATGGGTTAAGAACACACGGCATTTGTATAGCACTGTACAGGGCACAGCAGATGTATTTTTGCCGAGTGACATAATATTCTGTTTAATGCATCAGTTACCCATGATTTCTTAATCTGAATTCCAAGAACCCTTCCTGCATAGCAGAGTGAATAATCCTCCCCTCCCCTCCCCCACCGCAACACACACACACACACACACACACACACACACACACACACACACACTTACACTTCCCTAGGTACATGAAACCAGAGTTTGTGGACAGGGACAAGAGGGGAAGAAAGTCACTGCTGCTGTGACAGCAAGTATAGGTTTCAGTCAAATAGGATAAATGGATTTAAGGATTCGGAATTAGTGTTTTGTAACTGCTCTTGGCTCTGGTACATCAGAAATGTGAACCTGTCCCTAACTTATGTACTCGGTAGCCTCGCTTTTAGGTATTGAAAATTCAGCTAGCATTTAAGCCAAGTAGTTATTTGAACACATTGGGCCTGCTTCCCTTCTTACTTACAGCAGAGTAAATCGCATAGTAAAAGAGAGCCTCTGCTGTCAAGATTCCAGAATTTAACTAGAGAAAGAGAGGGAAAGGGAAGAAAGAGGTATTATCCCCATTTTGAAGATGGGGAACTAAGGCACAGGTCAATTAAAGATAAGATTATATATGAAGTCATTGGCAAAGCTGGGAATCAGCTAAAGTCCCCGTCCAATATCTTAACCAGAACATACTTTCCCCAATGCAGAGCTAAGTCAAAACTTTCCCAGAATTCAACAGTGTTATTTTCAGAGTTTGGGGTCTGACCCACCTCTGAAATATCATATCTTTTCAAAGGTCACCTGCCTGAGCTATTTCAATACACCTTTGAAAATATTCTTGGAAGTTTTGCTTTTAACATCCTCCTAACCAACCAAATGATCTGTGTCTTTTGAATCGGTTGGCAGGGAGCAGACATTGGGATTGGATGACAGGAGCTGGATCACTCAATAATTGCCTGTTCTGTTCATTCCCTCTGGGGCACTTGGCACTGGCTACTGCTGGAAGACAGGATACTGGGCTTGGTCTGACCCAATATGGCCATTCTTATGTAGTTCTGCTAAAATTCCCCGATATATCTGTAAAATGCAATACACAAAACCAAAATGTATTTTTAAACTGCACTGTCAAAGGAGAATAATTATGTTTTCATCTGTGTAATTTTATGAATTTTATTAAAATGTCTACATCCCATAGTAGGTAGGGCAGATAAATATCAAAGTTCAATCAAACTAAGCTAGTTTCATTATTCCATTTTAATAACTGCCTTGCCCATATGATTTTTCCTTTAAGTAACTGGTAGATACTTACAACTTTAACTCTATCTTAACCAAGTTTGTTGCCTGGAAATATATTAGATTATCGACATATGTAAATGTTTGCCTATCTGTTTCATAGGCATCAATTTTAAAAAAGCATCCCGATTCTGAAATGCACTTAAGCACATAAAGTCAATTGAGCTAATGGATGTACTTAAAGATACTCATGTGCTCAAGTGCTTTCCTGAATAGGCCTTCTATTAGAATTTGCCTTCGATTTAAGCACATGCTAAAGTGTTCTCCTGAATCAAAGTCTTAGACGGTAAGTTTTCCAGGGTAGGAATTGAAGCAGGAAAAGGTAGTGGTCATATACATTGGTCCAGGAAAGGCATTCCATGAGTAGGGGCAATCTGGAGGAGAGAACAAACATATCTATGGGAGAACAGGAAGGTTGAACCTAGCATTGTTGACAGAGTTGACGGGACAATGTGAAAGGACAAGTGTGCAACTTGTGAACTTTACCCTTGATATTATTGTAAACACAGTTGGCAGTGAATGCAGCACCTTATCTGCTATCCCAGCAAGAAAAGCTGTCTTAGCTCCATGGCTCTAACATTTCCATTAGCATTCATCTGCCCTCAGGAGGGGAACCAGAAGGATATCCTAATGCCTGTATGGAACCACTCAAACTTTGTAATGCAAACATTAGACACCAAGTCTATTTTTCTCCGACTTTCCCCAAAAACATTTTAATAGGATTTTGTTTTGTTTTTTTGTTTTCACATCAAATAGACTTCTATGGTCTCCTGTGTCACTTGCAATCCCCCAGGGGGACTCTCTCCTCCAGGTTTTGGTGTGGGAGGAGGTGATCCCAGGCTATTATCTAGAAAATTCCAAGCACAACGCTTAAAATCCTGGGGGGTAGGAGGATGTTATGATAATTTCAGCCATTCTGCATAAAAGGATACTAAAATAAATGAATGCTAAAAGCCCAGCCAAAGCTGGATAATGAACATTCCTGTAAGTAGTGTGAGAACCAACATAAATCCATGTTTTCTGTCTAAAATAATCCATCTCTATTGATCTATTAACTTAATTTTCTCTGAATAAGAATCAATTTCCAAACCTAGTAAAGCACAACTTTGTTTGATGTTATTAGATCTTGTTCAGTTCTTCACAGACTCATGGTATTTAATTTACGCCCAATATATATATTTTTAAACTTCTTAGAGTTTTCAGCACTGGCTGCAAACTAGTGAGAAGAAAAATTTAGTGTGATTTGTGCTGCTCAGTATTGTATAGAGATCAGACTTGAAGATGACAGAGAGAATTAAATACAAGTCCTCCCTACAATACAAAACCCTAGTGTTCTTTATAGACCTTTTTGGTGTCGGTTAGTGTTGCTACAAGATTATTGCAGAGTATAATAGCTGCTGCCTCAGACTTAGATAGATAGCTTGTGGTTTAGAATTTGGTGCTCACTTTCTAATGCTACAGATAACCCATCTAGAGTGCCAAATCCTGCAAATTTCCACTTCCTAGGTGTTTTTTTTTCTGAGCAAGGATTGGTTCATAGGTCATTTCAAAGATTCCAGAAATTCAGGTGAGCAATGGTCTGCAAAAGTGGAATTCCTATTCAGGAATAAGGATTTTCTTCTTTTTCTGAGACACTTTTTTGTCATTGTTAAGAAATTTATATTTAATCTTTTTTTCATTAATCAATTTTTTTCAATATTGGAATCCTTTTTTTTAAATGACTCCTGCCTTCCCCCCCCATAAAGAAGCAGCAAGAAAGCTAGCAAAACACACCTGAAGGACTGAGTGACTCTTGGGAATGTGTAAAGGAAGAAAGAACATTTCTTCTGGAGGTTGTTGGTTTGGATCCAGGTCAGTTGTGGCCAAAAGTCATCATTGGATGGATGTTTAACCTATGCAAAATGAGCCAGTAATCTCAAAGCAGAGCCAAATAATACTGAAAAACCTATGACAGTAATTGGCATCCTTGTAGACAGATTTGGAAGAGAAGCCAAACATTGAATGAGCAAGGAAAGTGAACAACACTCACCAGTAGAAGTGTCCCTTCAGTGCAAGTCTGAGAACAATATTGCAGAATTACTTGAGGAAGCTCACACAGCTATTGTGCTTGCTCTGTACATAAAGCCGGGAGTGTGAGCCCCAGTATTCTCAATCCAGCACTTTCTCAGACCCTACATTTGTGAGAAAATTGTAAAAAAATTAAAATAATCAGAAGAAATAGAACCTGCAAAAGCAACACGAGAGCTCATCTCTTGTTCACAATGATTGGCCCAACCCTAGAGCTGGATAAAATAATCCCAGCCCTGGCATGATTTCAATAAATGTATACAACCTGATTAAAAGAAAATCTCTCTCTCCTTAGATGCCCAGAACTATTGAGTGGGTGTTAACACAGTTAACCCTTTTTCTGTGCAAACATTTAAACATAGTCACAGTAAGCTTCAGGTAAGCATTTAGGACTAAATTCAGCCTCATGCAGAGTGCCATTAGGGGTATGTCTACACTACAGCAAGGAGCCTGGGTAGAGACACTCCCAGCCTGGATAGAGACTCTCTCTAGGATCCTCGAGTTAGCATGGTAAAAATAGCAGCATGGACATCACAGAGACTTGGGTTAGATCTCAGACTTTGGAGGTCGAGTTGGCTTAAGAGCCCAAGTTACCACCCATGCCGCTATGCATATGGCTATTTTTTAGCATGCTAGCTTGAGCCCTGCTAGTGCAAGTCTGTCTACATTGTAATATCTTTGTCTCGTTTTCAGTGTTGGGTTTAGTGTGTGGGTGCAGGGGGGTGCTGGTGGCCTGCAATGTACAGGAGATCAGACTAGATGATCTAGTGGTCGCTTCTGGCCTTAAACTCTTTGAGTCTAGCCAGGCTTGCTCCCAGCTTCAGCATAGACACATACTGTAAGGCCTATGCACCATTTAAGTCAGATAAAGTCTGACTTCACCTTTAGTTAGAATTGACCACACACACAACTTACAACACTTTATCAACTGTTCACCTCATTTTTCAGAGCTTAGGACAAAACATCATATAGGAATGATAGGACTGGAAGGGACCTTCAGAGGTCATCTAGTCCAGTCCCCTGCACTCATAGGACTAAGTATTATCTAGACCATCCCTGACAGGGGTTTATCTAACCTGCTCTTCAAAATCTTCAATGATGGAGATTCCACCGCCTCCCTAGGCAATTTATTCCAGTGCTTAACCACCCTGACAGGAAGTTTTTCCGAATTCAAACCTAAACCTCTCTTGCTGCAATTTAAGCTCATTTCTTCTTGTCGTCTCCTCAGAGGTTAAGAACAATATTTTTCTCCCTTCTCCTTGTAACAACCTTTTATGTACTTGAAGACTGTTATCATGTCCCCTCTTAGTCTTTTCTTTTTTATACTAAACAAACTCCATTTTTTTCAATCTTCCCTCATAGGTCATGTTTTCTAAACTTTTAATCATTTCTGTTGCTCTCCTCTGGACTTTCTCCAATTTGTCCACATCTTTCCTGAAATGTGGCACCCAGAACTGGACACAAAACTCCAGCTGAGGCCTAATCAGCATGGAGTAGAGCAGAAGAATTACTTCTTGTGTCTTGCTTACAACACTCCTGCTAATGCATCCCAGAATGCTGGGGGGGGGTTTGTTATTTTTTTGCAACAGCTTTGCACTGTTCACTCATATTTAGCTTGTGGTAAACTCTGATCCCCAGATCCATTTCCACAGTACTCCTTCCTAAGCAGTCATTTCCCATTTTGTATGTGTGCAACTGATTGTTCCTTACTAAGTGGAGTACTTTGTATTTGTCCTTATTGAATTTCATCCTATTTACTTCAGACCATTTCTCCAGATTGTCCAGATCATTTTGAATTATAATGCTATCCTCCAAAGTACTTGCAACCCTTCCCAGGTTGATATCACACGCAAAATTTATAAGTGTACTCTCTATGCCATTATCTAAATCATTGTTTTATAAAGTTGTAGGTCAGTTGCACTTGAATGTACTGCTTAAGCACCAAATCCCCAATGTACTACATGTAAGTTTCCTCTTCTCTCATGGGCGAGAACAATGGCTAACAATGTACACAGATTTCAGAGTAGCAGCCGTGTTAGTCTGTATTCGCAAAAAGAAAAGGAGTACTTGTGGCACCTTAGAGACTAACAAATTTATTAGAGCATAAGCTTTCGTGAGCTACAGCTCACTTCATCGGATGCACGAGTTCTTTTAAACCTACTTCTTTTTAGTTTCTTTAATCTTCCCTCTCTAAACCTGAACAAAATCAACATATCACCACAAAGGGCTCATTACTCCTTATTCTTTTAAAACCATACTAACAGTGTCCAATAATTGTGCAATAAGTCATAAAGGGCTTGATGCAAACCCCTCTGAAGTCAGTAGGAGTTTTCCTATTGACTTTAATGGATTCTGGATTAGGCTGCGTGTGTCTGTTAGCCCAGTTGAGGTCATACTCATCCTCCATTTACTAGTTTGCTTTCAATTTCTGTTATTTTTTGGATCTAGGACTCTGATTATTTTCTTGAGACTTGTATAAAATTATTATTGATTTTGAGCTCAGATCTTGCCAACACAGATGTTCTGTAATGGGTTGTATGAAAATAATTATTATTTCAGGAATAAGATCCAAAAACAGGTATTATCAGGCAGTAATTGACTAAATCCAGTATTCTGCCATAAAACAGAAACCATTTTACTAACTGATGAGAATTATCAAATTAGGTTTTATCAGTAGAGCTATTCATTTCAATAATTAACTTAGAAGAAGAGAAAGGTTAAGATAATGACAAACTAGACTATGATAGTTAACCCTATTGATGTTTCTGGTTGGGACATAGGGCCCTAACATAAAATGAAACTGAGGCCCTGTTCTGTTCCTGTCTTGTCTAGTTAGATTATAAGCTCTTCGGGGTAGAGGCTCTCTGCTACTTTGTGTTTGTATAGTACCAAACACAATGGGTACCCATCCTTTGCGGGTTCTGAGGAACTGCTATAATAAATATAATCAATAAGAATAGTCCTGATCCTAATGAAATCAAAGTGAAAACTTCCATTGCTTTCAACTGGAAAAGAACTGGATCCTTAAAGAGTACTCATTAGGGAAAAAGTGCATTCTTCACACCAAGTACAAACTTATACCTATACAGAGGTGAAAGTAGGCCAGTCTGGTCTGGTAAGGCATACCAGGAGGAGCCAGTACACAACCGACCATACTGACAGGTGGCAGCTTCCCCAGGCCAGTGATTTAAAGGTTCCGGGGCTCCTGGCAGTGGCCAGAGCCACAGGTCCTTTAAATCACTGCCACGCTGCCGGAGCCCTAGGGTAGTGGCAGCAGCCAGGAGCCCCGGGGCTCCAGCTGCAATTAAAAGGGCCCGGGGCTCTGCTGCGGTAAGGGGAACGTCCAGTAGATTTGCAGAGTTGTGGATCCATGGGCCCGACCTCCCCACAACCCAGATACTCTATTTAGCACTTGGGAAGAAGCTCTTGTGAAGCAGAACTCTGAAACATGTAAGAGTTGCTGACCACATGTAGGGACTGCTGTCATTCTGCATTTCTTTCACACAAGGGAATCTCAGTGATTCCTCTATCTTTAGGGCCATCTATGCTTGCAAACAGGGGGACATATTTCCCACTCGACCTTATAGACATTACTGCTTCAATCAGTAGCAGAAGCATGACATAGCAGGGGCGCTGTTTGAACAGGCATAAAATTTGTCAGGGGAAAAATCCGGCATCTTTTATTAAATAGATGCCTAAAGTTTGGGAATTCACATTCTTCACCACAGAGTCATAAATATGCCAGGCCTAGGGTTACCCAAAATATCAAAGGACAATGAAATGGTTAAAAAGGGGGAAGTAATAGCGCAGTGTAGAGATGATAAAGAAGAATGACTAATGGAGATAAGTTTGATTATCTGATTTTAACAATGTCGTTTGAAAGGTAATGAAATCAAAATATATCCTAACAAAAACACAGCTTTAAATACATTTAATTTCCAGATTAAATATAGGCAGTGTAACCTTCCTGAAAACTGTTTCCTTGGAAAACTGAGACAGTAGTACAATGCAGGGAAAGATTTTATATTTACAAAGATCCTTAGAGGTATGTATTATTAGGATAAAAATCAATAGCTTAATCTTTCAAATGACTAAAATGTAAACAATCTGCCATTATTTCAGTTGCTGTGCATTTTGAGAATAGTCTTGAACAACCTCTTTGTGATTAAAATAGCTCAGCAGATCATCTCTGTGTGATAACACGTATGTTGTACATCTTTGAAATACAAATCAATTATTTTCGACCTAACACTAGCCGGAAGCTGTACTACTAATTAACAAGTTGAACTAGAGGGTCCCTCTGCTGCTGCTCATTAAAAAGTTCATTGCAACTGTTAAAAATCTCAAGATAACAGAGCACTGCAAAATACAGAAGAAGGCAGATGTCCATATGGCAGTGATTATTCAGACTGTGGTATGAACAATATGAGATAGAAGTTTTCCTGGCTCCAGATCACCTTACTGATTCATAGAAGCCAATTATTGTTTTTATAGGAGGTTAGTGTTTCACTGTGTTAATGAAAAATGCAATGGTTCATTCATGATTTCCCTTCTTACAGATCTTTTGATACTCAGTCATGGTACAAACAATTAATGGAAAGGGTTCAAGGGTGGGAGCAAGCAGTATATCAGTCAATCAATAATGGAAGGAAAGATAAAGGAAGCAGATATTAGGAACAGTTTCCAGTGTGGAGATGGAGAAAGCATGATGTATGGCAACCAGTAAGCTGTTCTAAACAGTGGTGGCCAGGAAATGTTTTCTTTTCCCCTAGGGGATTTTTTTTTGCAGAAAATGAAAAAAAAAATCAGCTTCATAAAAAATAAATCAAAACCTGAAAACATTTTGGGTTTACAATTTGTGAGGAAAAAAAATCTAGAAAGCAGACTCTTTCCATAAAAATGTTGTCAAATGAGTAAGGCTACATTTTAGTCATGGGTATTTTTAATAAAAGTCATGGACAGGTCATGGGGAAAAAAACAAAAATTCACGGCCCATGACCTGCCCATGACTTACTATATATCCTTAACTAAAACTTGGCCAGGGGACTGCAGGTGCTCAGGGGGGCATGCTGGGGGCACCATGGGTGCTGGGGGTGGGTGGCCCGGGACTCTTGCTGGTGCTGGGGGACAGCCCGGGACCCCTGCTGGTTCTGAGAGGGTGGCTGGGCAGCAGCACATGGCCTGGGACCCCTGCTGGTGCTGGGAGGGGGGCTGTGTGGTGGGGTGCAGCCCAAGAGCCCTGCTAGTCCTGGGAGGGGGGCTGAGTGGCAGTGCATGGGTGGGTGCAGTGGTGCACAGCAGAGGGTACAGTGGTGCATGGCAGGGGGGGCGGTGGTGCATTGCCCCCCCCCACAGCAACTGTGGTCCCCCACACCAGGCGCCAGTACCCAAGGTCCCCTGGCCCAAGTTTTAGTTAGGGGTATGGAGTAGAATTGAATACCTGTGACTAAAACATAGCCTTATTTTTAGTGTACTAGCTCAATGAGAGTTAGTGAAAGTATTTCTCCCTGAGCAGGGAAGCACACCCATAAGTACAAGTGTAAATGTAGTCAAAGAGCTAGGTCTTCAGCTGGTGTAAATTTATTTATGCCAGCTGGCAATCTGGCCTTTTCATGCCAGGAAATAAAAAGACATGTTGACTACACTGAAAGCCTGTAATTTTCTGCCTGCTTTATAAATTTCCATTCTTGAAGTAGAACCGTCAACAAAACTCAAAAATGAGATTGATGGAGGTAGATGGGGCACAGATAATGTTTATGAGTGGGAACACTATGTCAGGTGTTCTCAACTGCGAGTTATAACCTCCCTTCCCTTCTCATATTTCTAACCAGAAAGCGGGAGTTTCAGCTAGACTGGAAAGGGATTCCAGGGGATTCCTGGTATAGAAAAGGAGACTGTGGTATGGAAAAAGTTGAGAATCACTGCACTAAATAATGGAGGCACATGTGAAGGCAGTAGTCCTTGCTGACAGTCCCCACCCCCCTATCATCAGTGCAGGATCCATTCCTGCAGACCGAAAAGGCAGAGCGCACAGGACACAAACCGTTGAAAGATGGTGCCAAATGCGGACAGAAGCACAGGGATTGCTGGGATGCAAAGCAATGCATCATGGGGCACTGGGACAGGACCCAGGATGCACCACGACCTCCTCCGCCTTCCCACAACTATTAGCGGCAGAAGAGAAAGAGATGCTTTGCGGGATTAGAGTGAACCGCTCTGAATATGCCACAAGTGGCGCAAATGTGAACACGCTATTGCGCAAGCAGCTGACAGTGTGAATACACAACAGCAATTTCCCTTCAGCATTCTCTGAGAAGCGCTGTAACTCTGCCAGTGTAGACATTCCCTCAGAAAGAACCCCGGGGGTGAGCCCAACTGCTGTGGGGAAGAGTAAGCTTGCCTAGCAGGGGGGATTCCAGATTGGACCAAGGGGCAAGGGACAGAGACTGGACTGGGAGCCTGCTGACTAGACACTACAATTGTCAAAAGTAAATGCCCTCTGCTTCCTCTAGTAGTTCAGACTCTACTATAGTCCCACTTGACTCCACACAATCTTCTGCATCCTCAGAATCAACAAGCTCTACCTAAAGCTTGTTGGGGTCATTTTTTCCAGTGTCTTGATGATCCATGAGGTCCTATTTGTGTTTACTGAAATCTGAGAAGTAATCTAGCCACCACAACAATGATGAGACAGCTCCCGTGCAAGCATCCAAATTAAATAATGGTCTTTGCTCCTTTAGATGATCTATCTCTTACTCCCACTGCTGATTGGCAGCATTGGGGTAGTTATTACAGTCATGTTAATTGATTTTTCAATTGAACAGCAGTGCAAATGCCATTGGCCATATGAAAGAGAAAATTACTTGGCAGCACAGGTTTTGGTGAAATACAGATACTAAATTCACACTCACTGTTGCAGTCCAGGAACTTCAACATTTACAAATAGGATTGAACTATGCCAGTTCCAATAAAACACTACTCCTGACAATTATGCTCCATTAATCAGTGAAACATAAATTAATCTAATGGAGTTTGTTTTGATATCTTCTAATTTAAAATAAGAGTATGTACCACAGTGAATGATATACTCAATGCTATTTCAAGTAGAGCAACCCAAGATCATATGACTCTTATTTCCAAATGATCATTGGGTATATGCTACTCCCTAACCCACATCAGCTCCACTCTTTGGCACAGAGGGGTACTAAGCCATAGTCTGCTCTAATGTTGCCATTCTCCACCCACTTTGGAGAGACTAGACCTGCTGGTTCAGGTAATGTCCTGAACTTTCTGTCATTTTGTATTGAAATCTGGCAAGAAGTTTAATCCCCATTTAACCTGGCTCCTAGCCCTGGTTTTGCTAGGAATCTGAGCAGGGGATCTGAACCTCACACACTCAAATGCCCATACTGAAATTCAGTGGGGTGAGGTTTCAGTTTGAACTTCTGGTTCTGAACCACCTCTAGTGATAATTAAATATATGTTCAGTAAATATTTTATAGAAATAGAGATCACACCAACTTCCATTAGCAGGCTAGTATCAGTAGCATTTTAAATGTTTATGCAAAAAGAAAAAAAACAAAAATCAAGGCTTCTATTTCAGCTTAGAATGTAAGGGATCATCACTATATTGCTCCAGGATTATATTGGTGTAACTCCATTGATCTCAATGAGGTTACAATGGTGTAAAAGTGAAATAATACAGTGGTGAATCAGGTCCCTCTAGTGTATATTTTATTGAAACAGATTTCAAGAAGAACATTAGTTAAAAAAAGTCAAACCTTTGCAGCCACAGAAAGACAGAGCCTTTGTTAACCTCTGCAAATTAAGAGATAAAGTGCCATTAAGACAGAGTACAGAATGAACTACAACTACAAAGTGACAGGTTTCAGCGAAGCAGCCGTGTTAGTCTGTATTCGCAAAAAGAAAAGGAGTACTTGTGGCACCTTAGAGGTGTACTCCTTTTCTTTTTGTGAACTACAAGTGGCTATTATTATGCTGAACGTTTAGGAGTTCACTAGAATGTGTCAGGCATGAGCCCAAGTTCAATAAGCATCCAAACGAGAAAATATCTGAGTCACTGGTTCTAAAATAAACAAAGATGTAGCAAAAGCAGTCACTAGAGAAAACACAGAATGGAAAGTAAAAAGAATTTCACAAACACGTATGGCAAGAAATCTATTGAACAAAACAAATGAACCTATTCTTCCAAAATATTATTCTGAAACTACAGAACCATTCATAGTGAAAACTGGTGTACAAAATAGTTGCAGTGTAATATAGAAGAACCGATACCTGAAATTATGTCTCTACACTTTCCAATGGCCTCAAACTCCAGAGAGAAAGTTCTAAAGAAATAAGACAGAGGCTTTGCTGTATTGAGCCTCCACATACAAACAAAATCAGTTAAAACATCTAAATCTTTCTTGTTATACAATTTAATCTTGTATAAGAATTACATAAACACATTAACAAAAGGAGTACTCGTGGCACCTTAGAAACTAACAAATTTATTTGAGCATAAGCTTTCGTGAGCTTTACAGCTCACTTCATCGGATGCATTTGGTGGAAAATACAGTGGAGAGATTTATATACACACACAGAGAACGTGAAACGATGGGTTTATCATACACACTGTAAGGAGAGTGATCACTTAAGATGAGCCTTCACCAGCAGCGAGGGGGGGGGAGGAGGAAAACCTTTCATGGTAACAAGCAAGGTAGGCTATTTCCAGCAGTTAACAAGAACATCTGAGGGACAGTAGGGGGTGGGGTGGGGAGGAGAAATAACATGGGGAAATAGTTTTACTTTGTGTAATGACTCATCCATTCCCAGTCTCTATTCAAGCCTAAATTAATTGTATTAGTATTAGTATGCTGTATTTGTTTAAACAATGCCATCCATCTAGATTTAGATTAAAAAGTCATTCAGGCTCAGTTGCACTGGAGAACTCCAGTAAGTTTATTGGGCCCACACCATTATGACCCATGAAGTTACATTGCACTGTTACTGTGGTTTTTCATTCATAGATCTCAAAGTAATTTTCAAGGGCAAACATGCATATTACTACCACTTCACAGATAGGGTATTTGAGGCATAGACTTCAAAGATATTTTAAGATCAATGGAAGTTTGGAGTCTAAATATCTTTGAGAATTTGGTTACATGATTTGCCCATAGTTACAGAGCAAGTCAGTGGCAGCTTTAGAGGTCTGGGAGTCTGTTACTAATCAGTCTGCAGGTGCCACCTTGTAAATGTTAATTTGCTTTACTGTTCAGTGAAAGTACTTCTGTCATTGCACTCCATGGGAAAAGGCTCCATGACAAAAGTTATTAGATTTACATGTCTTAATAAAAAAGAAGCATTTCTTATGCTGGGAAGTAATTGGTCTTATTTCGTAAAAATGAATTCAACATTTATAATAAAGTGATTTTAATTATAGCAGCCATGACCCATTTTGATTAGAAGTTGGAGATCAGCTGTTTTTTATTATAAGTCTGAGCTCTGGAAGATGTATATTTTTCCAGAATATTTAAGCAATTCCTCAAATAAGTTTGAGTCTTCAATTAGGAAAGAGGCACTTACACAGGCTATGGGGAAAAGGCACTTATTCAATGGTTTCAATTTTACTTTGCTAGACAATGATATAAACCGCAACAGATTACAGAAGATAATGAGCTTCTAGCTTTCACCAAAACCTCATGAACTTAAATCAGATCTTAGTGTCTCTACCCACATCTTAACTTTCTACTGGAAGTAAAGAAAATTGCTTAAAGACAAAGACAGATGGGCAGAGAACCTTTAAAAATGGTCATAATACAGACAAATATCATGCTGCAGGCTTTGATAGGCCTCTCCGAATATTAAAGTCTTGTCCAGCCCACTGTAGGTCACTATCTGAAAAAAAAATAGTTGCTATTATTAAGAACTAATGCATTGTGTCGGGGATGATATCATTATTCTGGGATTTGAATGGATATTTACTGTGTTTCTGTACCATTATCACAAATAAAGTAGTGTGAAATGTTTTATATGAAAAACAAACAAACAAAAAATCCTCACAGTTCATTTTGTCTCCAGAAAAGGAAAACTATTTTCTATGTTTTCAGTTTCACTTGTTTTTTCCCCCTTCAGTTTCCACCAAGTGTTCCACACTTGTTTGTGCACTGAACAAAAACAAAGGCCCCAGTCCTGCAGTTTGTTCCATATGAAGTCCAATTAAAGTCAATGGAGCATCATACTGGCACAGGGGTCTTCTCTCACAGCTCCAAAATAAGATAGAGCTCAAAAGATGTGTATCACCACCGTATGTCTGCATCCTCCTGAACAAATATTTAGAATTAGTATTCTAACGGTATGGACCCAATTTGGCACTTTTTGGACAAGCAAAAACCCAAAAGTGAAGGCACTAGCTTAGAATACAGAAGATATGGGTTCCATTCCCTGCTCCACTACTAACTTCCTGTGTGACTTTTGGCAAGGTGTTTAGGGTAAAATTTTGAAAACTGGCTTAAACTAATTTAAAAAAATTATTTTGATATTTAGGCACCAAAGTCCCACTGACTTTGAATGAGTTACTTTTGAAAATGGGATTTCAGCACTTTTGAAAATGTTATCCTAAGTCTCACTGAAAGTAAACAAGAGTCAGGCTACTTGTGCCTATGTAATTTAGGGACACATCCTCAAAGGTATTTTATGTGCCTTTTAGTATTTGGGCTTTAGGTGCTTTTGAAAATTTCTCTTTTCATCTCTTTGAGCTTCTGTTCCCTATCCATAAAATGGGGACAGCAGCACTTCCCTACTTCCCTGGGGAGTTGTGAAGATAAATATATTAAAGATTGTGAGGTGTTCAGATACTATAGTACTGGGGACTCTACAGATACATTAGATATCTTGACTTTAAGGAATTTTGTTTAAGGAGATAGAACTTCAGTTTTTGCGATACATTTGTCAGTGTAACAGTTTTCTACAGGCATGTTATGGTAAGCTGTCAATATTAACCTATAGTTGCCTGATTCATTTGATCCTATTGAAAATGGAATATTAGTTTGTGAGTGAGTTCATGCCACCCTGGACAAAAACAGAGGCAGAGAAGAGGCATATATGAGCATCAAAAGTATTTTCCAACTCCTTCACATACATGAAACAAGGTATTTTTGTATTATGCATCTCTGGGCGAGGGCTATGGAATGAATGTGGTATTGAGCTTCTGAGCGCATGCAGTTTGAATTTGGTCCTGTTCATTCCATTTACTACACACACATCAATAAGATAGGAAAATTTGTGGGCATAGGTATAGAAAAAAAAAAGAGAGAATCAGAAGCAACCCAGTGTGATGGCCCCAAGTCATTAAAAGCTGAGTACAGACATTTCCTCATAATGTATCCTTATTAAAGTGCAGACAATGTCTTTAAATCACTTGCTGAGAGAATGCAGGTGTATGAAACAAGTTGTCATGAAATAAACTTACCCCTCTTTGAAAAACACGTTATGTAATGAGTGCCCTCTGGACATAGAAAAAGGAAAACATTCTCTCTGCCCCAAGAACCTTACAGTCTAGATCAAACAAAATGATATGGAGTATGAAGACCAAGCCTTCCATCTTGTGGACCTCTGCAATCAAAAATAATATGCATTAACACTATAGTGGTGGCGTTAGCACAATCTTATTCAATCCACAGTGTAAGGGGGAAATTGTCACTAGATTCAAACACTGGTTTCTTTAACAAGCATTTGTTAAGCTTCACTTCCTTTTCCTTCATGTAAATACATTGCATCTCCTAGAATATAAATGGCTTGCCAAATATATATATAAGAGTAAAAAGGAAAGAATCAAGATTGATAACAGCAACAACAGAAATAGGAGTAGTAATACATATTTAACTGTCTGTAAATAAAGCTAATGAAATCCCTGCTAATACAAATTGGTAAAAGAGTAATAAATTAATGAAAACCTATAAAGAGTCTCATCATACCATCACTATATATATAGGCAATGAAGGTAGGACAAGAAGCAATCAGATGAACTGTAGCAAGAGAGATTTAGGTTAGATGTTACAATTTTTTTTCTAACTATAAGGATTGTTAACTACTAAAATAGTCTATAAAGGGAGATTGTGTAATCCCCATCACTGGAGGTTTCTAAGAACAGGTTAGACAAACACCTTTCAGGGATGGTCTAGGTTTAACTTGATCCTGCCTCAGTGTGAGGGATGGACTAGATGACCTCTCAAGGCACTTTCCAGCCCTACACTTCTGTGATTCTATATTGTACTGTACTTCGCTAAATTTTTTCCTCACACTTCATTGAATAGCTTGGCTTCTACAGTGGATATTTCATTGGCTTCTGTAGTATAGATTTACCACCTGTGATGGGGTAAACTAGGTCCTGAGGCCCCTGCTGGAGCCATTGTGGCTCTACCACATCCCACCCCAGAAAAGGGCAATAGAGAGGTTCTCCAAGCTACCTAGAGCGACGGTGAGGGAAGCAACCCATCAGGGTCCAGCAGTCTAGTATAAGAAGAGCTGAGGGGCCAGAGCAAGTGCAGTTCCTTGCTTGAGCTGGAGGAGAGTAGATGGTACTCTGGGTTGGCTGCTGGGACTCCACCAAGACAAGGCCCTGAGATAAGGATGAATAAGGAGAATGTGCTGGAGCCATGGGTAGGTGGCCTAGGGAATGCAGCAATGCAGTTTATTTAAAGGGATGGACGGCTGCTATCTATAGGGTCCCTGGGCTGGAACCTGGAGTAGAAGGTGGGCCTGGCTCCCCTCGCTCCAGCCACTGGGAAAGTGGCCTGGACTTTGAGGCACCCCAGAAGGGGAATGGAACTGTAGTGGCCCAGCTGAAGAGCTGGGGCCAGAAAGGCCCTAAGAGGGTGAAGACACTGCCTCCAGCGAAGGAGTCCTGGGGCACTGCTCTATTCTGGACCAGGGACAAACAGAGAGACATCAGAGGGCACTGAGAGAGGACTTGTTGGAGAAAAACACAGTTCTCATATAGGCTGGGCGCAGCAAGTCAGATACACTTTATTATCTCAAGCAATTGCACAAAAGGAGAGAGTGCTCTAGGACACAGGGTTTCCCCCACCTAGTCAGGTCTCTCTAAAGATAAACAATTAGAGCAAGTATTTATACCTTTATTACAGACAATAATAAGCAACAGCTGCATATTGTTTATACATAGTCCTTCATGATATCTTATTTTTCTCAATTTCTCTTATAGTCTACATTCAATTCTTATCTAATACCAGGTCACAACAGCCTCTTTCACAATTCTTTTCCACTCACTTCGCACTATCCCCACTTCTACAAATCTTGCGTTATTAAAGCTAGAGTTAGCCTGACTCCTGCTCGTTTCAGAGCCCTGCATCCAAATTCCCTTTATCTACTTCCACAGACTTGTACCCTGAAATGGTTTGCGTTGCTTTTATCTCACAGGCAGACTGTGTACAACTTGGCCAGAGGGCTGAGTCACTGAAGACCCACCACAAACAGAGAGAGAGAGAGAGAGAGAGAGAGAGAGAGAGAGAGTTCAGGCAAATACACTTGACCAGGGGTGCTCGCAAGAGGTGAGTGCGACCCCTTTATGCCATCCAACATTTCACTGTATTTGCACACAGGACTCAAAATGCAGACAATGGCTTGTAATGGTCATAATAAAGTGAACCTAAATTTCTAGTTTCTGCAGAGAGCAACATTGGCATATCCAAATAACAGAAGTAATAGATGTTGTTCTATTGCTTAAAGTAAAGATCTCCCATAATTTATTTTAATGCCAATTCCTTTTCATTAAAGTAGTTTTATATATTATTGGGCATGCAAGACAAAACAAAGAAAACATGTGTGATTGGTAGCCCTGACTTGAGCTCACTGATTGATGCCTAAAAAGGCAAAAGACTCACAATAACATCTGTTGCAAAAAGGCCCAAGGGTGAAGCATAATGGGGATTTAATAGCTGCAAAGTCTCCAGCCATGTGGTATGTTCCTCATGAGTTCACATGGATAGGTGTGGGCTGATTATTTTCACTGAAGAACTGCAATGTTTCAAGATGAATCAGATGAGGTAGCAAACCAAACACAAACCAACAAATTGTTGAAGTTTGGTGGAAATTATCAGTTTACACAGATGGTAAAATAGTGGGATAATATTGGTATTAAGCAGACCAGCTAACATATGATGTTTTAAAAGAAAAAAAACCACAAGAACTTGCAGTGTATTAAGACTTTAGCATAACCTGGATGGTACTATTCTGTGACCCTTAGCTGAAACTGATAAGAATGGATGACAGGCATATGGCGAAGGTGAGCAAGACCCGGCCAAATTCTGCTTCAATTCAGATTGGTGTTGATCCAGTGCAATTCTCTGAAGTATGGAGTTATTTGACAAATCAGCTCTCAAAATATTACAAACAATAATTTGGGTTGGTTGGTTGGTTTGTTAATGCAGTGCTATTAAAATAGCAAGCCTAGGACAATGAGGGTAATTGCTCCCAAAACACAAGTAACTCAGCATTATTGGCAAACCTAGAAAATACTGATCCATAGTAATGGAGGAATTGTGAATTCCTTCTCCAGTTGTCTCAGAGAAGCATATTAATGAACTGTGTCAACTGGACAATATAAAAATATTGTACCTTGTATGCAGAATGTTATTGTTAAAGGATTGAGGCAGCAACAAGACCCCTTACAGAACAATGAGAACAAAAAGAAGAGCTTGAAGAAAAGTTATTGTGATAGCCTGTATCTACAGCTGATGAGCAATTGGCAGACTGACTCTAAAAAGACACATAGCCAAGGGACAGTGAATTGATTTTTCCAGGGTTAAAACCCAATTTCAACCACAGACAGCACATTTCATATTTCTCCCTTACCACCCCCCCCCCCCCACCAGGCAGCAATCATTAACTTTCAGGTCTAATTGCAAACATTTTCTAGTATATGAGCTTTGCAACACTGCAGCATGTCTTTCACTGGGTTAGTTACAGTCAGAGTGAGTGCACCATAGAACTGTGGAATAATGTGTTTTAGAAGAACAAAGCCTGAGAAGGCCACCTGGAAAGCAAATAACCTTGTCAGAGTACAAGTGCAAATAAAATTAAGGTAATGAAAGATTCTCTCCCTTCTTCTTCATGCTTAATACAGAAAGCCTTCTTGGTGCTTCATGTAGGCCTACCATTTTCCCATCCTGCATGGGCTGATTGGTTTCAACCACCACTGAAGTCAGCTTTCAAGAAGTAGTCAGCATTGTCCAAGATCAAGCTCCGTCTTTTTAAATGAAAAGGCAGCCTGAGCTCATTTTCCAAGGCATGTGAAGATGTGCACCATCAGTTGCTCAGAGGTAGGTCAAACTATCAGTATCTGAAACTCAAGCTTCAGTTCTCACTCCCTCACATCATCTCCAAGACTGATGGACCAATGTTACTGTAAAATGGCTTCTTTTTGAATATTGCTCTTCTTTCATCAACTGCTTTTTGTTCCTGATCCTAGGAAAGTTTGACATTTTTCAGCTGCACAAAGGCCAAATTTTCCAAATGCAAGAGCTTAAACTGCAGCTGCAAAATCTGGGTATACATGAATTGCATGCAAACAACCTGCATTTGTAGCAAATTGTGTAATTACAAATGCAAATAGTACTTGCACATGCAATTACCAGATTTTCATTTGCATATGAAGGCTCTGCAGGTGTAAATCATCTGTATTTTTAAGGTTTAGTATAATGGATTTGTTTTAAATGGACAAGAACAGTAAGACTGAAAAAAATCATGGAGGCAAGGAATTACAGCTAATGTCTGGGCTTTATTCAGAGTTGTAGGCAAATTTACACATCATTCTAGAGGCACTAATAGCCCAACACCGGAGATGAAGTAAAATGAGATAAAGGTATAGTACCTGAGTCCTTCCCAGATTTTGTGTGATTAAGGAAGTCCCTCATTATTTGTAATAGCTTTTTGTATTGAGATAGGAGATTGTTGCTTACCACGAATAGACATTTTAATGAATAATTACATGATTAAAAGGTAACTTCAGTTCTGTATTTATTCGTTAGCTAGCACTGTACTATATTTGTTCATTAGTAGTCAGAATGAACTATGCAGTAAATGGGTCCTAATCAATGGATGCAATTATAGCTAAAGTAGTAACTTTATCAAAAGGATAACAGGCTTATGCTCTAACAACCATGCATTATGTGCAAGATATTGAATGCTCACCCTTGAGCTTTTAATTTCAGTAGAAGGTTTCTTGAACTATGTAATTAGCTCATTAATCACATACTCTTCCTTGAGAGCCCCTCCTTGTAGCTCGCCAACTCCCCTTCTGTCTAAGGAGTGACTGCAGAGCTCCTCCTTACAGTCTCTCCTCCTCACCACTCCCAATTTCCTCTCTTTATAAACCTATCCTCAGCTCCTCTCCTCTCCATCTACCATTAGGCCTTCTCAGTCCCTGCTCTCCTTCAAGTACAGCCCATAAGGTTAATTGGCCTGTTTTACTTCTTCACCCCATTACAGGCTCCTCAGGGCTAGACCCAAAAAGGAATTTAAGCACCCAACTGCCACGTTAGGTACCTAAGTCCAAAATTTAGCTCCTCAAAACCCCTGCTCAGCTGCAGAGATCTAAACTGGGTAGGCACCTACACCAAGTTTCTGCTGATAAAATCCCCAGGGCTCCTAAAGATCTTCCAGCTACCTCAATGCAGACACCTAACTGCATCAAAAAGTCAATGTGGTCTTCAAACTAGGAGTCTTCTGCCTATCACATCTGTGAGTCCTGATCCACTAGGCATGCTCTGAGGCTACCTAATTCATTGGGTTCAACTCAAAACAGTGTTGCTGTTATTATAATATTTATCCCAGCTGTTAGAGCACACAGGAAGGATGTGGGAGACTCAGGCTCAAACCCCTTGCTGCCTGATGTGAAACCCACCATTTCTCAGGAGAGTACCCTAACCACTGGACTATGGTATATCCATAGTCCATATATACCCACAGGAATCATTACCGTTGAAACCATTCCATAGGCACTTTTGAAACGTTTAGCCTAAGGATATGTCTACACAGTAATTGAACACCCAGAGCTGGCCTGTGTCAGTTCACTCATGGCTGGGGGCTCAGGCTGCACTGCTATTGAATTGCCATGTAGACATTCAGGCTCAGGCTGAAGCCTGGGCTCTCGGATGCCATGAGGGGGGAAGATCCCTGAACCCGGGCTCCAGTCCGAGCCCAATCGTCTACACTGCAATTAAGCAACCCCATAGCCCAAGCCCATCAAGCACAAATCAGGCCAGCCCCGGATGTTTAATTGCTATGTCGATGTCCAAGTCATTTTTCAAAATGGGACTTGTGCTTTTGAAAAATTTACCATAAGTGATTTGCCCAAGGTCAAAAGGATAAGTTACTGGCAGAGCTAGAAATAGAACCCAGGGGTCCTGAATCCCAGCTACCCCTCTGCTCAACTTTGTATTATCCATGAGGCCTATGGATTTGAAGAGTTCCTCACATGCATGATCCTTCTCCTGCAAATACTTAAATATGTATGTCATTTTACTCATATAAGTAGAGCCAAATTATATATGTATATAAGGTTCATCCATTTCAATTTTAAATGTATTTAGAGAAAGGGCTTCCACCGTTTTTCTAAAGAGAATGCTACACCAAAGGGGCTAATGGTAACTTTTTTCCACCATAAGTTTTTCCAATCAGGATACCTGAAGCATGCTTATAATGGATCATGGACATAAAAATAAAGAGAAAAGGGTCCCTTTCCTCACTCCTCTGCTTCCCCATAACCATCTTGCTTCTCTCCTTTATCAGTAAATTCCTTCTGTCAGCATGAATGAATGCACTTGGGCATGGGAGAAATATATTACTTTGTTTCTATTGCATTCATTATGAATATGCAGCAAGACTTCTCTGACATGATATGACATTTGGGAAACATGCAATAAATACAAATACAAATGAAGATGACTACTTAATCTGAAAAGACAAATACAGGTACTGAATCCCACTTGTGTTTATGATTGACACTTAAGTGTGTTAGTGGTGTGCACATTTTTCACTGTGCCAGAAAAATCTTCTGTTAAAGGTTTCTCAACATACAGATTTCAGAGTAGCAGCTGTGTTAGTCTGTATTCGCAAAAAGAAAAGGAGTACTTGTGGCACCTTAGAGACTAACAAATTTATTAGAGCATAAGCTTTCGTGAGCTACAGCTCACTTCATCTGATGCATTTGGTGGAAAATACAGAGGGAGACTGATATACACACATAGAGAACATGAACCAATGGGTTTATCATACACACTGTAAGGAGAGTGATCACTTAAGCTCTTGAGGAATTCCACCATGATTTCAACAATTTCCATCCCACCATCAACCTCAGCCTGGACCAGTCCACACAAGAGATCCACTTCCTGGACACTACGGTGCTAATAAGCGATGGTCACATAAACACCACTCTATATCGGAAACCTACTGATCGCTATTCCTACCTACATGCCTCTAGCTTTCATCCAGGTCATACCACACGATCCATTGTCTAAAGCCAAGCGCTACGATATAATCGCATTTGCTCCAACCCCTCAGACAGAGACAAACACCTACAAGATCTCTATCATGCATTCCTACAACTACAATACCCACCTGCTGAAGTGAAGAAACAGATTGACAGAGCCAGAAGAGTACCCAGAAGTCACCTACTACAGGACAGGCCCAACAAAGAAAATAACAGAACGCCACTAGCCATCACCTTCAGCCCCCAACTAAAACCTCTCCAACACATCATCAAGGATCTACAACCTATCCTGAAGGATGACCCATCACTCTCACAGATCTTGGGAGACAGGCCAGTCCTTGCTTACACACAGCCCCCCAACCTGAAGCAAATACTCACCAGCAACCACACACCACACAACAGAACCACCAACCCAGGAACCTATCCTTGCAACAAAGCCCGTTGCCAACTCTGTCCACATATCTATTCAGGGGATACCATCATAGGGCCTAATCACATCAGCCACACTATCAGAGGCTCGTTCACCTGCGCATCTACCAATGTGATATATGCCATCATGTGCCAGCAATGCCCTTCTGCCATGTACATTGGCCAAACTGGACAGTCTCTACGTAAAAGAATGAATGGACACAAATCAGACGTCAAGAATTATAACATTCAAAAACCAGTTGGAGAACACTTCAATCTCTCTGGTCACTCGATTACAGACCTAAGAGTGGCTATCCTTCAACAAAAAAGCTTCAAAAACAGACTCCAATGAGAGACTGCTGAATTGGAATTAATTTGCAAACTGGATACAATTAACTTAGGCTTGAATAGAGACTGGGAATGGATGAGTCATTACACAAAGTAAAACTATTTCCCCATGGTATTTCTCCCCCCCCACCCCACCCCCCCCTGTTCCTCAGATATTCTTGTTAACTGCTGGAAATAGCCTACCTTGCTTGTCACCATGAAAGGTTTTCCTCCTCCCCCCCCCCCCCCCCCCCCCCCGCTGCTGGTGATGGCTTATCTTAAGTGATCACTCTTCTTACAGTGTGTATGATAAACCCATTGTTTCATGTTCTCTGTGTGTGTATATCAATCTCCCCTCTGTATTTTCCACCAAATGCATCCAGTGAAGTGAGCTGTAGCTCACGAAAGCTTATGCTCTAATAAATTTGTTAGTCGCTAAGGTGCCACAAGTACTCCTTTTCTTTCAACATACAGAGAAAGCAAGGCAGTTTGGAAAGTCCAAATTGCATAATCTATTTTAAGTGTGCAAGATGCCCTTGAAATAATCAAACTGAAATTACCAAGGCACCAGTTCACAAGCACTGTGACATATAATCCATGAATAATGATACAACATACTTTGGTCAGAGGCAGAAATTGGGTTTTAGGATGCATGATGAATTTGTTGACTCATTAAATGTGGGAAAATTAGCAGGCTTAACAAACACAATATTATTTTAAACGTTTATTTGATACATATATATCTACAAAATGCAGTAGGCTAATTCTCACTTACACTAAGGCCACTTTACACTGCTTTGACAGTGTAGAGAACTTAAAGTGGATAAAAATGTGAAATATGTCAATGAGAATTAGTCCCAATGTCTCCCATGTCATGGATTCCCACTATGCAGTCAAGCAATATATGTAATGAGGAAAAAAAAGAGCTTAAGTATATGCAATTATGGCAGATGAGACCAGGGACTTCAGCAGGGGAACATAATGTATTGAATATAAACAACGTGGTTTAAATAGTTTTATGCTTTGTCTATGAAAAGTGATTAATTGTCCAGGTATCAGCATTTTAATTCAAACACTCTGGTAAAGTCTTGACTGTCTTTGAGAAACCTTGCAGGTGTTTCTTTTAAGACACTGAATTTTAAGACAGTGCATCTGTTATAAGCAGCAGTTCTGGAGCAAGGGTACAGAATATGCTTTTTTTTGTGGGGAACCCTTTTTTATTTTCATATATATCTATCCTAATTTAATTCTTGTCTTGGCATTAGACATCTCAAAGCCTACTGCAGTGGCAACAGGATTTTTCTTATCTATAGTCACTGAAGGTTTTCTTGTCAACATGTGCGGGTAGTGCATTGTTCAGAAACAAAATACAGAAAGAGAAACATCTTTTAAAGGAAGCAGTAGAACTTAAAAGAATTGTTACTGCATGATGTGCTTGCCAATGGAATGTCAGCATAGATTACACACTAGCCTTTCTTCAGAAACAGTTGTTTCCTCATAGACAAAAAAAGAGTGTTTACTGTGGCTAGCAATAATAGGATGAAAAGAGCAAGGAGAAATTTAAACTGAATATCAGAAAGAAATAAGATATGTTACTGTGGTGCAGTCTGTCCTTGAAGAAAAATGGTGGAAGTCCATTCTCTAAAGACGTTTAAAATGGAAATGGATGAACCTGAGAAGCTTCAGAGTCTTTGGACCAGAGCCTCTGTATCTCCTGCTCGCACCCATGAATGGTTAGGGGTTTTCC
Organism: Dermochelys coriacea; assembly: GCF_009764565.3. Classification (NCBI taxonomy): domain Eukaryota; kingdom Metazoa; phylum Chordata; order Testudines; family Dermochelyidae; genus Dermochelys; species Dermochelys coriacea. The sequence continues at coordinate 89,266,641 of NC_050070.1, read as the reverse complement.
CTGGGAGGACTGGAGCCATGGCAGCAAGGTCACAGCAAGAGCACATAGACAGAGCAGGTTCCTTGGGGATGCTCTAGACAGTGTAACCTAGAGCAGGCTTGAGTAGTCCCGTTGATTTTAATGGGATTACTCATCTGTTTATTCTTAATCATGTGCTTAAGTGCTCTGGGTCTAAATTCAGTCAGGTAAATCTTACTGATGAAAATACTACAACTACCTTTCTCGAAAAATTCAATTGATTTCCATTCCAATCCATGCAAAACAGAAGTGCAAGAATTGAAAGATAATGGAAGAAAAAAATTAACCAGGCATTCCAGAGCCTGCCAAAAGATTTTGTTCACTTTGTAGAAAAGGCAAGAGTTTGCGGTTTTCCTGAACTATTTCTCCTATCCCTATTTAAAGTAGACTAGAGAATACATCATAAGGAATAGTTTTTCATAGATAGGGAGATAAACCTGAAGATCTATACCTTATATTACAAGTAAATACCTTAACCTTTAATTTCCTGGTTTTTTCATACTTGTGTTTTGCAGGTTTTGCCATTCCCCACCTCCTTAAGTAATTGTTATATAGATAGTCTAAATATCGCTTCTTATGTTCCCTAGAATCCTTGCAAAGCTTCACAGATACATTGCTGAAGCTGATTAGTCAATTTAGAAAGCTCAGGCATTAAACCATTTGCAGACTTCTTGAGGTTGGGAGACATTAGAAATCCACAGCATACAAATGAGGTGTCTGACTCCTAAAGCAGCAGTGAATATCTTCAAAAAATATGTAGACCTGTCTCTGGGAGGCAATAGGTCAAGTTAATGTATACAACATATGAAGGTTCTAGATTAAATGATTTCTGAGATGCCACAAAAATAAGAATTTCTCTAATATGAAATACAACCATATCTCAGAAATGGTACAGCCAATTCACTGAAGGAAAGATGTGGTGGAATGGAGCTGGTTCTGTCTGTAATATGCCACTCTGGAATTCTCCAGCCTGCCCTTTTAGGGATGTTTTGCACTGTCCAAGCAGTGCAAAGCAGTCACAAGTGGGACAGCCTACACCTCTGCCTATATGCATTCTAACCAAGCTTCCATTAAAACATACTGTTTTCTATGCAAGTGCTGCATTAGTCTTCGGTGACTGCTTCAGCTGATTGTCTCCTATTTCAAAGTCCTGCTCCTTCATTTTCCCCCTTCTTTCAATGTTGTCACCTTCACTTGTCCCAAGTTCTAAAGATTTAACTGATCACAGTGTCTGCAAACTCCGACAGTGCTCCAGAGTTCTCCTGTCTCTTGAGCTCAGCAGGAATAAATCTCTGCTCATGCTGAGCTGAATTATTACACAGTGCAGGAATGAAGCACTTGTGAATTAGCATGTGGAGCATCAGAAGGAGATGGGGGATGATCATGAGAAAAGATGGGGCTCCTCAGGGAAGAGAGAAACAGGATAGGAGATCCACTGAGGCACCAAGGGATACAGAGATCGCTTCTCGGCCTTTTGGCTAAGATCAAGTGTAGTATCTGTTCTTATCAGTTTAATATCTGATTCGTCCTCTATCTGAGGACTATATATTAAAGAGAATACAACTTACGTATAATAAATATCGCGTTTCCCAAAAAGAAAAATGACAATGTAGGTCAAGAGTCACTATACAGACATTCTTGTACCTGTTGATTACATACCTGTGCTACTGAAGCAACAACATCCATTGTATAAAAGGAAAGTTTGATGTTTGTCTCTTATTCTCAGTCTAGAAATGTTGCTGTTAATTTCTTTCCCCTGTGTATTGGATTTCTATTAAAAATTTCAAACTGTCAAGTAATATTTTACTCAAATACAAAACTTTGCATGTGAAGTAATGTTTACAACCCAGCATGAAAAACGTAGTGGCTCAGATCTTCAGCAAGTGTAAGTCGGTAATGCTGATTTACAATGAGGATCTGCACCTGTATTCCAGTGGCTAATATTTAAACTTACAAATTGGTGGGAAAAATTTTAACATAAGCTGATCACACTGAAAAATGTACGTCAGTGAGAAAATATTTACCTAACAGATGACTTTATGTATAGCCCATCAAATAAATAAACAACAATATAATTAATAGAAGAAAAAAATAAAGTTGCTATGTACTAGTTTTCCAGAATATTTGTGTGTGTGCATGCAAAGTTTAGAGGAACCAGAAAAAAAATCAGATGTTGTCAAAATATCAGATTAAAATGTTTACATTAAAAAGTATCTTTAACTTTTAGAGGTAAAACAACAACAGAAGAATGTATTGACCAAGTTACAGGGTATCTGAACATTGGATTTATTTATTGGATGTAGACTGTAACCCCGTCTATGGGGCTATTATTATTATCCTATTATTGAAACATGCAGGGACCCTAGTTGGGATTAAGGCCACACTTTGTACAATGCCAGCAAACAGAAGATGACAGGTTCCCACCCTGATAACCATACAGTCTAAGTCAAGACCAACAAATAGATGCAAGAACTGATGGAAGGAGAAGGGAGTAGGAAGGCAATAGTCACAGGAAAACTACCAAACAGCTCTATAATATTTGGATTAATTATCTTTCAGTGATGGGTTTGTCTTTAGTAGCATACATTCCTGTGATTCTTTGATAATTGTCTATTATCTGTAAAAGCCAGAGAGTCTCATTCTACCATGTGAAAACTTTTATGATGATTTTACCTGTGGTCGCATTTGAGAAACTGTCACATAAAAAGAAAAAACGTGGCACATGATTGCCAATCTAGATTTAAATAATAGAAGGAATCTGACTGAGCAAACTGTTTCATTTTTACACTTAGCAATACAGAAACCAGGAACTGAGACACTGTAGAAATGGCAAAGATACTTGATGGATCTGTTGTGGATGCTGAAAATATGCTGCAGGAGGCAGATGCTACAAACATTTCTGTAGCTCTCAGAAAAGAAAGAAAAAAAGAAGGGGGGGGGACACTTACCCTGTTGGCTTTGGTAATGATAGCTATAGGAAATTGTAGTATCAAGCTACACATCCCTTCCAATAACTCTGCCTACTGCTACATAAGTGTATTTCATAATTTTAGCCAACATGTTAGGGGAAATCAATCATTATTTTATAGTTCTCACTGTGAATTGTCCAAGTCTATTCAACCATACAGATGGCAAAGCATGATCATCAGTGACAGTGCTGCAAAAAACAGTTTTTATTTTTCAAACCCATTTTAACAGCAGCAGACAATGGAGAGAGTAGACTGTTACACAGATACTAAGTGAGGAACAAGACATAAGTATCTTAGTATTTCTGGGTCCGTAGAATCTGGGTCCATAGGGTTTCTGGGTCCATATTCTCTCCCCTAAACAGTCTTGGTGGACCTTCAGTTTTTCCATGAATTTGTTTTGCTTTTGCACAGAAGAGGAGCATATGGATTTATACTAGTAAAAACCACTGTCATTTCCAGCCAAATATTAGAGTGGTTTTTACCATTATGACCACCAATATTTCATATTTAAATAAAGCTGCATTCGGTATACAGTTTAACTACATTGGTTCTTGGCAATGTGAGCTCTAAAAATATTGGGTCATTTCTGATCCTATTCTAAATCCAGAATAAGTCCATTAAATTATTTACTTCACTGGAGTTACTCTGGATTTTGGCCAGTGGAACAAATATCAGAATTTGTCCCATTGGCTTAACCTTTTCAGTTAAGGAACTGGATCAGTAATAACAAAAGGGCAAAGGATCCAAATCCTACAGAATATATTTCAGATCAGTTATTGCATGTTAGCAAGCACCAGATCTAGACCTGAAGGCTGAGTGCTCACTCAGTGCAGCAAAGAGCTGTTTGCCAGTCCCCAACTGGTATTCTCTAAATATAGCAGGCAAAAGACTGTAGCCTTAAGAAAGCCCTATTCAACCAATATTCATTTCCGTGACCACAGATGACACAAATACTTCATTTTGATTCAGTTGCTTGCATTAGATCTTAAAAACATATGGACCTATTCAGCTCTAAAGCTGCTGGAGAGGTCACTTGTGACAATCCTTTGAAATTAGCAAGTGTCTACATCTCCCTGCACCACAAAAGAAGAGAGAATATATTTAAGGAAAATCCTACAATACATTTTAACCCTCCAGCTGTTGACAATGCCTATGATGTTCTTCCTTCCACATGTTTGTGACAAGCAAAGTCTGAAGGCTATAATAAGATACAGTTGTTTACTAGAAATATTTTATGAAAACTAATCTGTTGCCTATTTTAAATACCATTCACTATAATCACAGCTCTGTTTCAATCTGTAACTACTGGCAATACCACTCCTATGTTATGAAGAAACTTAATTATCATCAAATAAATAGGTATTAAGGAGACAAAACAAAAAATGCTGTACATTAGCTTTGGCCAGTAATATGTTTTCTCAGTCACAATTTATTTTTTTAAGGAGCTGCATCCAATTCTCTGATCATAGCTCTTCCTCACAACCAGGAGGGTCTATAGTTTAAATACAATGTATTCTTTGTGTATCTTCACTCCTTCCATTCATTCCCAGCACAAAAACCCAGAGAGTGCATTCCAAAGACAGGTTATTATAACTCATATAATTATCTTCTAAGCTTCATAACCATGCTATTTTGTTTATTTATAAGAATTCCTTAGGATAAGGAGGAAAAAAAAACACTGATCATTTTGAAGGCCGTTGAGAAAGGCTAGCAAACGGTTAAAACATCGATGTCACTCCTTAATGGGTTCCTGTAAGACAGTAAAATAAAATATTCATCCTAAGGCTTTGTAGCTATAAGATTATTTGAATAATATTTTTTTCTGCTGAGTAGTCTCTGTTTTACTGATGCTTCATGTAGTGGGCTAACACTGGTCCCCGCACTCTGGCTCAGTGGGAGGCCACTCCACCTCACTACATCAGTGGGTATCACCCACAGTCAGGGAATTAACAGAGCACTGAAGAGTCTATAGCTCTGACCTGCAGTCAGGACTGAGCCTTAAAAAAGTCTCTGAGCCTAGGCCCTCAGGCCAGGGCAGGGCACCAAATAGTCTGACTCTGGCTGGCAATCAAGGCGGGGCAAAAACAGTTAGGGGCTGTGGCCTGCAGTCAGGGCAGAGCAGCAAAAGGGTCTATCATCTTAACTCTGGCAGATGGCCAACAAACACAGGCCTCTTGTCCTAGAGAGCAGAGGCTGCCACTCCAGAGGTGGGGTGACGGGGGTAGAGGCACTCAGGTCCCACAAACTCCACCGTGTCCCAGCCCAGGGCCCTAACTCTGGTGGAGTGGGGAATCCAGCTGCAACACACTGACTACCTTTTAGGCAGCAATGCAGCCAGACTGGGGTCTGTCTGAGATGTCCTTTTAAATCCTTTTTTTTTCTTCAAAGTTTAAATACTTTAGCTGTTAATAGCTGAATAGGTGTGCAACTCTCATGGGGTGGCCCCTTTGTAGAACTAGTGTATTGCCAACAATCAAGGACTACACACACTGTAGTGGCAAATCAGAGTCAAATAATCAATGGTACAAAAGTTTGTCAGGTTTCCACCTCAATACATCTCAGTATTTCAGCCAAATCAGATTTCAAACATACAAATGTGCACATATCAGTAAATTTATTTTCCTGGTCTTTTGAAGCAATTTTTCAATCCAACTCTATTGCCAAAATCTTGTTCAAGTCTAGTCCAGTCTAAAATAGTCTGTTCAATTTCTCATAGTGTGCCCATCACCACAGTATCCTTATCAGAACCTCCTCCCCAGTCTAACCTCTTTCTCCTCTCGTGTAATCAAATTGCTAGAGCAAATCCTTTCACTGGCTTCCTTTCTCCCTCTGCATCCAGTTCAAGCTTTAGCCTAACCTACAAGATTCTGCAATACTTTTCCTCCATTTTATCCCACACTCCCTCTCCTGGCCCTTACATTAGTTCATTTCTTGTTCTTTAGTTATTTCCTTTGTCTCCTCCTTCACTGTTTCACATCTGTTTGCAAGCCACTCCCTACAGCCCTGATCCTGCAGATGCTTTCACAAGTTACCGATGAGACTCTGAGAGGAGAATATGGCCCACTGTATTTTACTAATGGGTAAATGTTAATACAATGTTGGTATAAGGCTTGTATATACATCCCTATCTACTTCTATAGTATTAATATTAGTTGATAGGCAGGACACACCTTACTGACCAGGAAGTTTCTCTTCTCTAAACAGAAAAAGAGAGCAGCTGTCTTTGACTAAATGCATCTGTATTTCCCAGCTACACTCAAAGTGTTTCATTCTGGAATCTGAGAGATGTATAGCAGAAACAATTCTACAAGATATGTTCCATTGCTGTATTCTGAAGACTTTGTATCTTGAAATCCTTCTATATTTGCCATACTTGAATTGAAAGGATGCCTATATTCCAACATGTACTCAAAGCTATAACAAGTTTTTTTTTTCATTTTGGATGTCAAGAATAACAAATGGGGGGGGGGAACAGATGAAGAATGAAAAAAGAGTGAACTCATCGGATGGGTGGAAGAGAGATAAACATAACCAGGCTGAATGCTGAATTGGATGTATAAAGATTTGTTATTAAATTATTTGTGTGTTTTAACAAGCTATGAAAAAATCTTAATGTGAACTAAGAACTAATAATTCCAGACCTGCAACTCCTTAGTGACAAAAGATCTTCTCTCCCCCAGGGTAGCAATGTAGTTCCTATGAAACTGCTTACTCTATGACCACCCAAGAAAGTGAAGCCCATGACCCTTCTGTTGTGATTGCCATATATGTCATCAGAGATGCTAGGGGATGACATGTGTGAGTGGGAGTAGGTGCTTTCTCAGAGAATGACAACTAGGGAGGTTGAATGGGTCAGCATGGCCCAAAGCCAGCAGTCCCAAGCGAGAGCTCCTGAATGCCATCTGTCAGCCAGAAGGGAAAGGATAATTTATTGTTTGCCAATACATTATACAAAATCTCGTCCCAGTTGCTTCTCTCTTTCTCCATCTGCTCCAGGGTTACTAATGGGACTTTGTCTGAGAAAGGACTGGGTTAAAAACTGAATGAGGACCTCCAGATTTTGCCTATATTTGTAGCATGCTTGTATTTGATAGCCAAGATTCAGGAGCAAATAGGTTAATGATGTTCTAATGTTATTAGAGAGGGTCTATGAAACCTTTACTTTTCTTTCTCAGTGAGTATCTTGATATTGATACATTTAGCTATAGGAGTCTACATGGGGAAAGTCCTTCACCTTTTTTGTAGCCCTAATCTGAATTTTGAGCCAGCTGTTCGGTGCAAAGCCTTCAGTTACACTGAGCACAGGGCTTTGTGGTACTGCGTCCTCCTAAACCAATTCAAACTTGACATTTTGCACCTTCTAATTAAAATGCAAATGAAAGGATAAATTATGTAAAAAACAGATTATGCAGGTTAATTAAGATGAAAATATACCTAATCCCCGACTTTACTGTTAAGTGGAATTTAAATATAACCTACTGACATGGCTGAATATGGAGAATGAACTCAATATGCGTCTGTAGCAGAAAGACCCTTTATCTGTAGCAAATGAAGTGACCTTCCCAAACACAACAAATGCATCATTATTCATCTGCTTTTAGAAAACAGAGAAATTAGCAAAGGTGTAGGTGTTTCTGTTCTGCATTAAGAATCCTACCTTACCCTTCTGATTCTAGCATATACACTATGACAAACTTCCTGTCTGCAAATCTGGTGTGCCATGACAATGCCATAATGAGTGCAGCCAAGAGCTTGGAGTCTTCAGGGAATCTTCTCTGTTAATAATTCCCAGTTTTAATAATTAGAGGTGAGCTTCTGGGTGCACAGAAGACATTTGGGGTGCTCCTCAGAACTCTTACCCTCCTCTGGAGGAAAAGAGGAACAAAACCAAAAAGAAGCAGAATAGAATGACCTTGCCTGTTTGTATACACTGGCAGTAAGAAGGAGGGAACATGAAGGGTAGTGTTGAAAATTTGGAGAGGAATGAAAGGAAATTTAATGTATATGAAATGAAGAGCTCTGGCAGCCCTTTTCCAAGGTAGCATTTTACAGGGTTTGAACAAATTCCTCTGTGAGCACCACACACATTACATTTAATTTTTAAATATATATTTGTAATCATGCTGCTCTGGTTTGGATAAGCAAATGAAATTAAGATATTTTAAATGATTTATAACATTCAATTCTCTAGAAAACATTCAAATAAATACATAAAATAGAAACTAAGTACAAGAGTAGGAGAAGCTAAATAGGATTTAGAAATACAAAGGGAAGAGAGAAAAGATGATCTTGTTGTTAAAGCACTGGACTGGGATTTAAGATATTAATCCTTAACTCAAACAGAATTCCTGTATAAAACTTTGGAAAAGTCACGTTAGGCCTTATTTTTAAAGTTATTTAGGCACCTAAAGATGCAGGTAGGTACTTTTGAAAATTCAGAAGGATACTTAGCTGTGTCTTTAGCTGCCTAAATGCCTTTACAAATCAGCCCTTTGTCTTTGTGCTGAGCCCTCTTCCCCTCCACCCCCTGCCCATCTGTAAAATGCGGAATAATCATTTTCTTTTCTTCTACCTTTTTTCATTATCTATTTAGATCATAAACTTTTGGGGCTAGAGACTGTCTCTTATGACGTGTACATACAGCATCTAACACAGCAGAGCCCCAGTTTGGGCTGGGGTCTCTAGGCACTACAGTGATATAAACCATTTTCTTCTCAGTGAAAATGAGCAACACTTTATTTGCAGCAGGACTTACTCATCGGGGAAGAATATGTATTTCCTTGCCACATACAAAAAAATATTGAACATTGAACATTCTTGAGCGCTTTTATTCCAAGACTTCAAAGCATTTACTAGCGAAATCTCGTATCATCCACTTGCAATAGGGTAAAAACTGATAAAAATAACAATTAATTTAAAAATCTCTAATTTTTGTTGTTTTTTTTTTACCATGACACATTGGGAGTACATGACTTGAGGTTACAACAGAAAGTGGACATCACAATGTTATTAAATTAACTAGATAATATCACTTACAGCACAAACTATGCAGAAGATACTTGTTCAGTTCTAATTGAATAACCCTCCCTTACAAGGGCAAGGGAAAGTTTTTTAAACAATTAGAGGGGGGACCTATTTTTAGCCTTTGTTTTGCCAATCAAAAATTGGGTTTGTCCTGCTTCCAGCATCCCCTGCCATTCCTCCATTATGGAACAGGGTAAGAGCCCAGAATAAAGATAATTCCATTTCTACAAGCATAGGTTAAAACCTGCTCTATGCTGTGCATATAATTACAACCCATCTCTCAATCCTCCTAACAACTTTCAGGCTAGAGGTCTGCAAACTGGGCCTCATAACCCCAATCGGCACTGAACTCCTGCCAGAATTTGGCAACACTAAATTTGCAAATTAACATGCAAACCCTACTGGGTGCTGGGAGCAAGTCTAAAAATCCATATGGGTCTTCTGTCAGTTGTGCCTGGTGGGGAAATGCCTTCCTAACCCCAAATGGCAATTCATCGAAAGATCACAGCAATTCATGAGATCCTTCAACAAACAACACATGTAAACGGCGCAAAACAAGAATGGTGAGAGTGGAGCAAGAGCAGCCACTGAGATGAAACAAGGGAAGAACATTATCTCCTAGCTCATTCAAGGGGAGACAGAGTGGTCAATTAAATCCACCACACCTCTAACCAGTCAGTGGATAGTTAGGGTGCAAAAGTCAGAGGTGCAGCTGTATTTCCCACATCAAACATGGGCAGGAAGTCTCCACCACCTCCCTTCTTAAAGGAACAGTGATATCTCCTTCTCTTCTGGCCAGTTCAAATGCCAGGAGATCAGACTGGCAAACAAAGCGGGCATTTACAACGGAATTTAGAAAAAAATCTGAATTTTCAATTTTTGAAAAAAATTGACCAGCTTTACTTGGGTGCCCATTGTTTAAACTAAGGTGATCTACCTAGAATCACAGAGTAAATCACTGACAAATTCAGAAGTAGAAACCACAAATCCAGATTTCTAGTTGCCTGTTCTACTCACTATTCAACTCTCCTCTGCAACCAAAGTGTTGATTTTTGCTACACCAATCTGAAAGCAGTAAGGGAAAAGGTGGAGATTTGCAAATTCTTTCAAATAGTCCAGCAACATGGAATCCTGAGCATACACTCTGCACTTATCTGCAGTATGCTCATGATGCCAATGAGACAAATAATGACATTAATTCTGTCAATATAAAACAACAGTGACGCTGAAAAGCATTTAAGAATATTGATCCCTCACAGCCTCATATAATCTAAAGCTGTTGTTGATTAGCCATTATCACACCTGGCAGGAAAAAGTATTTCTCACTCTCAGGTTTCAGAGCATTATCATCTGGCTACAGGGGTTGCTGCAACTGTTAATATGGTATCAAATACCTGAATTCTACTGTGGGGATGAGAAGTTCTTCAGAAATTCTATTTAATTTTGTAAATGTGAGATGAAAATGGGGGAAGGGAGAGGAAGAATTTTCAGCAAGGAGGAAACAGCCCTACTGTGTTTCTCCAACAGGATCATTTTACTAGTCCTGAAATGCTTTAGTAAGAACAACATCTATCAAACGATTTCTAATTTGACTGTGATGGAGTGTCACCTCTCCACTATATCTGTATCTGCAAGGTAAACAAGCAGTCTCCTCCCTTTCCTACCATATCGCTAGCATTTCCTATGGCGGAGGGGTGGGGTGCGGTGGGGTGGCGTGTAGGGGGGTGGATGGGGTGTCTTTTCTAGAAGTTCTATTCCCAGATTTCTGGATGCCCATGGCCTTTTAATTAATCCATGTTGCTCAATTCCTTGACAAGTAGCATCCCTGGCAAGCATCTGCTTCTAGTCAGTTACTGTACAAGCCATGCTGTCATACTCACACAAAAGCAGCGGCTTTAATCAAGGACTGAAATGAGTACTGACTGCCTTACATACTGCTGTAGCATACATGAGAATAAATTCAGAATGGCCTCCTTAAATAGTACTGAAACCCCATTAGAATCATATTGTGTCTGCCTCGTCTCATCAAATGAACTTCTCATTTGACATCAGTGGGGGTTCTGTGATAAAAAGAGACACAAATGAGGCTCAGAAGTGTTCAATAGCTGGAAAAAAGTGTTATTGCTGAAAGCTCTGTTACACTTAGGGGAAGACCACAAGAGAGATTTGGCTTACAAGTGTTTATCAGAGATATTAAATGAGAAAAAAATCACAATTGCCATTAAACGGGCAGTTCCTTCTTGCTTGCAGTACTCTAGTTTCCAGTAATACAATTCCTTCTCAGAACAACTAAACAGTTCACTTTTGTAGAGAAGAATATTTTGCATGCCCCAAGCACTTATTGCTCTAACATACTAGTTTTATCATTACTAACGACAGGTTAGACATACTGGGAATCCAGCATTTTCATACAAAAAAAAGGAATGTGACTTTATTAATACCCTGGGTCACCCTGAATCACTGTGGCTTATGACTCAGAGAGCCACAAGAAAATGACTGGTTTCAGAGTAGCATCCGTGAGTACTCCTTTTCTTTTTAAGAAAATGACTGTAAGTGGATCCATTTTGTGCCTAACTGAGGCCTGAAGCTGTACTATAGTACTGTGCAGTAAGTAGAGAATATAAATAAACTCAATATTCAGCAGTTTCTCTTCTATCACTCAAAGTCTTCTTAAACATAACCAAATATCTCGCTCATTTCATCAAGGATATCAGAAAGATGATCTGACAGAGGAAGAAAGAAGCTACATTATATTAACTGGGGTACAAGAGAAGGAACAATGCTTTGATTCTCATAGCAGGGCTCTTTGCAATAGAAATCACAGAGAGATTTAAGGAAGCCTTTGGTGAACAAAATAATCTTTTGGGCTGAGATTTTTAAAAATGCTTGGGGAAGTTAGGCTTTGAAATCCCAATGAAACACATGGGGAGGTGGGTGTCTAATGCCCGTAGGCACTTTTGAAAATCTCAGTCATAATTTATTTAAAAAAATAGAAGCCAGTAAGATTGCAAGGTTCAGAAGTCTACTTGTTTCACTTACCCACTAGCTATATAATTCATAATTTCCTGCACTCTCGCAGCAGCTATATCAGAGTTTTACATGATTGAAAGTATGGCTTGATACATATAACACACAAAAATGACATAAAAAGAACATTATTAACATGGCAAAGACAAGCACTCAAAAGTCAGGAAATGCCAGAAAAAAGGATGCCTCATTTCAGGCCTTTTGTGCACTTTGTAGGCCTGGCTGGGCCTAAGTTACTTGACATAAGTAAGATGTCATTTTTTAGTGGGCATGACTGGGAAGGTGAATGGAAGGTTAAGTTGTAACAAGCAGTATGCTGGAATCAGGATGCCTGTACTGGCTGGGATAAGTAAGAACACCCTGATTCTAGGGACAATGGACAAGATAACCCTGGAATGTAAAGATCAGGTTAGATATGGACAGCACATGGACAGAGGATGTTCTACAGGGATTGGTTACTGAAAAGTAACCAAGCCAATCATGAAGCATATGATGGTATAGTTAAGAATGAATATGTGGAACACTGGAATGCATCCGATGAAGTGAGCTGTAGCTCATGAAAGCTTATGCTCAAATAAATTTGTTAGTCTCTAAGATGCCACAAATACTCCTTTTCTTTTTATGTTATCAGTGTTAGTAAAAATGTATATAAGGTAAAGTTTTGATGTGTAACTCTGGGTTTGTGGATGGGGATTCCACAACATCCCTTGGAAGCCTATTGCCGAGCTTAGCTATCCTTATAGTTCAAAAGTTTTTCTTAATATCTAACCTAAATCTCCCATGCTGCAGATTAAGCCCATTTCTTCTTTTCCTATCTTCAGTGGACATGGATAACAATTGGTCACCGTCCTTTTTATAACAACTTTTAACATGTTTCAAGGCATATCAGGTCCCCCCTAAGTAAACATGTCCAGTTTTCTTAAATCCTTCCTTACAGGTCAGGTTTTCTAAATCTTTTATGATTTTTGTTGCTTTCATCTGGATTCTCTCCAATTTATCCACGTTTTTCTTTAAATGTGGACCCCAGAATTGGATACAGTCCACCGCTGAGGCCTCACCAATGCTGAGTAGAGAGGGCTAAGTATGTCCTGTGTCTTATGTACAACACTCCTGTTAATACACTCTAGAATATTAGCCTTTTTTGAAACTGCACCAGACTGTTAACTCATATCAGATTTGTAATCCATTATGACCCCCACATCCTTTTCAGCAGTACTACTGCCTCACCAGTTATTCCCCATTTGTACTTGTGTGTTTGACTTTTCCATCCTCAGTGCAGTACTTCTCACTTATCTTTACTAAACTTTGTCTTGCTGATTTCAGTGAATTCTCCAATTTGTCAAGGTTATTCTGAATTCTAATCCTGTCCTCCAAAATGCTGGAAAACCTTCCCAGCCTGGTGTCAGCAGCAAATTTTGTAAGCACTCTCTCCAATCCATGACCCAAGTCATTAAGGGAAGTTTTGAGTAGTACCAGGCCCAGGACAGACCCCTGAGGGTCCTACTAGATACACTCCTGCAATTTGACAGCAAACCATTCATAACTATTCTTTTAGTATGGTCTTTCAAGCATCCGTGAACCCATCTTATAATAATTTCAGTTAGACCACATTTTCCAAGTTTGCTTATGAAAATGTTGTGGGGTACTGTTAAAAGTCTTACTAAAAATCAAGAAACATCACATCTACAGCTTCCCTATCTAATACAGCAGTCACACCATCAAAGAAGAATATTAGGTTGGTTTGATATGATTTATTCCCGACACATGCATGCTGGATATTCGTTATAACTCTGCTATCCTGCAGGTGCTTACAAATGGATTGTAAAATAATTTGTTCCAATATCTTTCCAGGTATCCAAGTTAGGCTGACTGGTCTATAATTTCCTATAATGTTTTGTTCTCTCTTTTAAAGATAGGTACCAGGTTTTCCCTACTCCAGTGCTGTGATATCTCCCCATCATCCAGGAGTTCTCAAAAATAATTGTTAACAGATCTGAGATTGCTTCTGCTTGTTCTTTAAGTACCGCAGGCTGAATTTCATTAGGCCCTGATGACATGAATACATCTAAATTATCTAAATATTTTAAAACTTTTTCTTTCCCTATTTTGGCTTACAGTCCCTCTCCCTTGTTTTTAATATGAATTATGTTGCATATCTGGTCACTATTAACCTTGTAGTGAAGACTGAAGCAAAATAAGCATTGAACACCTCAACCCTCTTGATGTTATTCATTATTAGCTCTTGTTTTCCACTAAGGACAGGACCTACACTTTTGTTAATCTTTCTCTTGCTCCTACTGTATATAAAGAAGCTCTATTTATTGCCTTTTATGTCCCTTGCTAGATATAATTCATTTTGTGCCTTAGCATTAATGATTTTGTCCCTGCCTACCTTTGTTCTCCTCCTTAGTAATTTTTCCATGTTTCCCCTTTTCATAGGATTCCTTTTTGATTTTCAAGTCATTAACGAGCTCCTGAATGAGCCCTTTTGGCTTCTTCCTATTTTTCCTTCATATCAGAACAGTTGGCAGTTGTGCCTTTAATATTGTCTCCTGGAGACACTGCCAGGTCTCTTGAACTTCCATTTCCCTTAGATTTTCTGCCCATGGAACATCATCTACCAGATCTCTGAGTTTGTTAAAGTAGTTTCTCCTTGTTCTGCTGGTCTCACTCCTTCCTTTCCTTAAAATCAGGAAATCTATCATTTCATGAGTACTTTCACCCAAATTGCCTTCCACCTTCATATTTGCTACCAATTCCTCCCTGTTGGTCAGAATCAAGTCTAAAATGGCTGTTACCTAGTTACTTCCTTCACTTTCTGAAACAAAAAGTTATGCCCAACACAGTTCAAGAACTTATTGAAAAACACAAAATGTGAAATATTACTTTTCTAACAGTGTCTGGTAGTTAAAATTCCCCATTACTAACAGCCCTACCATTACTACCAGGTCCTGTGTTTTGGATATTTCTGTCATTTGTTCCAAAAATGCCTCATTCACCTCTTTCTCCTGATTTGGTGGTCTCTAGTAGACCCCCTACTATGACAGCTTTTTCCTCTTTTATCTTCAGAGATGTCACCTCCCTCTCATTTCCTTCTGGACTGCAGAACAAGTGTATATATTCTTGATGTACAAAGCAGCCCCTCCTCCCTTTCCCCCCAGCCTGTGCTTCCTGAGCAAGCTATACCCTTTTAAACCAATATTCCAGTCATTAGATTTATCCCATTAAGTATCTGTGATGCCAAGTCATAATTATGACCATGGATTAATACTTCCAGTTCTTCCTGATTATTCTCCATACTCCTTGCATTTGTGCATTGTCATCTGAGATATTGAGCAAGTTCCCCCACTGTTTTCCCTCTTGCAGCTCCTATGACTCTTCTGTAATTTTCCAGCTTCCCCCTCCCACAAATGTTTAGCCCTGTTTGTCAGACAGGGATGTGTACAGTCTTGCCTAGTGGTTAGAGGAGGAGTTAGTAGCCAGGAATAGAAGCCCCGGGTCAGAGCTGAAGTCAGAGGACAGATACCAGAGCCAAAGATCAGAGTCCAAGTCAGGAGTCAGAACTGACGGTCAGTGGAGTGAGGCAAGTCTGGAGTGGAGCCAGGTCCAGAGCAGAAGCAGAACTAGGAACAAGCAAACACAGGAACTAGCACAGCCATGGGAAAATTCTTTGAGCAGCCAGTGACCTGCTGCTGTTGCTGATGCTGGTCTTAAAAGCAGGTCTGCTGATCTGCTCAGCCAATCAGGAGGTCTGGCCAATCAGGTGATTCAGCTGCGAGTCCTCTGTTGCTCCCTAAGGAGGTGGAGCTACCTGGTCCCAAGCTCAGCTGCAAGCTCCAATTCCTGACACTGTTGTTGTCACCTGGTGAGTTCACCTAGTCTGGTGAGTCCACATGGGAAGATGCTCTTCCCCTTCTTGGTCAGGTTGTCCCCATCTCTTTCCAGCAATCCTTCTTCCCGGAACAGCATCTCCCCTCACTCCCAGAGTCCTGTAGTCACTGCTGATCTATTTAGGGTCATACTAGGCAATATCATAGTGCCCACATGGATAGTCAGCAAGGAGTAGTGGACAGGAGGGGGCAAATGAGCCTCAGCAACCTTTCTGTAATGTCTCTAATGAGGGCTCCAGCAGGCAGTGCACATCCTAGGACATCAGGTCAAGTTTCCAGATGGATGCCTCTGTCCCCTCACAAGGTAGTCCCCAATCATCACCACACTATACCCCTCCTCTTGGGTGTAGTGGCATCCCAGCCTTGGGGGAAGGTGGCTTCTCTTCCTCAGCCACTGAAGTCTGTTCCTCTTTTCCAGTAGAGCATACTGGCTTATCTTCCATGTACATTCTTTGTAAATATACAGCATTGCATCAAAGAAATGCCTGACTCCATCATCGGTTTCTCATCCTAGTTAAAACAACTCACAAGACCCCAAATATTGGGGTCAAAAGGGGTAACAATATACATTTATCATCTCCCCTCTTATTTGTCTACTTTCTAAGGTAAACAAACCCAATTTTTTCAATCTCTCTTCATGTGATGGTTTTTCCTTGCCCTTCTCTGAATTTTCTCTAGTTCTGCTATAACCTTCGTGAGAGGGGGTGACCAGTATTTTAGGTATAATGGGGAAGGCAAAGGAAAAGAACATTCTGGAAGATGAAATTTTAACTGAAGACAGATAGTCTGCACAGTGTGATTTATACAGAGAGAAAACCCAGCCTGGTCTATGAGATATAGTTGAAGAACCAACTCTACACTAGCACATCTGTTTATTAAATGCCTTTGGAAGAACATCAGCTATAATATTCCCAAGTGCAAAAAATGCAACACACACACTGAGGTCACGTTTTCTGAAATATTTCATTACATTGAACACATCTTACTGATTTATTACGTCCTTTAATACAATGTGAGTGATTCCACATGCGTGTGTGTAGGCATGAACATAAACATACGCTTGTAAACCCTCACTGACTCTTCGACATTTTTTTACATTTCCCATACACTCTTAAAGCCTGTCTTGCCTAATCGAAATGTAAGATTTCATAAACGCTGCAGCTGAACAGAACAAAATTACAGCACTCCCTCATATCGCAAACATAATTAACTTTGAATTATGTGAATTAACCGTGCCTGACAAATTATCATTCAGCTCTGAAATTAAATTCTTTCATACCATTAGATTTGTTTGTTAAGCTCAAGTAGGCAAAAGTAGTATTTAATAAAGTAATAATGATGCTTTTGCTGAGTGCGCCTTTGAGAGATATATGGATTTATCCAAAATAAATCATGGAAGTGCTATTAGCTCATTTGCAAATACTATATACTATTGGATCTGCATAATAAAATTATGAAAAAATGTTTGAGGCAGCTATGGGCTACTCAATGGCTATTAAAGTAAACTTTTTCTAATCACTTCTTTAACTTTATCTTTTTATGTGCCTATTTAGCAATGCACGTTACACATAATATAAATATATTTAACACTAAGTATAGCTATACAGGCCTATTATAACTAGTGTGTCAGCATTTCTTAAAAAAAGAAAAAAACCACCCTAATTTCAGAGATATCAAACTCAACTGAATGTGTCTACCAAGCCTTTCTTAAGAAAAGAATGTTTGGACTTTTTTCAGAACACAAATATATAGAAACATGAACAGAAAAAAATGAATGCATATTAAGAGAGAGATAAGATCTTTTGGGCTACTTCATCCCACTCATTCAGAATTATTTCTTACAGTATATTCTCCAATGCTTTATGCAATTTAATTTTAGATAAAACAAGCCAGAGGCCTTCTACCACTTCACTAGGAGATATTCCACAGACTAATAGATCTTCCTTATTAAGAACTTTCTTCTAACATTTAGCCTAACTTTTTCTGTGCCAAGTTCTACTTCATTAAGGCCCTGAATTGGTGAGGCTCTTAAACACATGCCTAATTTTAAGATATGAGTAACCCTATTTAAGTCAGTGGAACTACTCACATCCTCAAAGTTAGGTACAGGCTAAATTACTATGCTGAACTGAGATGGTTGGGCCACACTCAAACATTTGTATCCCTCCCTTTATCCTTCAAATATTATCGATAGCTACCATGTCTCTCCCAAATTGTTGCTTAGCTAAAAATCTATATATTTAATCCTTCAGATTGTATCAAAAATCTGTCTCTGCAGACCCTTAATCATTCACGTTTTCGGTCAGGGAAAAGTTTGTCTCCTTTCTTTGTGACACGATCTGGGAACTACTGACATTATATATGAAAAAGATTAATTTGGTCATCTAGTGTATCTCCGTGCCAATTGGACTCCAATTTTCCAAACAACGGTTATCTGATACTCTGGTTAGCCAGGGATGAATGGACTGAAGCTGCATTCCAGCAGATTTTAGGAGTTCTGCTGGTCTTTCCAGGACTGATCCTAAGCTTTTGCAGAGCTCCTAAGATTGGCCAAACTGGAACTTCCTTGCAGCTCCTCAGAATCTTAGCTTCAGCCCTACACAACAGAAGACGTTGAGAAGCTAAAAGCTCCCAAATATCTGATATCTTGGTTTTATGAACATTTGCAATCATCCAAATATCTGAATTTTACTCCCCCCCATGTATTAACTAACATTAGAAAATAAGAAAAATGTTTTAAATATTAAAAGCAGATGTTTGTGAATTAACCGAATCCTAATCTATAAAGGCCTAAACACTGAAAAAACAGAATAGTGAGAGATGAGAAGAATAAGCTTAGTAAGGGAAATATATACAAATTATACACAAAGACTGTGTTTTTACCATGTCAGAGTCCACAACCCAGAACCCACAACCACATGTACTCCAGGGCATGATCTGATTGTCTATGTCCAGCAGTAATCACTACACCAGATAACAAAATATTTGCAGAACTGAGCTGTAAAGCACAATGGTTGGGATTTTCAGAAGTATTCAGTGTTGGTCTAACTCTGCTCTCTGTGAAGTCAGTGTTAAAATCTCATTAGGCCAATTCGGTGAAACTTCTAGTGTTAACACAAAGAAACCCTTTTCTTTCACCCTTGACCAGCAGTAGGGCACAAGCCAATGTTGACAGCTTTTGAAAATCCCATCCACTCCAACGTTTGTTTTAACAAAAAGAGAAAAAGGAGAATAGGGGGAAAAAAGAGATACATACAAATTCTATGATCACAATTCTGAAAAGTCTATGGGACTAAAGACAATGGGACTTCTCATAGTGCATAAACATGAACAGATGCAAAAGTTTTTGCAGGATTGGGGCCATTAGAGCTGGTCAAAAATTATTATTCTTTTTCCAAAAAAAATTAATTTTCATTTTTCCCCCCAAAAATTTGCAGATTTTTGCTAAACAAGTTTAGGTGTTTTATTAAAAAATTGACCCCTCCTTTTTTTTTCTTGTTCACCCTTCTTTTTCTTACTTCTTCTTCCTCCCTCCCCCACGCCTCCTCCCCCAACTCTTTTTCAAGTGTCAGAAATGGACAGGGAAAATGGGAGGTAAAAGGAAAAAAGGCGGGGAGGTAGAAATGGAGAGAAACAAGGGGAGGGAAATAAATGAATCTGTTTTCCATCAAAACAGTAAATATCAAATGAAACATTTTCATGAAGAAAAAAGCCAATTTTTCTTGAAAAATGTTTGTGAATGATGATTTTTGACTAGCTTTAATTTCGTAGTTCCAGGATAACTGAGTTCTATGGGAGATCCTCTGTCATAGTTACCCCTTTCTCTTCATTTTTTACTTTAATTTCTTTTGGCTCAATTGTGCCTTTAATGGAGAGTCTCAGGAAGAAGACAATGTAGAGCCACATCACCCCAGGGGAAGATCTCTGAGGAATTTTGACTCAGGAAGGGCTAAACTCCTTCTGGCCCTCCTCTTGCATGCAAGGGGTGCACTCTCACCATGATACTCCATCAGGGGTTGCGGGATATTTACTCCTGAGCAATTGGTCAGTGCAATTGGTACTTAACGGGAGGAGCAAAGGCCATCTCTACTCTTTTGTTAAGATGCCTCGTGAATCAGGAGTGTATGGAGTGACTGCAGTTGTGTCCCACTGTGGCTCAGGGCTGCAAATGTTTATGTGGGCGGACTCCTTACACCTTCATAACATTATTAATGCTGCTGCAACCAAATCACTTAAAGTGTATGGCTGTCATGCAGGGCAAGATACAGGGAAAGTGCTCTTAAGAACATAAGAATGGCCATACTGGGTCAGACCAAAGGTCCATCCAGCCCAGTATCCTGTCTACCAACAGTGGCCAATGCCAGGTACTCCAGAGGGAGTGAACCTAACAGGTAATGATCAAGTGATCTCTCTCCTGCCCTCCATCTCCACCCTGTGACAAACAGAGACTAGGGACACCATTCCTTACCTATCCTGGCGAATAGCCATTAATGGACTTAATCTCCATGAATTTATCCAGTTCTCTTTTAAACCCTGTTATAGTCCTAGCCTTCACAACCTCCTCAGGCAAGGAGTTCCACAGGTTAACTGTGCACTGAACAAAGAAGAACTTCCTTGTATTTGTTTTAAACCTGCTGCCCATTAATTTCATTTGGTGGCCCCTAGTTCTTATATTATGGAAACAAGTAAATAACTTTTCCTTATTCACTTTCTCCACACCTCTCATGATTATATATATCTCTATTATATCCCCCCTTAGCCTCCTCTTTTCCAAGCTGAAAAGACCTAGCCTCTTTAATCTCTCCTCATATGGGACCTGTTCCAAACCCCTAATCATTTTAGTTGCCCTTATCTGAACCTTTTCTGATGCCAGGATATCTTTTTTGAAGTGAAGGGACCACATCTGTATGCAATATTCAAGATGTGGGCATATCATGGATTTATATAAAGGCAAAAGATATTCTCCGTCTTATTCTCTATCCCTTTTTAAATGATTCCTAACATCGCGTTTGCTTTTTTGACTGCCACTACACACTGTGATCTTGGGAGACAGGCCAGTCCTTGCTTACAGACAGCCCCCCAACCTGAAGAAAATACTCACCAGCAACCACACACCACACAACAGAACCACTAACCCAGGAACCTATCCTCGCAACAAAGCCCGTTGCCAACTCTGTCCACGTATCTATTCAGGGGACACCATCATAGGGCCTAATCACATCAACCACACTATCAGAGGCTCGTTCACCTGCGTATCTACCAATGTGGTATGTGCCATCATGTGCCAGCAATGCCGCTCTGCCATGAACATTGGTCAAACTGGACAGTCTCTACGTAAAAGAATGAATGGGCACAAATCAGATGTCAAGAATTATAACATTCAAAAACCAGTCGGAGAACACTTCAATCTCTCTGGTCACTCGATTACAGACCTGAGGCTATCCTTCAACAAAAAAACTTCAAAACCAGACTCCAACGAGAGACTGCTGAATTGGAATTAATTTGCAAACTGGATACAATTAACTTAGGCTTGAATAGAGACTGGGAATGGATGAGTCATTACACAAAGTAAAACTATTTCCCCATGTTATTTCTCCCCCCCCCCAACCCCCACTGTTCCTCAGATGTTCTTGTTAACTGCTGGAAATGGCCTACATTGCTTTTCACCATGAAAGGTTTTCTCCTCCCCCCCCCGCTGCTGGTGATGGCTCATCTTAAGTGATCACTCTCCTTACAGTGTGTATGATAAACCCTTTGTTTCATGTTCTCTATGTGTGTATATAAATCTCCCCTCTGTATTTTCCACCAAATGCATCCGATGAAGTGAGCTGTAGCTCACGAAAGCTTATGCTCAAATAAATTTGTTGGTCTCTAAGGTGCCACAAGTACTCCTTTTCTTTTTGCGAATACAGACTGACACGGCTACTACTCTGAAACCTACACACTGTGTGGACGTCTTCAGAGAACTATCCACGATGACTCCAAGATCTTTCTCCTGATTAGTTGTAGCTAAATTAGCCCTCATCATATGTATGTATAGTTGGGGTTATTTTTTCCAATGTGCATTACTTTATATTTATCCACATGAAATTTCATTCGCCATTTTGTTGCCGAATCACTTAGTTTTGTGAGCTCTTTTTGAAGCTCTTCACAGTCTGCTTTGGTCTTAAGTATCTTAAGCAGTTTAGTATTGTCTGCAAACTTTGTCACCTCACTGTTTACCCTTTTTTCCAAATCATTTATGAATAAGTTGAATAGGATTGGTCCTAGGACTGACCCTTGGGGAACACCACTAGTTACCCCTCTCCATTCTGAAAAGTTACCATTTATTCCTAGCCTTTGTTCCCTGTCTTTTAACCAGTTCTCAATTCATGAAAGAATCTTTCCTCTTATCCTATGACAACCTAATTTACGTAAGAGCCTTTGCTGAGGGACCTTGTCAGAGGCTTTCTGGCTTTCTTCATTACAATATATTGCACAGGACTGGAAATCTGCTGTAGTTTTGACACTATTTGATCTTTTCAAGTGTTATAAAGAAGGACATTTTTGAAGAAGCAATAATAAAGGACTGGCTGTGCCTTTCATTTGAGAGTTTGGTCCCTATCATTTTTTACTTGGTGCAGTAATGAGAAGGGAAAGCTACTGTGCAATTTAACAGTGAAATCACTGTAGTTTTCATTACATATTTTTTCTCTATCAGATAACTCCTGAATACTGTTCTGGATTTTCCTTTTGTTCTGAGCCTGTAGATAATGACTCAAATCATACTGAGGAAGCTAACTTAATCACAAAGACAGACATAAAAACTGGTGAAAACCTTGCAGCAGATTATCAAAAAAATGTCAATAAAACAATTGCATTTTTTAAGACTGCCACTGACCTAGACCTTTAAGAGGATTATGTTTTTTAAAAGCCATTATACAAACCACTCATGTTGTGCATGTATTTCACTAAGAGAGCCTATTGGTATAGAAAAGAATTTGCTCTGTTTCATGTTTCTTTGTAGTCACAAACTGGAAATAGTGTCAGTGCAGTCTATTATCATTTTCATTGCATGAGAATAAGTATTTGCACCTTCTCAGATTTTCATTTGCAGAATGCAGTAGATGGATGGAGGCTATGGAATTCACAATGGTAACTAATATTTTTTGTCCTGTAAGTATAGCAATTATATTAGAGTATAAGAGCAAGAGCTACTATAAGCCCCATCAATGAGATGGGTACAGATATGTAGCAGAATTTCAAACAAGCAAAAGTTTATACATATGGGATATGTTCTTGCCTATTTTAAAGTTTAATACTGATTATTTTTTCGCTAATCTAGGGACAGTTTGTGATCATGAGCAAAATTTAAGCAAACCACTGCAGGTGCATGACCACTATCCTTTCTGCATTTATAGCTAACGTAAAATCCACTCACACTAACACAAGTAATTAATTTTTTTTAGAAACAACAAATAAGCAAATCTAAAACTTGTCTGTTGCCAGCAAGGCTGGAAGAAAGAGATATTACTGTTGTTATTTTGGAAGTTGTTCAGATACTACAGTGATGGGTACCAATATAAAAAGATTAGGTTAGATAAATAGGCATGTTGTTTAAACTTGAACCAAACCAGATTCCAAGATCTTTTGTGATTTGATTTACATAGCCCTAATGAGATCTATCAGCCACCAGATATTATTCAGCACAAGCCTCAAACACACTCAAATGATGGCTATGCATCCTGAAACAGATTAAACAGATGAGAGTTTTAATCTTTCTAATATCATGCCTTAGGCTAGAAAATAAAAAGCGTAGGAGCACTTGCAGGAACACTCCTCAATACTAATACTGAAACAAAACACAACCCACAGAGTGCTACAAAGCACATGCCAGAGAGAAACAGAACTTTATATCCTAAATCTAATCTAAGTATAACTAGCATTTTCTAACAATTATCCAAAGGGTGGCTTTTTGAAGATACTTACTAAAATTTCTCAAATTATAGTACATAGTTACCTAATGTATATTACAAGAT
Organism: Dermochelys coriacea; assembly: GCF_009764565.3. Lineage (NCBI taxonomy): Eukaryota > Metazoa > Chordata > Testudines > Dermochelyidae > Dermochelys > Dermochelys coriacea. Next base: position 89,242,695 of record NC_050070.1, on the reverse strand, counting down.
AGCTCCCAGACACTGACTTACTACAACACTGATAGTGCCAGTTCTTAGTACAAGTATTGCAGTAGCATGTTTTTTATTTTATCATCAAATGGTACAAGACTATTGATTTATTTTTTTGGTTCTCTAGTGTTTCATTTCCTTGTTTAATAAAAATCCACTGTATTTGGCTAGAATCCAAAGCTGCCGGGAGTTCAATTTATTCATAAAAGCATGGAAAATCTGAGCTTTCCTATATAGTAGGAGAGCTTTTTAAATCCTTGCTTAACTTGCTTCTCTAAAGCAACTTGTTGCCTTTACAGTACCAAAGCATAATGAAATAAATTAAAGTACTGAGTGTGTGCTTTAACTTTCTTTGCTTTTATTGGTTTATGTCACAAATGTAATGTTATTAGAAGTGTGTGTGGTGGGGAGGAGTACAGTGTTATTTTGCAATTTCAGTTCAAAATGGGTTTGTGAATTTGTCAGGAAGGTAGCAGAACTAGTTTGTGTAGGTGTGCAGGCCAGAAATTAAAAGGGTTTTTGTTTTTTCCCCATGATTCAAAAAACAAGTGGACGGATTATCTGACTTCCTTTGTTCTCCTTGTGCCATTCAGCTGGTGCAAAGCTGGTGCAAATGGCTTTCCTTGTGCCATTCACCTCGTCATAATAACCTCTGCACGGTGGAGTTCCCAGCAGGTGTAGGACCAGAGTAGCTAGATCCTATACCTCCTTCTGGCACAGCAGCTTGGCTGTGAGTACCGAGTGTTTTGGATACCTCATGTGGTGGATGCTTCCTTTGCAAGAGTTAACTCAGCTTTCAGGCTATTTGAACATGGGTCCCAGCTGAGGCAGTGAATCAGGAAGCCGTAACCGCCTCACTGACAGATTCCACTTGCACAGTCCAGTAGAAACCAACAGCAACAGAGAATCTGTGTCAAGGTGTGAATTCAACAGAATCTTATATGTCTACACAGGTTTGTGTAGGTTAACATGAGTCTCACTGCTTTGGAAGAAACTGAAGCAATCCCAGTGGTCACAACTGAAAATAATAGAAATGTTAGGAAAACAGAATTTCCATCCCAATGGAAATTCTTATATTTTGAAATCTGTTTCCATCACAAATTGGGACAAAATTCAAAATGTTGAATTTTTTCTTATGGACTGGAAATTAAAAAAAAATTAATTGTGAAGACATCAAAATGACATAATGGTTACATTTCATTTAAATTATGTCAACACATAATATAAAAAACTGTACTGCATGTAATAATTATTGGACATAACATTAAAATAATATACTTTAACACAGAAGTCAAAATAAGAAAGAATGAAATGGGAAATTAGGAACAAAGTGCAATGATAACAAAACAAAATACATTTTGACTGTGAATTGTTTAAAAAATTCGATCGATAATTTCATGGAAATGACACATTCCTGTGAAAATTTCAGTGTTGCCAAAACAGCATTTTCTGACAGAAATTAAATTGGTGAACAAGGGCTTTGGAATACACACGCAGAGCAAACACCTTCATTGACACAAATGAAGCTGCAGTGAATTATAACTGGTGCATGGACAGCAGCCAAACTCCAGCCAGGGTTAATTTCAAGTTTGAACAGAGCATTTCACACATTTCTAGTTTTTGTCCAATGATAGCTTATTTTTACATGATCCCTCAAATGTTAGTAAGTAGTGTATATGTCAGTCCACAAAATAGAACAAAACACCGTGTGCGTACGGGTGTTAATGAACTATAATTACATAATTATTAGTATTATGAAAAACAGAAAGGCAGATGTCTCCATCCCTCCTCTGCCCCTCCCATAAGCAAGTTGTTGGAAAGACAATGTAATTTAATCTGATATGACACACAGCCCAATACATTTCACACGCAGCTCAAAACAAGCCACAGCAACAGTTGCAGTATTTTTCCTCTTAAGGTAATGAAAAAAGAAGTGGATGGTTAAAGGAGATTTGTCTAAACTTTTACCTCCAGAGGGCCAGACTGGATGCAGAGCCCAGTGAGGGAAATTAGAATTGGAAGCCAGTGAGGAGGGGGAATTTGGGTGGGAGAAGCAACTGGAGGCCAAAAGTTGGGGTGGGGAAGAGAGAGATCACTTGAGTAGCTAACAGGGGATTACAATTGGCTGGGGAAGGGGCAAGAAACTGAATATGGGTGGGAGACTGTGACAAGGAGTTTGGAGGAGCAACACTATGAATTCTTGGTAAGAAGCCTGGGATTGGGTAAGAAGCCTGAGGTGTCTGGGACTGACTAGATGAAGAGAATGGGATTGGGACAAGGAGCCAGGTGCAAGGAAGAGACAGGACCATAACAATGGCATGTTGGAGGGGATGGAATAGGAAGCATCACACTGGGAGGGAATGGACAGAAGAATCTATGCCCACTGAAGCACACTCTCCTCCTGATTCCAAATTGGAAACCCAAGATCCCTGAGTCTCACCATTCCTCTGCTGTCAGCAAATATGTGTTGAAACTCACGGACAATCATGTTGCATCCTCTTACAGTGCTAATCCACATAAAGGATGACAACCTACTACTGCTATCAATTATTTTGTTAGTTCAAGTAGCAGAGATCTGTGCAGTGGTTCTAAAGGTTTGATGCTAATGAACCATATGGGTGTCAATATGATGCTGCATGATGGAATTTCTTTTTTTCCAGATTGCTATTTAAAAAAAACAGAAAAATTACACAGACACACATAGAGCTATGTTAAAAAAATTGCAAAGTCAAGTAGGCAAAAGTTAGGAAGAGATAGTATGAAGGTTGCCTGTGACTATATGAGTTGAGGATTATGCTTTATAATTTCCTAATTGTTCTATAGACCTAAGCACTTACATCTTAAAACCTATACATTCTCAAACTGCTATTTCAGAACTCTATTTACTTCTGACACTGAAATTTCCTAGTGGGTTTATTTGCAGAGTATTTTAACTGTAAATAAGTAGAGTTTTCCCAGAGGCTTTACTTCCACAGTATTTCAAATGTGAAATGTGTTAATTGACCTATCAATAATGTATTCTCACTCTTCTAATGAAGAAGAAATCCCAGTGTTAAACAACTGTCTCGTTTTGTAATAACTCACTCCCTTTAAAATGTCTAACAGATTATGCATATTCATTTTGCTTGAAAACTGCATTTTCAATGGGTTTGAGAGACCAACATATCTTTTATACATCTTTTCACAAAAGACAGAGGAAATACCAGCAAAAGAATGAATCTCCCTAAACTGAAATAACCCTGCTAAATATTACCAAAATACAATTTTCAAATATTTTAAAGATTTAATACATGTTCTATTTAAATCGAGCTCATTAGACAATAACCATCAAGGGCAGACTCATTGATTTCAACTGGAGTTTTGTCATTGACTTCAATGGGTCCAGGATTTCACCCCAAATAGATAATGATCTAAGAGCATTTGCCCAGTAGCAAACTTTTTTTTTTATTTGAAACACTAAACCTGGGGGTCTCTTTCCCTGCCAGATAAAATCTTTGACCATTTCACTGATTTTGTTTTTTTTAAAAAGATTATGAATTCAAATCATTCAAAGCAGTTAAAAAGTAACAGCATACTCAGGGAATACTGTCATATTTCACATTTATTCTCCCTAACCAATTTATTAAAAGGTGTTTCCAATTAAGGCCATCTGAGATTTGATTCAGTAACAGGATATAATTAGCTTCATATAAAGATTCAACAGTGGGAATCAATGTGATCCCTAAAGACTTTATTCTGTTATTTGAAACTAGAAAAATACATTCTTTAATCAAGCATTCCTTCATTACATTATATTTTGTCAATATTGTGCAGAGGATTATTTCCATTAATCTTGAAACCCAGAGATCAGTCCATACTCTTCCAGAACACTTAAGATTAGAGGAACTGGATTTATTTATACCGGGGGGGGGAGGAACATCCTCCGTCATCTAGCGATATGGGGTGATCATTCTTTTCAGTTCTAACCAGTTTCATTTTTGCAATTATTGTTAATATACATGTGTAAGGCTCAAGTGAGAAGTCAAATAGAAATGGAGAACATGGGCAATCCTGCTTTGTTTCTGGAGTGAAAAAGAAAGTCTTAGACTTCTCTCTATTAATTAGCATAATATTTGAATATTATACATAATGGTCTATTCTGGCTTTAAAATATAAAAATGATTTTTTAATTTATTTTTTCCTTCAATGAGGAAGATGGATTTGTTTCTTATTAATACTTTAGATGGATTTCAAAGATGAAATAGATCAGTTGGTAAATTATTTGTTCCTAAGGAAAAAAAATAAGGAGAAACTCCTAATTTATATACTATTAAAATCTCAATTTTACTATTTCAACACAAAAAGAAAAGGAGTACTTGTGGCACCTTAGAGACTAACAAATTTATGAGAGCATAAGCTTTCGTGAGCTACAGCTCACTTCATCAACACAGTAATTTGTTGGCTTTTCATTTAAATTGCTTCTTACAAATGAGACCCAGCTTTATTTTCAACCTGGAGCATGATCTGGCAATGTGAACTATTTCATATTGAAGTTCGAGATTTGTTCTGCATCCTTTCAATTTTTAAAAAAATATATAAACTCTTAGAATGCATTATGAGGCACAGAGAAAAAAAGCATAAATACCTTGGCTGAGAATTTTTATGCTTCCAGGAATCTATTAATCTCAAATCCTAAAAGTGTTTCAATAATGCCTTTGAACTCAGGAGTAAATATGCTAGAGGCCCAGATTTGCCTTCTGAACACAGCACATTGTTAAGACTATACACAGTTTTCATACTATTTGAATAGGAAGGTAATTCCAAGAAAGTATTTATAAAAAAAAAGGGAGGGACAGAGGGAGCGTGTGTATCTGTGTGTGTGAAAGAGAGCCCTCTACCCACCCATCAGGAGAGATATGGTTATTAGGGATCAATCTCTGTCTCACAGTAGTTTAAAATATTTGACTTAAATATGATATTACATGTAATAACATTAACAGAAACAAAAGCAAATATAATGGGATGTGATGTTTAGGGGAAAATGAGGAATTTAATTTATATTTGTGCTTCCTGGTTATTTAGTAATGTATGTTTTGAAGTTGATCTTTCTTTTTCGTTTTATTGTATTTTTAAAGTATTTATTAGAGGCACTTCAAGTGTTCGGATTGAAAAAAAACAAACATATGGTGGGTTTTAGTTGTAAGAATATTTGTGCCCAATATTCCTACAACTAAAACCCACCATACGTTTAAATTTCACTGCCTTTCAATTTCATTGACTGTCTCCTTGTTCTTGTATTATGGCTAAAGCTGTATAGACATTCCTTCTCTATTTTGTACACCTCTAACATGTTCCCCTTCACTCATCCCTATGTAAGGGTACATCTACACTGCAACTGTACCTCTGTAGAGTAGATGCTTCCCACATTGAGGAAAGGGTTTTTTTCTGTCACTGTAAATCCAACTTTCCAAGAGGTGGTAGGTCAATGGAAGAATTTTTCTGTCAAGCTAACTGCATCTTCAGTGAGGCTAGATTGACCTAACTACATCACACAGGGCACAAAATTTTTCACAGCCCCAGCTATATAATTAGATTGATCTAATTTTAAAGGTGAAGACCAGTCCTGACCCGAACAAGCCGAGTCTTTTCAGTCTTTCTTCATACAGAAATCTTTCCATATCTCTAAATCCTTTTTCTCTCTGAACACCTATTTCTGTTACTTTTTTTTTGAGACATGCTGAACAATACGTAACACATTATTCCAGCGGAGAGGCATACTATTGATTTGTACAACATAAAATTTTAATGTTTTTTATAACACATTTTCTTTGCTTCCTTTTTAATGCTGCTGCACAATGAGAAGTTTTTACTTGGCTGTTTAGAGTGAAACGTAGGTTTTCCTGGGTATTCAAAGTGATTTCTTCCAATGCCCCCTGCAGCCTCAGAGGCAAGTGGGCTTTCAACTGGATTGGCAGGAGAAAAAGAGTTGTGGCTCTGTTAAGAGATGTCTTCCCTCATCTCCCACTGACCATTTCTTCCTGTTCTCTGTTTTCTCTTTCAGCCAGTTACTCAGCATCTCACTCCATATCTATTTCGTTTCTTTAGTAACTACTGTAATGGCAGAATACTGATCTCCTTATTCAGCTGAATATTATCTTAGTCCCACTGATTTAAATGGGATTAGCTACAGAAGAAAGTATTACTAAGAATGAGTAAGGATAGCAGAATCAGGCTCTAAACATTCACCAGTTTTGACATGAGAATTTCTCTCATGTATTTTAGTATTGGTACAACAGATTAATTGAACAGTTATGAATTTATGGCTCCACCTTCTCTCTTTTCCCTCTCTGCTCTCTTGAACATGAGGCGGCCAGGGTTTTATTGGGCATCCATCCTCTGCTCCCCTATGTTATGACACTGCTCTAGAAAAGAGATGTCTGTATATATGCAAATAGTTACTAGAAAGAATGCCATCTGCTGGCATAAATTAGGAGGCTGAATAAAATAATTGTTGTTAAACACTTTAAATGGCTTCCTGTGTGCAGCTTTTAACATTCAGCTAACAAAGCTAAAATGGCTGCATAGGAACAAAGGAGGGGCCTTATTTCCCCACAGGACCGCGTAACCAGAGTACACAACTGAGCCTAGAATTCTTTCCTTCATGAATCTGGGAAGTGAAGAAATAGCAATCTCTGACCACTGCTAACATTCAAGTCCTTGATTAGAACAAGGCAGCCTAAGGTTCGTTCAAAACTCTGTCTTTTACTTCCTGCAGCTCACATATCTTCCAAATACTGATAAGAGGTGACTTTTTTTTTTTGGCCTGGCCTGCTGAAATTGGAAAGGGAAAGTATATAGAAGTGCAATGTCTGATCTCTATGCCAGTGCTAGAAATCAAACACAAAACCATGCCCAGAGCTAAGCTACCATGCTGGCAGCTAATTGAAGAGGTGGGTGGCTGCTATAACACACAAAGTACATGAACAAAGTTGACTAAATGCTAAACATTTTAAATGTCATCTTACTGACAATATTAATATACTTCTTCTTGTCTTTCTTCCACTTGTCTTTCCTCTGATATGGGACACACTTTCATGTGGCTAAAGTAGCATGAGTATTTCACAAATAATATGCTACTAACTGATTTTTTGTGATTTTTTTTTTTTTTTACAATTAACCTGGTGGCTGAACTTTGTGACTTTGTCCTGACCCATAACTATTTCACATTTGGTGACAATGTATACCTTCAAATCAGCGGCACTGCGATGGGTACCCACATGGCCCCACAGTATGCCAACATTTTTATGGCTGACTTAGAACAACGCTTCCTCAGCTCTCGTCCCCTAATGCCCCTACTCTACTTGAGCTACATTGATGACATCTTCATCATCTGGACCCATGGCAAAGAAGCTCTTGAGGAATTCCACCATGATTTCAACAATTTCCATCCCACATCAACCTCAGCCTGGTCCAGTCCACACAAGAGATCCACTTCCTGGACACTACGGTGCTAATAAGCGATGGTCACATAAACACCACCCTATATCGGAAACCTACTGACCGCTATTCCTACCTACATGCCTCTAGCTTTCATCCAGATCATACCACTCGATCCATTGTCTAAAGCCAAACTCTACGATATAACCAAATTTGCTCCAACCCCTCAGACAGAGACAAACACCTACAAGATCTCTATCATGCATTCCTACAACTACAATACCCACCTGCTGAAGTGAAGAAACAGATTGACAGAGCCAGAAGAGTACCCAGAAGTCACCTACTACAGGACAGGCCCAACAAAGAAAATAACAGAACGCCACTAGCCATCACCTTCAGCCCCCAACTAAAACCTCTCCAACGCATCATCAAGGAACTACAACCTATCCTGAAGGATGACCCATCACTCTCACAGATCTTGGGAGACAGGCCAGTCCTTGCTTACACACAGCCCCCCAATCTGAAGCAAATACTCACCAGCAACCACACACCACACAACAGAACCACTAACCCAGGAACCTATCCTTGCAACAAAGCCCGTTGCCAACTCTGTCCACATATCTATTCAGGGAATACCATCATAGGGCCTAATCACATCAGCCACACTATCAGAGGCTCGTTCACCTGCGCATCTACCAATGTGATATATGCCATCATGTGCCAGCAATGTCCCTCTGCCATGTACATTGGCCAAACTGGACAGTCTCTACGTAAAAGAATGAATGGACACAAATCAGACGTCAAGAATTATAACATTCAAAAACCAGTTGGAGAACACTTCGATTTCTCTGGTCACTCGATTACAGACCTAAGAGTGGCTATCCTTCAACAAAAAAGCTTCAAAAACAGACTCCAGTGAGAGACTGCTGAATTGGAATTAATTTGCAAACTGGATACAATTAACTTAGGCTTGAATAGAGACTGGGAATGGATGAGTCATTACACAAAGTAAAACTATTTCCCCATGGTATTTCTCCCCCCCACTCCACCCCCCACTGTTCCTCTGATATTCTTGTTAACTGCTGGAATTAGCCTACCTTGCTTGTCACCATGAAAGGTTTTCCTCCTTTCCCCCCCCCCCCCCCGCTGCTGGTGATGGCTTATCTTAAGTGATCACTCTCCTTACAGTGTGTATGATAAACCCATTGTTTCATGTTCTCTGTGTGTGTATATAAATCTCTCCTCTGTTTTTTCCACCAAATGCATCCGATGAAGTGAGCTGTAGCTCACAAAAGCTTATGCTCTAATAAATTTGTTAGTCTCTAAGGTGCCACAAGTATTCCTTTTCTTTTTGCGAATACAGACTAACACGGCTGCTACTTTGAAACCTACAGCAATTGTGATTTCCTTCTATCTTCAGTATAAGTGGCCTGTGAATATAAGTGACCAATTCTGATTGTATGCTACTCTAAACAAATGCTGCTTTATATCTGGCTGCAAAGAGTTAACTGAGTGAAGACATTAAGTCATTACATAATCAGATCTCTGCTTATGGTACCATGGTAAAGGTACGTGCAAGATATGTAATGTGACATAGATACAAAAGTGACTATATAGTGATCCCTACTTGTAACTTCCCTATGATGAAATAGCAAAAATTGTTAATTAAATAGTAACAGAATATGATTTTAAACGTCTGAATTTGATATATCACATAAGATAGCAAACCATGAAAATCAGCCATTTCATTGTGTATGGGGCCCCCAGCCACAACTTCAAGTTACCCTCCCTTATAGCAAACTGCTCTGTGACTCAGCAACCCGTTGGTACCAACAGGCAAATGACACAGGGGCTGCATGTAGTTTTTGCAGGATCCCCGGGTCAGATCTATGCATAATAGTTCACAAATGGGTGGCATGTGAGGTCTCTACTGAGAGCCAGTAGCTCACTGGTTGTCATAATCATTGTGAAATGTATCTATGGGTATTATTAGGAGTTTGATATCTATACTGAAAATTATATTAAGGCCCTAGAGTTAAGGCAAGTCACCAGGAGGAATGTTCCTTTTATACAGGAGGTAACAGATAGACATCTCCCTGTCTGGTCATTTGCGTATTGTATGCCTCACAATATATCTTTTTGCATACTGAGCCAGAACCTGACTGAGCAATTCATAAATCTATAAGAGAAAATCTACAGTAAGAAACAAACAGGGTGCATGGGGGAAAGGGGGAGGAATGTCCTATTTATGACTAAAGACAAAGGATTGATTGGTATATCTTGAAATGCAAAGAGACACACTGAATCCTTCACTGAGGAGGCAAACTGATAGCATGCTTGTCTCATGAACAGGCATCCTAGTTTTTAGTGATAATAAAATCCAAAATTCTCTGACAGAAAAACATAAAAATCCCCTTTTCTCCCCCATCAAAACAATTTGCGGAAATCTACATGAATTTGCAAAATGTTTCAGTCAGCCTGAATCTGCATACTCAAATCTGTTTTTTTGGCAAACAAGGTTCTGGCTGAAAATTTTTACCCAGCTCTGAATGGGAGTGAATCTGACTTTAAAAGCATGATACTGCTCCTGATTAGCATATGCTGAATATGCACTGTACTCTTCAATCCTTAACCTCACCTTCTAAGCTTGCTCACTTACCTTTCTCCTTTGCTTGGGCATTAGACCATTAGGTGGGTCCTACCCTTAGTAGTGCTGCCTAAAAATGTAATTACATGTACAGTGGCTATCTGTCTGCACAATTATCCATTTTACATGATCTACCTAGTAGGCTCATAATGTTACAAAATATGAATTTAACACAAAAACCACAAAGCCTTAAACTAGTTAATTGCCATACTGTTAGGTAAGGAATAAAATTGTGGCATTTTAAATGAATATTTGTCTAGAAATTCAGCAGTTGGCATATAAATAACAAAGAACACGAATCTCTGATTTACCTTAGGGTAGTAGGTATATTTAATACAGCAGTAAGGGCAGTCAATACAGAATCATAGGTTTTAAGGCCAGAAGGAATCATTGTGATCATCTAAGCTGGCCACCTACATAACAGAGACCAAAGAACCCTCACCCAGTCATATCTGAATTAAGTCCACAATGTTTGTTTGAGCTATTCAAGTCTTGATTTTAATACATCAAGTGGTGCAGAACCTACCACAATCCACCATATCCCTAGGTAACATAATGGAGCATTGCCCTGAAAAAAGGAACAACAAAACAAAACGAAAATGTGTGTTTGGGTTTGTTTGGTTTTTTTATAGCATGCCCTCCTGTTTGCTACTGGTCTGATTTTCCCTGACATAAATGAATCAAAGTGCTTACTTCTGCCATGATAAATCATGTATGTAGCTTTCTGCTCTTCAAATAGTGTCATTGAAATGAATGGAATTACTCATGTAACAAGTGGCATAACAGGTCCATTAATGTATATCTAAACCCAGGGCAGTGAATCTGAAAGATACCAGTCTGCATCTATGAGAAATCACTGCACTTTTATTGTTTTATCTTTAACAAAAACTCATATGAGACCTTAAGTTTTTTCTGACATGGTCACTCCAAGAAGACTATTCATGCTTCCTCATGCATGCAGTAGACAAGCTCATATGAAAGCACCATCCTGATTTGTCAGAGTAACAGTTTAACACTAGAAAAGTGAAAGGATCGCTCTTCTACCTTTTGCCTTTAGCTTTCAAAGTTGAATGCATTTCCTCTGCAACATTCCCAGGCTTTGTCAGATCACTCAGGAACAGAATTTTCAGGTATCATTGCAAACTGTTAAACTGATCCATGTTCTTCTTTTTGAAGAAATGTTGTATTGCAATGACTGCAGTACTTTTCCTTTTCAAGTACCAGAATGACATTCCATGAGTCCAGGCTTATTGGAGGTCTGTGCCAGATAGCATTTTTTGGTACTACAATACAGCTAGTCATTATGCAAAAAGTCTTGATTTTCTCATGGCACTGGGGATGGGGAGGTTATATTTTTAGTTTTCAATCATAGCACAATACTGTATTTAAATAAGTTGTCTATAATGAAAATTATAAGAAAGAGTCAAATATCCTCCATTTTTTCAATTAAATTGTTCTAAACCATTTGAGTTTATTTACCTAATAATTTAAAACCATCAAAATCCTCATACGCCACTATATTAGATGTATATATAGACAAATTGTGGGAATTCTTGGAGGATATTTGCTTAGGAGAAAGTGGCTATTTTTACAAAGTTATGAAAAATAATAAACATTGAATATCACTGTTTTGGTGGTGGAAGTCAGAGCCATGACAAACTTACAGTCTTATTGATAAAGCAACCTCCAATAAAGGCTAAAAGAGGACCTGCTTATACAGATATTTTCAAAAAAAAAATACAGATGGTTACATTTCTACTAGAATACTTCAAAAGTTGAAGAGATCAAATTACTTACTCAATATTTCTGTGTCTACATCTTGCATCCCAAGGAATCATTGCAAGGATTCTACTGACACATTTGACATTTTCAGGTCTTCTGCATGAAAACATTTGAGAAATTGCACCATGTTTCAAGTTTGATTCAAGAATATGACAGGTTTTGACAAATTCTTATCTAATCTGTTGATTCATAATTTTTTTGTGAAATGGAAAACATTTTTAAAGATAGTTATACAAGACCGTTCTTCCTATAGTAGAGAGAAAATGGCTTTGCCTATAAAAATTAGCCACCATTGAGTCTCACACTATTTCTTGTTTATTCTTATAAATGAAAAAAATATTTCAGATAAATAATACACAGTAGCTATTTTTATCCATCATTACATCTACCTCACTTAAGCGATCAGTAAACAGACTGCATACACTGGGCTTTTCATTTTAATTTCAATATTGTGTAATAATTTCCTAAAAGAATTTTGTTCCATTTTTAACTTGGCATCAGGACAGATTAATATTCACATGGCTGAATTTGATTGACAAGTTTCATTAGATTTAGGGTTTTGTTTTTGTTTTTTTATTAATTCAGAGCTATGTTAACTGTTAAATACTGAATCCAGAATTAACGACAACATTAAATGCATCTGGCTGTATTTTCACATCTAACATCTTTGTAATAAAACTGCTCTTTCAATAAATAAAAATGGGAAGATTCATTGCTGTGTTGTGTTCTCAGAACTGCGGCCTCTCCCTGAACTCTGAAGCACAAACCCTCTATAGGAGGAGGAATGTTGTCATTTTAGCTATAGCATTATTTTCATATTGTGACTCCAAAATGTGTAAAAATAAAACTGACTGTCACTCTCATTTATATTTTACATCTTTTTTTAAACTTGTCACAATATGTCATTATCCTCTGGCTGGCACATTATGCTCTAATTAAAATGAATACATCATCCTGAAATACAAGTAATTCTACACGTCAGAATTTTAAATATAGTTAATCTGAAAGTCAATGCAATGTGGCAAAAACTGGGATCAGCTGCAGTACTTTAATTTGGTGTGTTTGGTAGCAAGGGGTGAACCTGAGCAGGTCCAGAGTAAATTAGCCTGTGATAGAAAATGAGAGATAAAAATTTCCTAAAATGGGTGCATGGGAAAACAATGAAATATAGTACACACCACTGCATCAGAATGCACTTAACAGGGAAATCAGTTTAAGTGAAATTGCTTCTCTGGGAAACATCTAAGCCTAATGGTACATCATGGCCATACTGCTGTTTAATGGGGATGATAATTCTGTTTAATAGGGATACCATCAAGTGATTAAGTGGGGCTTAAGTCTTTCTGTGTATCTCATTTTCATCCCAGTACTATCTGTTTCCTCCTCTCACAACACATTACACTACCTCCCTTAGCTGGATACATACAGAAAGTGTGCAAAGTAGGTCTGAGCTCAACCAACGAAGGTTAGATCCAGACCCAAAGTATTCCAAAATTTGAGGGCTATAAAAATGTATTGTTCCACTTTAGGGCCAATTTGTAATATGAAGTGATTTATTTATGGTCCTAGACTCCAGTTTGCTTGCTTAGTCTGTGTATATATACATACTGAGGTGCTAAGCTGGTGGTGGGCAACCTGCGACCCACATGTGGCCCATCAGGGTAATCTGCTGGTGAGCTGCCAGACAGTTTGTTTACATTTGCCCAGCCACCCACAGCTTCCAGTGGCTGTGGTTTGCCATTCCCAGCCAATGACAGCTGTGGGAAGCGGCATGGGCCGCAGAGACGTGCTGGCTGCCGCTTCCCACAGTTCCCACTGGCGGAGAATGGCAAACCCCAGCCACTGGGAGCTGTCAGCAGCTGTGCAAATGTAAACAAATTGTCTGGCGGCCTGCCAGCAGATTACCTTGATGGGCTGTATGCATCCCATGGGCCGCAGGTTATCCACTACTGCTGAAGATCATCTGAAACTCGGGGAGATATTTCTCATAGCTACAATATCCACAGCAATGGGCATAATCTATGTTTGAGAGGGAGAGAAAAAGTGGAAGGTGCAACTGTGAGTCCAAAAGAATTTAGAATGTTTAGAACTATAATTCTGCAGGGAAGAGTGTGGTGACATAATTCATTGATTCAGGCTTCAAGAAATTATAAGAAACAAAGGGGATCTGCTACACAGCATGAAACTTAAGAAGATCAAGAATAAAAATTTTCTGGGCTAGCTTTTATAGCAGTCAGGACAGAAAATAAATTCACCAATATTTTAAACACCCAGATAGCTATTGAGTAACCAATACAGCCAAACACAAAATAAAGAGGCTTCTAAATAGAGCTAGGTAAACAAACAATTTATTCAATAAATTTAGCTCTTTTTTCTGCTTGAGCTATCTGCAGAGAGACTTTCTGATTTATGCAAGTCATTTCAGGAACAGTTCAGAGGAACATATTCCATCCTATAGATTGCTTGCAAACTATTCATTGCAAATATTTCACCTCTGATATTGATCACCTCAGTCATATGGTACAGTATTGTATCTGGTCCTTGACTGAATGATTCCCAGTAATTTGGGTCTCCTTCAGCAGGGCTTAAATATGGACTCTGCTAGGCTCCTTGGGCATGTTGCCTTATGATTGGTGGGGGGAAAAAAGTGGCAGTATCTCTCAAATACCACCTACTTGTTCCACCAAAATTAGAAGTTACTCACAGTAAATTGGTAGATCTGTGCCCATCTCTCTCCTTCCTTACATCAGGAATGGCAGGTAATAATGCTGACATTGACATTATAATCATTGGGCATCTGAGCTAAGACAACATTGTGATGAATGGGAGAGTTCACACCTCTCAGAGCTACTGTTACTAAGTTTTTTGCAGAGTCACATAGGTATTTTTGCATCAGTTACACTCAGTTCCCACTGTATAGGTTTTCTTTGCAACCGTAACAGCTGGAAATTTACTTTTATAATGAAAACTGGTATTCTGGAGATTAAGATGGCAGCTTGAGATAGGGATGGGTATGGCATACCGCTGCATAGTGGCTGTGATGTGCCATCACAGTACATTTATTGCTTATCTGCACTGGAGGGAGAACACAACCACTATGGAAGCTGTTCTCCCTCCTGTACCCCAAATACTGGGAAATGCCAGATGCATAACCCTTCTCCCGCCTGCCTCCTGGTACCATTGGGGAACTTTATGCCCCCTTATCTTTCTGAATGGGCTAAGAAGTCCTAGGTTACGCTAGCAAGAGGAATAAGCAGTTTTCAGAAGTATCAGGGTAAACAATTGAAATTAGGTTCAATGATAAATGAGGAAGGGGATGTAATATGACAGTACATCAAATGGAGACTAATCAGAGGAAGGAAATGAAAATGAACAGCAGGCTGGAAAACATGACTTACCATCCTATACATATTTAGCTCTTTTAATCTTTACTTATAAAAGACAACTAAGAATATGGCCATAGGTAGCTGAGCAAAAATGAGGCGGCTTTGGTGAACTATGGAAAGGCAACAGAAAAAGTTAAATGGAGAGATTCAGAAAAGTTATCACTAAAAGTCTATCTGTATGCAACTTTTTAATAGATTTTTGTTTTGATATGCCGTAAAATGCAGCATATACAAGTAGCAATTCTACCAGGTATTTATCTAGAATAGAGTATAAGAATAGTTTGCCAACAGCACTTTATGTTTTGTTAAACTACTGGCAAATGCTTCATCCCAAAACCAAACAGCCCCAAATACCCTTGTGTATTTCCCAACAGATGTACAAATTACCAGATATAAGCACATTGCAAAAATATAAGCAGAGAATCATAGAAATTTAGGGCTGGAAGGGACCACAAGAGGTCATCAAGTCCAGCCCCCTTCCCTCAAGATGAACCAAGTAAACCTAGATCATCCCTGACTGGTGTTTTTCCAATATGTCTTCATTTCTCAAGAATAAGCATGCCCAATTTTAGTGGGGGGTTTAAAACTTTTCCTTATAGGTCAGGTTTTCTAAATTTTATTATTTTGTTGCTCTCCTCTGAAATTTCTGAAATTTGTCCATATCTTTCCTAAACTGTGGCATCCAGAATTGAAGACAGCATTTCAGGTGATGCCTCACCAGTGCCAAGCAGAGAGACACAGTTACCTCCCGTGTCTTACATACAACAGTTCTGTTAATATATCCCAGAATAATATTCGCCTTTTTTTACAAATGTATCACTCTGTTGACTCACATTCAGTTTGTGATCCACTATAACTCCTAGACCCCCTTCATCAGTACTACTACCTAGCCACTTATTCCCTATTTTATAATTCTGCATTTGATTTTTTCTTTTTAAGCGAAGTACAAAAAGGAAGCTTACAAGAAGTGGAAACTTGGACAGATGATTAGGGAGCACTATAAAAATGTTGCTTGAGCATGCAGGGGTATAATCAGGAAGGCCAAAGCACAACTGAAGTTGCAGCTAGCAAGGGATGTGAAGGGTAACACAAAGGGTTTCTGCAGGTATGTTAGCAACAAGAAGATGGTCAGGGAAAGTGTGGGACCCTTACTGAATGGGGGAGGCACCCTAGTGACAGATTGTGTGAAAAAAGCTGAAGTATTCAATGCTTTTTTTGCCTCGCTCTTCACAGACAAGGTCAGTTCTTAGACTGCTGCACTGGGCTGCACAGTATGGGGAGGAGGTGAGTGGCCCTCAGTGGTGAAAGAACAGGTTAAGGACTTTTTAGAAAAGCTGGACATGCACAAGTCCATGGGGCTGGATCTAATGCATCCAAGGGTGCTGAGAGAGTTGGCTGATATGATTGCAGAGCCATTGGCCATTATCTTTGAAAACTCGTGGTGATTGGGGGAAGTCCCAGATGCTTGGAAAAAGGCAAATATTGTGCCCATCTTTAAAAAACAGAAGAAGGAGAATCCGGGGAACTATAGACCGGTCAGCCTCACTTCAGTCCTTGGAAAAACCAAAGTGCAGGTCTTCAAGGAATCCATTTTGAAACAGTTGGAGGAGGGGAAGGTGATCAGGAACAGTCAACATGGATTCACCAAGGGCAAGTCATGCCTGACCAACCTGATTGCCTTCTATGATGAGATAACTGGCTCTGTGGATATGGGGAAAGTGGTGGACATGATATACCTTGACTTTAGCAAAGCTTTTGATAGAGTCTCCCACAGTATTCTTGCCAGCAAGTTTAAAAAGTATGGACTGGATGAATGGTCTATAAGGTGGATAGAAAGCTGGATAGATCGTCTGGCTCAATGGGTAGTGATCAATGGCTTGATGTCTAGTTGGCAGCCAGTATCAAGCGGAGTGACCCAGAGGTCGATCCTGGGGCCAGTTTTGTTCAACATCTTCATTAATGAAATGGATGATGGGGTGGATTGCGCCCTCAGCAAGTTTGTGGATGACACTAAGCTGTGGAGAGAGGTAGATATGCTGGAGAGTAGGGATAGGGTCCAGAGTGACCTAGACAAATTAGAGGATTGGGCCAAAAGAAATCTGATGAGGTTCAACAAGGACAAATGCAGAGTCCTGCACTTAGCACAGAAGAATCCCAGGCACTGCTACAGGCTGGGAACCGACTGACCAAGTGGCAGTTCTGCAGAAAAAGACCTGGGGATAGAGTGGATGAGAAGCTGGATATGAGTCAACAATGTGCTCTTGTTGCCAAAAAGGCTGATGGCATATTGGGCTGCATTAGTAGGACCATTGCCAGCAGATTGAGGGAAGTGACTATTTCCCTCTATTGGCACTGGTGAGGCCAGTTTTGCGCCCCCTGCTATAGAAAGGATGTGGACAAATTGGAAAGAGTCCAGCGGAGGGCAACAAAAATGATTAGGAGGCTGGGGAACACAATTTATGAGGAGAGGCAGAGGAAACTGGGCTTATTTAGTTTGCAGAAGAGAAGAGTGATGGGAGATTTGATAGCAGCCTTCAACTAATGAAAGGGGGTTCCAAAGAGGATGGAGCTTGGCTGTTTTCAGTGGTGGCAGATGACAGAACAAGGAGCAATGGTCTCAAGTTGCAGGGGGAAAGGTGTAGGTTGGATATTAGGAAAAACTATTTCATTAGGAGGGTGGCGAAGCACTGGAATGGGTTACCTAGTGGGGTGGTGGAGTCTCCAGAGGTTTTTAAGGCCCAGCTTGACAAATCCTCCTGGCTGGGATGATTTAGTTGGTGTTGGTCCTGCTTTGAGCAGTGGGGTGGACTAGATGACCTCCTGAGGTCTCTTCCAACCCTAATCCTCTATGATTTTATGAAGGTACCTGGAAGCTTGGGCAGGCAATTGCAGAGAGAGGGCTTTCAGAGTGTGAGAAAAGCACTTCAGCAAATCACATAGCATCTTTAGTGCTCAGTGGGCATTGGCTCAGGCAACTCACAGAAGGGACATGGAGCCAGTCTCTCCCATCTTCTCCTTGTGCTGATGGACCTGACTAATAGGGCCATGATAACAGTCTAAAAATACTTGAGATGTGTAAACAACAAGGAGGGAGAGGTTTTTTTAGCCAAGGAGCTAGAACCTGGAGTAATGAAACAAAATTAAGAAAGGCAAAATATAGGATGGATATTAAAAAGTTTTGACTTCCGGAGAGTGTGAGTGATTAAGCTGTTGAATAGCCTCCAAGGAATAATAGTGGAAACATGATTATTCTGGATGTTTAAAATTACATTGGGCAAAACACTATTTGTCAGATTCTGTCACAGTGGGAATGTGGATTTAACAGAGAGACATAGCCAATGGTGAATTCGCTGTACACAGGGAAATTGCTGGTGGAGACAGCTCTGCCACCTCTTGCATCAACTACTCCAATCATACTCAGTATGTGGGACTGAGTGGGCATTCCAGTGAGGTGAGGTGGGACAAAGCAGAACTTTGCTACACCTAATCCTCCCACTGCTGTAGAGTCACTGATAGACCTTACCTCTGTAGTATAAATTAGAGCTGCTCCTTGCAGCTCTAACTTGTATGGGAGCCAGGTAGCTTGGGAAGAGAGGCATAACGGATTCCTTGGTGGCTGTCCCTATAAAATGTAATAAAGGGTGTATTACTACTTTGGAAAAGGTTGTATAGGATGAACTCAGATGTCTTTTCCATCTCTATGGATCTCTGTAATTGAATCTGAGACATTTGCAAACTAGTCAGACTGCCCTGTACCTACAAAACTAGCAGAACTCTAAAACTGTCATTACATTATTTGCCCTAACTTTAAATTGGAACACACATCTATGATGCTGATAAATTATTCATATATAACTTAAGAATAATAAAGCTAGTGTGGCATTTGACATGGTTTTTAAATCCAGGAAAACTGAATAAAAGCTTCTTAACTATTTTACAGTGGTGGATTTAGCAACTAAACCACCAAAATAGAAAATGATTCCTTGGAGGATAAAAAGAACCAATCAACATAAATTTGTCTTATCAGAATTAAGTTTCAGGAAATCTAAGGACATGACTTTATACATCATATTACATACAGGAAGATTACAGCAGTAAGTATAATGTTGCTTCAGTGCATACCAATATATTATTAAGTATAATTTGCAAAATGCAGAAAATCCCAGCAGTCATCAATTCTCATCTGTGTGTAATTACCTGTAAAAAATCCAGATAAGTTTGAATCACTCAAGCCACTGGTGTTCTCCATGACCAGCAGCTTCTAATAAACATACATGATCAGTATGAGTTTTGCTTTCTTAACACTGAGCTTTTAGAAATATCTGCAGAGACAAAAGCTGTAACAGAGAGAAAATAAAGTATACCCTGTGGAGTATTACAAGGCAGTACATTCATTAAGCAGTTCTTATGACACCATAAATGCTTTAGTCATAAGAACTCAACATACAATTACAGCCTAATACTCCAATAGGGACTATGTTTTTTTATAATATATGGTTTTTCATTGCACAAAAAAAAATAAAAAGTACCAGTAGTTTATTTCTTTACAATTTGAGAGTGACTTCCCCTTTTGAAAGATACTCAAAATGTTTCGAAGTGGGACTATGTAATATTTAAAGTGTCATTCACCACTGATGTTCTATTTAAAGATTTATCGGATGAGGACATTAGAGAATGATATATAGAAACACATTAACTATAACCAGTGACCAATATTACAATTGCTTATATGATGTTTGTATGAAAACACCATGTAGCAATAGTTTGCAGTTAGCAATGGTGCAGTTTGACAGGAACACCCAACTGGTTAGCAAGTGTTGGTGCTAGCGTTAGTGTTGGTGCTAGTGTTAAGTGGGTTCTGAGGCAGGTGGCTCGTTACCCCAACTTGAAGTGGTGAGGGGCTCCGGAGATAGTGGCTCTAGAGTGTCAGTTCAGTAATGTATAAGGAGGAGCCAAACCTGGAAAGAACCTGGTATTTGTTTTTGTTTGTTTTTGTTTTCTTTGTTAATTAAGCTATACCATAGGAAGGGGAATGCATTTGGACTTTACCTAGTGGGTATATGTACACTAGACTTTTAAACATCTAATTAATTAATGGTCAATTAACTCAAGGTATATAATGCTTTTATAGACACCAGTGTGGACACTCACCACTTTGTTCTGGGTAGGGGTAAGTAACTACTGCCAAGGAAAGTTCCTGCACTCAGGATCTACTTATTGCTCTGTGCCCATGGAGGCCAGAGTTCTCTGGCTGAGCTCTGTACCTTCAAAGTGGTAGGTTTGGGGCCACTGATTTCACTGACCATTTTGCTTCAGTAAGGTCTGAGGTATCAGACCCAAAAGTTATTTCTTTACCTGCATTCAAACTTCTGTGCTGCAGCTGTGGATACATTTGTCTTCTGTTCAGGTACAATTAGGGAGAGGTGAATGTTTTTTATTGTGATTTCTCTTGTAAATACTTGAGAGGGTTACTACAGATGAAAGCTCTATAAATATCTGGATAGATTAAACAGAAAAGCATCTGGACCTAGTAACTGTCTAGCAAAATGTGGGAAGACTATAATGCCTTTGTTTAACCTTGAAGTTTAATCCAACCAGGAATCCAAACTCAAATTGAAGTCAGAGAATAGCTAATTCTGTGAGAATGCTTTTGGGTATTTTGTGGAGGGTATTCAAACAAAAAAAACCTCATCAATGTGAGAAAGTGGAGATGCTGCTAGAAAACAGAGCAAATATTTGTTTTGTGCTTGATTTTACCAGAATATGAAATAAGCAGCAAGATAGAAGTAAATAAATACAGAGGCAATATGTTTGTGAAGCCTAAATAGTCAGTCAAGACTATTAAAAAGTTGTCAGTCCATGGATTTGGACATTTAATAAAAAAACAGAAGCGACTGTAGTAATGGATTTTGTTGTAGCATTTGGCAATTCACAAGTGCATCTAAATGGCTCAACATGACGTAAGACTGACTGAGGAAACATTATAGCAGTCACAGTATGTGGCCAGTTTTTTGATGGATAAGAAGTTGTAAGGACAAGATGATCGTGATAATGAATTAAATTGATCATTAACAAGGACATGGGAGGGAAAGGGTGGTAAATTCTTTCAATCAGGAAAATTATCAAAAAGAAAAATGCAGAGGTCACAAGATCAAAATAAACAAACAAACCAAAAACAAACACACAACTTAGAATGAAATCAGAACACCAAGGAAAAGAGGAGGAAAAAGTAACATTTCCTGAGTTTGATTAAGATTTGGGAAGGCATTGTCCAACACTAACAGATGAGAAAAGTGAGATGGGAGAAAACTAAAAACACGGTGTTATCCTCAGAGCAAAATCAAAGAATGGAGTTTAATATGGGCAGAGCTATGTATACTTAAAGTTGCCTGATACATTCCATTGTACATTCCTGTTTTCAGTGCTTTTAACTTTTCTAAATGTTAACTGTTCAGGCTGAAATTTCCCATGCCGGCTGACTGTGTCAGGCTGATTTTTTTTTTTTTTAAGAAAGTTTCAGGGGGGGAAAGCTGGTTAGCTGTTTGAGAATGAGGTTTGATAAAACAGTTTTCTGTGTGTTAAAAATCTCTTGCAATCATTTCACTAAGAACTTCTAATCCATCTGTGCTTTGGAACAGGAACTTGAAATTTGGCCTTTGTGTTAGCCTTTTGCTGTTCTCATGAAAAAATACCCAAATTTGGCCAAATTTAAAGAAAAATGTCAGTTTTCAAGTGCCAAGCAGAGATTTCAAGAGTTTGTCAGCCATTTACACACATGTAATGATGGGTTTTAAAGTAAGTGTTAGCACCCAAGAAAGAAATCTTGGCATCATTTTGGATAGTTCTCTGAAAGCTTCATCTCAATGCACAGCAGTGATAAAAAAAGGCTAATAGAATGTTAGGAATTATTAAGAAAGGGATAATAATGCCACTGTATAAACCTATGGTGTGGCCACACCTTGAATCCTGTGTCCAGTTCTAGTCACTCTGGCAGGATGCTGCTAGAGAGGCCTCAATCAGCTCCTGCAGGAGCTATTAAGGCTGGGAGGAAGTGAAAGTTGGGGGAGGGGCAGAGACCAGGACAGAAGATCAGGCTCAGACTCAGAGGGAGGTGGGAGTCTCCTTGTCTATTGCTGGTCAGGCCTGTGATAGGCCAAGCTGTTGTAAAAAGCCTGTATATAGTTAATATGGACTTGATCACAAATAAAGAGCACAGGTGTTGTACCAGCCTGAAGTGTCCTTGAGTCTCTGAGTCAGGGATTGGCAAGCTTTGCATGCGGCCCACCAGGATAAGCCCCCTGGTGGGCCGGGCCGGCCTGTTTACCTGCCGCATCTTCAGGTTCGGGCGATTGCAGCTCCCTCTGGCCACGGTTTGCCGTTCCAGGCCAATGGGGGCTGTGGGAAGCGGCATGGGCTGAGGGATGTGCTGGCCTGCGGATGCAGCAGGTAAACAAATCGGCCAGTCCCATCAGGGGGCTTACCCTAGCAGGCCACATGCCAAAGGTTGCCAATCCCTGATCAAGGGTATGGAACAGCTTCCATATAAGGAAAGCCTAAAAAGATTAGGGCTGTTAAAGAGACAATTAAAGAGTTGATATGATAGCGGTCTATACAATCATGAATGGTGTGGTAAAAAAGTATTTTCTCTAGGGCTGTTGATTAATTGCAGTTAACTCACGAGATTCATCATGATTAATTCTTATTAATCACTTTTTTTTAGTTAATTGCAGTTTTAATTAAACAATAGAATACCAGTTGAAATGTATTAAATATTTTTGGATGTTTTTCTACATTTTCAAATATATGGATTTCAATTACAACACAGAATACAAAGTTACAATGCTCACTTTATTTTTATTTTTATTACAGATATTTGCGCTATAAAAATAAGGAAAATATTATTTTTCAATTCACCTGATACAAGTACTATATGAGCTCTTTATCATGAAAGTACAACTTACAAATGTAGATTTTTTTTCTGTTACATAACAGCACTCAAAAACAAAACAATGTAAAACTTTAGAGTCTATAAGTCCACTCAGTTCTACCTCTTGTTCAGCCAGTCACTAAGACAAACAAGTTTGTTTACATTTACAGGAGATAATTTACAATGTCGCCAGAAAATAAGAACAGGCATTCTCATGGCACTTTTGTAGCCGGCATTGCAAGGCATTTACATGCCAAATATGCTAAATATTCCTATGTCCCTTCATGCTTCAGCCACCATTCCAGAGGACATGCTTCCATGCTGATGACGCTTGTTAAAAAAATGTGTTAATTAAATTTATGACTGATCTCCTTAGGGGAGAATTTTATGTCTCCTGCTCTTTTACCTGCACTCTGCCATATATTTCATGTTATATCAGTCTTGGATGATGACCAGCCATATGTTCATTTTAAGAACACTTTCACTGCAGATTTGACAAAATGCAAAGAAGCTACCAATGTAAGATTTCTAAAGATAGCCACAGCACTCAGCCCAAGGCTTCAGAATCTGAAGTGCCTTCCAAAAATCTGAGAGGGATGAGGTGTGGAAAATCCTTTCAGAAGTCTTAAAAGAGCATCACTGCAGAATCCAACCGACCAAAAAAGAAAAACAACTCTCTGCTGGTGGCATTTGATTCAGATGATGAAAATGAACATGCATCAGTCCACATTGCTTGGGATGGTTATCGAGCAGAACCCATCTTCTTGTTTGTCTCACCGATTGGTTGAACAAGAAGTAGGATTGAATGGACTTGTAAGCTGTGAATTTTACATTGTTTTGTTTTTTAATGCAGTTATTTGTTTGTACACAATTCTACATTTGTAAGTTCAACTTTTATGATAAAGAGACTGCATTACAGTACTTGTATTCAGTAAATTGAAAAATATTTTTACATGTAAATATTTGTAATTAAAAATAAATTTAAAGTGAGCACTGTACACTTTGTATTCTGTGTTGTCATTGAAATCAATATGTTTGAAAATGTAGAAAACACCCAAAATATTTAA
Organism: Dermochelys coriacea; assembly: GCF_009764565.3. Taxonomy (NCBI): domain Eukaryota; kingdom Metazoa; phylum Chordata; order Testudines; family Dermochelyidae; genus Dermochelys; species Dermochelys coriacea. Next base: position 89,218,470 of record NC_050070.1, on the reverse strand, counting down.
ATTGTATTCTAATATTGTTTAACTGCACGATTAATCTCAATAATTTTTTAATCACTTGACAGCCCTACTTTTCTCTTTTCCACAATACAAAAACCAGGAGTCACCCAATGAAATTAATAGGCAGTAGGTGTAATACAAACAAGAGGAAGTACTTTTTTCTTACATAACACACAATGTGCCTATGGAACTCATTGCCAGAGGATGTTGTGATGCCTAAAAAAGAAAAGGAGTACTTGTGGTACCTTAGAGACTAACAAATTTATTTGAGCATAAGCTTTCATGAGCTACAGCTCACTTCATCGGATGCATTAAAAGAATTAGACAAGTTCATGGAGAATAGGTCTATCAATGGCTATTAGTCAAGATGGTCAGGGATATAACACACACACAGCTCTGATACTGGCCACTGTTGAAGACGGCCTGGGTTATATGGGCCACTGGTCTGACCCAATATGGCAGTTCTTATGTTCTTAATTCTCTGAAGAGTCTATTTGCCCCGACTATATTCCATGCCAGAGCTACAGGAGTTTCTTTTTAATTGCTACTCCCAGCTGCTGCAGGCCACTGTGCAGACAAGGACAGAAACAGAGCAGGGAGTCTGTCTGTCCTGAGGTCTCAAGGCTTGCTCTGCTGGTAGCCAGGTGGTATGGAGAAGGAACAGCCTGACTTGAATGCAGAGGGGACAAAACACAAACTGGGGGAGGCAATATCTAAGAGAGTATATTTGGATCAGGAGGAGAGACTGGGACTGATACTCGGAGCTGATGAGTGTTGGGCAAAGAGCCAAGAGAAGAATGGGGGAGGAAATGGGACAGAATGGATGGATGGGGAAGACTAAAAGAGGATAAGGAGTCAGGGCAGGCAGACTAGCAGTGAATAGCTGGGCAAAGAGACTGAAAATGGGAGTCAGTGAGTGGAAGGAAGAAAACGGGAGTGGGGAGAAACAAGTGCAGAGACCTGGGACTGGATTGGCAAGGAAGGTGGGACAAGGAGCTAAGTGAGGAGAGACTAAGAGGACTTGGACAGGGATAGGATGAAGATAATGGGACATAAAGGGTTAGGGTAGAAGGGAAGGGGCAGAAGGGTCTGTGACCATTGAAGTACACTCCTCTCCAGAGCCTGGAATGCAACCCAAGATTCCTGTGTCTTGCCATTCCTCTGCTGTCAGCAAATATCTGTGAAATTCACTGGCAAAGAGTCTCATCCCCCTCTAGTGTCAGTCCACATACAGCAGTGGTGGGCAACCTGTGGCCTGCACACAGCTCATCAGGGTAATCTATTGGCAGGCCACCAGACAGTTTGTTTACATTTGCACATCCACCCGCAGCTCCCATTGGCTGTGGTTCACTGTTCCCAGACAATGGGAGCTGCGCGAAGCGGCATGGACCACAGGTTGCCCACCACTGACATAGAGGATGACAACCTACTACTGCTATCAGTTACTCCATTAGCTCAAGTGGTAGAGGTCTGTGTGGTTAATCTAAATGTTCCTGCTGATGACCCATCTGGGTGTCAATATGATTCTACACAATGGAATTTCTGTTTTTTCAGTTCTCTTTTTTAAAAAAGAGAAAATTACATTAACAAAAAATCATAAAAGAATGCTAAGGTTGCAAAGTGAAGTAGACAAAAGGAAATGATGGAATTAAGGATTGCCTGTGTCTTTAGAATATAGGCTGGAACATGCTGTGGGGAGGAAGCAGGGTTGTTAGTGAAAGAGTCTGTTATCTCTAGGATGCCTGTGTCCTTTGTTGCAGTAGTTGAAAGGTGTGTAGTGAATGAGGCAAGAGGCTGCAGAAAGAGAAAGGATGGTCTCTGTGCTTCAATTCACCATCTATAGAAGAGGAATAAAAATAACACCTATTCTCACAGGGGTGTTGGGAAAATAAATTAATTAATATTTGTGAAGCATTCATATACTATAGTGATGAGCACCACAGAAAAATTCCATGTTGAGGAAATTAGTAATTCTGTCTTAATAGCCGGGTTTGAAAAGTGTGCACTAAATAAAGCCTGGGGCCACACACTGAACAACAAGGAGAAAACAAAGTACAGAACAGTGCTCATTAAGTGAGCACTGTTCATTCTGTGCACTGAATGAGGCATGGGTCCTGGAAAAAATATTTATGTGATCATGTAATTAAAGAATGTATCATAATACATATGCACAGCGGAAGCAAATTAAAATTGCATGGGCATATTAATTCTGACATTTCCTAACTTTTAAGTGCTTGACTTTGCCAACAACGTTTTTTTAATATAGTTTTTATGCAGTTATTTATACATTATACCTAAGGTTAAGCTTTTGTCACAGTTATTTTTAGTAAAAGTGAGGGACAGGTCATGGGCAATAAATAAAATTTGCAGAAGCCTATGACCTGTCTGTGACTTTTATTAAAAATAATGTGGCAGGGGAGGCTGATGGGGGACGACTGAAGCCTGAGGGTGGAGAGCAAAATGGAAGCCTGAGCCCTCAATGTAACGTGTGGAGGGGTCCAGCACCTTGGGATTCCAGGCCCCCACCTGCCCGTGGTGGCTGAGAGCTGCAGACTCAGGAATCAGTGACCTCGGTGACTTAATCTTATCCTTAATTAAACCTTTAATTTAAATAGTGCTTTACAGATTTTCCTTATAGCCGACCTTGACCTCCCCCACTACAACTTGAGACCATTGCTCCTTGTTCTGTCATCTGCCACCACTTAGAACAGCCTAGCTCCATCCTCTTTGGAACCCCTCCTTCAAGTAGTTGAAGGTTGCTATCAAATCTCGCCTCATTCTTCTCTTCTGCAGACTAAATAAGCCAGGTTCCCTCAGCCTCTCCTCATAAGTCATGTGCTCCAGGCCCCTAATCATTTTTGTTGCCCTCCGCTGGACTCTCTCTCCAATGTGTCTACATCCTTTCAGTAGTGAGTGGCCCAAAACTGGACGTAGTACTCCAAATGTGGCTCACCAGTGCCGAATAGAGGGGAATAATCACTTTCCTCAGTCTTCTGGCAATGCTTCTACTAATGCAGCCCTATATGTCGTTAGCCTTCTTGGCAACAAGGGCACACAGTTGGCTCATATCTAGCTTCTCATCCACTGTAATCCCCAGGTCCTTTTCTGCAGAACTGCTGCTTAGCCAGTCGGTCCCCAGCCTGCAGCAGTGCATGGGATTCTTCCATCCTAAGTGCAGGACTCTGCACTTTTCCTTGTTGAACCTCATCAGATTTCTTTTGGCCCCATCCTCTAATTTGTCTAGGTCACTCTGGACCCTATCCCTATCCTCAAGCATTTCTACCTCTTCCTCCAGCTTAGTGTCATCTGTGAACTTGCTGAGAGTGCAATCCATTCCATCATCCATGTTCAATGAGATCCTGCAAGCCAGTGCTGCATCGGACTGTGAGCACAGGGCCTAGAGGATGAACACTGCAGAGAGCTAGCAGAAGGAAAGAGTGGAGAGGAGAAAGGCCAGGAGACCCAGCAGGAAAAGGAGAGGGAGATATACCAGGACATAATGGGGCTTCTCAGGTTGCAAACAGATGCTTCAGACTCTGGTGGGCCTACAGGTTCAACTATCTCAAGATTGCCTACCTCTACAGACCATTGAGAACTCAGTATCAGGACCTCCCTATACCCCCTCAGCTATCCCCGTGGCATCAGGGGTCACTGCCCTACCCCTACCACTCCATCACAGGGGACATTAAAAACTACCACAGCTTCACAGGCACTTACCAGCGAAAACCATTCTTGGTGTATGTGTAGCTAGAATGGACATGAATGGTCTTTCCCCTCAATAAATCAAACTGAATTTATGAAGTTTTTTATGTATTTGTTTTAAAATTGCTTCCTTTTTTGCACTGATTTGTTACAGAATAAAATTCTATTATAAATTAATCTTTATTAGTTCACAACATATAGTGCTGAGAGCTCAGCAGTTCTGAAAACAACCAATTAGCTGTTACTGCACAATGTCACACATCTCATAGGATCATTCACAAACAAAATAAATAGGTCCATTGACAATGTTATATTTCTACACGTACAGCAATCACCACATTTTTCCTACCTGGCCACAAAAGAGAGAGGCCAAGAAGAGCACACCATAACACCACATACACACAAGGCTGGCTCACTGTTAAAATGGTCTTTCAAAGCCTCTCTGAGCCATACATTACATGTCGAGGTTTTCTAATAGACTTGTATCTGGCTGTTCAAATTCAGCAAACTGCTACTCCACCTTCCAAGCGATGGGAATTTTTCCTCCTTTGCTTCATGTATATTATGGAGGACATAACAGGCACCTATAATATTTGGGAATTTTTCTCACTGACATCTACTCTTGTGAGTAAAGATCTCCAACGACCCTTAAAATGACCAAAAGCACATTCAACTCTCATTCTGCACCTGCTGAGCCCATAGCTGAATCATTCCTTGGTGCTGTTGAGGTGGCCAGTGTACAATATCATGAACAAGGGGTAGACTCGGTTCAACCAAGATCACTATTGGCATTTCAACATTCACAATGGTAATCCACCAATCAGAAAAGAAAGTCCCTGCTTGGACAGTCCTGTGTTCTTAAGCATCCTTCCCATTTTCTCTGTATATTGTATTTACAATGTCATTGTATTTACAGAGAAGTGTACAAACAGAATCCCTTTTCTCTACTGCCACAGGGGCATAGAGTAGTAGTACAGAAGCACTAGGAGATTCTTCCCTACCCTTATAGTACAGATCCTATCATAGGTGCTGAAACTAGGGGTGCTGCCTCATCTTCCGGCTTAAAGTGATTTCTATCATATGCAGCTTTTGCATTTTGGTTCAATGGCTCTCAGCTCCCTCACTATACAAATTGTTCCAGCACCCCTGGATCCTATAGGTAAGAGGGACAAGGGAAAAAGAAAGGAAGTCAACACGTGAGAAAATGAAGAGAAAAAGAGAGAGAGAACTAGGGAGAGCGAGAATGAAGAAAAGAGTGGAGATAAGGAACTGAAAGAGCAAGGAGTAAGAGAAAGGAAGGGAACAGTGAAAGAAGAAATAGAAGAGAGAGAATGAGGCAGGTGTGTGAGAAATGAGGAAACAGAGAAAACCTTATTTATAATTGACTTTTTTAGCATTATTTTCTTATTAACGTGTCAGGGAGAAGAAACAATATGTGAGCAACAACTCAGAGGCTGAAAATTTGCCCCAACTACAGCAAATATGAATAATGGTTACATCCACAGAAATCAAGAAAGGTCTGTGAATGATTCCTAAGCCAAAGAGAAGACTCAGGCTTAAGTTCATCTAATTTTTTTGTTTGATGAATCCTATTTAACCAGCTCTAAGGGGGGAGGAACCCAATTTGACTTTTCGAGTTCAGTCTGTTTGTACAGTACAGGATTGGCAAATACTGGAGGGAATTTTTTTATTATTACTTACAGAGTGAGCAAATTTGAACTGGAAATCACTGAGACGATAAACATGAAACCCCACATTGCCATTTCTTACAAAAGCGGCAAAGAGTTCTGTGGCACCTTATAGACTAACAGACGTATTGGAGCATGAGCTTTCATGGGTGAATACCCAATTCGTCAGATGCATGTAGTGGAAATTTCCAGAGGTAGGTATAAATATGCAAGCAAGAATCAGGCTAGGGATACAAGGTTAGTTCAATCAGGGAGGATGAGGCCCTCTTCTAGCAGTTGAGGTGTGAACACCAAGGGAGGAGAAACTGCTTTTGTAGTTGGCTAGCCATTCACAGTCTTTGTTTAATCCTGAGCTGATGGTGTCAAATTTGCAAATGAACTCAAGCTCAGCAGTTTCTCTTTGAAGTCTGGTCCTGAAGTTTTTTTGCTGCAGGATGGCTACCTTTAAATCTGCTATTGTGTGTCCAGTGAGATTGATGTGTTCTCCTACAGGTTTTTGTATATTGCCATTCCTAATATCTGATTTGTGTCCAATTATCCTTTTCCATAGGGACTGTCCAGTTTGGCCAATGTACATAGCAGAGGGGCATTGCTGGCACATGATGGCATCGATTACATTGGTGGACGTACAGGTGAATGAACCAGTGATGGTGTGGCTGATCTGGTTAGGTCCTGTGATGGTGTCGCTGGTGTAGATATGTAGGCAGAGTTGGCATCGAGGTTTGTTGCATGGATTGGTTCCTGAGTTAGAATTACTATGGTGCGGCGTGTAGTTGCTGGTGAGAATATGCTTCAGGTTGGCAGGTTGTCAGTGGGTGAGGACTGGCCTGCTTCCTAAGGCCTGTGAAAGTGAGGGATCGTTGTCCAGGATGGGTTGTAGATCACTGATGATGTGTTGGAGAGGTTTTAGCTGAGGACTGTATGTGATGGCCAGTGGAGTTCTGTTGGTTTCTTTCTTGGGCTTGTCTTGAAGCAGGAGGCTTCTGGGTATACATCTGGCTCTGTTGTTCTGTTTCCTTATTTCCTCATGCGGATATCGTAGTTTTGAGAATGCTTGGTGAAGATCTTATAGGTATTGATCTCTCTCTGAGAGTTGGAGCAAATGCAGTTGCACTACCGCATTTACAGATCCAGACTAACATGGCTACCCCTCTGAAGCTATTTATTACAAAATCACTTTTAAGATTAGAACCACACTTCAAGGAAGCCTGCAATCCTCTGAAAACTCACAGTAATCTTGCTTCAACAGTAACATAAAAAACAATGGTGTTTTGAATCACAACATTGAAAGTTCACATGTCCCGCATAGTGCCAGAAGGAGCAGACAAGAAGGACATTTAGGTATGTCTGCAAAAGGTAAGCAACCAGAAATGTGAGCAACCACTTTTTTTTTAAACAATACACAAAAAGGTGGCCTGGATTTCACAGAAGGAAAGTCTGATTCACCTACTGTGGCCAGCTTCTCCAACTTATGTTGCAACAGGTCAGATGCACGCTGACATTTTTCCCCCACGCTCCTCTGTTGTTTATTGACAGTGATGCTCATATTGAAAGAGCCCAATTTCCATTCATAGACAAGGCCATGCAAAATTAAATAGCTGGCCATGACCTGCCCTCAGAGTTTTGATTTCCAAAGTGCATACCCTAATATACACAACTTATTTATTTATTTTAATATTATTAGAAGCTAATATTTCTTGAGGGACAAGTGGCAGCAGGCACTGAAGCTGAAAGTGATGTGACAAACATTGCAGCACACAATGGTGAAAACAACTCAACCTTGTAATTAATTTCTATCTTTAAATTCCCATCAATAAAATTTAGCTGATGAATCTAGCAGGGTGAAGCTTTCTAGTGGCACATTTCCTGTTGTAAAGGTTACAATACTGTTTGCATATTTACTGTGGAGGACATGAGAAAATGATGCAGAACAATGAGCAAGGAAAACTTTAATAGATCGGAGTTTTAAAGAATCTTGATGACATTAGTATGCATTATAGAAGGTATAGTATATTACCAAGATAGAAATAACCTTTGCATTTCAATTCAAAGGAAAGCAGAATATTCATCCTATACTAGCCTATTCATGGGAATAGCCAGAATCCATTAACGGGGAGCATTAAAGTCCTTTCAGGGACTTCTGTTGAGATTCTTGTTTGTGAATAAATGTAATTAATAAAGTCTAGCAATGCCCAATCTTCATGTAATTAATTAAGAATGTTCTCTGGCTAACATTTCTCACCTGTTTTAAGCTGTGAAAGATACCAAACTGAAGTCACTTTCGGCTCCATGCAATTCCCCCTTTCTCAAAAAAAGTTTTAGGTTACTTCCAAGTATCTAGTCACCTCTTGTTTTAAGAGACATTTCATTTGGCTGACCCATTGTAGTTCTTTCACAGGTGAACTGCATGTCCACTAATGGAGTTTCTAATTAGAGCTGGACAAATGTATCTGAAGTCTTTCTATAAATTTTTTAAAAAAATTAAGGGTCAGATCCTCAGTTATGTCTGTGGAGTTCTTGGCAATAATGGGAAAGAGGGATAGAGAGGCAATACTAAACAATTTTTGAGCTTCTGTGATCCTGGGGCCACTCTGCTCTGGATTGGTTCCCCCAAAACAAATTAGAGAACCAAGAGGGTTTCTCTAAATAGCACTGGCAGCCTATGGACCAAAAGAGCTGTTACAGAAGCCAAAAATTGCCAAGGTGCAGGGATGGAACAGCCACACTGCTATGCTGGTCACAGGGAGGAGGACTGTCTAGGAGCCATTATTGTGTCTGTATATCACTATAGGATCCTCTGTACTGAGGGCTTCCATGTAAGAACTGATTAAAACAGTGGCACAAAGGAAGCCATCTGTAGCACACAACAAATTTTATTGATCCAACAAAACTCAGAAGTTACACTTCATATTCCTGAGCACCATCTACTGGCATTGTATCTGTAAAATGAGGATAATGGTACTGACCTCTAAGATCTACTGATGGAAAGAACTAAATAATATAGCGCTGCCTATCTCTTTACAAAAACACAGCTGTAAAACATCCTTGTGACATCTTATACTGTGTCTGACTAATATGACTTTAGGGTACCTTTATGCCAAGGGAGCTGTGGAAAGCTGTTCTAATAGAGTTGAGAATCTGGCCCAAAATGTTAAGGGAATGGCTATGCTAGCAAGGATGTGTACCATCATCTTTAATCCATAACTATCAAGAGAGAAGCAGAAAATTAGTTTCTCTATACCCTGTTCTGCTAGCATGTAGTAGAATTCATCATTTACTTTATACTACCTGTGAAGCTGGCAGTGTAACCAAGTAGTTCATTTTATCATTTAATTGTATTGTCCATTATTGTGGCTAACTCGTATGTTATTTCATATGTAATTAATGTGTGATGAATAGACTTAAATTGGAGGTATAGATATAAGTAGGATAGGATTACAGGAGTATAAGATTGATAAGTATTTATGAGTGATGAGTGTAGTAAAGTAAAGTTTTAAAGCAAGGTCTACCGGTTAAGGGCTGTAAGATTTCAACTTAGCCACAGCAGGCCTCAGGCTTAAGGAGGGTTAACATAACCAGGTGACCTAGGAATAACCCTGCATCAGTAAAGTTAGGTTAATGTAAAGAATGTGCCCGTAGGTAATGTTCAGGAAAATATGCCACAATTTACCATCTAGACTACAAGACACCCAGTCGTAACATGGAAAGTTTTGCTCTCACTACAGGTTACCATGGGAACATGTTTATATAGATGTTAACAAAATGCTAATGAGAATAAGGGGAACTAAGGGCTTATCTCCACTTACCGGGGGATCGACACACACAGCAATTGATCCACCGAGGGTCAATTTAGCGGGTCTAGTGCAGACCCACTAAATTGACCGCTGATCACTCTCCCGTCAACTCTGGTACTCCTCTGCAATGAGAAGCATAAGGTAAATCAATGGGAGAGCTTTTCCCGTCGACCCAGTGTGATGTAGACACTGTAGTAAGTTGACCTAAGCTACGTCAACTCCAGCTACGTGAATAACATAGCTGGAACTGCGTAACTTAGGTCAATTTAGCCCTGGAGAGTAGACCCACCCTAAGAGAACAACCTATGAGAAGCAGGACACTGACAAAGGGGGTGTGGAAGTACAGATAAGGAAAAGGGGGTTGGAACCATATGCATATGCATAAGATGGTAGACATGGTCATTTTAGGAAAAGAAGGGTTCCTGATATGGATAGGGAGGGAAGACTTTGAGGGAAGACCCATCAGAAAAGACCCATTAGGGGAGGAACCAAGTCAGGAAGACCCCATGGGAACAACCTCTCTATTGATGGCAACTGTTGAGAGATCCACCTATCTCTATGATATCTTTGGGTATGTGATATGAATACAGCATGGGTTCTCTCTCAGGTTGTGTATACCTGTTTGTGATTGTAACCTTAATTATCTGCTTAGTTAAACTTATAATACAAACAAGATTCTTTGTTTGTAACAGTGTTTGTGGGCACTGTATTTGCTCTTCGTGTACTCCTAGAGTGTCCCAACCTAAGCAAATTGCTACGGGTGACCTTCATCCTGTTGATCTTAAAACTGTAGCAACACAGGAGCCAGACTCATTCACTAGGGACACTGTGGTTTAACATAGAACTATCAATTCAATTTTAGACAAGGCTACAGCAGCTTCAATTTAAAGAGCACATTATTAAGAACATCTTGCCCCTTTGAAAAGGTTTCTGTTCAAAGAGGTATAGTTTATTTCAGAGAAATAAATATTAAACACTTTACCAACTGTGAATGAAATTATTATTCCAGCTTTATACCAAGAAGAGCTACATGGATGCCAACATTGCTAATCTCAAACTGTTGACAAGGCTAATTAAAATGTGCTCTTAAATAGTAATAATAATAATAATAATAGTTGGTGCTGCTCTAAAAGCACTCTTTTGTAATCTATATATTACAGGGACATTCTGTCAAGAGAAGAATCCTAGATTTTTAAAACTCCCCATCAGAATTCCTAACACAAATTTTAATAAATCAAAAGTGAAGTAAACATAAGTACTTAATTTGCTTTTCATTATTTTTTGCTGTTTCTTTCTTTCATTTCATGCTGCTGTGACAATGAATCTAGACTGGCCAATTTTTAGACAGTTTTACATCTCAGTTCTTATGCACTAGACCATGAAACTGCAGACTGTGAGCTGGAAAACCATTCTGTTGATTTTTTTAAAATAGTCATTACCTCTCTGTTAATATTTGGTTTTGTAAAACCATCTCATTACTAGAGAGAGGCTCACAGAAAGCCTTCAGGGCAGGGATTGTCTCTTTTCTGTGTTTGTATAGCACAATGGGGCCCCAATCCTAACTGGAAACTGAGTGTTATCATAGTATACATATTTACTACTATTACATATGTCAAGTCCAGGACACTTCCTTCAGCTCAGGTGTAAAGCCCCAAACATATGTATCCGAGTTCCAATGGTGAAGAAATACTTGTTCATCATTCCTCCATTTTTGTCATCATCCATTTCCTCCTCATTTCTCCATTCCTCCATCACCCACATGCACCATGAACTTTTATCTGTATTTTAGCTACACTGGAACTGATTTCCTGGGAACTCCTGTCTGTATTTTAGCAACATTGTCATCTGCCTATATGTATTTATCTGGTTAATACTGCAAGTGGGGGTGTATATACATATTTTTATTTCTCTTATATTTCTATTATATATAGCTGTTATATTAACTCTAGTCTCTCAAACTAAAGCAAAGAAAACGTGAACTGTGTATTCTACTCTAATAGTTTTGATTTGACATTTGTTTATTAATTTCAGGTCACAGAAATTGAGTTACAGCTGGGGATAAATTCAGCCCAAGACTTTGCCTTTATGTAAGTTAACTTAAAACAAGTCAGAGGAACAAACTCATTTATACATACTGTAGGAAGACTGTTTTAAAGTGAGAAATCAAGATGTATATGTCCCTCCTTCACTCCCCTCACTTCAAGTAATGCATTCTATAAATGTACACTTAGCTACTCAGTAGTCCAAGCCATTGACTGCCACTTGATTTAAGTCTAATTTACCCTTAAGCAGGCTTCTTGCTGCTTCTGAGGCCACTGATGACTGTGAGTCACACACAATGCAGAGAGATATGTAGATGGTTTGATTAATTTAGTGCTGCTGAGTATTTTTTTGAACTTGTAATTGTATTTTTTGTATGTTTAACTAATTTGTAATTCTGATTTATAGCCATGCTGGCAGGATCACCTAAACATGAAATGATGTATCGTAGTGGAATTTTAACCTATACATAAAACCAAAGGCAATTAATGAACTAGATTTGTGTTCTGTCCTGAGAGAATGACTAAGGTATATTACATTCCATGCAAATACCCTATTTGAATGCAAATGTAGCATAGATTAATTTATTTAACTCCAACATGATTTTTTTGCTTGTATTTTATTAATTTTTTGAATACAGACACCATAAATAAAAAGGGAAGAGAAGAGGTATAAAGATGTACAATAGCTTAAGTGCACTGTCATAGGATTTGCCTATTTGTCCTGTAGCATCTCCTGCTGAGTTAGCCTGGTGCTGCATGTACTCCCTGCCTCACTGTCCCTTCTTAGGAAGCCAGTAATTCCACTTCTGGCACTCTTGACTCAATAAAGCCTCCTGGAGCTTGTTTATTACAAAATGTCATACAAAAAAGGTCCATAACAAAAAGTCTAAAATAAACAAAAGATGCTTCTGACTTTCAGGGCTCCTCTACCCCCTAGGTTCTGTTCCTGCTTCCCTCAGGGTTACCTCTCAGTCTCTGTCATCTCCTTGTGATAGGAACCCCAGCTCTCCTCCTGGAGCTGAATAATTCAAGCAATGATTACCCCTCTCCTTTCCAGGAGTCCCAGCTCTCCTCTTAGAGCAGGGTTGCCATTCAGCTCTCTCAGCTGGTCTCACTTAGTTCTCAAGCTCAGAGAATTTGGTAGCCTTCTCCTGCTGATATCTGCTCCCCACTAACTCAGGGCTCTGAGGGAATCTTCTTACTACCTATACTGTCTGCAGGCATCTGCCTTCGTATGAGGGAGGAGGCAGCATTTATGCTGGGCCCCTTCTCTCAGCTGATTCTCAATTGATTGGGAGAGAGCAGAGACTTGCCCCATCCTCTCTGCAAGGCTCTTGGCCCCAGACCCTTCAAGAAACAGTACCGAGTTTTCTCTTCCAACCTCTGCTACGTCCTAGTATCTGTAATTGGACCTTACAATCTTAAGGAGCCATACCGGGTGGTGGAGTGGACTAACCAGTAGGCAGTATTGCCCTTGAGGGGCAGACCACCCCATCACATGCATCTATAAAAGATCTATCAATTACAGTCATGTGGAATATTTATTGCAAATAGTTTTTCCTATGGTTTTCCTAGGATTTGAGTTTGCAAAACTTTCCTAGAATTGTAGAAATGTTACAAGATGTCTCCAAAAGACGACGTAAGAAATGCCAACTAGAAGGATTAAGTGTGGATTTTTGTCATTGTTTTAATGAGTCCCTCAATGCCATATAGCTAGAGAAATTAACCCCACATTTTGTTCCCATCTAGGCCACTAAGTGTTCTAATACAACTTTCCAGATGTGTACTCTTTACAAACATTAGTTTGTTAAGCCTCACAAGGTCCTTATGAAACTGACAGGTATAATTATTCCTATTTTACAGATGGTGTAGAGAGGTTAAGAAAACTTTCCCAGAGACTCAGATAGCGTCTATCAGAATGAAGTTCAAAATGTAAGTCTGATTCCCAGCCTGTGTCTCATCCATTAATCTACAGCAGCTCCTGGGAAGTCACATAACCTCTATGGGTATGTCTACGCTGCATTTTAACACCCAGGGCAGCGAGTCTTAGAGACCGCCTTTACAGAGTCAAGCTCATGGAGCTCGAGCAACGGTGCTAAAAACAGCTGTGTAGATGTTTAAAATAATCATTACCTCTCTGTTAATATTTGGCTTTGTAAAACCATTTCATTACTAGAGAGAGGCTCACAGTAAGCTTTCAGGACAGGGATTGTCTCTTTTCTGTGTTTGTATAGCACCCAGCACAATGAGGCCTCAATCCTGACTGGAAACTGAGTGTTATAGTATACATATTTACTACTACTACATATGTAAATCCAGGACGCTTCCTGCAGCTCAGGTGTAGATGTTTGGGCTCAGGCTGGAGCTTGGACTGTGAAGTTCACCTGCCTGCCAAGGATTCAGGGCCTGAGCTTCAGCTTGCATTGCCATGTCTACACTGCCCTTTTAAGTGTTATAGCAAAAGCTGGTGTCTAGAGACCACAAGTTTTAATATGCAGTGTAGATATATCTTAAGTTTATCTGTTTCCCTACTAGTGATATGAAGAAAAATTACTGAGCTACATTCAGCTGAGGGCACCTTAAATCCTGTGTATGTTTTTTAATTTCATTTAAGGTAAATTTTACACAGTGCAAGATTATTTGAGTAAAAATGTATTGCTATAATTTAACAAGAAGTTGCCTCAGAAATGTTCAGCTGTTGATATAACTATTCTTAGATAAAATAATTCTTTCCTCTTTTTCTTCCCCCAGACCCCAAAGAATCCCTCCATTCCAAACTGTCCATAACAAAATAAATACATAAATAAATGAATTAATGCCACAGCTCCACACTCTACCACAAAAATCCATCAGTCCTCTCTTGCTTCTTCTCCTTAGCACCTTACAGTATCTTACAGGTGGCTTCCCTACCTGGCAGCTATTCCTCACAGTAGTAGTGAGTATGGTAGGCAGGTGGGCCATGGTCTTGGGTTCTTCCATGGTAGGTCATTTGCAAAGGCTCCCCTTTTGTTCCTGAGATAGCTGATTTTTGCCACTAGCTGCTCTGAAGGGGCAGGTAGTAGAGCAGCACTCCCTGGGTTGAAATATGGGGGTAGGGGACAGGGATGAGGAGTGATTGAGAGGGTTTATGGAAGAGTATGAGAAGATGCACTATCCTAGTACTACTTTTCAAGCTCTGTGTGGGGGATGCAGACACAGTCAGAGACAGAGGGGAGTGCTACAGAAGCTGCAAGACTCTTACTCAGGAAAACAGCTTACCACTCCTACTCTTCCTTATACAATGCTGCAGCAGCCAATGGGGTGCTGGAATGATCTAGTGCCTCTGACATATTCTTCTTGTAGCACTGGTGGGAGATCCAGGAGAGGAGTCCCCTTGTGACAATTGCTAAGCCAAAGCAGGTGCACCTGTGGGAAAGCACCTTCCTGAATAAGTAGCAGCTGGCTCAGTCCCAGCCTCAGAGAAGGCTGGCAATTTTAACAAGCAGAGCTTGTTTCACCAATTCCCATTCATCATTATAACCACACTGCACACAAGAACAACCTGAGGCCTAATAAAATGATTCTTTGGAGTACATCCCAAACTTAACTGACTCATTTTATATTAAGAAATGTATGTGGCAGAGGAGGGAATTAAGGCTGGCAGGGAATCTTTAAGTGCCTCTTAGCTTCCTGCTGCAGAAATGGAGCCTGGCTTTTGGCTTCTTTCAATTTTGTCAATTGCCTCACAACTTTTTTTAAAAAATGGGTGATATCTTTGTTTCAAACACCTTCTCCATTAGGAAAGGGCTCACATGAGTCCCTACCTATTCATTGGTGGTCTGGCGGGGACTCTCCTCTCTCCTAGGTTGTTCCAAATTCTTATAACATTTGGGGAGGCAAGAATTCATGCTGGAATTGCTCCAACATAGAGATTATATCTTACTGCTTTTATTAATATGGAAAGAACAATATCGTTGAAGACAACAGTCAATATGAGTAGGACATTATCCTAAGATGCCTAAAAGGCACTTTATCTCCCTTAGTCACAGTCTCACCAGCCCCTCAAGCCTCAACTCCTTAGATCCGGATTAAAGCACCTCCTTCTGTCTGGGCAGGACTGATTTTTATGGGGGATGCAGGCTCATAGAGATGAAACACCCATGCTGCTCCCTGGGCTGACCTCTCAGTCTTGCACTCAAATCTCACTTTACTGTATCCCTGCAATGGCAGCACATGTCCCCTCCTTTCACCTGTTCAGTTCCTTCCATAATAGAATCCCCATCCTCCAATCAGAGGAGAGCTAGCAGTGGGAAGCAGGGGAAATATTTTCTGCTAGAACTTCAGCCAACCAGGCCTTGGTGGTAATGGGGAGGAGTGGAGATGCCAGCTTCTTCTGTCTTTGCATTTCCTGTCAACCAGGGATATGCAGTCAGGGTCAGTCTTCAAAGGGCTGCTGCTGAGCTGTGAGGTGGGGGGGTCTACAGCTGATATTGTCCATTGAAGAAGAAAATGTTTGAAGGAACCACTTGTTAAAATTGGAGCTGCCACTGTACTTCCCTGTACATACCCTTACTGCTTTTTCTCTTTTGTTCAAACATAATTAAATAATTTATCAAAAGAAAGCTATGAGGAGGTTTCTTGGTAGGGGAGAGGAGGTTAGAAGGATGAATTACAAGTCCCCTGGCAGATGGGAGCTGAGCTTCCTTCTCCAGTAAGTGCTGAGGATATTGTAGTACAGCGTTCAGCAACAAAGGAAGAAGTCCTATTGTTTGTTTCTACTTTCCTTTTTTAAACAGGTAACAATTTATATCACCTGCAATCCAGAGAGAACTTGTAAGGGCAGACCCTAAGGTCTTGATGAGGAGAGAGGGCACAAGGGTAGCTTTATACCAGTTTGATCTTCTAGTTTTCAGGACTATCATCCCTCTGTAATAGTCACTCTTAAATACTGGATAAAACAGAACATTGTATCATTTATTCTTCTCTCCACTACTTGGCTTCCAATGTGGTCAAACGCTATCTTAACATATTTAAAGTATACATATGAATACCATAATTAGGTGTTCAGTATGTTCCTACTTTTAATTAATTATTTATTGCTATTTTATTTTGATTGTGTTTGCAACATGCCAGGAGCCTTGTATATAAAGCCATTGTTAAAGTTAACAGGGTTTGAAACTAACAGGACTTTTTTCATTTCTTCATTCATTTGTCCATCAGTATCACTGATGTCAGCACATATCTGAGAATAGTCTTTCCTGCTGCTCAGAAAGTAGAGAAAGCACAAACCACTGCTTTTTAATCGTCCCTCATGTTTTAATTACTGTTAAAAATTGTGGATTTTTAAAATAATCGCTAAATAATTCCTCAACAGATTTTAATAATTTTAGTAATTTGTTTGATCCAAAATAAAATATTTTCTATTATTTATATATTTTAAATCGATGATCAGTTATTTATATAGCACCAAAAACCATAATAGGTGCTATGAATTTATCAAATCTCTGTGAAATTACAGAACTTTGAGAACTGCTAGCTTTTTTGACTTTGGAATACCTCTATGGTAGATAATGCAGAGTAGTTGTCTGAAAAAATTATGGCTATTAGACTAAACTCTGTCTCAAGGAGACCTGTGCAACTTACATATCATTGAGGGTCTCTATTAGAAAAGAATTATTTCTTATTTCATCTCCATCAGGCTATGAAAGAAACATGCAAGCTATTCAGTTTTAAAGATGTTGAGTTTCTGACATTAGTAATGTTAACATTATTTGTACTAATTTATATATGGAGAGACAAGTACGTTGAGCATATTTATTTGGAAAGAAAATGAAGAGCTAGTCTGCCAATTTCAATCACTTTGCAGCACATGATAGAAGTAAGGGTATCAAAACCTGACCCGAGTACCCCCAAAAGGCTCAAAAGTCAGAAAGCAAGTAAAAATAGCCAAATGTAGTCTCTCTTTTAAAAAAATTAAAAGAATACTCATGATTTTCAGGAGCCTGACTCATAATTCTGGAACCACTGGGGTTGGCAATACTAGGTTTTTGAATGCTTAATTATACTGGTAAATTAAAGGAATTGATGAGTAAATGCTAAGTGAGTCAATGCTCACCAACATGTGAAAGGACAGGGTTGCACTAAGTACTAGGCTCTGCTCAGCTGTGATGCCCTTGTCCCTGCACTCTGGATCCTGCTCCATAGAGTTGCAGCTAGCTTCAGGGACCAGGTGAACAAAGTAGAGCTTATCAAAATGATTTCATTTAATTGTTTTTTGTCAAAATATGACTTTTCAATAAAACATATACTTTCAAAAGAAAATATCCATTTTAGTATACTTTTTGTTTGTTTGTTTTGGTGGAAAAAATCCCACTCACTTTTCTACTTCCCCTTCTCCCATTTTTCTAGTAAAAAAGTGAGATGGGGAGGGACTCCCTCTGAAACCAAATGGTGTTCTAAAAATTTTTTGAAACTATTCTGAAAACAGTTTGAAAAATGAAAAATGTAATGCCATTTTTTGAATGAAAGAAAAATGCCATTTCTTTCCATTGTTTTAGGCTGTCTGCAGACTAAAATATGATCTATACAGAAAGATACACCAGTTTAACTAAATGGTTTAGTTAAATCAATGAAACCTGTTTGGAGATTTAAATTGGTCAGTGTCTGCATTCCGGTGAGGGAGAGGGAGGATTGTATTGATTTAACTAGCATGGTTTCTAAATCAATGTACTTAAATCAGTGCACAAATTGTGTAGACAAGCCCTCAGACAGGCATCAGAGACACTGGGTCACACATTCAAGCTTTACTTTGCAACCATGAAGGCTAGGAACACTAAAATAACCTGAGATTCTGATCTCATCCTATAACCTTGGAGCTGGATCTCTAGGCATGAGTCTATAGTCCAGCCCTCAGTAAGTGCTCAACAACCTGACCTGGAGAACTGGAGTTGAAAAATATTCTTTCCGTTCTACTTCTCTATAGTACATAAGAGTTTGTTCAAATACCACCTGCTTAAAAAATACTGAATGTGGTATCTTATTCAGTACCCGCTAGCCTTTAAAAATAAGAAATGCATTTCAACTTTAAGATGAATTTGTGTTTGAAAACCTCAGTGGCAGAAAATTATTTTAAGCCATGTGTATAGGATATAAACAGAATTCTTGAGATACTGCCACTGTGCAAGGTATTTTTTCTCTGTCAGATTTACTATCCAACGCTCTTCCTCACTTTATATCGTGTTGTACTTGACAAAATATCTGCGCAGCCCATCCTGTCTTCTCTAGCTGAAATATGTGCTAATGTTAGGGGGGAAAAATCAAGTTGATTAAAATTCTAATAAATGCCAAAGTGATTGTTTTCATATCTGCTTTCCCCCAAATGTATTATTCATTTCCGTAAGAAAGTGCCTTACAAGAACACGCTTGGGGAGTCGTATTTTTATGCCAGCTCTTTAAGCCACTCAACTATGTCTACACTCTGGTGTTTGAATGACTCAATATTATCTCTTAGGCTATGTGATCTTGTTCTGCAATCAGAGCCTTTATGTAACAAGCTAGTGAAATTAGAAATAGGATTAGAAAATGTGACTATATTATTTAAAACTTACACACACTTTTATATTGCTTCAGCTTTTCAAGTCTCAAGGGAGCTGACAATGATTAAGATCTATTTCAAGTGAAGTTACAATTGGGAATAAGGGTCTTTTGAATAAGTGAATCAACCTTATTATGACAGAGGCTCCAATAAAGAAGTGCATTAGAGTATATCGGGTTCTGCTCTTGAAACCACATGAAATCTTCGCATAAGAATTCACACTGCAGCATACATTAACCAAAAGTGATATTAAAAGACAAACTCCACCACCCCACAAACCCCCAAAAAACTCCGACTACGTAAAAGTAATGCCAAGCCCACTGGAATAGGGGAATTAAAAGCTGAGTTTGATACATAGCAGTAGATTTGCAGACGGGGGGTGGGGGAGGGGGGTTTGGTTTGCATGTATAAATCAGTTTGACACAGTGTAGTCTCCCACTGGTGTAAACATCCAATACCCAAAAGTTAACAAGCAAACTAACTCTAAGACCTACCTTGTATGGGGCATAATAAGCTGTTCAACAACTGTAACCATTTCCCAGGCTGCAAGAAGAAGTCAAATAAAGGTTGTCCTTTTTTCAGGGTTTATCCAAAGTGTTTTAAAATAAAATGAACCTCATGAGTGAAGGAATCAGGAGATGCATATGCACACACACTTTCTTTACCAGTTTAAACTTGCCTGCCTGGAGCCTCTGGACCTGGCTCAAGCAAGCCTTGGTTCTGATTCCATATGTATCTGGCTGGAATGGAAAAGTGTTCTGCCCAAAAGTGACAGAATTTCATGTTTTGTTTATTTTGTTTTGCCCTGTCCTCCTTTTCTGTTACACATGGCTCAGCCAAGGTGACATGCATATGGAACTGTTTTCACATGTTTACATAAGAAGGTGGAGGACAAAGTGATGTAGGTGAGGGAGGCATACCTGGAGCGTGAAGAATTGGAAGCAGATGGGGAGCATGGAGAAGGACAGGGAACAGCAAAGACTTTTATCAGTGTTAAAGTATAAGCACTCTTTAAAACATTAGTGGCCCAGATATGGGCTAAGAGCTGCAGATGGTAGTCTATATTGAAGATTCACCTAGAGAGGGAAAATTCTCAAGTAGTCAGATGTAATTATTGGGATTATTTTGTACCTAAACCACTAGGGTGCTAGTAATGTGCCCAGAATATCGTGCCTCAGAAGGGAGCATTGTAGGTGCTTCAGCAGTTAGGCCTTGTAGGCTCTAGACTTGGTAGGTTCCAATAACCACTCAGACAGATGGCTAAGGGAAAGGTTTTCACTAGGACTGGCAAGATAGGGGAAAGGTTCTGTTCGTGGGGTAACCTCCAGTGTTTCTGTATTGTCACCTGACTCTGTTCCTTGTCATAAGGCCATACCTGGACAGACCATAACAGGGGTTGGCCCTGCTTGATGGAACACATGCAAGCGCTCATCTAGGCCTGGTCCTCTTCGCCAGCCAGGCTTTTCTCGATCATTGTCCCAGTTCTGCTGTAGCAAGCTGGTCATACCTTCAGTTGGGTAAGGAGTCAGATAGGGTTTGAGCCTGTGTAATGTAGGACAAAACTGTTCCCACTCAGGACAGAGGATATTTCACAGAGTGCCTCTGATATGCAGCTGACCACTGTGTGGTTCCTTGTACTTCTCTTATAATTTGGAACTCAAACCCCTCTTTCTTCATGGATCCCTGACCCAAACCAGCTCAACCTCTTGATATATCTGAGCAGACACTCTTAAATCATAGTGTTCTTTCTATCTCTAAGTGTCCATGCTCTGGTGATGCTTTACTGCTTGGCTGACAGTGTAGAGGATGCCTGTGCACTCTGTTAGAAGGGTATGCTAATCCCACAGAGTACCTATCACAGCTGCTCCATACAGTAATTCTACTAGGAGGGTAGACTCGTGCTGAAACACCTTGTGTGCTATACACCCCATGGACAATTGCACCCTATGCTTGTAGGTCATCATGATGGGAAGATTTCTGTCCCAGTTATGTTAATTGGCACCTACAAAGCTGAGAGTGTATGGTTCAGATGTTCTACCAGACCATCTGACTGTATGTGATAAGGTGTAGGGTGGGTTTCGTTAATTTTGAGCAGGTCACACAGTTCTCGGGGCAACAGTGACTCAAAGTTTCACCCTTGGTACAAGGAATGAGATGTGCTATACCAGCATACAAATTGCTCAACAAATATCTTAGCAACTGTCTGTGCCTTTTGGCCAGGCAGCAGATGAGCCTCTGCCCACTTGGAAAAGTAGTTTGCTATCACCGACTGCCTTTCTCAGTGACTGATAGGGGGTCCCAGAATATACATAGCTACCCTCTCTAAAGGTCAGCCCATCCAGGTGGTAACCATAGGTGCTCTGGTTGTAGTATGTACTGTCTTATGGGCTTTACCCAGTCCTTAACAGACCTGTGCCAGGCCTGAAGTAACAGCTTTTAACTCTTTAGGTAAGCTTCTCTATCCCCAAATATCCCCCAACCTTGCTGCTATGTAACCCCTTCAAAATCTGAGGGACTGATCCCCTTGGGAGCACTAGTTGAGTATAATGGTCCATGTTCTCAACTGCTTATCTTGCTCTAAGTGTAAATCAGGCCAGGTTCTCTGTACTGGCATATACCTTGGTCTACCTGTGCCTCTTTCTTTCTTCCAGCATATTAGCTGGGAAACTATTGGGTCAGTGGCTTGTGCTTCTTTCAAAGCTGTGAATCCTTCTTCTGGCATCGCAGGCCCTGCCCCATTGTCATTGATCCTTTCTTTTGGGATCAGAGCTCCTGCTAGGCTGGCAG
Source organism: Dermochelys coriacea (assembly GCF_009764565.3). NCBI lineage: Eukaryota > Metazoa > Chordata > Testudines > Dermochelyidae > Dermochelys > Dermochelys coriacea. The sequence continues at coordinate 89,196,887 of NC_050070.1, read as the reverse complement.
ATTTTTGTTCCCCAGTCCTGGCTTCCTTGCTGGCACTGCCCAGACTCAGTCTCCTAAACAGGGCATCAGCATTAGTGTGCTATTTCCCTGGGCGGTGTCTTATCTGTTATTGGAACTGAGCCAGCAGTGCAAGCTACTGGGCCAACTTCTCTTGGGGCTCATGGAAATTATGAAGCCATATAAGTTGAGCTTTGCAAACAGGGAACACTATCAGGGATTTTCGAGAGGGAGTTCTCCAGGTGAAGGAGGAGCAAATATGGAACCCTTGGGGTAAGTGGCTGTCTGTAGTGTGTGTTTGGGGGTTATTTGCTGTGTGCTGAGCTTGTGTTTGTCTTTCTGTTTGTTCGTTTGTTTGAAGGACCGTGTGCTGTCGCCGGCAGTTGGAAGCTCTGAGCTTCTAAACAAGGTTTGAAATCTAGAATCCTCTGTTCATTGGCTGAGCCTTAGTCAGAGGGCAGCGCTATCAAGAAGGCCAGGGCTTTATAATGCAGTGAGCAAGCGACCAGGGAGCTTTGCAAACAGGGACCACTAATAGGGAGTTTGGAAGGGGATTGGAAAGGGGGTGAGGTACACTTACCATTCTTTAAAACCTTTAAACTAAACTATAATCAAAACTTCTTGATTTAAACAAAAACCTTATCATTAACCTAGGTAGCTGTAGGAGAGAATGCAGGCAGAAGCCCAGCAGCAGAGTGGGGGCTATCCTATTTATTGCACTCGGTGTAGCATGTATGATTACCTGCCCTCTGGGCAGGTGGCGTATGTGTGCACTCGATGCAAGGAGCTCCTGGCCCTCAGAGACTGTGTATGGGTTTTGGAGGACAGGGTGGTGGAACTGGAGGAGCTAAGGGAGGCAGAGAGGTTTATTGATGATGCTTTCCGGGACACTGTAGATTTGTCCAACCTCCAGTCAGACAGCCCCTGTGCAGACCTGAGAGTAGCTATTCTTCAGCAAAAACACTTCAAAAACAGACTCCAACGAGAGACTGCTGAATTGGAATTAATTTGCAAATTAATTAACTTAGGCTTGAATAGAGACTGGGAGTGGATGGGTCATTACACAAAGTAAAACTATTTTCCCATGTTATTTCTCCCTCCCCCCCCCCACTGTCCCTCAGATGTTCTTGTTAACTGCTGGAAATGGCCCACCTTGATTATCACCACAATAGGTTTTCCTCCTCCCCCCCCCCGCCCCCTTCCTCCTGGTAATAGCTCATCTTAAGTGATCACTCTCCTTACAGTGTGTATGATAAAACCCATTGTTTCATGTTCTCTGTGTATATAAATCTCCCCACTGTATTTTCCACTGAATGCATCCGATGAAGTGAGCTGTAGCTCACGAAAGCTTATGCTCTAATAAATTTGTTAGTCTCTCAGGTGCCACAAGTACTCCTTTTTTTTTTTGCGCAGTTAAGGAGGCTGAAAGGTCCAGAGAAGGAGAGCAGTCAATGGGAGCAGAGGGAAACCTTCCCATAGTTGGGACCCTCCTTCCAGATGATGTTGGGGTATCCTCTCACACTGAAGTTACCTCTCTGGGGGAGGGAACTCCAGTCTTTAGGAAAAGGCAGGTATTAGAAATGGGAGATTCGATCATTAGAAACATATAGATAGCTGGGTTTGTGATGACCGGGAGAACCATATGGTGACTTGCCTGCCTAGTGCGAAGGTTGCTGATCTCTTGAGGCACCTGGCTAGACTTATGTGTAGTGCTGGGGAGGAGCCGGTGGTAGTGGCACATATAGGTACCAGTGATGTAGGAAAGGGTAGCAGAGACGTCCTGGAGGCCAAATTTAGGCTGCTAGGAAAGAGACTGAAATCCAGGACCTCTATGGTGGCATTCTCAGAAATGCTACTAATTCCATGCACAGGGCCAGGTAGGCAGGAAAAGCTTCAGAGTCTCAATGCATGGATGAGACAATGGTGTAGAGAGGAGGGGTTTAGATTTATTAGGAACTGGGGAAACTTTTGGGATGGGGGAGCCTATTCAGCAGGGCTGGCTCCAGCATTTTTGCTGCCCCAAGTGGCAAAAAAATAACCCAAAAAACTTGCCGCCAAATGGGGAGGCGAAATCCTGCTCGCTGAACACGGAGGCGGAGTGATGGTGAAGCCGCCGAATTGCCACCGGTGATCAAAGAAGAGTTGTGTCCCTGCCGCCAAATTTCTGCCAAGCACAAAATGCTGTGACAGAGCGGCCGCCGAATTCCCGCCGCCGCCGAAGGCGGATTGCGCCCCAGAACCCGACATCCTTCCATCCCTTTACATTTGCTGCCCCAGGAATCTGCTTGGTTCGCTGGTGTCTGGAGCCGGCCCTGATATTCAGGAAGGATAGACTCCACCTAAAGCAAAGTGGATCCAGACTGCTGACACTTAACATTGAAAACGTTGCAGAGCAGTTTTTAAACTAAGAGAGGGGGGAAAGCCATGCATCGGACAGAAACTTCTCTTAGAGGAGAGTCTATTGATAGAGATTCTCTAGGTTTTCGTCAGGAGGAGGGGATGAAAGAGGATAAAGTATGGGCCAGATCAGATGAGAAACATTCACATAAAGAATCTGACACATCAGAAAAGGGCAGACAAATAAACAATGACGAGTTTTTAAAGTGCTTGTACACAAATGCTGGAAGTCTAAATAATAAGATGGGTGAACTAGAGTGCCTCGTGTTAAAGGAGAATATTGATATAATAGGCATCACAGAAACCTGATGGAGTGAGGACAATCAATGGGACACAATCATTCCGGGATACAAAATATATCAGAAGGACAGAAGAGGTTAGTGCGGGGGGGAGTAGCGCTATATGTGAAAGAAAATGTAGAATTAATTGAAATAATAATTTTAAATGAATCCACATGTTCCATAGAATCTCTATGGATAGTAATTCCATGCTTTAATAAGAACATAACAGTAAGGATCTATTATCGACCACCTGACCAGGACAGTGACGATGAAATGCTAAGGGAGATTAGAGAGGCTATCAAAATAAAAAACTCAATAATAGTGGGGGATTTCAATTATCCCCATATTGACTGGGTACATGTCACCTAAGGATGAAATGCAGAGACAAAATTTCTTGATACTTTAAACAACTGCTTCTTGGAGCAGCTGGTACAGGAACCCACAAGGGGACAGACAACTTTCGATCTAGTCCTGAATGGAGCGCAGGATCTGGTCCAAGTGGTAACTATAACAGGACCGCTTGGAGATAGTGACCATAATATAATAACATTTAACATTCCTGTGGTGAGAAGAACACCTCAACAGCCCAACACTGTGGCATTTAATTTCAGAAAGGGAAACTATGCAAAAATGAGGAGGAAATTAAAAGCTACAGTGACTAGAGTGAAATCCCTGCAAGCTGCATGGACACTTTTCAAAGACACCAAAATAGAGGCTCAACTTAAATATATACCCCAAATTAAAAAACACAGGAAAAAAATTAAAAAACAGCCACTGTGACTTAACAACCACGTAAAAGAAGCAGTGAGAGATAAAAAAGGCCATCTTTTAAAAAGTGGAAGTCAAATCCTAGTGAAGTAAATAGAAAGGAGCATAAACACTGCCAAATTAAAGGTAAAAATGTAATAAGAAAAGCCAAAAAGGAGTTTGAAGAACAGCTAGCCAAAAACTCAAAAGGTAATAACAAAATGTTTTTTAAGTACATCAAAAACAGGAAGCCTGCTAAACAACCAGTAGGGCCCCTGGACAATCGAGATATAAAAGGAGCATTTAGAGACGATAAAGTCATCACAGAGAAACTAAATGAATTTTTTGCTTCAGTATTCACAGCTGAGGATGTTAGGGAGATTCCCAATCCTGAGCAATCTTTTGTAGGTGACAAATCTGAGGAATTGTCACAGATTGAAGTGTCACTAGAGGAGGTTTTGGAATTAATTGAGAAACTTAACAGTGACAAGTCACCAGGACCAGATGGCATTCACCCAAGAGTTCTGAAAGATCTCAAATGTGAAATTGTGGAATTATTAACTATGGTTTGTAACATGTCCTTAAAATCAGCTACTGTACCCAATGACTGGAAGATAGCTAATGTAACGCCAATATTTAAGAAGGGCTCTAGAGGTGATCCTGGCAATTACAGACCGGTAACTCTAACGTCAGTACCGGGCAAATTAGTTAAAACAACAGTAAAGAATAAAATTGTCAGACACATAGAAGAACATAAATTCTTGCACAAAAGTCAACATGGTTTCTGTAAAGGGAGATCATGTTTTACTAATCTATTAAAGTTCTTTGAGGGGTCAACAAACATGTCGACAAGGGGGAACCAGTGGACATAGTGTACTTAGATTTCCAGAAAGCCTTTGACAAGGTCCCTAACCAAAGTCTCTTAGGTAAATTAAGTTGTCATGGGATAAGAGGGAAGATCCTTTCAAGGACTGAGAACTAGTTAAAAGACAGGGAACAAAGGGTAGGAATAAATTGTAAATTTTCAGAATGGAGAGGGGCAACTAGTGGTATTTCGCAAGGGTCAGTCCTAGGACCAATCCTATTCAATTTATTCATAAATGATCTGGAGAAAGGGGTAAACAGTGAGGTGGCAAAGTTTCCAGATGATACTAAACTGCTCAAGATAGTTAAGACCAAAGCAGACTGTGAAGAACTTCAAAAAGATCTCACAAAACTAAGTGATTGGGCAACAAAATGGCAAATGAAATTGAATGTGGATAAATGTAAAGTAATGCACATTGGAAAAAATAACCCCAACTATACATACAATATGTTGGGGGCTAATTTAACTACAAATAATCAGGAGAAAGATCTTGGCGTCATCGTGGATAGTTCTCTGAAGACATCCACGCAGTGTGTAGTGGCAGTCAAAAAAGCAAACGCGATGTTAGGAATCATTTAAAAAGGGATAGAGAATAAGACAGAAAATATCTTATTACCCTTATATAAATCCATGGTATGCCCACATCTTGAATACTGCATACAGATGTGGTATCCTCATCTCAAAAAAGATATTCTGGCATTAGAAAAAGGTTCAGATAAGGGCAACTAAAATGATTAGGGATTTGGAGGGTTTGAGGTGAGATTAAAGAGGCTAGGACTTTTCGGCTTGGAAAAGAGGAGACTAAGGGGGGATATGATAGAGGTATATAAAATCATGAGTGGTGTGGAGATAGTGAATAAGGAAAAGTTATTTACTTGTTCCCATAATATAAAAACTAGGGGCCATCAAATAAAATTAATGGGCAGCAGGTTTAAAACAAATAAAAGGAAGTTCTTCTTCACTCAGTTCACAGTCAACCTGTGGAACTCCTTGCCTAAGGAGGTTGTGAAGGCTAGGACTATAACAGGGTTTAAAAGAGAACTGGATAAATTCATGGAGGTTACGTTCATTAATGGCTATTAACCAGGATGGGTAAGGAATGGTGTCCCTAGCCTCTGTTTGTCAGAGGATGGAGTTGGATGGTAGGAGAGAGATCACTTGATCATTACCTGTTAGGTTCACTCCCTCAGGGGCACCTGGCATTGGCCACTGTTGGTAGACAGGATACTGGGCTGGATGGACCTTTGGTCTGACCCAGTATGACCATTGTTATGTTCTTATGAGTGAATGGTGATGTGTCTTTAACAGGAATTTTGGCTCCCCAGAGGAAGTGCCAAACATGTTTGGTGAAGGACTCCAGTGCCAGCAGCTGTCATAGCTGTGGAGTAGTTCAGCTCTACTTTGTTCAGGGCCTTCCTTGTATATGTGACTATTCGTTCCTTGTCTCCTTACAACTGAGACTGGACATCACCAATGCAACTTCACTGGCATCTGTAGCTACGATGAACAGTAGCTGTGGATCTGGGTAGATCAATATTGATGCAAACATGAGCTTCTACTTTAGTTCTAGAAAGTCTTCTTGGAATGGGATTCACTCAGATGCCCATCTCTTCTCTGCCAGCTTGTGCTATGGCTGTGCAATTGTGGCAAAATCAGGAATGAATTTCCAGTAGAATGAAGCCAAGCCAATGAAATTCTGTACCTCAGTGACAGAATGTAACACCAGCCAGGATCAGGTGGCTTCCACCTTTTCAGGATTTATCACTATATCATCACTTGAGATCACATGGCCCAGATAATTTACTTTGTCACAGAAAAAAATTGCATTTTGATGGTTTCACCTTTAAATTGGCTTCACATAGCCTCTCTAGCAGAACTTCCAGCTTCTGCAGGTGCTCCTCAAGTGACCTCCCAGTGATGGTGATGTCATCAAGATATACCAGGTAGGATGTACCCTGAAGGTCTGCCCTCATGATATCCATCAATTTTTGCAACATTCCAGCGTCCAAAAGGCATGACCTTAACTTTGTAGAGGCCCTGTTTACTGGTTAATACCATCTTCTGTCAATCATTGGGGTACATCTCCACTAGCCAGTAGCCACTGACCAGGTCAAGGGTGGAGAACCAACAGGCCTTTGCCAGCAAATCTAGGACAGGGTTTGGCAACCTTTGGCATGGAGCCCGCCCAGGTAAGCCCCCTGGTGGGCCGGGCCGGTTTGTTTACCTGCCGCGTCCACAGGTTTGGCCTGATCGCAGCTCCCCTGGCTGCTGTTCACCGCTCCAGGCCAATGGGCACTGCGGGAAACAGCGCGGACTGAGAGATGTGCTGTCTGCCACTTCCCGCAGCCCCCATTGGCCTGGAGCGGCAAACCGCGGCCAGCAGAAGCTGCGATTGGTCACACCTGCATACGCGGCAGGAAAACAAACCAGCCTGGCCCACCAGGGGGCTTACCCTGGTGGGCCACATTCCAAAGGTTGCCAATCCCTGATCTAGAGTGTCATCAGCCCTAGGGAGGGGATAGGCTTCTCTCATAGTAATCAGAGTAGCAGCCGTGTTAGTCTGTATTCGCAAAAAGTAAAGGAGTACTTGTGGCACCTTAGAGACTAACAAATTTATTAGAGCATAAGCTTTTGTGAGCTACAGCTCACTTCATCTGAGCTGTAGCTCACGAAAGCTTATGCTCTAATAAATTTGTTAGTCTCTAAGGTGCCACAAGTACTCCTTTTCTTTTCTCATAGTAATGTTACTCAGCAGTCAATAGTCCACACACCTCTGTCTCCCTTCCCCCCATCTTACTTTATTACCAAGACTATAATGCAGCCCCTGGGTTCAAAGAGGGCAAGATGATCCCTCTTTATACCATCTGTTGAAGTTGTTCATTGAACTCTGCCTGCTGGTGGACTGGGTTCTTTGTGGTCCCAGTCTCACAGGTCTGGCATCTCCAATCTCAATCTGGTGTTGTGTCAACCCTGTGCACCCCAAGTCATCATTCCCAGTGGAGAGCACATCAAAGACATTTCCCATTCAGGTTCTGGACTGCTCATTCAAAGTGGATGATCCAGATGGCCCATCCCTGACCATCTCCAGTATAAGGTCCAGGCATGAAGATGGGCCTTTGTCTCTCTCCACCTGCACTGCCCTGCCTATTTGCACTCTCAGAGCTCAGGGGAACACTTTGATCCTCAAGGCTGTTCATTTCCGCCCACCATGTAGATATGGGGTACCTACACCTTAAACCTTGCCAGCCAAATTTGCCAGTTGGAATCCCACCTCTGACACCAGTGTAATTATTGGAGTTACTCTGTATCCCAAGCCCCTACGATGCCAATAGTATGTCCAGTTTACCATGTCTTGGAGGCAAGCACAATAGGTGCTTCAGCAGCTAGGCCTTATAGGCACTTGCCCTAGTGGGTCCCAATAACCATACAGATATGTGGCTAAGGGAAATATTTTTACAAGGGCTGGTGGGAAAGGTTGGTAGAAAATGATGGGATTCTGTTTCCCTCTGGCTGTAGAGCAACATCACATAGCCTAAGAGATAATATTGAGACATTGACACTAATTGGCATGGCGTGGTTCAGGCTGAAAGACCCTGTGGCACTTCCAGAAGAGGGATGAGGTAGTTGGTGGGATTAGGCAGCAAAGATTTTGCTATCACTGCACTGTCCTATGGAGAGAAGATGCCATTCTTTAGTGCTATCAATTGGCACCTTTCATGTGTGCTAAATTCATTTAAAAATACACTAGTCCAATATAGTAGCTACTATTTAAAAATTTTCCTTTAAATACAACCATTTTTTTGTAGAAGAAGCAGTTTAAGATGATATTGGTAATGTTTTTGCACACACTGACCCTGATCAATTAATTTTATGAAGTAATAAACTGAAAAATAGACCCTTAAATAGGGTATTGCTTTATTTCATACTTCTCACCCCTCTGAGAATATCTGAAGTACAGAATCCCTGAGAATCTGAGTAAGAGATGACCCAAGCATATTGTTGTTATGAAAAATAGATGTCATTTTAAACGCAGGCTACATGTTCAAACTTAGGCAACTAAATCTGAATTATGCTCCTTAATAAAATGAACCAACATTCAGAAGTCCTGTGACTCTCTGGATGCTCAGCAGGTGTGAATATTGGGTCATTTTAATTTAGGTGCCTAATATATTTTAAAAATTGGGTCATTAATTTGGCTGGTTTATCTGAATATATGGTATGACAAAGAATATTATAGCTTATTAATTTAGACACATTTTTCTTACACATTAAAGAGAGGAAAGGCTTGTATATTTCAGCCTTAATGTGCAGTTTATTTTCCATATTCTTTTAACACCTTTCCTTTTTTTAATGCTAAACCAATCATAAATATGTAGTATTCCCTTGAATATTCCAGGCAGTCCTCATTCATGATGTAGTTACCTTATCGTCTTTCCCAGCAATATCATTGTCCCCCTTCCTCACATAAGAAGTTTCTTGTCAGTTCCCTCAAATGTTGTAAGGCTCTTCTAAAAGTTACAGAACTGCAGGAAGTGGAAATGATAAATTTCTACCTGCAGTATGCCACTCAAAATCCATAATACATCAGATATTTTTCTGTTCACTCTGTCTATAAATCCCACTTTTCTGTGGCTTCCATTGTGATATGGAGCCTCTGCACAGATAAGGGAAAGAGTGTATGAAACTCCATGACAATGATCTCCAAATGCACAAGTTTCTCAGGCTGTCTATGGTAATTGGATTACTTAAGAACTTTAATGTTATCTTCATTCCTTACAACCAGTCTACACTTTCCATCTTCTAGACTGTTTATTACCTTATTTTTATTTCAGCCTTCATTTTTATTTCATTTTCAGTCTTCCCGCTCAGCCTCCTGCCCCTTTTAGAATAACTGCTGCTCCCCAGGATGGATGGTTTTCTCTTTACTATTCCTAACACCAACCTCAAAAGGTATATTATATTAAAAAGGAAAAGAAATACTGTAATATCTCAAGTAAATTTGAACACAATATAAAAATCAGGGGTTTTACAATGTTTTATGAATACAACCCTATTAGCAAAGAGAAAAAAAATCAACAAAAGTATTTCAATCATGGGGAGAAAGTGGACCAGATTAAAAAGGCAATTAGAAATGTTGAACTTCCACCTTGTCAAGGAGCTTTCTGGTAGATAATACGATAAGAAGAACAGGTTCATTTGCACTGTTTTAGAACAGTGTTCTATGCCATTCTGCTAATGCTGTTTGTCTTTAATGCATCTTGTACAATTCCTATTCATCTGCATAATCTCAGCAAACGCAGTTACCAGACCAGGCAGTTTTGGCAGAAGGACAAAGGACACTTTGCCTCAACTAGTAACGAATCGCTTTCATTAAACACATTTTTCTGCTTTATTGTTTTCACAAGATGTCAAGCCCACATGGTAACCCAGTTTGTTCTCCATGAACAATAAGGTAAAGTCTAGATCTAGGCAAGTATATTTACTTCAAATGGATTGTTGTTGGCTCACTGATAAAGTTAGCCTTTTTATGGAGAATCACACATTCTCCAGTCTATAAATAACCAGGTGGATAACACGACAACCTTTACAGTCACTGCATTGGAGTTGAATTAAGGCAGACAATTATAAAAGGTAACAGAAGGAGAACTGTGATTTGCTAAAGTGCTTTTCTTAAAATGCTTTAAATAATGCCTTTCGAGATGTTTAAAGATACTGTACAGCAGCCATTGACTATGCTATGGTAAAAGGTTTGTCAGCATTCCCAGTAAAATCTAAAGTTTTCAGGAATTTAAAATATAGCTCAAAATTTTAAGACCCTCCCAAAGAGTCTAAAAATGGTGCTCAGCTGATATGCAAACTCTATTTCTGGTATATAAAATGGGACAAATAGGTTGTCGTATGAAACAATTTTTGGTAGTTTCTAACTTCCTTCTCTCTGTTTTTAAGCTCTCGATAAATCTGAGTAAGTTTAAAATGAGATGATACTGTCATATTTTAATATATGTGGCTTTGTGATATTTTGATTTAGAAATACTCAGATACAATGTGCAATATTTGAAAAATAGCTCCTGATCATGTCCAGTAGCTACTGTTTATAACATTATTTTATTACTTTTATTACCACCTTACATCTTCACTATGCATTTATAAATATCAATTTTTATATCTCAGCTGCATAAAATCACTTCAGGTTTCTATCCTGGATGCAAATGGTGTCTGACAAATAAGATGAAAATTGGTTAAGCTAGGGAATTTTAAACTCTTTTTACCTCTACCCTATACATCTGTATAAAGTACTGTAAAAAGAGGGGGTCATCAGCAATTCTGAGGGGGCTTTGGGGAGGGAGAACCCAGACTTGCAGATTCAGCAACCTCAAAGGCTATAAATTTGCATTCTGCCAACACTAGAAAAAATTAGAAAAGAGATAGTATGGTGTACAACAATGTACACTGTTCAGGCTTCCAATCCTGGCTTAGCTGATTTACATCACATAACCTAGGATTAAGTCTGTGTATTTTAAATGAGTTTTACTCTTATACTTATTGTTTCCCATATTCATGCATAATACTATATATTATAATACTATATTTCATATACTTAATTTCATATACATTATAAATAAACTAGGCAAAAACAAAACCAATCAGTCATGTTGTCAGGATAGAGGGAAATAAAGTACTTACTTCATGAGAGGAAAAGGAAAAAATAAAGCGGTCACCAAGCTCTTGGTGTTAACTCTTGAGTCTGCAGATTAGAGGTACGGTGGGTATTTTTTTCCCTACAAGTGACATTTAACCCTCTATTGAAAAGGCAAAGGTTAAAAATGGCATAGAAATCTACCAGAAAACACAGTGGTATAAACCCTATGATCAGAAACTCCAAAGCTTTGTACTCAACTATTGAGAAAAAGGCAAAAGTGTTGCCTTAGAGTTTCATTTGCATAGGCTACCTCCCCACAGTTCCTGTAGTGACACTTGGTGAATCATCATAACTATATATGAATTTGGAATTTCTGGAGTAGTGAACTTCTAGGGAGGCCTAAAGAGGGCAAAATGCTTGTGGCAAAGAGCTTATTTCCAAATAGCCGGGATTCTGCTTAATGATCTTCAGAGTTCTTGGGTCCCTCTCCTGGTGCCTTCACACCAAGAGACAACACAAACTAAAGACTTCACAGAAAAAGATGGCACAGAGATTTCTAATGAGAGACAATACAAAGAGCAGCAGCAGAGCTGAATGAAATCTGGTGAGGCCCTGCCTACCCATTGCCTTAAAAGAGAAGCTGAATCACTAAGCTGGAGTTAGGTGGCAACACTTCCAGGGAGGACAAGACAAGCAGCTTCGCTGACAGTGGAGATAGACATTCAAAGAGACTCTTGGACTACTGTTACCTGCTGATCCAAACTATCAATGGGGATGGGTGAGCTGGTGAGGACAAGGGACTGTTATCTTTCGGAGACTGTCACCAGTAGAAAGAGAATCAGTGGACTACTTTCAGCATTACTGGAAGAGGGGTATTTTATTCTTTATTTGCATTTATATTCCATTGCTGTGTTTTCTCAAGTTTATGACTGTGTTCCTTTCCCCAATAAAGATTCCCTTGTTTGCGCACAGACTGGGGGCTTGAGAGTGGCGGAAGTTCTGCCTGTTATGATGTAAGTGGAACTTAAAGACTGTATAGGTTTTCTGCCAGTCTTCTGAACCCAATAAAGTAGGAAGAATTAAATCTAAAAATATACTTGTAATTTTGTGGGTATTTTTGTTATGCTTATTCCCACCTGGTAGCCAATGTGGGAATAGCTGTTTATTGTTAGAAGCCCTAAGGCTGTACTGGGCATACTCCATGATATTGTGGGCGTGAGGAAATTTTTCAAGATGGACTTGTAGGCCTGGCTTGACATGAATGTTTAAATAAATATAAATAAAACAGGCTTTTAAAATTCTATAAAGGTGCCAAAAAGTCACAGTAAGTCGTGTTTTCTCTTTCAAATAGCTGCATGCTTTAAAAGCAAAGACCAATCCAGTACCAAAAATAATTTAAAAATATGAAAAATAAAGCTTAACCATAAACATAACTTTTGGATTAAAGTATTTAACTGTTGTATAAAATAAATATTATTCAAAATAAAGATCTAAAAAAATATGTTTTATAAATAAGTTCTATTAACTTTGTGTTAACTAAGCAAATTAAATTATTAAATAAATAAATTTAATAAATTTAAATAAAAATAATAAAAACTAAGCAATTATATAAAACATTAAAATGCCTTAAATTAAAAAGAATTCCAACCAATAATTTTAAATTAAATCTCTTAAACTATTGTTTAATATTTATATGCTAAATGTTGTTAAATTTTACCAATCTGCAGTTACCTAAAAATTGTGCCCACTAAAATTTAATAAAATATAATTTAAAAAGTTTAATTTTAAATGCATAAGTCTGCCAAGGTAACGCAGCGACAAAACCAAAAAAAAGCTTAATAAAACTGGCATAAAAGCTATGCTATTTAAAACTAGTATGTCGCTATAAAACTAAGCTAACAAAAATGCTATAAGAACATAACCAAACTTTTCAATAAAAATAGCAGAAAAAGTATTGCATCCTTTAAATAAACAAAACCAAAAAATTATTAATAAATCTTTGTTAACTATATATATATTACAATTATTTTAAGTATAAAATTAAGTCAGTATGTTCTAATAATAACATTTAGTATATAAAAATACTTGTTATACAAACTATAAGCAGCCTTAATTAAATATAAATCAAAAAGCTTGCCGTCTTTTATCACCACAAAAAATTAAATATTTAGTACAAAAAGTAATACCAGTTAATACAAAGTAAAAAAAAAAATTAACAAGTGTCCAATACCATAATATTTATTAAAAAAAATAAAACCTTTCCAAGATGTTACCAGGAAAAGTACTAAAAAGCACTACAGCTCATACAATGTTAAAAAAAAAAGTTTTTCCTTCTTAAATGCTATTGTAAAACAATTACATGGGCAGGTGTAAAGTGTTCCTAATAAAGTTGCCAGCATGTGAGTTCGCTCTAAAAAACAGTCTCCAAGTTGCACAATACAGTTAAAGCACTAAAATGTTAATAAAGTAAAAACTGCCTATATAACAAGTATTGTGTGATAGCTAAAAAAATACACTTGTAGCATAAACCCCCAAAATGTTATATTGGTTAGCCTACATTTCTTACAATAGGAAGTTAAAAAAAATATTGTACCAATTTTTATAATGTAATTAAAATAAAAACAAAGTTAAAAGTACTAAAAATCTTTAAAAAAACCAAGGAGGCCTCATTTCTTGGGAGATCGGGCTAGGAAGGTAAATAGATCAGCAGGCTAGAAATAGAATATATGCGCTAACTAGGGTAGGTAAATGGCTCAGTAAGCTAAGAGACAAAATGTCTGTCCTAGCTAAGATAATGGGGAACACCCAGGGGACCATTTACAATGGGCAAGATAAGCCTAGAATGTATAATGAGGTACAGAATAAGTTGTAAATGGACAGAGCATGCTGTAGATGATTTGGTTCCTACAAAGTAACCAAGCCAATCCCAAAACTTTTTATGCAATATATAGTAAAGGCAATGTAATATAATGTATACAAAGGAATGCTGGACGTGCACATGATGCCTACAACTCTTTGGCTTATTTTCTGTGTCACTTTTCTGAGCAGGAAGCTGCTCAATTGTCTATGTGAACCTGTGCCAGGATGAAAGATCTCCTTTTTTCAAGTTTAATCTGTGTTGGGTCTCCATATACTACACTGGTGAGGAGGGTAAGCTGAAAACAATCACCTGCAAGTTCTACACAATGTGTGACTAAGTGAGTAATTGCAAAGAAAAATGACTGCAAATTGAAAAATGAAAGAGTATGATGCAGAGCAGGAGGACTGGATTTAGTACTCAGACTTCTCAGTACTTCCATTGAAAATGACATAGCAGATGGTAACAAGAAACATGTTATTTTACTCAGTGTGTGTGGAGCAAATTAGAAGTTTGGTTGCACTAGAAAAGCCAATGCCAAGTCCTTTGATGAGCTTGTTAAACTTGCCACACACCTTTATACCCCCATCCCATCAGAGATTGTGCTGTGTTTTGAATTTAACAGTTTCTCCCGCCAACCTGGAATGTCCATAGCAGTTTCTGTACAGAACTGCATTGTTTATCAGAGCACTGTGGTTTTAAATGTCATGCTGCAGGACAGGCTTGTTTGTGGTATCAATGATGAAAGAATTCAGAGACATCTGTTGGCAGATCTAAAACCTTAGGATTTTAAAAGAAGCTCTGGAAATAGCACAAGACATAGAAGTAGCCACACAGCATGCTTTGGATTTATGGGGAAGCTTTAAGCAGCATGTACATAGCCAGAGTTACAGACACCAGGTACATGTCCAGCATTCCACACACACAAAAATATTTAATTAAATAGAGATATCTCATTAAGAACACACAAAATTGCTTCTGATGTGCAGAGAAAACATGACCACATCTTCTGCCCATACAAGGATAGGAAATGCTTGGTTTTCTGGAAGTGAGGTCATCTTGCAAAAATGTGCTATAAAAAAACCAGACACCTAGAAGGGAAAATGTGGATCACAAGAAAGAGATTCATCATATTGCGGAACAGGGAGAGGAGCCAGAAGCCAAGGAGTTGGTATATACGATATTTAATATTACCAGCAAAACCCAAAGGGAGAGACCTATGCCATGGATGTTACAATTAATGGACAAAGACTAACCATGGAGATTGATACAGGAGCATCTCTATGAAGGGGGAAGGCCCCATCCTTATGGGGCAAGATGAGTTTGATGGGGTGGACAAAGCCCCGAGGCCTCTTGCTAGAGGCCCCAGGGTCCTGCCACACCCACCCCAGGAAAGGAGCAGTAGACGAGTCTTCTAAGCAGCCTAGAGTAGCTACAGGGAAAGAAGTCAATCAGACAGGCTGCAGGGAGGAGCCAATCAGGATGCAGGAGGGCCATATAAAAGGAGCTGCAGAGGATGGCACAGGCAGGCAGTTCCTTGCTGGAGCTAAAGGAGGTCAGATGGTGTGCTTGGCTGGCCAAAGGGAACTAAAGCATCACGGACAACTTATTGCTACCAGGGACTGTGAGAGCAAGGAAGAGCTCATGGCTGGCTGTTCAGCCTGACAATAAAAGAGCCCTGAGCATAAGTGAAGGCTGGGGCCAGGGGAAGTGGCCCAGGGAACTAAAAGCAGTTTTGTTAAAGGGACTCAATGGCCTGTGTCTGCTATTCTTAGCATCACTGGGCTGGATCCCGAGTAGTAGGGAGGCCTGGGTCCTCCCCATAGGCCACTGTGGGGAAGTGACCTACAATCAGATGGCGGTAAACTTCCCAGAAGGGGAGCTGAACTATTAAGAGGCCAATCTGGAGAGCTGGGACCGGAACAGAACAAAAGGGAGAAACCATTGCATCCAGGGAGGAAGCCCTGGGGTACGGCCCAGTACTAGGGCTGAGACAATTTAAAGACTGCAAAGACATCCAGCCAGAAGGGGCGCTCGTGAGAGGTGGGTGCCGCACCATTACAAATTGTTAAACTACTAAAACTTAACTGGGCAGACATCAACCATATTCATACTCTAAGCATAGAAGCATGTTTTGAAAAACAGTCAGAACTGTTCAGTGAGACTCCTGGTGCTCTGAATGGGCTCACTAGCAGAATTTAGGTAGATCCAGATACTAAACCATGTTTCTTTAAGCCAACACCAGTACCCCATGCAATGAACCATAAGGTAGACCAAGTACTAAACCGAGAGCAAGCAGCTGGTATTATTGAAACTGTCCAGTTCTCAGAGTGTGCTGCTCCTATTGTTTCAGTGTTGAAATCAGATGGTAGATATGGATACAGGGGCAACAAGATGATGGTCTACTGTGTGACCAAGTTAGATACATATCTGTTCCCCAGGATCGGTGACCAGCTTGCTACCTTATCTGGGAGAAAATGTTTCACAAACATTGATTTAAGTAATGCATACCTCCAAATACCTCTGCACAATAGATCTAAACTCTAGGTAACAATCAATAATCCCAGAGTGTTGTTTCTTTACAGCTGACACCCATTCGGAGTGTCAGCAGCTCTGGGTATTTTTCAAAGGGCAATGGACAATTTATTGCAAGGCATTCCATGCGTCTGTGTATACCTGGATGATATCCTGATTACCGGGGAATCTCTCAGAACACTTATCGGGTACTGGGGGGGAAAACGGCTGACACAGACCTTAAAAGGGAGAAGTGTATTTTTCAGGCTTCTGAAGTACTTTACCTAGGACACAAAATTGATGCAACTGTCTTACATTCAGTAGAAGAGAAGGTACAGGTCATTACTGAGGCACTACCACCAAAGTCAGGATGCGAATAGAAATCTTTTCTAGACCTGCTAGATTAAGATGGTACATTTTTACCCAACCTGGCAGTGATATTGGCTCCATTACACAACACTGTTTCAAAAAGGGATAAAATTTCAATGGGGTCAAAATCAAAAAGACTGTTGTGCAACAGTGTGTCCTTTGCCAATCTAGTCCACCTAAAGTTACTTTGCAGCCATTGGCATGGCCTCAGCAACCCTGGGCGAGGCTTCATGTAGACTATGCTGGCCCTTTTACATGGAAAATGTTCTTAATAATAATTGATTATAATTCCAAATGAATTGAAGTACACATAATGCCCTCCTCTACAGCTAAGGCTACAATTGATAAACTTTGATTTACCTTTTCTGTTTTTGGATTGCCTAACAAAGAGGTGAGCGAAATGGTATCCCGTTCACTGGTGCTGTATTTCAAGAATTTATTTTTTTTAAAAAAAAAACAGCATTAAGCACATTAATACTCTGTCCTACCACCCTGCTTGAAGTGGCCTAGCAGGCTGGGTTGTGCAAAACATAAAAGAGGGAATGAAGAAGATGCTATTTGGTAGCATAGAAGCCACGCTGCCAGGCTTCTTCTCCGGCATTGCGTGACACCACAAGCCACAACAGGAAAGTCACCTGCAGAAATCTTAATTGAAAGGAAACTAAGAACTCAGTTGGGCTCTTTACACACTGATTAAGCTGCTAACGTTGGGGAAAAGCAGTCAGCACAAAAATTATATTATGATATGTAAACATCACCAAGAACATTAGGTGTATGTAATTCAATATATACTCATAATGTTTGCAATGGTCCTTGCTGGTTATCAGGTCACATTGTACCAGCGTTTCTTGGGTGATTGAGTAACCGGATGGGAGGCACATTCATAGACATCACAGTCAGGTTTGTCTGCAGTACCATGAGGGGCTATAGGCAAATAATTCTCTTTCAGATGTTGTGGTACCAGGGGTTATGGAATCATTAGTCCAATTGCTAAATGCAGACATAGTGAGAATGCTGGAGACTTCATATCAACCACCACAGTGGATTTGGAAATTAAACCTAAGGAGATGATTGTATTATCAGAAAGCTCTTCTGCACCTGCTACTCATCAGGGACCACAGGTTTTTCCACTGCATTGCTCCAGAAAATCTCCCAAAGCTACAGACAGACTGGACTTTGCTATGGCAATTATGCTAGGGAGGGCAGAATAATCCCTTGCAATTGCCTAAGGATTTAGGGTAGTCTACCCCAACCTTTTAGTTAGGATCTTTTGTTTTGTGGTTATAATGTTAAATGTTTTAAGTTTATTATTACTAATAATTTAATGAGGGAGGAGTGTAGTGTAGACATTTTTATTACAATTATTACCACCTGGTGGCCAATGTGAGAATAGCTATTTACTATTATAAATTTTAAGATTGTACTGAGGAAGCTCCAGTGATTGGGCAGGATGGGGGGATGAGTTTTTCAAGATAGAGGCTACTTAGTTGTCTGTGAGAATCTTTACCAGAACAAAATATCTCTGTTTTCAGTTCTACTCTGTTTTGGATCTACAATACAGTACTTTATTTCCCCAGAAAAAAGGAAAATGCAGGGCATATACTCCCGCTCTTCAGTGAGAGGTCTGCTTACCTGGAAATTAGGAATTACCAATCAGAAGACCCATTTACAAAGAGAATACAAAGTGTATATCAACACACACTGAACAGAAAACATAGACCAGACATGTGAGTCTTTCTGCATGACACATGTGGCAGGGCTTACACACAAAGGTATTGCCAGGAGGAGCAAATTCCATGGGGGAAATCCTGTTACCATTGAAATCTGTGTTAAACTCCTGTTGACTTCATTGGTGCCTGTATTCCTTTCCATAGTTAGATCCTGCCACTGAAAACACCACCCACTAGGCGCTGCAAGTTCAAGCCTGAGGAAAGGAAAGTGAATCAGGTCCACATGTCCCAACCGCTGTGATGGGACAGAGAGTGAGAGGTGATCTCTAAAATAAGTGGGTCCTAGTCCACTTAGTAATTTACAGCACCTTAAATTGTGAATTAACAACTAGCTTAAAGTCTGGAGCACAAGTATAATATTCTCTCATCTGTCTGGTCTCTGGAGAATGTGCCTAGCCACATTCAACATTAGTTGAAGATGGGTGGCCTTCAAGGACAGTATTAGAACAGTCCCTCCTGGAAATAACAAAACATATGAATAATATAAATATAATTATACTGCACGCTAACTTTGAGAGGAAAGGACACATTTTCTTGTGCGACAACAAAAAAAACCCCTTTCTACTACTTTTACTCCAAGGGGTGGTCTCCAAGGAGAGACATGAATCCAGTAAGAGCCCAAGATTGCATAACAATTGACATCAGTTGACATGTTTTTTCACTGAGGGTGCAGTCACTTTCCTTGCCAATTCCTCAAACCATTTTGTCCTGCCAAGAAGTATAATTTCCATTTGATGAGAATTGAGTTTAATCTAGCTACCTTTTACCCAAGCCCTTAATTCTGTTGTACACTGGAAAAGCAGGGACATGATGCAACTTTGCTGGGGTCCACAAGTGAGAGCTCTCAGGGTGAACACCCAATTATAATCATAACCCTGCCCAAAAGGAAAAAGAATAGAACTGTCCCTGCCAGGTTTCTTCAGGTGAGACGATTATTTCATGATCTGCCATACTGAAGACTACTGATAGATGTGCTATCAGTTCATTGCCTTCAGGTGACCATATACCAGTGAGTACAACTCTTTCTTCATGTCATGCCCAAGTCTGAAACCTGACTGACAGGAATTCAGGAGATAAAGAGATCAGATGCTCCTGGAGCTAACCTGTTGACACTTTCTTGATAAACTCAAAATAGGAAGCATAGAGACAGAAGTAATTGAATAGATGTGTACTATCAAGGTGTTTTTTGCTTTCAGCAACAGAGGGACCACTGTGTTTAAGGGTCACCAGAATATTGTCTATCTGAGGGACACATTTATACGAGGGATGTTTTTATCTCATTGAATTTATTTGCCTATCTGGAAAAGGTAATTAATACCAATGGGGTGTTATGAAGATAACTCTTCTATTTATCATTATTCCCTGGGCTCAACAATTCTAAGCTCTTGACAGAGGTCGGCTTCCAAATAAAAGTTATTGGAACTCTTCCAAGCTCTGCCCATATGAGACATTGCTTGCAGCATCTTCTGCAAATGTTGAAAATAGGATCACATATGCTGCCTGGGCTTCTTGGATTTGCCCCCCACCAGGTCCAAATACACCCATGTTGATGGGCTGTCTTTTTTCACACTTTGGCAACACACAGCTTGTCGTGCCAATGATGTCTCATTGAATTTGAACCACTTAGTGCTTGTACATCACTTTTTAGATAAAGGTTTTAGATTTCTTCTAGTGTAATTCATCCCTACACTAGGGATGCCTATGGTCTACTGAGCACTAAGTAAGTGCCACGTATTATTATTATTTATTGAATGGCATTCTGTCAGACTTGGTCAGTGGTGAGAAGCCCAGTGTGAGCTTCTAATAACCCTATTTTTTATATAAATCTTGCCATCCTGAATTTCAGGTTTTAACAAATGGCACTGGAACAAGGTATACCGAGCTCGTACTGGGCTGGAAGGTTTACCCCATGCTATGGGCTGAGGAAGCCAAGCTCCCCTCCCCTCTGCTGGGCATGCTTCAACAGGAATCACAGTGTAAAAGGGAGCAACCCAATTCAGTCGGGGATGATGGAGGAGGATAGCAGACTTGTGCTGCAGGTTCCTTCCATGAAGCTGCTGGAGCCCCGGTTTGCAGAGGCTGAATGTACTGAGGCCCCTGTGGATACCCAGTTGACCACTGAGGGTGACAGAGTGTGTTGATGCCGGAAGACTACTAATGCTGGAAGTGAGGATAGGAAGCAACCCAGAGAACAGAACAGTTGCAGACAGAGACTGAGCCTAAATACAGGAGAATCACTTCCTCAGGGCCCTCCTACCCCACATTACATCCACCACTGGTTGCGGTTGCCACCTAAAGGAGCGGGCCATGCTGCCTTGGACCCAAGGGCAGCTGCATAGGCTCTGGCCATTCCACCCTGAGAAGAAGGGTGGCCTCCTAGACTTTGGCTACTGGGCCTTATTGTCCTGTACCCCAGGACAACCTGACTGACCCTGACCATTGGGCCACAGTGTCCCAAAAAGGAGGGCTGCTACCTAGCCTTTAGCCAGTAGGTGTTATGGCCCAAAAGCCCAGGCATGCCATGGTGATTCAAGCTGCGGGGCCACACTGCCTTAAGGGGCTGACTGGGTCTATCTGTGCAACAACAAGCACAAATTCTCTTTCAAGCAACCATTTTGTTCCTGTTTACATAGGAACTACTGAATAATCATAATCTTAAATAAATCAATATGTTTCACCACCTTTCCCCAGCACTTGGCCCCATAACTGTAATGTGATAGGAAGTGAAGTAAATGAACATTTAGTAGATATTTATGGGTACAGTGGGCTCCATTTGAAAAAAAAATCAATATCTACTGTATTTTGTTTTATTTATATAGAATACAAGTCTGCAAATACCACTCCAAATAATGTAACTTTCCTCTTGGTAGATATCTTTTACTGGTGCTCACTGTACAGTACAAAAAGCAACTGTTTCAAAATGTTTTACATGATAAACTACAGGTCTAGGCAGCCACAGAAAAAGAGTTTGCCCTCATTACATGTGATATATTCTAACACAGCTGCATCAATGTGAGCTAGGAACTCCTCTTGATATCTCCATCTGTTTTAATCCCACAA
The DNA here is from genome assembly GCF_009764565.3 of Dermochelys coriacea. Lineage (NCBI taxonomy): Eukaryota > Metazoa > Chordata > Testudines > Dermochelyidae > Dermochelys > Dermochelys coriacea. The sequence goes on along the minus strand of NC_050070.1, from coordinate 89,175,430 downwards.
AGGGCATCTTTCAATGTCCAGATCCATCTGTTTGGGTCTGGGTCTGGCATCCTCACAGCATGCCCATTGGTGTGTATGGCTCTGCATTCTGCATGCAAGTTCCACTAAGCCTGTCTTTGTGACTTCCCTGCCAGCATGAGGCATTCTAATCTGAAAAATGCTGAACTCTGATAGCAGAGTGTTCATGCCTGTGTGGAAAGATTATGCAATATTAACTGGGGCTATATAAATGATTCCATGTATATCCAATGCTGCCTTGTCACAGGCAACACTAAGAAATAACTTGGCATGAGTGAGAAGTGCTGCTGGAGACAGATCCATAAGGAGAATGGTTATCCAAAAGATGTGATTAGTCCACAATTATGATTAAGACTGATGAGAATGCAGCACATAGGTGGCATAAATATGACACTGTTTTTCTGTCCTCCCTGCTTGTAATGGAGACAGATTCCTTTTATAGTCAGTCTCCTCTGAAGAAAGGGATAATATGGATTCGTACATTGCAAAAGGTAGATGGGATGTTATGAAAGGCAATGCCTGTTACAAATAATTAAGCGTGTCTTTTACTGCTCCTGTAACAGGTAGGCAGACTTCAAAATGGAGCCATAACTGAGTGATATCTACATCTAATTTATTTGATGGACATGGTTGGCATTGTACAACTTGCTTTCTAATACATTAATGATTTCTTATGCTACTGCATGAGTTTCCTTTTCTTTAAATTCTACTATCCTTCTATACACATCAACAGCATGGCAGAAAAATAAAATAATAAAAGAAAACAAATAGTGAGTCTCATTGAACCAGAGACTTTAGCTTAGACCAGGAAACATGAGTCAGGTGAGGTTGTGCTGCCAATGGGGGATTTGGCGTTTGTCTGAACTCGCACCACTTCTCCCTGGCAAGGTGTCCTGTGCAATGTCTCTCAATGCTGATCATGTGTATGCTCACCATATTCAAAGGAAATACACAAAAGCACCCTGGGGGAGTCCTGTGATTACAGCGAACCTGCTGACATTATTTATTCTGAGATAGGCAGCCGCAGTTCTCTGAGCCAATAAGTTGTCAGGGAAAATTTTAACATCTAAGGTACAGTATTATCAAAAATGTAGAATGAGGAAAACATGTGCATATTGATCATACATAATCTCTGATCAAAAATGGATAAACTGGTGCAATGCAACTTGGCTTGCAAAGAAATAAGGAACTAGATTATGAGTTTTACCAGCTGGCTGGTTATCAGTTGCACCTGTCAGCAATCACAGGCTGTTAATGTGATCTTGGGTTAGAGTAACATCGTCAAAATAAAAAACACAAAAAAATCAACAACCATGGGAATAGAGCTTCAGGCGTGGCATGTATTAGGCAGAAACTGTTCAGAGCAGATGAGATTTCAGATCTGATCCATTCATTCATTTTTGTCTCTATGCTTCTGCAGAATATGTGGTAAATTGGGAGTGGACAAGTTAATTAGTTGCAGAGCCAAGATGTGAAATTTTCACAGATGTATATGGTTGCGGCGGCTAGATGTCACTCTGGATGAACAGAGAATCATTACATTAATATTAGGGATGGACAAACTAGTTTGGAAGAAAAACTAAGAAGTGACCTGAAACTTAGTTCAGAACAAGCAGAAACTTTCTAAAGAGTTGAAAAAAATATTAGTTTATTTTCTCATCTTTACCTTTAATTTTCATTAATTTCTATTTCCTGGTTCCAGCTGGGATTAAAATAAAAAGGTGCTAAAACAGTTTCAGGGTGTGTGCTCAATACAGTTTTGAACACCCAAGAATTCACATGAGGTTTGTGTAAGGATCCAAAATTTAGGTTGCCTGATTATTTGAACCAAGCTGCTGAACCATGTGAGGTTCCCTGGTCATTAGTTAATATTTCTTTTCATTACACTATTACAGTAATTGATAATGGAATATGAAATTAGCAGGACCTTTCTGTACAATACTATTTTCATCATTGATATTTTGTTCTCATATTCCCAGCAAGGTGCATTCTTTCAAGACATTTATAACAGAAAGCATTATGATGTAAAAGTTGTTCATGCTGCATTAGCATAAACAAATTTGAACACAATACAATGCTAGTAAGATATGAGTAAACATTCTTAATATGCAAAGGCTTTCATATAAATTCCGTTCCACCAGGCTCATGAAGAATTGAGACTGACTTAAGAAAACAGAATTGTTCCCTCTCCTCTATTCTTAGCTGCTGCTATTAGGACTATCAAGCTTTGTTTGATGGCAGGCTCTCATACCTTTTATTCTTGGCATAAGTACCTTATTTACTGGTTGCTTTGCTTACAATTTGGTTCCCTATCTACAGGATTCTTGCATATCCTCAGTAAGATTCTAGAAATGGCAATGCTCTCCATGCCCCAGAAATAAAAGGTTCATTTGGTTGTTTTCAATAAAAAAAAGTGCATATAATATCTGGTTAGTAACAACTAGAAGCTTCTACCCAATATTCTATTTCTTGTTGTTATTTCGCAGCTCAGACATCTATAAACACTCTCCCATTCACACTGTAGCTTTTATAACACCATGTTAGTCTGAACATAATAAGCCAGTTTTTTCCTTCGTATAACTGAGTTTGGTGGAGTTAAACCTTGGATCAATGTGACTTAAAAGCCTAGTTAATAATCTTTCATGATTGAGCATGCTGGAATTTTTATTTAAGGGTAAATATAATGTTGCTTCTGAAAGTTTGCATAAATATGCCAGTAAGGTAGATAGACTAGATAGACTAGTAGGTATGGGTTGGAGAATGCACTTTTCTAATTCAGTTAGTAAAAGAGTTCAAACTGAATTGGACTTGCTCCCAACATCCATTTACTATTAACACCTTTTCTTCCCTATCACCCTATTCCTTCCTCTTTTCCCTTCCCATACTAGCACACATATAGGCAAACAATCAAGACCTTTGAAACACTGCAGGAGATTGCCCACCATAGAAGCAGACCTAAACAACATCTACCTGTGATATTTCTGCTTCTCAGGAGCTTGACTTGCCTGCAATATAAGATTAAATAAAGAGTTGAGATTAAAACCAAATACATGGACTGTTTAAAGGTCATTTTGGAAAGCCTCACATATTTTAATACTGAGGGCAGGGTGAATCTTAGCCACACTTTTTAAAGAAAAGGCTAGTATTAAAAAAATCTAGATATAAAGAATTTATGTCCAGCTGAAAAGGTTCATGTAAAACTAAAATAAACTGATGACACCAGCATTTCACCCAATGCTATGTTGCTATAAACAAGAAAAATGTAATTAGATATCACCCTCCTTTGACTCATAGGATTACCTAGATATTGCATCACCTAGCAACAGAATCATCTATTTAAGATACAATGAAGATCATTTTTTAAAATATGTCGCAAATCCCTTAGGACAGACACATGAGTTTCCATAGAAAAACACCTTGTTTGCAGAGCAGTTTGTTTGTCCTCGATATATCAGTGATTTTTCTATTGAAAGGCTTTGGCCTTTTGCTGGCAAAACTGAAAAACAATCTCTTAGTTTTTGTTTTGTTTTTTTTTCAAATTGAGACTCTCTGTAGTAGAAGCTTCTCTTACTGTTCATGGCAGAGCTTGGCAATTACATTATAGGTCACACAAACAATGTAAGTGCCTCTTTTTTTCAAAAGAGAGATTGCATTTGTCTGTATTTCACTACTCAATATATAAAGGCTCTCCCTGCCGGTTTCGCTTTTAATTATAAAGTTTCCGATTCTCAGTTTGGGTAAGGAAATAATTCATCTGTGACTTGCAGGATTTGAGCAATGAGTATTTTGAGCATGGCAGTTTTAGGGGTGTGACAGTGCCCCCCATAAGGCTTTATGGAAATGTGCTTATGAATATATATGACATAACTGGAATATGTTCTATGCTACATATGTCATGTAACATATCTATGTAAAGATTATGATCTACTGAATCTATTAATACTATTTGTATGAATGTATCATTTTTATATTTGAAGTTATGAATATTGGCCATGTACTGGCTTGATTTCTAAATAATCTTAGTAGAGCATTTGGTCAGTTCCTGGAGAAAGGAATTTGCAAAGTTAAGTGCCCAATTAAGGAGCACTTAAGGAACACTGCATCTTGGAATGCTCCAGTCCACATAAGAAGTCTTCCTGGAGACATTCAAGATACCATGTGAGCACTGGCTTCTCCCTGTAAAAACTGTAAGTCATGCATGGACATGTGACTTGCCCAGGTGACTCCAGAACTCCATCTTGGAGCTGGACTTTGCATAGGAGAGAGGAGGGGATCTCCACCCACAAGAGAACTATTTAAGCCCTGGGAGACCCCTCCATTTGGTCTTCAGCTCTCCACTCCCAAGGATACCTGAAAGAAACTGGAACAAAAGACAGTAACTATAGGGGGTGTGAGTGATTGCTGGACCCAGACTAAAAGGAGATTAGTCTGTAAAAGGAAGCTAATTAGAACTGGTGAGGTTTTGTCTGTATTCAGTTTTGTTAGACATAGACTTGTGGGTTTTATTTTATTTTGCTTGGTAATTCACTTGGAACCACTTAAATCCTACTTTCTGTATTTAATAAAATCACTTTTTACTTATTAATTAACCCAATGTATGTATTAATACTTGGGGAGGGGGGAAGAGCTGTGCATATCTCTCTATCACTGTTATAGAGGGCAAACAATTTATGAGTTTACCCTGTCTACAGGGTAAAACGAATTTATTTGGGGTTTGGACCCCATTGGGAGTTGGGCATCTGAGTGTTAAAGATGGGAACACTTCTGTAAGCTGCTTTCAGTTAAGCCTACAGCTTTTAGGAGACATAGTTCAGATCTTAAGTGCAGCAGGCTAGCGGGTCTGGCTCAAACCAGGCAGGGTGCTGGAGTCCTAAGCAGGCAGGGCAGGAAAGCAGGAGCAGAAGTAGTCTTGGCACATCAGGTGGCAGCTCCCAGGGGGTTTCTGTGATCCAATCCATCACAAGGGGCCCTGAAGTTCTGGAGGAACTGTGCAAGCTCCTGGCCTGTACATTGTCTGCTTTTGTCAGAGGGACCAGATGAAGAAGAAACTCAACATTTGATCCTGCTGCTGCCCTCAGCGGCTGATGGTCTGCTTTTGTTTAGTGAGCCCCAGATATCATATAAGGCCAGATTTCACTACCCTTACTCACTCTGAATAATCTCATTGATTGATAGAGGAAAAAAGATGATCCTGTGCTTAAAGTACAGGGCTGGGATTCAGGAGGTCTTGATTCAGTTCCTGGTGCTGTCTTGGGAAAGTCACATAGATTGGAATTCACAAAGGTACATAGGTGCCGAAACCTCAGACTCTGAAACCACTTGGAAGAGATAGGTGCCTAAGCCTGCACTCAAAGAGAGGGGCAGAGTTCAGCACACAACATGCCCCTGTTGTTGGCATCTCTGATTGGCTAGCTTAGGTGGCTTCCCATCCAGCCTGATGGCCTTAGTGAATAGCATTCTTAGGTACATATCTCTCCCCATTTATTGTATAGGGAGTGTCAAGATTCCTTCCCCACTCTGAACTCTAGGTACAGATGTGGGGACCTGCATGAAAGACCCCCTAAGCTTATTTTTACTAGCTTAGGTTAAAAACTTCCCCAAGGGACAAACTTTGCCTTGTCCTTGAACAGTATGGTGCCACCACCAAGCATGTTAAACAAAGAACAGGGAAAGAGCCCACTTCGAGACGTCTTCCCCCAAACCCTACACCCCCATTCTTGGGGAAGGCTTGATAATAATCCTCATCAATTTGTACAGGTGAACACAGACCCAAACCCTTGGATCTTAAGAACAATGAAAAGTCAATCAGGTTCTTAAAAGAAGAATTTTAATTAAAGAAAAGATGAAAGAATCACCTCTATAAAATCAGGATGGTAAATACCTTACAGGGTAATTAGATTCAAAACATACAGAATCCCTCTAAGCAAAACCTTAAGTTACAAAAAGACACAAAAACAGGAATATAGATTCCATTCAGCACAGCGTATTTTACCAGCCATTAAACAAAAGGAAATCTAATGCTTTTCTAGCTAGATTACTTACTAACTTAACAGAGTTTCTGAGACTGCATTCCTGATCTGTTCCTGGCAAAAGGATCACACACACACACAGACCCTTTGTTTCCCCCCCCCCTCCAGCTTTGAAAGTATCTTGTCTCCTCGTTGGTCATTTTGGTCAGGTGCCAGCGAGGTTATCTTAGCTTCTTAACCCTTTACAGGTGAAAAGGTTTTGCCTCTGGCCAGGAGGGATTTTATAGCACTGTATACAGAAAGGTGGTTACCCTTCCCTTTATTTTTATGACAGGGAGCATAGGCACTGAATTCAGCTCTGTGGACTGCAGTGTTTTTCCTGTAATTTTCTAGGTGCCTACAAGTTAGCTCAGTATTGTAACACCTAAATCCCACCCATATTCCCTTTGTGCTTAGTTCCCATATGGAATTTGGGAATTATAATCCTCTATTTGTCTATTGAAAGGCAGAATTTCAAATGCATAAATGGGAGCGAGATGCCCAACTCATGAACAAAACTCCCATTTGTGCCTTTGAAAATCTTCCCCTTGGAGTGTGACCTCTTTGGGGCAAGAACAGCCTATCATTGTGTGTATACCCAGGGCCCAGTACAATGGAGCTCTTAATATCTGTTGGGGCCGTTGCTCTCCTGAAACATAAATAATAATAAATTTACTAATCAACACTGGTAAGAGCTTTGGCAATTTACTGTACTTTGTATCACTAATTTGCAATGCTTTGTATTACTGTTTAGAGATGTTCATAGGAAAAGGGGATGACTAGCCATCTATCAAACAGCAAAAGATATTTTAAAGGAACAGCAGTCTAGTAGGCCACATTTTCAGGGAACTAGACCTGCTATTTACAAATGCATATAGACTACAACAGTAATTCTCAGTCTGGAGGACATAATCACCTTCCCCTTCCCCCCTGGCTTAAGGAGAGGAAGGCCTGGCTAAATCCTGCTTAGATAGGAGGAAGTATCTGGGGCAGAAGGGAAGAAGACATCCCAGTATGGAAAAGGGAAACCTAGTATAGAAAAGATTAAAAACGAGTTAATTGGCTAAACCAGATGCACTTGCTTGATTAAAAAACAACAACAAACCATAGAACAGCCAGAATAAAATAGTTTACTTGCAAATTCTATCAGAATTATCCGAGCCAAGTTCACAGAAGTGACTGTAAAGCAAACATACTTCTAAGGTCAACATTCAAAAATTATCCTAAGGCTGACACTAGATTATTAATACACCAAAACAATATACATTCAGTGAAACAATCAAAAGGCATTCAGAAAAACAAAGACAGTTATTACTACTCTATGCCGGTTCCATGTTTCATGGAACAAGTCTGTAACAGCTCAGAAGGCTGGAGAGGAGGACATATCTACCCTGCAGGTTCCTGCCAAAAGGGGCTAGAGACAGCACCTGAAGTAACAGGACTGTGTGCTGAGTCTGGTTGGGGCTGATAGTTTAGTTTACTTTTTTTTTCCTGCCTTATCTGGGACCAGAAGTGGAGAGAGCAGTGGTAGGAAGTGACCCAAGGAGGGGTAACCCTCCTAGGGCACTGAATTGGAGCCTAGTGGAGAGGGCAGGCCTAGGCTCCCCTACTACTGCCCTGTGGCTGAGTGGACACTAACCACTAGGCCACTCAGTTCTCTGAGGACCCTACTACACTCCCACACACCTTCTGTGGCTCTCCTAAGGATCTGGCAGAATTGTAGTTGCTATTGTCAAGGAGCACATAGGTTGCTTGGTGCCCAAAAGGGTTAGGAAGGGAAAGACAGTAGATGAAGCTATGGCTCTGTACTGCACAGGTTGGCAAGGGAGAGAATGCTGTGCTCCTTAAAAGGACGTAGCAGTGAATATATTTCTTCTGCTCATGTTGGAGCTCCAGGGCAACCAGACCAGAATTTGCCACTAGACCAGAATTTCCCTCGAGCCTCACAGTCCATTAGAGGGCTATGCTTAAGTAACACAATCTAGCTCTGAGTTAGGCAACTGCTCGTCCTTGGAAGTTCTATTTTCCCCTCCACTAAAGTTCAGGGGTTCTCAACCTTTTTCTTTCTGAACACTCCCCCCCCCCCCCCCCCACACACAACATGCTATAAAAACTCCATGGCCCATCTATACCATAATAACTGGTTTTTTTGCGTATAAAAGCCAAGGCCTGCATTAGGGGTTAGCAAGCAGGGCAATTGCATGGGGACCCTGCAAACCTACAATGCTCAGGCTTTGGCTTCAACCCTGAGTGGCAGGGCTCAGGGCCCCAAGCTTCAGCCTCATGCAGTGGGGCTTCAGCTTTCTGCCATAGGCCCCAGTGACTCTAATGCTGGCCCTGCTTGGCAGACCCCCTGAAATCTGCTCATGGCGCCCCAGGGGGCCCCGGACCGTTGGTTGAAAACCACTGCTATAGTAAGAATTTACATACTTAATCTAAGCCCCTTGGCAATACTTATTACATTCATTTTCATGCCAGAAGGCCTGTAAAATTGGCTCAGGCTTCTTCAAAAGATCTTTTTCTTTTCTTGGTGCTTGTTTCTGGAGTGTGTCTTCAGGAAAAGAGTGTGGTCTCTTGGTAGTTACTGAAGAGATTAGGCCTTTTCTTTCCTAAGAAAATCTTGGAGTCTGCTTGTGAGTAGTTATTGTGCTTCTTTAAGGTCAAATGTGTTCTGTTTATGAGTGATAGTCTGGGTATTCTAATCACAGGTTGTAATATCCTTCTTCATGCAACAAACAAAGGCTTGGTTTGATTGGGAGCCATATCTTATCCCTGTGTCCTGAAAATTGAGGCCTGGAACATTTATTTTTTTACGTCCCTTTCTTTTAGTAGCTTGGTGTCCACCAAGGGGTGTCCTTGAATATTGCATGATACCCCCATGCTTAGACAGATGTTTTCTTCTAGGATATCTTATGCAAATGCAGGACAAGTCAGGTATGTTATTTGCTTGTTCCCTTCATTTGTATAATTTATTTCAGTTTCTTAAAATGAAAGTTTTTGAAAATAATTTAACATGCTGGAGTCTTCAGAGATTTTTTGTCTTTTGTATCTGCATATGTTAAAAATACTTTCTGATGAATATAAATTTTCATTATTTTTTCTAATCTGTCTGGTTTTAATGGTCTTTTGCTGAAAAAATCTAATATTCAGTCCAGTGCAGTTCTTTTCGTCTTGGAATTTTCATAAACTCTGTGAGCTAAGTAGACCATGGAAAGCCTGGTTAGCCTAAAACAACTTTTATAATTATAGATAACTTCCAGAGAGACTTCATCAGAGATGTATACATGTTACTGTAACATTTTGTTTTGGGGGAAACAGGGAAGCAATTTGTGACTTTGAGTCTGTTTCCTAGTCTAGATCCAAATTAGTGCAACTACATACTGCCTGTTCTACACACAAGATTTGTAGCACAGACACCCTCAACTGACACCTCAGAAAGCAAAATTGTGATTACTCTAATTAATCATAAAATGATGGCACATATCTTTTATATTAATCTTCACACTCACAGAATTCTTCATTATTGAAACAGGCAAGACTAGATATTTAAATAATCTATACATAAATCAGCAGGATTAGCAAATTTCTTAAAGAAATGTTAGTAGCAAGAGAAATAAAATAGCAAGACATTTAACAAATGCCTTGATGAGTTACCCAGAAATCAAAATGCTCCTTAGCACACTACAAAGCAGCATTAATGTGTCTATGTTGAGTGAGCCCTTTAAGAACATGAAACTAGCTGTATATATGTTTTAATTGTATTGATATTATCAGATACTTGAAAATAAATAGAAAATTAACATAAGTTTTAAATAAATGAATAGTTTGGATGATATATGAGGGCAAGAGAAAAACACTTGGGAGGCCACAGACCACAGAAAAGATCTTCCAACCTGAAATTTGGAGGACCAGAGGATCTCAGATAGGCACCAGTGCTTGTATCTCACATAAGCAACACCGATCCAGAGAAATGTTTCCTAAGGAAAGATAATTGTCATTCATCAGGCCTGTTTTGGCAGCATTTTGGGCACTGTTTGAGGCTGCTCATGCACTGTTACCCGCTGCCTCAACTGGCACCTTTATTTTTCCTTATCTTGCGTTGTCTCTCATTTTACTGAAGAATCATGCCCCCATTTAACTTGTTGTTTAACTCATCCTGAAGCTAGCTGGGATAGAGGATCCATTTTTCATTCTATACTTGATAATGAAATGATAACTTAGCATCCATAACTGTTTTTACAACATTACTCATCACTAAGACCATGTGTTGCTGTGGCTGCATAAAGTCCTGAAGTAATTCACATTGATTGATTGGAACTATTATTATATTCATTGTCCCTAAATATTCTCTCCCCAGTCCCAAAGTGAAAGACAATCGCTAATAGACATGCTGTCTGATGAGTGTATGATTGAAGACTAGCTTTTAGTAACAGAAATAAATGGAAGTATAAGCTTTCTAGTGCCTTTTAGAGGCACTTAACATAGGTCTACAAAGAGAGTAGAGAATCAAAGGACTTAATGGTGGAAAAGATGTATTGAATCCTTTTGTCCGTTCCCCTGACAATGCAGAATTATTGCCTACGATACTGTGTGTTCTAAACTGTCTTGTCCAGTTCTAAGTAATTCAACCGATGGGGTTTCTGTCACATCACTCAGCTCTATGAGAGTGTCCTGATATTTAATCTAAATCTTTCTTTGCTCTGTTTTGTTCCATTATTATAGTTATATTCTTTACAACACCATAAACATTTTCTCGCTCCTTATTGCTTGTACTCTTCAGATACTTGCAGGGAATTAGCTGTTTTTCAGTCAAGCTAAACTTGTATGATCATTGCCTTTGACCCATGCGTCTGTGATATAACTCTGCATTTGCATACAGCGAACATATTTTTGCACCATAGTGCATTGCAAGCTCATAGCTAATTTACTGCTCACCACCTTCTCTAAGTCTTTATTGGCATTACTTCTTTTATATTTGCAGACATTCCTTTATGGATTTTGTTTTTTCATTCCAGTGGGTAACTCCATCTGGCACTTCTTCCTTGCAGCTAGGTCTTAGCTGAACAAAGTTCTAGGGGAGAAAACCCTGAATCCACTGTGGAGAAGACATCAAGCAGTTGGCATTGCAACTCAGTGTTGCCCTCTAGCATCTCCTGCAGCTGTGCTAGCTTTCAGATGTCTTGATCTCCAAATTTTTGGGTCTGGTCAGTACCACTGAGAAGAGGTCTTTGGTCCTAAGACAAGCCTCTCCCTCCCTATTTTTTTTCTGCCTAGATGGACACATACAAAGTTTGGATATGGTAGTCACCCTCTTTAGACTTGTTGATTGGAATATGAGGACTGGTATGCCAAATGAGGAAGTCAATGACCCTAGAAAATCCACCATCATTGACAGAGAGCTGGAAAAGTTTGATGTTGACATAGCCACTCTCTCTAAAACCAAACTAGCTGACACAGGCTCTCTACACAAGATGCATTACACGTTTTTTCTGGCATAGAAAAAGCAAAGAAGACCACTGAAAATTGTGGTGGGTTTTGCAGTCAAAAACTGATTAGTACCCTTGGTCGAATGTCTTATTACATCAGAATATATTCTATCACTAAGAATATCTGCCACAGGTGCCTTTGACAATGTCAGTACATATGCCCCAACACTTTCCTGAATCTCTGAAGAGTTGTTCTATCAACAACTCATCAATAAGCTACCACCAGACAAGCGACTATCTACTCGGAGACCTCAACACAAGTGTTTACTCCTATTGGGGGATTTGGCCATTATGCATTGGCCACCATGGAATGGGGAAAATGCATGACAATGGGCAAAGGATACTGGAGCGCCGTATGCTATAAACTTTGTATTAACAACACCTACTTCCAAGGGAGTCACCGCTGGAAGGACTCTTTGAGACATCCCAGATCTGGACACTAGCACCAACAGAATTGAATTGCCACTCACAGAAAACACCAGCAGGTTGTTTTCTATACTCACAGTTTTACAGTCCAGGCTGTGACACAAATCGTGAATATGTATGCTACAAAATAAAAAGCTTTCACTGTGGAAATTCCATTGTACTATACAAAGTTGTTGCCCACATATTAACATCAACAACACAAAAGACCAAGAAAGTTGTTCCCAGTTCACTACAAATCATAGAGAAGTTATATCATTGCTTGCATCTCCCCTGAATGCTGATGTGGCATGAAACACACTCAGAATGAATATCCAGATAACTGCAACTTTAGCTTTAGGTTAAAAAACACCTGTACAAGATAAAGACTGGTTTCCATTGTATTTTGAAAAAATACTTATTGCAGCAAAACACACAGCATATCATTGTTACAACATGAATCCCTCTCCTGAGACATGTCCTAACCTCACATTGACCAAAAGTGCATTGCAATGAACTGCAAGACAATGTGCTCGATCATACTGGCTCGATCTGTGCAAGAAGATACAAACATCCTTTGAGAAGGTATGTAGGATGGAATCAAGAAAGCGATAGATACCTCAGACAAGAAGATTGCCCTATTCAAATCTCTTAATGGAGACCTCATCCCAGATAGAAATAAATGGATGCAATGCTGGGTGGAACACTATCACAAATGTTATTCACATGAAACTACTGTTTCTGAGGCAGCACTAAATATGATCCTGAGGCTCCAGACCATCAAAGAGATTCATATATATGTACCTGAAGTGAATTTGAAAAGGCAATAGCCTCCCTTGCACCACGAATGGCTACAGGAAAATATGGAATTCCAGATGAAGTGCTGAAACAAGGAGGACAGATTGTGCTGAAACATCTGCACAATGTCTTGCTTGTCTGCTGGAGGGATACCACAAGACATGAAGGATGCCAGCATCATAACATACAAAACCAAAGGAGATCAGAGTAACTGCAACAACTACATAAGAATCTCTCTCCTTAGTGTTACTGGCAAGGTATTTGCTCAGATCATTCTCAACAGACTATAAGTTTTTGTGGTATGTGTATATCCAGAGAGTCCGTGCAGCTTCATGCCAATAGATCAGCTATCAACATGGTCTTCACACAAAGACAATTTCAAGAAAAGTGTCAAGAACAAAGTAAACCTCTCTACATGGCCTTTGTAGATTTTACAAAGGCTTTCTGATCTGGCCAGGAGAAGGGGCTTTTTCCAATTACTAGAGAGATTTGGGTGCTCCCCAATCCTCCTCAGACTGATTCGATCCTTCTGTGATGGCATGAAAGCTACAGTCCAATATGATTGTGATCAATATGACAATTTTGAAATCTGCAATAATATCCAACTGGGATGTCTTTTGGTACCAAAAGTCTTTGCCATGTTCTGTCTGCTTCTTTGTCATGCATTCTCATCTAACAGTGATGGATTACATCTCCATATAAGGTCAGATGGAAAACTCTTCAACACTGCATGTCTAAGAACAAAAAGCAAAGTCAAACACCTGCTGATAAAATAACTTCTTTTCACCAGTGATGCAATGGTCATCGCGCACAGTGAGGAAGAGCTCCAGGAACTTTGTAATAGCTTTACTCTAGGTAGTGATGCGTTTTGACTAACCATCAGTCTAAAGAAGACAATGATTATGGCACAAGATTTGTTGACTGCACCAGATCTTTTAATAGTTAGCACCTTGCTGAAAATTTTGCCTAAGTTCTGCTATCTAGGATAAATTGTATCAGATAAGAAAATTTATGTCTAGATGATGAGTTTAATTCTCTAATTGGAATGGCAGCCACCACATCTGGCCAGCTGACCAAGCATGTATGGGTTAACAGAAAACTGATACTGAACACCAAGATAGTGGTCTAACAAATGTGCATTTGAGCATGCCGCTGTATGGTGGTGAGACCTGGACACCTATAACAGGCATGAAAGAAGGATAAACACCTTCCATACCTGCTGTCTTCACTGTATTCTAATATTAAATGGGAAACCAACATTCATGACACTGAAGTATGAGAAAAAGCAAAATTGTCAAATCTAATCACTATTCTCTAATGCAGATGTCTCCGCTAGCTTGGTCATCTGCATCAGATGGAATGGACGCATTCCAAAGCTTCTCCCCTGTGAAAAACTTGCAGATGATCCCAGGACACTGAGCCAATCTAAGCTCAAGTTCAAGGATATTTGCAAGAAGGATGTGAAAACTTTCAACAGTGACACTGTCCACTTGGAAGATGCAAATAGAAACAGGCCACACTAGAGGGCTGTGCTGCACCAGCAAGTCAAAGTGGCTGAAGATAAGTGGGTTGAGAGAAAGGAGAGCGAAGAGGAAAGCACAGCAGGCCTCAATCACTGGTAGTGCTCTGGGTTCATCTTCTGGCCCAATGCTTTGTCTGTGTTATCTGGTAAGGACTGTCAATTGAAAATTGGACTTTTTAGCCAGTTGCAATGCTGCAGCCTGACACATAGTAACTGAACAGCTTTGGTGTATACACAGTCATTTTTTGAGATGTCATTTTGCCATTCTTATTTAGTCCTGTGCACCTTCAAAGGCCTGTACATTAACTACAATGAAACTGGTTCAAGAGACCACTTCAGAGTTAAGCTAAATGTAATGAGTACAGTTGTGCTTCATTTTTATTGGGAGACTTCCGCCATTGAGGAGTTGTTGGCTCCTTGGTGGCCTCTTAAAAGGGTTTAATGTAATTCTGATTTCCAAGCGGCTCACTCTCATTGAATATCTGTATTTTATTTATTCTCTCCACCCTTATATATTAGCTTGTATGAGTCCAGGCTGGATAATTTTATTCTTTCCTGCCCATATTTCTAATTTCCATAGATTTTATTGTATTTCTTGAATCTTGCTGATGTTCACACTAACCCTCAGTTATGTATAAAGTGTGGCCCATAATTTTTCTTAAGTCATGTGTATCAGGGTACTTAAGTATGCACTAATGTGCAAACTCAAAGAGGAATCTATATTCACAAATCCTGTGTATGTACAGTTAGTTTTTACTATGCTTTTGTAAATCAATTTTTCAAGAGAATGCACACACTAAAGGGCTGGAGCCTGCTCCCTTTGAATTCAATGGTTAAGGATCAAGGCCTAAGTATTGCACAACAACTCAAGTGGATATTAGGTACTGAAAGTTGCTAGTTTGCACTGTGTTGCCTACCTGTAGGGTTTATGCTATAAACTGCAGGGTTTATAAATTTATTACCACTAAATAAGCAGCATGCAGGTGTAATGCTGACAGACCCCGGTTGTTGGCAGCTGGGATTGAATCTGGGGCCTCTGGAGATCAGTGCATGAATCTCTACCGCATGAGCTAAAAGCCAACTGGCTGTTAGATAAGGCTGTAGAACAAACTCATTAATCTCTGTCTCTAAGTGGTCTCAATGCCACTAGATGAGACACAATACCATACCCAGAAGGTGTATGAGTTACACAGGCTCCTCACAAGGCTCTGGAGCTGTCCTACCTGTGTGCCCAACTTCACAGCATGTTCCAACAGACACCTAACACAGTATCTAATCTCCTTAGGCCTACATTCTTAGTACATGTAAGACTTGGTCCCAGATGTGCATGTTGTTCATTCCTTTGCATGTACACAGGATGATTTTCAGCATCTCTATTTATCTCAGGCATTTCTTTACTGGGTGTCTTATTATAGGCACTCATTTTCCTGTGCAAAAGACTGCATATTCACAAACCCATCTTCTATAAAAGGTCAAGATGCAACAGTCTGGCCACTACATCTCGTGGAGCTCTTTGCTATAAATAGTGTGTTCATTTTGTTTCTGCTCTTGAGTGGCTGCAGAATCAGAGACTGGAGTCTACATTAGCAGCCACTGGGTGACTCTGCTGTTGTTCTTGAGTCTGTGTTTGAGAGCTCCTTCCTCCACCTCTGGACCTCCTCAGCATGCAAGCCACTTATTCAGCTTATGTACGGGGAATAAGATGTAGCAAAAAATTCTCTATTGAGATCCATCCCCTTCGTCCCACAAAGGAGGTGCAAAAGGGAAAGACACTGGTCACAAATTCCCAGCTGAATATTTCCCAGGTGTAGGAGAACCTTCTACTGCCATACATGTGCCGAATATCAGTCCTGCACATGAGGACCAACTCTTCTCTAAGAGTAGAGGCATATTGGGGGCATGGCAGAGCTCCACTGTGGTTCCACTATAGTTTGCTTATCCTCCACTGGCATAGGGCCCATTACAAACTCTTCCTCTGTGCTACAACTTAAATTTGGCCAGCAGCTGCTCTAAATGGCATGGGATAGGGCAGGCCATCAGAAGCAGGGAACTGAATCTGTTTCTCTGATGCCTTCCAACCCTCTCTTTGCTGTGCCAGGCAGAGCACTGAGAGAAGAAAGATTCTTGCCCTTGCTCCTAGTTGTGCATTATGCATATTGGTGTGAAGGGGCAGGAAGAATGTATTTTTTCCTGATTCCATCTGGTTAGTTCATGCCTTGAAACAGCAGGAACCTTATCATAAGAAGGTCCCTCATGGGCCACCATCACCAGAAGAATGAAAATGTTTTTAAAATTTGAGCAGTAGAAACTATGTTGTTCAGCAAATATATTATACTGGAAACCCAAAACTGCATATTTTTATATATTCAGATAATGCTGCTGCATTTATTAGAACTCAAACATTTTTCTCAGGATAGTCTATTAACCTCATTCAAGATATACAACATATGTGGAACATTAGGAAAGATCAAACACACACAAGAAGTATGGAAATTTCTCTTTAAAAGCCCACTTTTCTTCCTATAGAGAAATTGTTATAAATAGAATATGCAGCCCTTATAATCCAAACATGTGAAAAGTGCTAGGTAAAGTATATGCATAGCAATTTGAAGTCTCTTTAATAAAGTCAATTTACCTTGTTGGTTCATAGATTTCAGCTATCTTCCGAGTTCTCCATTTACAAGATTTTTCACAACAGCACTTAATATGCTGAACATCCACTTGTTGAGCTATAGACTGAAGATAATCTTCTGCAGCTGCAATGAACAGTCCTGGGCTGCATCTTTTCTTTAACCCACTATGTGCAGGCTAATGCCATTTTACAGAAGAAAAAAACTGCATGAGGAGAGTTTGTGCTCTGTTTGAAACCAATAGAGCAACACCAATTTACATTATATGAAGTTCTGACCTGATATCTTGCTTAATAATCATTAGAAAACAGAAATTATCCATTTTATTTTGTAGCACCAGCACCCAGGAAGTACATATGTAGAGCTAAATTATATCCCCCGCCTTTTGTGAGTTCTTTAGTAGAGAGAAAGGATAAAGGGAAAGGCATCTATCAACCCTAATCTGGCTCCCAGTCATGGGAAGTGAGATTGGCTAGAGCACTGGTAGCCCTAGAGAAGGCATTCTGGAGAGTGTAGGGATTATGAATGCGCTCCTTGTGTTGCAACTGCTCCAGGCACCATGGAGCTGCAGATTCATCTGTTTCCCCTCCCCAGCACAGCACAAGCTCATAAGAGCCATAATTGTGCCCACAGTAAAGTTGGTCGTTGCTGAATATCTATTCTGGTTGTAGTTGGGATGATGTGCATAGGATTTTCCCATCACACCATACCATCCCATAATCTGTGAATGTCATTATTTCCCTAGTGCCATATTATCCCATAACGGCCTGCTACAGGGTATTTTAAACACATTCTGGTACTGACCACTTCTGGATATAGAATACTGGACTAGATGGGTACAGTTCTGATTCAAAACAATAATTCCTGTGTTCCTGAGATGTTCATCTAGTGAGAAATTTAGGCAGCAATTCCTTTCAAAATGTTGCAGTATAATGAGTTATGCAAAGATTGAGGAAAGAAAAACAGAATCCAAGAAAACAAAGCCATTCCACTGACAGAGCTGGAGGAAATGCTGGCATTTTATATTAGTTGTACAAAGGCATAGGAAGCTGAACCTACTCCTTCCTGTGGTGTAGGATCTCTGATCCCTGTGCATGAAAGTGTATTTAAAAAAGGAAGAGAAGTGAACAGCAGCTTGGATCTTTTTTTTTAGACTATTTTTGTTCAGCATTCAAAAACAAAATTTTCACATTTCATATAGATTTGAATAATCAGACAGGTAATGAATTCCTCTCCCCTAATTTTACTTTTTTGCATTTTTGCAATCTTGCTATTCTTTTTGTCTCACATGTCTATTCAAAACCTATGCCACTTTGACAGAGATTCTTCAGTACACACTTGCTATCAGAAAAATATGCCCAGCTGTTTTTGCTTGAGTGTGGCAGAGGAGAACAAGTTACTTACTGCCTTAAGTATCCATCTTCCGAAAACTGACAAGCCCACCATGTATCTGAATCATGGATAGTTTTTCTAGATAGTGCAACATATTTCTAGTAAGAATAATGCAATGCAGTGCAAAATATCACAAAGAAAGTGTGATAGAGAGTAGGAATATTAAGACTGCATGCCTTTGCATTTCCTAATTCCATCCTTCACCTCCAAGGATGTAGAGGTTTATACACCAAACCAAAATTAACTCAGATGGCACCAGAAATACAACAATGAGGGACAAATGGTCTATGTAATAGATAGGAAATAGACAACATTGGATAGTCAAGGGATGCTTGACAAGGCAGGGTGCTGTGGTAGTGCCTTGGATAGATTGTGGAATGCGAGCAAAGGAGAATGAAATGCTGAATTTAAAAAGGCAAAACAGTGAAGAGTATTAAGGAATAACATAAAACTGGGACAACAGCATGAAGAGATGGAATCGCATATGCAATATGGATGAAAGCAATGCAATATGTATAGAATGAAATAAGGCGTTAGAATAAAGGCAGAAGGATCAAGAGTTATCTGTTACAGCTTTATGCCTCCTTTACTCATTTTTGGCACCAGACTAGAAGATGCTGCTGTTGTGTTCCCGAGACTTCAATATGGTGGAGAATTTTCAGGGAAGCATAGACTAGATGCAGGCAAAAAGCCTGCACACAATCCATAGACTGGTTCACTTGACATATTAGAATTAATGCCTCAAAATCTCCCAAGCTAGTGCTTAAGGTATTGCTTAAAAACAGAAATCACATTCCACACTCCAAATGAGCCAGTTTTGCTCCCAGCATAAGTAAGAGGAGTTTGTTCACCTCCTGCTCAACAACTCACGTCTTCCATGGAGGCACGTGCAGGATTTATTAAACATTTCTTAGGAGAGAAGCTGATTGCAGAGAAGACAAGGCACCTTTTTATTAAATGCATAAACACTCTACTGAGTTTGTCCAGGATCCTGGAAACATCTAGTTCATTCTGAGTATGTCCAACAGCTTAGCACAGTTATCAGCAAAGTCATTCATATACTCTCATTATATTGTCTCATTTGTACAGCTACTCCTATACAAGTAATAACTGGATATCCCCAGGGTAAACCAGCAATCTGGCTGCTAGGTGACTAATGGTGTATCTTCTAAAAAGAACAAAATGCACCAATTAAGGGAAAGAGGAACATGTTATAAAGGAGAGTAAAAATCAGATGATGGACTTTCAAAAAAGACATCTAGACATTTTAGGTGGGCTTGCTTCACTTTTGATTGTAGATACTGCTGTCACTGAATTACACACACACACACACACACACACACACACACACACACACACACACACACACACAGTGTCTAGCACAATAGAGCCTTGATCCCTGACTGTGGCCTCTACATATTACCATAATAATAAATAATAATTGTGAACTCTTCTAAATCTGTGTTGCTGTGATTGAAAGAAAGGACCCAGTGTATCAAAGATGTCTCTTGACTCGCAATAATTCTCCTCATTTAACACATGTCTATGATGAAAATGTACAAGAGTCATACAATCCCACACCAGGCTCATAATACTCTCCTTGAAAACAGAGCACTTCTACTGGTAAAAATAGATTTGTTTGAAATCAAAGTAGTGTCAATATTTTTTTCTCAAAGTAAAGAGAATTATATCAGAGGGACATTTAAATAGGGTAGACCAGAGGTCCCCAAACTATGGGGAGCGCAAGAATGTTGGGGGGGATGCAGTGGGGCCCGGGCCAGCCCCCACAGGGGGTGGATAGAGAGTGCCACCCAGCCCTGTGTTGAAATGGATCTTTAATGGCCCACAGTAGGGCAGATTGTTACCAGGACCAGTGAAAGACTTGGGTACAGTATGCTTAATGCACAGAAATTTAAGGAAGAATCACACAAGCAGTAAAGGTTATACAATACACATCTTTTCCAATAGCCCTCCACTCCCCAAGCATAATCCCTCAGTAACTATGTTAGCTTTACACAGTAGCCTGACTGGCAAACAAAGCAGGTATAACTACCAGTCCGAGATGGAGACCTCTTCTCTTCTCTTTTCTCTTTCTTTCCTTTTCAGGTACTTGGTCTGTCAAGGGTCCCCTGAAGCAGGGTCTAGATCACCTTGAACCCTTCTGGTTGTAGAATCCCACAAAGGTCCCTCAAAGTGGAGTCTAGGTTACCCCAAGAACTTCTGTCTCACAGTCTCAAACTTCTTCAGATATTAATTGGGGAACTAACGTAAATAATTTGCTTTGCTTAGCATTTATACTCTTTGTTCTTAAAGGAGTCACATGTCCAGAAATATGCCCTGTGGTCATTCATCACTGATTTTTTCTCATATTTTAGAAGGGACTGCAAAGCAGACCAAACACATGCTTGCCATATTTATTCAGATCAGTCACAGCAATTCATAATAATTTGGCACTGTCTCAACACCCTGCTCTGCCCCCAGCTCTGCTGCGACCCACACCCAGCTATGGCCCCAGCCTCAGCCCTTGGCTCTTGGCCCAGCCATGGCTCTGCACCTGGCCTGGCCCTGGCTGCTGGCCCTGACTGCATCTCTCCTCCCATCCCCAGCTGCCGGTGCCAAGAGCAGCTGCACTTCTGGTCCCAGCCCGAGCCGCAGCTTCAGTCCTGACCCCAGCCTCGACCTTAGTTCTGCTCTTGACCCCAGCTGAAGACCCACACCCAGCTGCAGCCCCAGCCATGGCCCCCTTATCCCATTCGTGTCTCCCCCAGAGCTGTGGCTCTGCTTCCAGCCCCGGATCCCAGCTGTGGCTTGGTGCGGGGTGGGGGGGAGGGAATGGACTGTGGTAAGGGGGGGTGCAACCTGAAAAATTTGGGGACCACTGGGGCACAGTATACAACTTGTATATACCATAATGCTATACTTCTTGTGGTGTCAGATGTTATCTCTCTGAGAGATACAATGTAGCATGACATCTTGCACACCATAGCACTGAGTAAGCTCACCAGCAGTGACTAGCTTGCTTCCACAGGACACAATGAAATCTGAAAGTGGTTCACTACCTTGTAGTAATGTGGAGATTTATGTATCATAACTGTACTAGTACAATGTTCAGGTTTACAGGAGATCAATCTGAGAGCAAATCAGACATCATTGTCAATGAGAAGTGACTTTCTTGCCCCATCATAGCTGGTTACATTGTTCATACGATTGCCTCATCACACCCACATATATTCTCTGTTTCTTGTACTGATGATTAATGTCATAACTTTCCTTTCTATCAGGAATGCACACTACTACATATGTTCTTGGTCTGTCTCCTTTTCTTTCCTGTCTGCCTCAGAATGTCAAGAGTGAATAGGCAGCATCTGGTGGAGTCTCGACGGAATTCAGCTACAATAAGCAGATTAATTCTAATGCTAGGACAAGCACAAACTTCAGTGAGTTTTGAGTGAATAGAGAAGCAACTTTAAAATTGTGGGACCAGATTGTGGAGCTCTCTCCGGGGAACACTTATGCAAGTAATCCCAGGGACTTCACTGGGAGCGCTCATGAAGTAAGGTACTACTCACCATAATCAGGATATCAGAATCTGACCCACAGGTATAATCTGGGACACATTGTATAACTAAAAAGAAAAGGAGTACTTGTGGCACCTTAGAGATTAACAAATTTATTAGAGCATAAGCTTTCGTGAGCTACAGCTCACTTGTAACTCACGAAAGCTTATGCTCTAATAAATGTGTTAGTCTCTAAGGTGCCACAAGTACTCCTTTTCTTTTTGCGAATACAGACTAACACGGCTGCTACTCTGAAACCTGTCATTGTATAACTAGAAGCTCTTGTACGGCTACAAGGCACTAAAACCTTGCTCACTTGGGCCAGACTGTATGTTGCACTTGGTTGGCCATGCAGGGGTGACAGAGCAAGAAGATTCTCCATTTGCCTGGCTGCTCAGGAGTTATGGCTACTTGAGCTATTGCTCATCCCCGCTTCCTTCAGAAAGCCAGGTAGCAAAACAGGGGCAGGCCATGTTTCCCCTCCACACCAGTTTGCAGAATGGTGCTGGTGCACTGTGGGTAACATTCTGCACAGTCCCTGTGCAGGGAGCAATATTAGCACAATCCTCCTGGAGTTCTTCCTAGAGTGGTGTGACTCTGCAACCCCTTCCCTCCCACCCCCCACCCCCATCAAGTCTGGTGGCTGAATGCCAGTCTAGTTCTTGGTGTGTTTTTACATTCTCTCAGCTCTAGCCAGAATAATAACTATATGCTTTCCTAAAAAAGTCACAAGTGAAAAAGCACATGATGGCTTAACACAGTTTTTCAACAAAGTAAGCTAATGCAATTCTCAAAAAAGAGAAGTTATATGCCTCATGCAATCACCCTTACAGGGCTACTCCGTCCTTGCCAATTCTTCTCAGTCTTGCCCTATGGTGTTCATACTATTCCAACTAGGTGCAGCGTTTTGCTCATGAACATTATAATACCAGCTCTACAAAAAAAACAAAACAAATAAAAATTACTGTGATTTAACTCTGTATTTTACAAGGATAAGATTAGTGAATGGCACTGTGCTTTCCATATATACAAAAGCCATATTAACTGAATACCAAAACTGAATACCCAAAAGCATAACCCTGGAAAACAAGAAGACACAGGTAGTCCAGTGGTACTTTCACTGTGACAAGATCAGAGATCATTCAGTTGTCTTAATCTATGAAAATCCTGATTCTCTGTTGTCCTGCATTTTGCATAGTCTTTTGCAGTGGTGCAAAGGGAATGTGAAATGGGTATAAAACATCCTCAAATCAGTTTGATGTATTCTACATCCATTTTGCATTTAATTTTTACTGGCATAAGTAACCCAAGGGTTCAGGGCATTGATGATTCAGGCCCCAAAACTGTAATGGCCAAACACCTTAAATTATGTTAAGAAGAAGAAAAAGGAAGAAAAAGCAGAGAAAAGTTTCTAGTAAAACCATATTTTTCCTAGATCTCGTTCTGTGTGCAAATATTTAACTATTAACTATTCACTGATTAAAGATTTTAAAACTAAAGTCTAGTAAATCAATCCATCTTTAATCAAATGTTAATATTGGATTAGAGTGTTGAAAATTAATGAACAATGTGCAGATGCTTTATTTTAAGTATGGTATTAGGCCCTGATGAAATCAGTGAGAGCTAGGCACTTAAATACCTTTGAGAATTTGAGCTGAGTGTCTAACTTGACGGTTACCAAAAAAATAAAATAAGTTGATTATCTATGTCTGTATCTATGATTAGCTCAAGATAGGAACATAAATAGATAGATATTAGAGCTGGTTAAAATGTGAAAAAATTTTTTTTTTTAATTTTAAAAATTTCAGAATTAAAAAATTATCGGTGAGCTCTAGAGCTGCTTGACATTTCCCAGCTTTTGAATTTTCAGTGGAAGCTTGAGTTTGCTGGGCTAGCGTTGGCGCTCTAAAATAGCTGTGTAGACAGCACTTTGAAGTTGTGGCTTGGGCTCTGAAGCCCACCCCTTTCCCTAGACTTCAGAGCCTGAGCTCCAACACAAGCTGCAACTTCAAAGTGCTGTGCACACAAATATCTTTGGAGCTTGAACCCCGCTAGCCCAAGTCCCTTGAGCCAGGCTGGGAGGCTCATTCCCGCTTGCTCCAAAATGCTATGTGGACATACAGAGTATGGAAATTGTATGTACTGTTATATTCTTTCACGGGATGCAGCATATACCCTTCTCCCCACTCCCTTGTGCCAGGCCTCTGCCCTCTTTGGATCACTGTGCACCTTCAGGGAAAGAGCAGTCCTTGTGTTCCATTGCGGACAGGGACTACAATTCTGCCTGGCTCTTTTGTGTGCTGGGTAAAGGTAAAAGGAAGCTCCTTATTCCCTCCCCTCCCAAGCACACCCAGGTAAGGTCCAGGCAGCATCTGGTCATATGTGTATGTACGGTGCCCTACACAATAGGGCCTTCTGGTGCTCATAATACAAAATCATTGTGGGAGTAATACTGAATGTAATTTTGTTTGAGTCATGACCTTGTGCCAGGGAAATATGTGCATGGGCTGGCGTTTTTCAACCCTGCTTCTCTTTCAAGTTCTGTGGCTCACTGATAGGTAAGGTTAGCAAGTAAGTCACTGCTGGAGATATGTGGTACAAGCACACATTACTTTCATTTTTGACTCAGTGATAATGGTCAAGAATCCTCAAAGAGCAGAAATTATGAATTAATGGTTTCTGCAGTTGTCTTTTGCCATTGTTGCTGTTGCATAATCTGCTTTTTGTTGCAATATGCCTGGGCATACCCAAAGAAAAGACTTAGATATCAGCATTGTGAAGGTCATAACTCATCTTCAACAAATGGATAGCATTTAATTGTTTCTATAATGTCCAAAAAGTGCATTGTATTTGAGACGTCCTTAGACTATGCAGCCCTGATCTCCAGAATACTATTCATCATTATGGTTCTATATTTAGAGACTTGTACTGAGAAACCAAAAGCAGTTGATAAATCACTCTCCATCTCTTTTGCCCATTTTCCTGAATTTTACTTGACACAAATTGAAACTCAGGTATTTTGGTTACTTGCCTTGTTTTGAGTGTCACTACAAACCAAAATCTCTGCTGAAGGTCATGAAATGTTCTTAAATCTCTGTGAACAATTTGATGAAGCTGGAATGAGTTCTGAACTTGGTTGAACCTTCACATCATTTTGAGATAGTTTATGGATGCAGACCCTGTGAATAAATGTATTTGACTGATTTACACTTTGAGTTCAAATTAAAATTGATATTCAAAGGGGTGCAAACTAGCTTGGAACAAAACCTGAAAAACAGGGTTTGCTTGAACTTGTGGGAATCAGAATCACAGATATTCTCACAGGTTCTAACAGAAACCAAGGGTGAAATCCTGCCCCCACTGAAGTCAATGGAAGCTTTGCCACTGACTTTGATGGGGACTGGATTTCATCCCAAATTTCCATCACTGACGTCCCTTGAACAGTCATGCCTAATGGGGAGACATGAAGCCCAATATGAGAGGAAAAAATAGTGGAAGAAGCAGAGATAGAATCACAGGACTGGAAGGGACCTTAAGAGATCATCTAGTCCAATCCCCTGCACTCATGGCAGGACTAAGAATTATCTAGACCATTCCTAGCAGGTATTTGTCTAACTTACTCTTAAAAATCTCCAATGATGGAGATTCCACCACCTCCATAGGCAATTTATTCTAGTGCTTAACTACCCTGAGAGTTAGGAATTTTTTCCTAATGTCCAACCTAAACCTCCCTTGCTGAAATTTAAGACCATTCCTTCTTGTCCTATCCTCTGCGATGAAGAAGAACAATTCTTTTCCCTCCTCTTTGTAACAACCTTTTATGTACTTGAAAACTGTTATCATGTCCCTTCACAGTCTTCTCTTTCAATCTTACGTCATAGATCATGTTTTCTAGACCTTTAACCATTTTTGTTGTTCTTTTCTCCAATTTCTCTACATCTTTCCTGAAATGTGGCACCCAGAACTGGACATGATACTCCAATTGAGGCCTAATCAGCGTGGAGTAGAGTGGAAGAATTACTTCTTGTGTCTTGCTTACAACATTCCTGCTAATACATCCCAGAATGATGTTAGCTTTTCTTCCAACAGTGTTACACTGTTGACTCGTATTTAGCTTGTGGTCCACTATGACCCCCAGATCCCTTTCCGCAGTACTCCTTGGAAATATACTTTGGATTGAATTTGTGAGAAATGGCTTCCTTTCATTTAAGTATTTTTCTTCTCCCCCCTCCCCACCTATTGTCATCATTAAAGGAGTGAAAGAAGTCAGAAGTTTGTATTCAGGTTCTGTTACTGGCCACATGATCTGCACTACCAAACCATCTTCCACGTCTCTGCAGTTTGAGATGGAAAGCAGCTAACCTCACCCTCCCATTTGTAGCCCATCCTTGGAGTGCAGTAATTCAGAGCTCTTTTTGTGTGGCTGTGAAAAAGCTCTTCTTCCATGTGCTCTGTGTGCTTACCACTGCTATGATAGTTGTAGCAAAGCAAAGGACCTACTCTCTTCTATGCTGTAAGCATGGTCTCCTGGAGCACAGGCTCTGCTGAGCCAAACTCCAACAACCTTAGTTTCAGAGCCACTTTGTGTCCCCAAACCCGGAAATGGAGGGGACCCATAGTCCTTCCATATTCAGCATCCGCCCTTCCCAAGGCCCTGTACTTGTTCTACAAAGGAAGGAGAGAAAGGGAACTATGTGCTAGTCCTGATTTCCCAAACACCAATGCATTACTCTGGTTATGAAAGATAAGGTAAACTAATTTGACAAAGGCATGGTATCTATGCACAGGAGAACATTTAGACACCCACAGGTAAAGCAGATTTGGGTTGAATCAGCATCACCCACATTTGAAGGTGTTATCTTGCTTCTTTCCTTTAACAAAGCTTCTGAAAAAGACACAAAAGTGTTAGATGACAACATCCTAAAAGTGTTTAGACTGTAGGAATGATTTGATGAATAATAAATCCCAGGGATTCAGAGCAGCTTTGAAAAGAGCATTTGTTTGGGAACTACCCTTGACACCCCCAGTTAATGTCTGCAGAGCCAACACAGTCCTACTTTGTAGTCCAGAGATGATATGCTAAGACTGGTTGATAGCTATACTTTATCTTTTATCGCTGCAGCTCCCACATAAAAGATAGCACCAATCTTGTATATATTAAAGAAATAATAGATTTACTGTTTTGTTTTACTCATAATTGTTAATTAAATCACAATGTGGTTGTGTTTATTAGTCATAATTACACCTTTTGGGCAAGAGCAAGTTCTGAAGTGGAACATGTTTGCTTAATTTTTTTCTTTCCCATCTGCCTGAGGGGATGATATAATTAATGTAACAAAGCAAAAAGCAAGTGTAGGTGAATGAAGAAAGTAATTTTTTAGAGGAGGTTTTTCTATAGACAGACACACTCTTCTGATTGCAAAGCTGACAACCCCTAACATAGGAGTTTAAAGAGTCAAAGCTAATTCCAGAAGCTCAGGATTATAGACAATAGGTGAAATTCCCATTGCCTTCAAAGAAGCCAGGTTTTCACCCTGTACCTTTCCACTGCATACACTAGATGAAAACTTATATATTCATTCTTTGAAACAATCAAAATACAATATTAATTTCACTATGAAAGTGTCAAAGAGCCAGCCATGGTCCCCCTGCTGGTGTCCCATCAATGCACTGTGAGGAAAATCCAACCTCTGATCTGTGGGGATTTAAAACTTCCCTGGGTTTCAGCAGGCTGCAGCACTGTTTCCCCCCTTGGCCTCTCTGGCATATTTCCAGAGTACTGACACTCAGTCTGCTACCTCTTCACAGAAATGGAGCCTGTCATCTCATCTGCCGTAGGGCCCAAGTCCAATGATGACCTTCAAGATAGCCCAGCAGTTTAACACACACACTCTCCCAGAATCCCACTGAAGGTGTGAGCCTTCTGGGTGCCAGTTTAATTTGCTCAGACAGCAACCTGTAAGTGCAGCCTATAACTAGGTTTGGCAGAATTCAATTGAGATGTATCATTTTGATGAACAAGATCAATATTTATTTTTAAGCATTTTTTCAATTTTTATTGATTTAACTATTCATAGACACAGGAAATTGTGTGGGCTAGACAACAGAGGGTCAGACAATAATTATTTAATGACAGCAGCTCTTGAGATTCAAGTTAAACCTTATAACCATATAAACACAAATTGCCAACATCACATCAAAATATACAAAGTAAATATCCTTATATCAAACTCTGTTAGTTCTCAAGCAGCATTTTTCTTATTTTGCCTTTCTGTATATTTCAATTATCACTGATGGAAATATTTTTGTGGGTTTGCAATAGGTGTTTAGTGGCAGAAATCTAATCCTTCAAAAACCTACATATAACTCAAACAGAGGCTGCCTACAGGATTCCAACACCACTATTTTTTTACTTAACATATAAGGCACAAGAGAGTACAGACTATTTAGAAAACCTCCTCATTAGCTCACTCTTCCTTCGGGAATCCATCTGTATTCAGGAAGATGACGTGTTCCCTGCCTATTCAGGCCTCATCTTCTCACCATGAGAGGGTGGGAAAAGGCTGAAGAAGGAAGAGAAAAGAGCATCTTCTGCCCTTAAAATATTCTCACCCCTCTGGCAGGTGACCCCTTGAACAGCCTCCCTTGGTGTCCCAAGAACCCTAACAGCTAACTTCATTGCTAGGTGACCTCTCCCATGATAAGCCAGTTCTCTTGTTTAGAGATATTCCATTTGAATAGGAAAGCATTTGAAGTCAACGATTCTCATTTGTTATCTCTTTTGTCACCAGCACTTGGAATTTCCGTCCAACATAGAAATCAACAGGCAGCAGGAAGGCAAA
The DNA here is from genome assembly GCF_009764565.3 of Dermochelys coriacea. Classification (NCBI taxonomy): domain Eukaryota; kingdom Metazoa; phylum Chordata; order Testudines; family Dermochelyidae; genus Dermochelys; species Dermochelys coriacea. The sequence continues at coordinate 89,146,775 of NC_050070.1, read as the reverse complement.
GACTGGTCCCACAATCAAAATGGAGATTGTAGTTTGACTGATCTCATGCAGAATTCATAAATTGTTCAGACAGATTCCTCAAATCATCACAAATTTACAAACCATGAACATTTACACATTTTAAGTCTTGTATGTGTGTTCATATATGTTGTGATTTTCAAAACAAACTTGGGGGTTTAGACTTAGGATCACAGAATCATATTGCCATATTGGATCTGACTCAAGATCCATCTATTATGGTATTCTGTCTCTGACAGAGGCTAATACCAGATCTTTCAGGAGAAGGTGCAAGTATCCCATGGTTGTCACATGGGATAATATTAAATTGATACGGGATAAATTTGAAAGGGATATTAAATATAGTGAGCCTGATTGTCCACTGCACTATTCTGGTTTTGGGCCACAGATACTCCCACTCCTATTCCAGTCATTACTGGAGCTCCTTTTGGCAGTTCAGCACCCAGCCTCTCCCTTCTAGTCCTACACCGTGGACCCTCCAAATCCCCAGGTAAATTCCAACAGCCATTGTGCTAGTTTTCTTTTCCTGATCTCCTGAACTTCCCAGACTACTCCCCCAATTTTGGGATTGGGATTTTGCTGGGAGATTCCTGGGGAAAGCCCTGGCTCTGAAAGAGGGGTAAACCTAGAAAGGCTGTGGTGATAAATCCTAGGGGATGAGGGACTCTATGGTAGGAAGACATCCAAGAAAACAGAAGCAAAGAGTTTGAGAGGACAGACCTAAGCTGCTGGTATAGGGTTCCTGGATTTGAATCCAGGGTAGTGGAGAACCAAGGTTTCCCTACCAGCTATTGGGAAAGTGGTGTCAAGCCCCCTGGCATAAAGATGACCTGCCTCAGACAAGGGTGTAATGACCACGGGGTGAGAGCTGGAGCTGAATACCAGATGTAGGATTGAGATTATTTGTTTGACTTTGTCTCCACCTGGAAGGAGCGGGTGGGAGGGACTAAAACATAACCTGGCTGGAAGGCTGAGGTGTGAGAAAAGAGACCATCACAGGACCAGAGCAACTGTCAGAAGGGGATGCTATGCCATGCCCAGCTATGAGGGGGTACTCCTCAGCAGTAAATCCAGACTTCCACTATCTTGAGATGTTATTAAAAAGAATAAGCCATTTTATGTGGTTTTGTTCAACTCCTCCATGAATGTTGTTATATCAAACCAAGTCAAATAGAATGGGCCAAGTCTGCCTTCCCCTACATATGTGCACTTCTGCTCTGTTTCTTTTCAAGTTCCTCTCAGATCTCCCTGTCGACACATGGAGTCAGGGAATGTTCTGTAAAGCAGCTGTTTCAATTCCATTGAGAGTCAGCTGAATCCACTGACTTTGTAGAAATAATGAAAATGACTGATTCAAATGATCTTAGTAGTGTAAATATCCTAGTTAGAAACGGCAATTTAAATTAATGGTTTAGAACTGCTTATAGGAACAAAATCAAGTGGGAGAGCCTACATGTGATTTATACCAAATTATTTCAATAGGAAAAAGTAGTACATGTTGTGTAGTGTGCCAATGACTTGTCTGTGTTTGGGATTCAGCCTTTGGTGCATATCAGTCAGTGCAGAGATAACTTAACCAGTGCAAATCATGGCTTTCCTTTTCTGTAACAGAGTATTGCACCAATGTGTCTCAATTGATCCCTAAAGGCTAAATCAGGGTTAATCCCAGATATAGACAAAATCTGACTTTCCACTGGCATCATGAGTAATGATTGACACGTTTTCATGGTAACCACCGAGTGAGAGTAAATTGCTACAAAATCAAATTTCTCTACTCCAGTGATAGGGGTTTTTTGAGTTTTTTTACATTTGCTTTTCACAAGTAGAAGACCTACAAACCAGCAAAGCACCTCTACTCAGAAAAGCACTTGAGCACTTAAATTGAATAGGGGCTTTAATGACCACACACGGAGGGATAACACAACTACAGGGGAGAGGAGCAAATACAGAGCCAAAAGAGGGGAAAGGGGATAAAATCAAAGAAAGACAAGACTATAATTGGTGGAGTGGTCAAAACAGGGAGAGAGGTCAGAGAGAAATAGGGTGGGACGTAAAACAGGGAAAACAAGGGGACACAATTACCTGCAATTGGAAATGGAAAAGTCTGAGATTTTCCTGGCTGATCCCTACATCTCTCCACCCACATGTGAGTTGTTTTTCTTGTTTTCTTTTTCTTTTTTTGGGGGGGGAGGGGCATTTTAACTACATGAAATTATTTAAATGATTTGTTTTTCCTTATATTTAATCCTAATAATTCTGGGTCTCGAGCTGTCTTTGTAGCCTGCTTGGATGGAACCCCATCCCTATTCCGCCTCTAATCTATTTATTGTTGCTCTCATAGTTGCACTGCCAAAAGCCCTGGGATTTAGGAGGCAGTCCTGAATGCCTGAGGTATCTCCCCAAAAGCCCATGTCTCTGGCCAAAAATGAGGCTAGGCAGGGATAAGAAGAAGGAAGGAGGAAAAGGCAGGGGAAAGCAAAAATAGGGTTAAAGGAGCAAAACTGAGAGAGGAGAAGAAGTGGCTGGAAAAAGAGTAAGAATGGGAAGGAAAGTGTTGAGGGGAGGACAAATGTAGAAAATAAAACTAAGTGGGTTAGAGGCAAGGAAGAGGAGAAGCACCAAGGGAGGCTGTCTGAGACAAGAAACTGGAGTGTCCTCTCCACATAGGGATCATCTCATGAGGGTGAAAAAGAAACATGGATGCTAGCTAGCACGCTATTCACTGTACTGTGCTAGTCTCAGTGATTTCTTCCAGTGTTTGACACTGCCCAATTCGTGGACACACATGAATCCTAAGGAGTGACATTCACAGATTGTACCCTAGTGGAGGATGGTTTGGGGGCAGTTCCCAATAACTGTCTCTAAGCCTGGCAGTCTTGAGTATGATGAGCATCACTGCGTCTACTTCAGGCAGACAGTATCTCCTTTTAACTTTTAAAATAGATTTTGGTGTTTGTTTTTAGGCAGACCGGAGTTTGCAACATGTAATCAGGTCAATGTCAAAGCTGAGAGGGACTTCATTCTCTGACCCTGTTTTATAAATTACACTAACTCTGTCTTTCTCTTTTGTTTCCTTCCCGATTCCTGAGACAGGAATACTGACGACCAAGGTGAGGGGGCAGCAGGCACCTCCCTATGGCCTTTCTAAATTGACATGGGCATTTCCCAGTGCCCAATCTTCCTTCCTAGAATACCCCTTGTGTGACACAGAAATAGCTCCAGGTGAATTGGAGAGGATCTGGCTAGATTGATGATATATTTAAAGTTTTGCAAGAGACCATTTTATTACGCAAACCCTTGTCTTAAGAGAGCTCTGGAGTAGCTGCCTTAATCTATTGAGCTCAGTTCTGCTCCCCATTTATTAAAAGCCCACCCTTGTTAAGCAGCTGATTAGAGTGCTTGGCTACATCACATTTTACTGCCCTGTGTTTGATGTACATCCTAGTGACAGCATAACTTGTTCAGGGAACTGTGATCTACCTAGAAATGTTAGTTTCAAAGGTATAGTCCTGTGGGACAGAGTTAATTTTCATAATGGCAATTTATAGTTAAGCTCTCTTTGTCCTATTAGTATAATTTCCACAGGTTTCTGAAATATTTCATAATTCAGACCTGATCTCAGTCACTAGTGCTACAAGTTATTATTTTCTTCAACTCGGCTCTGTCATACAGGATCACAGCTTAAGCTTTTACTGTTACTTCCCCTCCCTGGCTTCGAGTCAAATTCTCCCCTTCTGTCGAACAGAGGAGTGGGTATTAGACTGACACAAGTAACAAAGCCTAGTGATTCCCAGTGTTAAACCTGCAACTCCTTTAGTTCTTATCTCAACAAGTTCTGATATTTATGGGTCTATTCGTTAGAGGAGGAAGGGAGGGTGCATCCTTCAACAGTGTTGCTGATTTTTATTAGGTTGGAAGGTATAGTAAGTGCCACACACAATGCATTGTCTTTATCTGGGAAATACTGTACATTTTTAGCAATGGATCTGTACCTAGGGTTTTACAAGTAAAGTGAAACTAGCTTTTAAAAAAGTATGAGAAAAAATAACCATAGTAATCATTTAAGCCTTTTTTAATACACAAATGTAGGTTTGGCAATCACAGTGAAAGGGAAATTTGCCAGATAGGCAAAGTAATGCAGAACTCATTACACTTGAATGAAACAGATGAAATTTGAGGCCTCCTGAAGCATTTTTCCATTTAGTCAGTGAAACTGGACTGAATGGCCTCTCAAAGCATTAATGAAAACTGGGTAGGGGGGACAAGAGGAGGAATTCTAACCAGCTAGCTTCACTAAGAATAATCAGGCTTGTACTTCTATGCATTTGTAATGAACTAGACTGCTACCTATATGTTCACTAGTTCCCAACTCCTTTTGGTATAGCTACACTTGAAAATCAAATATTCTTCTATTAAAATCAATGATTACTTGTAACCTTAAAGTCAGCCAAAGTCAATAACTGTTGCAAATATTTGTCAAGAAATCTTTGGGAATATGGGGAAAGGAGTAGATTGGAAGAAGGGATGTTTCAGATTCTATAAGTGCACTTGTTTTTTAAAAAAATTATATTGTCACTTATGACCTCAATAAATCATTTTTAATATAAATTAAAAATTTTAAAGGAAAAATGTAAGGAGAAAATTCAGCTAATTTTAAAACAGTAGCAGTCTCAGTGGTTACATGACAATATGCTTAGCCATAGACAAAAAAACTTCCTATCTTTCTACTGAATTCAAATCAGATCTGTCCTAGCTGCTTTATAAGAAATGTGCATTGTTTGCAAGTCCAGAAGAAAATTCTTGAGAACTCTGGAGTTCATATTTTTCTCTCTAAAGTGTTTGGATACCATATGGAAGGATCCTGATGTTGAATGCGAGACTGTTTGTGTATTCTACTCCAACCCCTGTTGGTCTTTAATAAATGATGAGCAGATTAAGCATAGAAAAGGCCTTCCCAACCTCAGTGCAAACACATATGCACAGCATTTAATCATCCTTCCAGCACTGATACTTCCAGAAATACCGCTATCATGACTTTCAATCCTGTTTCAGGCCCCAATTAAGCAAGGCACTTAAAGGATATTATTAACTTTAAGCAGCTGGTTAAGTGCTTGGTGCACTGGGGCCTGAATTATGGATATCAAGTAGAATACTTGAATCTGTCAATAGACAAGATCTTAAACCCTTTCTTTTAAAGGGGATAGTTCTGGTTCTACAGTCCTGAATTCTGATCCAAAAGAACACTTAAATCATCACACTAATTGTTCCATGTATTCCAAAGTCAGGTGCATGACCCAAAATGTGCACTGTTCTCACAAACCTCTATTTTTTCATGTGTAAATTTGTGGTGGATGGGCACAGCAGCTAGTCCATACCCCACTTGAACCTAGATCTCTAGATGTGAAAAAGTAGTCTTTGAATACAGCAAGCCTTTTAAAAGCCAGTAGTTTGAATCCTTTGGCTTTGTGTCTAGTAAGTATTTCAATACTTGGTGTTTCAATTAAGTTTCTTATGCTTCAGTCAGGAAGCTTAAAGAAAAGGAGTACTTGTGGCACCTTAGAGACTAACAAATTTATTAGATCATAAGCTTTCGTGAGCTACAGCTCACTTCATCGGATGCATTTGGTGGAAAAAACAGAGGGGAGATTGATATACACACACAGAGAACATGAAACAATGGGTTTAACATACACACTGTAAGGAGAGTGATCACTTAAGATAAGCCATCACCAGCAGCGGGGGGGGGGGGGGGGAAAGGAGGAAAACCTTTCATGGTGACAAACCAGGTAGGCTATTTCCAGCAGTTAACAAGAATATCTGAGGAACAGTGGGGGGAGGGTTGGGGGGGGGAGAAATAACATGGGGAAATAGTTTTACTTTGTGTAATGACTCATCCATTCAAGCCTAAGTTAATTGTATCCAGTTTGCAAATTAATTCCAATTCAGCAGTCTCTCGTTGGAGTCTGTTTTTGAAGCTTTTTTGTTGAAGGATAGTCACTCGATTACAGACCTAAGAGTGGCCAGAGAGATTGAAGTGTTCTCCAACTGGTTTTTGAATGTTATAATTCTTGACGTCTGATTTGTGTCCATTCATTCTTTTACGTAGAGACTGTCCAGTTTGGCCAATGTACATGGCAGAGGGGCATTGCTGGCACATGATGGCATATATCACATTGGTAGATGCGCAGGTGAATGAGCCTCTGATAGTGTGGCTGATGTGATTAGGCCCTATGATGGTGTCCCCTGAATAGATATGTGGACAGAGTTGGCAACGGGCTTTGTTGCAAGGATAGGTTCCTGGGTTGGTGGTTCTATTGTGTGGTGTGTGGTTGCTGGTGAGAATTTGCTTCAGATTGGGGGGCTGTCTGTAAGCAAGGACTGGCCTGTCTCCCAAGATCTGTGAGAGTGATGGGTTGTAGATCCTTGATGATGCGTTGGAGAGGTTTTAGTTGGGGGCTGAAGGCGTTCTGTTATTTTCTTTGTTGGGCCTGTCCTGTAGTAGGTGACTTCTGTATACTCTTCTGGCTCTGTCAATCTGTTTCTTCACTTCAGCAGGTGGGTATTGCAGTTGTAGGAATGCATGATAGAGATCTAGTAGGTGTTTGTCTCTGTCTGAGGGGTTGGAGCAAATGCAGTTATATCGTAGAGCTTGGCTTTAGACAATGGATCGTGTGGTATGATCTGGATGAAAGCTAGAGGCATGTAGGTAGGAATAGCGGTCAGTAGGTTTCCGATATAGGGTGGTGTTTATGTGACCATTGCTTATTAGCACCGTACTGTCCAGGAAGTGGATCTCTTGTGTGGACTGGTCCAGGCTGAGTGATCACTCTCCTTACAGTGTGTATGATAAACCCATTGTTTCATGTTCTCTGTGTGTGTATATCAATCTCCCCTCTGTTTTTTTCCACCAAATGCATCCAATGAAGTGAGCTGTAGCTCACGAAAGCTTATGCTCTAATAAATTTGTTAGTCTCTAAGGTGCCACAAGTACTCCTTTTCTTGTTGCGAATACAGACTAACACGGCTGCTATCTGAAACCAGTCAGGAAGCTTGTTTCTTTCCTAACCTCACAAGCAGCCCTGTAGCCCACAACTGTAGACAGGTAAATGAATTAGCTATGAAAGGCTGTTCTCCTGAAAAATTAATGACTTGAATGAACAGGCAAGGTTCTTTTCTTTCAGATTTGGGAGATTTTAAAGGACAATTGGCACTGTAACAGACACCAAAATATAATTTGTATCTTAGCACCATAACAAGGTGGGGAAATTGTCCTTTGCATCTGCAGAACATTGTTTTGTTTTAAATTACTTATTGTAGGAAGTATTTGTTAATGGAAAATATTCACAATTAAATCTATTCTAACTGTTTTGCAATATAGCAAAATAACATTGAGTTGTGATCTCTGGTGTAATCAATATTCTACTTATTATTGAATGTTGTTTTTCAAAGAAATGTAAAAATCTATACCATTTTCCCCAAGTTTTTCTACTTTGTTAAACCTTGTAACATCTATTACTGTGAAATGTTAAAAGAAACCCTGAAATAGATAAATGTACTAAGTAAACAGGCATTCTAAACTAGCTACAGCAATAATACAGCATACTACAGGGGTTAGGGATGTACCAGAGGGAATACAAATTCTAATGAGATCCAGCAGAGAGGGATTTGCAGGTGCATATAAAATAAGAACTAGAACATTTGCTCTAACATTTGCAATCTGGACCTTCACCGAATGTGAGATGTGCAAATGTCTAAATTTCTTTCCCCAACCCTGTATTTCATTGTTATTCTTCTGGTTCTGGCCCAAATTAAAACTGTATGTGTTTAAAATACCATGGATGTGGGGGGTCTTGTATTTCTAGTTTAACTGATAGAGAGTTGACTGTAAAATCTCACTTAAAGCCCATTCCCATGAGCTTTTTAGCCCAATTCTGCAGTTCCAAGAAGTTTGGATTATTCAGTTATGGTTTGGATAAACATCTGGAGTTAAATTCTGCTCTCAGTTATAGTAGTGAAGTACCTTTATTTAAACAGGTGGAATTCTTCCAAATACATCATGGTGAGAACATAATTTAGCCCCTTAACCTCCTCTTATTCAGGTGTGCCATCCACTAGTACATAATACAAAACAGAAAATTGTCTTTATTTTGCAAAACTCAAGCAGATGCAAGCAAAAATCACTCTTATATTTCAAAGTATATTACAACGCTATGGCAGGCTTTGAAGTGAGAGCTGATTTAACCTCCATCAGTTCTATTTCATATATTACTAGAACAAAGGCCACAGACTGTAAATGTTTCATGGTAATACAAAATATCTGTATTTTCCAGGTTTAAGCTTCTTTTATCTCATTTTCATAATGCAAAAATGATAGTTAGATCTGTAAAAAACAACCTTCCTGTCTCAGAACATCTGTATTCTTTTCCTTTATGAGAATATCCCATATTTCCCTGATCCACAATATAGTATCAGGGGACTCCTTCCTCCTCAAAAATCTCCCACAGAACACCCTAATGCTAAGAGGCTTGAGCGTAATTTTGGGCTATGAAATGGATAGATCTTTTACTCCAACATAGCCAAAAGCACTACCAATGGACCACTTGCTAATTTCACCTTAAATTGAATTGAGTTAAATTGACTGAGGTTTAAAATCGTGGGCCAATATTCCTGTGTGTTGAGAAACTATTCCACTACATCTAGAAAAGATATTTTTTTCTAAATTCTCTGCAGCAATTGTATAGATTTATTTTTAATCAGGTGTCAGGTACCAATGAAATAGTAATTTAGAATGATCATGGACTCAATAAAGGCACTAGATTAATGGCTCATTACAACAATCTCTAATCCATTAACATTCCTTTGTCCTATGACTGCCGAGATGTTAACTGCCCACTTCACCTTGAATGGTCTCTTGCATCATGTGTTAACTCTTTATGCTTGACAATCTGTTTCACCTTTTATTTAACTGTGACCTTTCCCAGAACTATAAAAAGAGCTCTGTAATCTCGAAACCTTGTCCAGATCTACATTACAAATTTATATTGTCATAACTAGATCACTCAAGGGTGTAAAAAATCCACATCCCTGGGCGACAGTTATACCAGTCTAACCCACAGTGTAGACAGTGCTATGTTGATGGGAGAGCTTCTCCCATCATCACAGTTACTGCCTCTTAGGGCAGGTCTACACTACAGCCCTGATCAACACTCTGAGATTGATCCATCAGAGGTTGATTTAGCAGGTCTTGTGAAGACCTGTCAAATCAACAGCAGATCACTCTACAGTTGATCCCTGTACTCTACTTCCAATGAGAAGAGTAAGGTAAGTCGATGGAAGAGTTTCTCCCATCGACCCCCCCATAGTGTAGACCCCATGGTAACTTGACCTAAGGTACATTGACTCCAGCTATGCGTAGCGTAGTCAACTTGCCGCAGTATTATAGACATAGCCTCAGGGAGGTGGATTAACTACGCTCTCCTTTTGGCATCTTCACTAAAATTCTACTGCAACGCTGCACATGAAGACAAGCCCCTTGTCTGTTTGACCAACAAAAGTTGATCCAATAAAGATGTTACTCACCCACCATTGTATCTCTAATTTAGAATGTCTTTCTTTTGCTGCTGCACAGACGGAAGAACAAGCTGCCCAATCCCAAATAATGTGCCAAAGTTCTAGAGTAATCTCCTTATCTTGAGTCTTTTCCCCCAATTAATGTATTAAACTTTATGTAGCAGACACATGTAATTAAATAAGTTAACTAATTGTTGGCCTTGAATAAACCCTACCTGGTATCAGTTAATTGCAGAAAGCCCAGTGGCAAATATCTGGACATCCTTATTTATTAGGGAAATGCCTCCATAAGAAAGAGGCACAATCAATTTTGTCTTTGGCTCATTGATTCTGGAATTTGAGAGCATTCTGGGAAACTATTAAGCTGGCACGTTTGGGGCTCAATTCCTTTGCTAAAACTATATAACATTCACATGATAACCATCAGGACCCGATGATTTGACTGTAGGTGTCCATTTAATTACATTATAGACCTCTCTTGGATCAGTGAGTCTGTAAAAATCTCTCATCTTGTTCCTTGGTAAGACGAGGTAAATTTTCATTTTCAATATTCTCTTATATGTCCTTTCATTCATATATAAATAGATGTAAACAAAACTTCAAACATTTTACCTATGGCGTCCTGGTCAATAGTCATTATTGGATCTTTTTTGCAATTGTTTTTATTTTGTCTAGCTTACTTCAGTTTATAATAATATGAGTTTTATGATTCTTTTACAATAAACTCCTTTAGCCAACAAAGCGCTGTCACTGATCTCTGAATAAAACTTAAAATTGCCCCAGGAGTAAGATCAATTAAAAAAAATCTATTTCTGTGATCTTTTATTTTTGAAATAAATGTTTTCTTTCATAGATTCATAGATACTAAGGTCAGAAGGGACCATTCTGATCATCTAGTCCGACCTCCTGCACAGCGCAGGCCACAGAATCTCACCCACCCACGCCTATGAAAAACCTCACCCATGTCTGAGCTATTGAAGTCCTTAAATCATGGTTTAAAGACTTCAAGGAGCAGAGAAGCCTCCTTCAAGTCAACCATGCCCCATGCTACAGAGGAAGGTGAAAAACTTCCAGGGCCTTTCCAATCTGCCCTGGAGGAAAATTCCTTCCCGACCCCAAATATGGCGATCAGCTAAACCCTGAGCATATGGGCAAGATTCACCAGCCAGATACTACAGAAAATTCTTTCCTGGGTAACTCAGATCCCATCCATCTAATATCCCATCTCAGGGGATTTGGCCTATTTACCCTGAATATTTAAAGATCAATTACTTACCAAAATCCCATTATCCCATCATAACATCTCCTCCATAAATATATCGAGTAGAATATTAAAACCAGATAGATCTTTTGCCCCCACTGCTTCCCTTGGAAGGCTATTCCAAAACTTCACTCCTCTGATGGTTAAAAACCCTTTGTCTGATTTCAAGTCTAAACTTCCTGGTGGCCAGTTTATACCCATTTGTTCTTGTGTCCACATTGGTGCTGAGCTTAAATAATTCCTCTCCCTCTCCTGTATTTATCCCTCTGATATATTTATAGAGGGCAATCATATCTTCCCTCAACCTTCTTTTAGTTAGGCTAAACAAGCCAAGCTCCTTAAGTCTCCTTTCATAAGACAAGTTTTCCATTCCTCGGATCATCCTAGTAGCCCTCCTCTGTACCTGCTCCAGTTTGAATTCATCCTTTTTAAACATGGGAGACCAGAACTGCACACAGTATTCTAGGTGAGGTCTCACTAAAACCTCCTTATCCCTACTGGAAATGCCTCTCCTGATGCATCCCAAAACCGCATTAGCTTTTTTCACAGCCATATCACATTGGCAGCTCATAGTCATCCTTTGATCAACCAATACTCCAAGGTCCTTCTCCTCTTCCGTTACTTCTAATTGATGCGTCCCCAACTTATAACTAAAATTCTTGTTGTTAATCCCTAAATGCATAACCTTACACTTCTCACTATTAAATTTCATCTTATTACTATTACTCCAGTTTACAAGGTCATCCAGATCCTCCTGTATAATATCCCGATCCTTCTCCGAATTGGCAATACCTCCCAGCTTTGTATCATCTGCAAACTTTATTAGCACATTCCCACTTTTTGTGCCAAGGTCAGTAATAAAAAGATTAAATAAGATTGGTCCCAAAACCAATCCCTGAGGAACTCCACTGGTAACCTCCCTCCAACCTGACAGTTTGCCTTTCAGTAGGACCCGTTGCAGTCTCCCCTTTAACCAATTCCTTATCCACCTTTTGATGTTCATATTGATCCCCATCTTCTCCAATTTAACTAATAATTCCCCCTCTGGCATGGTATCAAATGCCTTACTGAAATCTAGGTAAATTAGATCCACTGCTTTTCCTTTATCTAAAAAATCTGTTACCTTTTCAAAAAAGGAGATTAGGTTGGTTTGGCACAATCTACCTTTTGTAAAACCATGTTTTATTTTGTCCCATTTACCATTGACTTCAATGTCCTTAACTAATTTCTCCTTCAAATTTTTTTCCAGGACCTTGCATACTACAGATTTCAAACTAACTGGCCTGTAGTTACCCGGATCACTTTTTTTTCCTTTCTTAAAAATAGGAACTATATTAGCAATTCTCCAATCATTCAGTACTATTCCTCAGTTTACAGATTCATTAAAAATTTTTGCTAATGGGCTTGCAATTTCAGGTGCCAATTCCTTTAATATTCTTGGATGAAGATTATCTGGGCCCCCCGATTTAGTCCCATTAAGCTGTTTGTGTTTTGCTTCTACCTCAAATATGGTAATATCTACCTCTATATCCTCATTCCCATTTGTCATGCTACCATTATCCCTAAGATCCTCTTTCGCCTTATTAAAGACTGAGGCAAAGTATTTGTTTAGATATTGGGCCATGCCTAGATTATCTTTAGCCTCCACTCCATCGACAGTGTTAAGCGGCCCCATTTCTTCTTTCTTAGTTTTCTTCTTATTTATATGGCTATAGAACCTTTTACTATTGGTTTTAATTCCCTTTGCAAGGTCCAACTCGACTCGACTTTTAGCCTGTCTCACTTTATCCCTACATGTTCTGACCCCAATTAGATAGCTTTCTTTGCTGATCCCTCCCATCTTCCACTCCCTGTATGCTTTCTGCTTCTTCTTAATCACCTCTCTAAGATGCTTGCTCATCCAGCTTGGTCTACAACTCCTTCCTATGAATTTTTTCCCCTTTCTTGGGATACAGGCTTCTGATAGCTTCTGCAGCTTTGATTTAAAGTAATCCCAGGCCTCCTCTACCTTTAGATCCATAAGTTCTTCAGTCCAATCCACTTCCCTAACTAATTTCCTTAATTTTTGAAAGTCAGCCCTTTTGAAATCAAAAACCCTAGTTGCAGATTTATTTTTGTTAATCCTTCCATTTAGTTTGAACTGAATTAGCTCATGATCACTTGAGCCAAGATTGTCCCCTACAACCATTTCTTCTATGAGGTCCTCGCTACTCACCAAAATTAAATGTAAAATGGCATCCCCTCTAGTCGGTTCAGCAACTACTTGATGAAGGAATCCATCAGCTATCGCATCTAGGAAAATCTGAGCCCTATTATTATTACTAGCACTGGTCCTCCAGTGTATATCTGGGAAGTTAAAGTCTCCCATGATCACGCAGTTTCCATTAGTACTTACTTTATTAAAAACATTAAAAAGGGCTCTATCCATATCCAAATTAGATCCCGGAGGTCTATAGCACACCCCAAGCACTATCGTAGGAGAGGCTTTACTAGTTTTCTTCCCCAATGTAATTTTTGCCCAGACGGTCTCTGTCTTATCCATTGCATCGCTTCTTATTTCTTTACATTCTACCTCATCATTGATATACAATGCTACTCCACCACCTTTACCTCTGTTTCTGTCTTTCCTAAACAGCACATACCCTTCAATACCTGTAGTCCAGTCATGACTACTATTCCACCATGTTTCTGTTTTCCCTATAATATCTGGTTTCACTTCCTGCACCAGTAGCTCTAGTTCCTCCATTTTGTTACCTAGGCTCCTCGCATTGGTGTATAAACGTCTTAATTTTTGCTGTTTGTCCTCGCTCACATTTTGTACCCTATTAGGCACAGTCATTCTACAGCCAGTATAACCTATTAGACTGGTATCCACACCGCCCTCGCTCCTTATATACATTCTCCTACCCACGGCTGTATCCTTTCTTACTTCGTCTTCTTCCCTCTCAATGCTAAAATCTGGCGTGGAGATTTCCTGGACATCTCCCATCCATCTCCCCCTAATTCCTAGTTTAAAGCTCTCTTTATCAGTTGTGCCAGCCTCGATCCTAGAAGTCTATTTCCTTCCCTACTCAGATGAAGTCCATCCCGAGAGAACTGTCCTCTGTCCGTGAATGCCTCCCAGTGGCCATGCATCCCAAAGCCCTCCTTATAGCACCACTGCCTAAGCCATCTGTTGACAGTCATAATCTTGTCACACCTTTGTTGCCCTTCTCTAGGAACAGGAAGAATCCCGCTAAAGATCACCTGAGCCTCAATTTCCTTAAGCGTCTTCCCCAGCCTAGCATAGTCTCCCTTAATACTTTTCAGCGAGAATCTAGCCGTATCATTCCTTCCCACATGAAGGATAATTAGGGGATCCTTTCCCGCTCCCTTGAGGATCCTTTTCAACCTCAGGTCTACATCCCGTATCTTATCACCCGGAAGACAGCACACCCTTCTATTCTCTGGATCAGCTCTAGTTACAGGCCTGTCTATTCTTCTCAATAAAGAGTCCCCGATCACATAGACCTGCCTTTTCCTGGTGACAGTGCTATTCTCCAGTCTCTCCCCTGTTCCCTCTGGCTGCAAGTTCTTTCCATTCCTATTTTCCCTTATAATCTTCTTCAACCCATCCTGTATCCTCCTGGGGCTCATATTTGGTGTAGTCTCCCTTGACTCTTCCGCTTTTCCTATAGGACTAGCCTCTCTTCTCTTCTTCCTTACCCTTCCACCTTCAACAAGCACCTGCTGAGCCCCTTCTTCATTTTCCTACTCTGCAAACCTATTCCTAAGCTCTATTTCTCCTTCACTAGCCCATCTTTTCCTCTGCCTGGTTCTTTTAGTCACATGTTTCCACTGACCACTTTCCTCACCCAGTCTCCCCTCAAAATTCCCCAACCCTGCTTCCATCCGTGAGTCTGAGCTTTTCCCTTCAGATACCTCATATCTTTGCTCCATCATCTGCTCAAACCCCTTCCTAAACTCAATGAGACTTTCCACCTGCATCTCCAAACCTCGGATCTTTTCCTCCATCAGCTCTATCAGACGGCATTTCATGCAGAAAAAACTCTTACCGGTTCCCCCCTCCAGGATCATGTACATACCACAGCTTCCACATCCAGTCATCCTCAATGTGTCTTCCACTACAGGAGTCACTCCCACAGCTACCTCTGTATCTGTCATCGCCTTCCCACCTAAATCCTGTTAATCTGGGAAACACAAGCCACACCAAAAAGACCAACCCCCCCCCCCCAGCAAAAGCAAACCCCAAACAAGCACCACAATACAAACTCCCCTTACAAACTCCCCTGTTTACAGCTCTGTTTGCTGGCTCCTATGCGGCTGCAGCTGTCTGTGCCACTGCACGACTGGCTGGCTACCTTTATAGGACCCCTAGTCAGAAACCCCACCCCCTAATCAGGGCTCACCTGCTCTCCCAGCACAAAGCCCCTACACACACACAAATACTAAAAATACAAAACCAAGTACAACTACCTTCTCCTCCAACAGAACTCCCACTCAAACTCCCCTGTTTAGAGCTCTGTTTGCTAGCTCCTGTGCCGCTGCAGCTGTCATCAGCTTTCAACCTCTCCTTCTGTTTTGCCCAAAGGCTCTTGCAAGCAGTTTACTCCAAAGCACTGTGAGAGACACTCTGCATATGATATGGTTTTAAGATATGAGGAGGGGGTATATACAAGATTTTTTAAGGTATTTAGTTGTGTAAAGATGCAGATAGGTGCTTATGAAAATCCCACCAGATATCCATTTCATTCTATAATAGTTAGGTGTCTCTGCATCTTTAGGTTCCTAAACATCTTCCAAAAATCTGGCTCTTAAGTACTTTTGAAAATTTTACTCTTCCTAATCTGTAATCACATTTTTAAAGGTTTTTTTTAATTTTCATGTTTCTTGGGTTCGCTATTGATCCAGTCTCAGAATAATGCCATCTTTATGGTTGAACCATTTTATAGTAACTTTAACAAGAAAGGGCCTCTGAGAAGATGTGGCCATTACTGTATGTGGTCATTTTCAGCCTATTATGATAGGAGGAAAGAGGAGGTAAACTCTTAAAGTTGGATTAGTTTTCCATCCCAGAATGAAGAATGTTCACTTCCAAACATCATTTAGTTGGGGCCAGTACAGCACATCTAGCCATGCAAACTATTTGCTGTATCTGGTCCCCTACCATAAATATATCTTAGTTGGAAAGCCAGATCCCACCCCTACCAGGTGATCTCTTTGCCTATATGGTCACCCGTTATTACACACCTACATGTTTTGTTTCATCACAGCTTTGACTTCAAATTGTAATGATTTAGAAATCAATATAGAAACACTCTGTTTTTAAAGTTCTGGATGCATAAAATTCTTGCCTGCACCCACTCATAGGCTAACATTTTTCTTTCCCTTTTATAATGAGTCTGTTTAATTTCTGGCTGCATTTTCTTAAATTCAGACATTCAGGCCTCTAACATTTAAGCTAAGAGGCTAACATTTATCTAAGTCTGGTTTTGTTCAGATGCCATAACCTCTTTTTCTTTGCAGTATTGTTGTAGCCATGTTTGTCCCAGGATATTAGAAAGACACAGTGGGTGTGATGGGGTGTTCATCCCACACTAAACTAGAAGAAGTTAATGAGACTGAGAAGGCACCAATTAACCAGATAGGTCAATGCTGAATGGAATTAGGTGGCTTACCTTACCCCTGAATGATGATGGAGCCCAGCTGAAAAGGAATAGGTGAGGTTAGAATGAAACCAAGAAGCTGGCATCAGAAGGGGCTGAAGAAAGGGAGCTTGCAGCCCTTACTGGATATTAGAGAGGGAAGGAAGGAAACCTAGGGTGAGAAGGTGTAGGAAAAGGCTCAGGGAAATGGCAGCAAGGTCTAAGGCAGTGCAGACCTTAGCTGCTGAGTAAAGGGCCCCAAGCTGGAACCTGGAATAGCGTGAGGATGTTCCCCTACCAGCCACTGGGGAAGTGGCAGAGTCTAGGCAGTGAATCGGAAGATGGTCTGGGACAGTTCCTATGGGACTTTGATACCCCTGGAAGGGGAAAACACATAGGCATCTGGCTGGAGGGTCAAGACATGAAGAGAGAGTATCCTGTCTTGTAGAGAGAGCATCCTGACTTGAGAGAGAGGTTATGGGGCGTGCGAATGACCAATAGAAGGGGGCATCAGATGTAGAAGGAGCTAAGTCCCAGAGCAGCTGGGAGGAGGTGCCCTACCAGTTAGTGAACCCTGTTATAGAGAATGAGGTAATATCTTTTATTGGACCAACTTCTGTTGGTGAAAGAGACAAGCTTCAAGCTACACAGAGTTTTTCAGGTCTGGAAAAGGTAATCAGAGTGTCACAGTTAAATACAAGGTGGAACAAATTGTTTTGCATGAGTAGTTGTCAAGGTTCCTTCCCCACTCTGAACTTTAGGGTACAGATGTGGGGACCTGTATGAAAGACCCCCTAAGCTTATTCTTACCAGCTTAGGTTAAAAACTTCCACAAGGTACAAACTTTGCCTTGTCCTTGAACCATATGCTGCCACCACCAAGCGTGTTAACACGGAACAGGGAAAGAGCCCACTTGGAGATGTCTTTCCCCCAAAATATCCCCCCCAAGCCCTACACCCCCTTTCCTGGGGAAGGCTTGATAAAAATCCTCACCAATTTGTACAGGTGAACACAGACCCAAACACAGACCCTTGGATCTTAAGAACAATGAAAAATCAATTAGGTTCTTAAAAGAAGAATTTTAATTAAAGAAAAGGTAAAAGAATCACCTCTGTAAAATCAGGATGGTAAATACCTTACAGGGTAATCAGATTCAAAACATAGAGAATCCCTCTAGGCAAAACCTTAAATTACAAAAAGACACAAAAACAGGAATATACATTCCATTCAGCACAGCTTATTTTTACTAGCCATTAAACAAAAGGAAATCTAATGCATTTCTAGCTAGATTACTTACTAACAGAATTTCTGAGACTGCATTCCTGATCTGTTCCCGGCAAAAGCCTCACACAGACAGACCCTTTGTGCCCTCCCCCCCAGCTTTGAAAGTATCTTGTCTCCTCGTTGGTCATTTTGGTCAGGTGCCAGCGAGGTTATCTTAGCTTCTTAACCCTTTACAGGTGAAAGGGTTTTGCCTCTGGCCAGGAGGGATTTTATAGCACTGTATACAGAAAGGTGGTTACCCTTCCGTTTAGTTTTATGACAGTAGTTAACACATATTGTAAAAGACCATTCAAAGGGACGTCCCTGTTAACGAATTTGAAGGCATAGGACAAAAAGGGGTGAGGAGAGGCTTTAGTGGTTTAAAGATTGTTGTAATAACGATAAATCCAGTGTCTTAATTAAGACTATGAATTTTAGTGTCTAGCGAAGGTATGAATTTAAGATCCCAGGCTTGTCAAGGTCTGCAGAAGGATTTCAGAAAAACTGAGGAATATCCTGGGACAAACACAGCTACAACAGCACTGCAAACAATGAATGATATTAATTTTTGCCATCTGAAATGGAAACTCCACAACATAAAGAAAAAGGAAGCAAAGCTTAACAGTGATGTGTACTTCCTGAGCAAATGAGAGAAACAAATCATCACCTCCACAGGACTCATCATCTGTAATCATCTGACCATTACATACAACTCCAAATATGCTGATCAGCTCTGCAAACTGACTAAAAAAAAACTAAGGAATCATATCCTGCACCTCACACACACCAAAAGGGAGCACCAAGAAATCATCACATACTCCCATTGACTGGAAGAAAAAAATCAGGAAGCCTACCTGCAAATCATTTAAGAAACCGAAAACAACTATTTTTTAAAAACTGATGACAGCGATGCAACACAAAAACAAAAACCTGAACCAACTTCACAACCCACAGAATACCACCTCTGGGAAAAACATGATGCCAGTACTTGCTACATAGCCACTACACTACTCCCTGACATCACCAATTTATCAAGACTGCCCTAACTGGAGCTGAATTATCTGTACTTTTCAAGAGATTGAACATATTTGATCATTACAGTGATTGCTTCACGAAAAAGCGAAATTGCCAGTAAAATCCTTAACAAACATCACATCCATCACAGTCTCTTCACCACTGAGAGGACAGCTATACAGTCCATGAAATCCAACCACCAGACAGTGATCAAACCAGGAGACAAAGGGGGTGCCATTGTACGTCTCAACTTTGATGACTGCATTAACAAGACCAACCGACAACTCTCTGACACCAAGAACAACTTTGTGGATGAAACCAGGCAATCACTGTGCTCTTTTCTGTGAGAGTTCATTCAAATGATAAAAGACAAAAACACCATAACACCCATGGAAAAATACTTTATACAAAATTATCACTCCGTATCTGGCCTCTCAGCCCTCATCCTCACAGGAAACCCACATAACACCTGCAAAAGACGAGCCTGGGAGCTTAAATTTATAACTTTGCTAGACACTAAAAATCATGGTCTTACAAAGACACTGGATTTATGGCTTACTGCAACAATCTGTAAACCACTAATTTCCTCCTCCACCACATACACACACATACTTTATGTTTTGTCCTATGTCTTCAAAAGTGTTAACAGGAACTTCACTTGCAATGGTCTCTTACAATCTGTGTTAACCATTTATGCTAAACAATCTGTTCCACCTTCTATATAGCTGTAACACTCTGAGTACCTTTCCCAGACCTGAAGAGGAGCTCTGTGTGTAAGCAGAGTCGGGATGAGCTCTACCCTGACATCTGGTGGCGAGTTGTGGTGGGTTGTGGAAAAGAACTTCAGGGGCTGATCTCATTTTCATAGGCACACGCACCCCATCTAGATGGTCACTAGATGGCTGCTGTAGGAGCCCCAGTTTCTCTGTTATTGAGGCAGGAAGAATAAACTGTTGTTATCTTGATTATGTGAATCAAGGACAGTGGAACTGTACTTGGCCTTTTGTTATGATGGAGGGACTCGCCATCAACTAAGCAGCTCTCGCTAGGCAAGGGTCATGAGTTTCAAAACCCAGTGAATAGAGAGAGGCTGGGGACAGGTATTAATACCTGGTGGTATGGGCCCTGGTGAGAGTCCTAAATGCTGATTAGATCCCTCTTCCTCTCCCTCTCCCTCTCCTGTGGAATAGCAGAGCTAGTTTTGATTCTACTAGGAGTCTAGTTTCAGGCTGCTGAGCTGAATTCACTTTGTGTCAATGGTGCACCAGCACTGAGGCTCCCCTACCACAAGCTGAAATCACTTAAAGAGCTAAAATTACTAAAAGCTAAAATCACTGAGTGCTGTGTTAAGTAGCAGGGTGGGAACTGAAGATATATTGCGGAGTTGCTCATGGGATGGCTGGTGGAGTGGAGCAGTTTGCAGGACAGATGGTGGGGTAGTCAGCTTCGGACCACGTAAGGTGCCCCTTAACTCCCCCATTTTGACCCTGTCTGGGAGGTAAAACTCTACAGATAAACTTTTGAACTCTGGGGCTGCACTGACCAGGGACAGAGACTTTTGGGTTGTTGGACTTTTGGGACTTTGGGTGACTTTTGGATTGCTGGACTCAAGAACCAAAGGGAAAGGCACGGCCCAATTTGCTTGTGGTGGGTTTTTGCTCATGGTTTGTGTTATGAATCCTGTTGATGGTGTTTTCCCAACATAATGCCACATTGTTTCTCTCTGTTATTAAAAGGCTTTTGCTACACTCAGACCTTGTGCTTGCGACGGGAAGTATTGCCTCTTTGAGACGCCCAGGGGTGGTGGTGGTATATATTTGTCCCAGGTCACTGGGTGGGGGCTCCAGCCAGTTTTGCATTATTGGAATGGAACCCCTAGATACTGAACCCGACCCTTGTTGCTGCCAACTCTGATAGGCAGAAGGGTTACATGTGTAACGTGAAAGCTTCTCTCTCACCAAGAGAAATTGGTCCAATAAAATATATTACCTTGCCCACCTTGTCTCTTAAAAACCCTTTTTTCTCAAACTTACAGTTAATGTCATTGCTGTCTTTCTTTGTTTGGTGCTAAGACAATTATAGTATCCCTACATTCAGACCCAAGCATATTTTTAATGGTTTTGTTCCATAAAGTCTGAAATTCTCTTTCCTTCTTCTTTTGCCTCCCCAATTCCTACCCCGTTCTGCCAATCCTTCACAGAAGATCCATCTCTCCTCTGTGTGGTGGGGAAGGAGTATCCAGTCATGCCAGCAGTGGTCCACCAATATTGTAAACTGATCAGGAGTCCACGGTTCTCCTTGATTCTCAAAATGTGCTGTTATTTCCTAGTCAAAACAGATATAAAAAGGAGCCTCCTCTGACTCATCCAACACTATTTTTTTATTTAAAAAAAATCAAAATCTAAACAGAAAATTTAATGATCATGGTAAGTATTTAATAGTATAACTCTGTCCTGCCATGATGTAAAATTAATGAATTGAAAAATACCTCTAAATACTTTCATCAATAAGCTATTTAACTGGCACTGTAAGAAGTTGTCAAATGTGGAAATAGCTAGAACTCTCCCCATAGAGATCACCATCTCAAGCTTGGTGAAAAACAAACTGCTGGGTATAATCAATTTAAATTAAAGCAATAAAAGCTATCATAATCCATCCCTCCAGAGTAGATTGCCTTACGTGTGTCCCCAGCCCTTACATTCTTTCCAGATGATGAGAAAACACCTAACATTCTTGCTATCCTCACCTTGTACATATTTTGTTTCTCTATAATATAGTAAACCAGTCATGCACTAACACAACTTCTAATAACCAAATATAAACTGGAAACCTTCAGAGCCAAACATGTCCTAGAAACCCTTGAACTCTTTGATTACTCCCTCGGCCATCTCTTTTCTACTCATACGCCTCTTTCACATTCTGTTCATCACCATATGTTCTCTTTGGAAGATGTCTGTTCTGGTTATGGGACTTCTGGGACTTGACCTGCTGCCACATGAATGGCGATCTGCTGCTAGTTTCATTTTCTCCTCCTAGTGCTCTGTCCTAAAGTGTAATTTCAACTCTTTTTAGGGAATGTTCACCCTCACCCACAACTTTGATATTACAGTAATGCCCAAATGGGAAGTTACAGTGGTGTTTTATATTGGCCTGGTTTAATACTTCATTGATTGTTCTTCTTAATGTGAGTGAAGCCAAATATTGAAAAAAAATATTTTTTGTATGTGCACTTACAATACAGCATTTAATTCTCTGACTTGCAGTAAGATATACTTGTATTCACAGTAGTGCAGCCAGATAATCATATTCCTAAAACAAATGCTGTGTGCTTATATAACATATATGAGCTGCTTCTTCCTTCTCCCTGGTTCTCTTAGCAGGGTCTCCAGATAGCTATTTTTCCATTCCTCCTTTTTTTATCACACATGGAGGTCCTTTCAGATTCGTATTGTTCCTTCTTATGCTATTCTCTATATAATTTATTCCTAGCTGGCAACCAATCTGAAATCTCTTCTCTGCATCACTTTGTATATCCTTTAAACCTGTCTCAATTTCACTCACTATCAGCAAGTTCTACTGCCTTTTTTATTATTCCCTGAAGGAGACTCGCATCTCAGGTTTCATTGATTTCATTTCAGATATAATTCTCTAATGTCTGCCTTTATGGCAGACACATTCCTATCCTTCTCCAAGGTTCTTTTTTTTTTCTTTTTTGTGAATAGAATGTTGACCCATAGGGAGTGTGATTAAGTGTCCCGCTGCTTCTATCTGGGGATTTGAAAAGCCACTAGCCATCACCTTCAGCCCCCAACTAAAACCTCTCCAACGCATCATCAAGGATCTACAACCTATCCTGAAGGACGACCCATCACTCTCACAGATCTTGGGAGACAGACCAGTCCTTGCTTACAGACAGCCCCCCAATCTGAAGCAAATACTCACCATCAACCACACACCACACAACAGAACCACTAACCCAGGAACCTATCCTTGCAACAAAGCCCGTTGCCAACTCTGTCCACATATCTATTCAGGGGATACCATCATAGGGCCTAATCACATCAGCCACACAATCAGAGGCTCGTTCACCTGCGCATCTACCAATGTGATATATGCCATCATGTGCCAGCAATGCCCCTCTGCCATGTACATTGGCCAAACTGGACAGTCTCTACGCAAAAGAATGAATGGACACAAATCAGACGTCAAGAATTATAACATTCAAAAACCAGTTGGAGAACACTTCAATCTCTCTGGTCACTCGATCACAGACCTAAGAGTGGCTATCCTTCAACAAAAAAGCTTCAAAAACAGACTCCAACGAGAGACTGCTGAATTGGAATTAATTTGCAAACTGGATACAATTAACTTAGGCTTGAATAGAGACTGGGAATGGATGAGTCATTACACAAAGTAAAACTATTTCCCCATGGTATTTCTCCCTCCCACCCCACCCCCCACTGTTCCTCTGATATTCTTGTTAACTGCTGGAATTAGCCTACCTTGCTTGTCACCATGAAAGGTTTTCCTCCTTTCCCCCCCCCTGCTGCTGGTGATGGCTTATCTTAAGTGATCACTCTCCTTACAGTGTGTATGATAAACCCATTGTTTCATGTTCTCTGTGTGTGTGTATATAAATCTCTCCTCTGTTTTTTCCACCAAATGCATCCGATGAAGTGAGCTGTAGCTCACGAAAGCTTATGCTCTAATAAATTTGTTAGTCTCTAAGGTGCCACAAGTACTCCTTATCTTATTATGATTACTATTATTTCACTAGCACACACTTGGTTTCGGGGTTCTCAGGAACTTATTAGTTGAGATTTCAAGTTCTGTAACAGACGGATTGTAGCCCACCCCACATAGCTGCACAGAGAGTGAAGGAGAGTAAGACTCCCTCTACTGACAAGGGGGGCTACCATGTTACTCCCTTCCTCTTCCACCTGGGAAAGTAATTTAAGGAATTGAGTCTTTTAGAGGCATAATTCCTTCCGTTGGCTGATCCATATGTGGTGTAGCTATGTGCTGCCCCTTACTGTGGGCTAGAGGTAGAAGGACAACTTAGATCTAAGTAATTTTAAATTAACATATGGGAGACCTCCTTTATTAATTAGAAATTATCATGCAGGTATCACTTGCACCTCAACTTTTTTGGACTTAGTGGGTTACAAAATCTAATAGAGAGCAGAGAGGAAAGTGGAGGTAAGGAGAGAAAAATACTGTACAGGAGTCAACCTTTTCTGGTGTCCCAATACCTTGCTGCTGGATTCTCCAAGCTCAAGGGAGGAAGAGGAAATGGGCCATTCTGTCTGTTTCTTCTGGACCTTTTAGCAGTTCTCCTAATGGGCTCTTTGGGGAGAAGACCCCAAAACTCTGTAATAGTATCTAGAAAAATTCAAAATTTAACCAAGCAAAACATGTGGCTGTTTGGTTTTGTTTGGGCTATGTTTGCCTGAGACATATTTGTGAGTGATCTAGTGCTAATAAAATCAAGGGACCATTAGCACTGACTTGATCCAGAGTGTGAACTGGCAGGTTCTGTATAAAATTCCCCACATTGCTGTGCAAAGCCTCGTCAGTCAAAATATGCAACACACTCCTGTTTCAGGATTAAGCCTCTTTTGCACAGACTCCAAACCATGCCAATGTTAGTTTTGTGCACAAAACAAGAATAACTAGCATGAGACCATACTTATTTTCAGAAAAAGGTAAGATTCTAATCCAGCTCACTAGAGGTGAAAACCCTAGTACTAACCCATGGTGTCACTTGCCCATGTTGTTTAAATAAATTTGATCACTCCTGGAGATAGAGGGAAATTGTTTTGCTTGAAAAAACCAAAAGCAGTCCCTGTGTGAAATAAAACATACCAAATAGCCAATAACTCACTAGTTGCAGTTAACCCAGAAGTTTAGCAATGTGCTAAAACAGCTGTGTTGCAGACCAAGAGGGAATTTATGTAACCTTTTAAGCAAAGAAACAACTCAGTGGGTTTTGTATTTTCATAGTATTTTTATAAAGTAAAAATCTCAAACAAATGGATCCTAGCTTTCAAAACTATATGTAACTGGTCCTCTTCAAGAAAATACATGATATATCAGATCCTAAACTGGTGCAAGTCTATATAGCTAAATTGACTCTAATGGCAATATGCTGATTTACACTTACAGAGGGCCTGGCCCATCATTTTATCGACATCATAGCAAAGAAACTGTACTATTAAAGTCAGGCGCTGAAGTACTACATTCAGCCATCAGTCATTCAAGCCTGAAAACTTAAAAATGTGATATAACATGGTAGTAATTTCAAACAAAACAGAAAATTAGTGTAATTGTCACTGAAGCAAATGAGACTAGGGACCGAATGGCTAGGCAGCAGTTCTGTAGAAAAGAACCTAGGCGTTACAGTGGACGAGAAGCTGGATATGAGTCAACAGTGTGCCATTGTTGCCAAGAAGGCCAATGGCATTTTGGGATGTATAAGTAGGGGCATTGCCAGCAGATCGAGGGACATGATCATTCCCCTCTATTCGACATTGGTGAGGCCTCATCTGGAGTACTGTGTCCAGTTTTGGGCCCCTACAATAAGGATGTGGAAAAACTGGAACATGTCCAGTGGAGGGCAACAAAAATGATTAGGGGACTGGAACACATGACTTATGAGGCGAGGCTGAGGGAACTGGGATTGTTTAGTCTGCGGAAGAGAAGAATGAGGGGGGGATTTGATAGCTGCTTTCAACTACCTGAAAAGGAGTTCCAAAGAGGATGGATCTGGACTGTTCTCAGTGGTAGCAGATGACAGAACAAGGAGTAATGGTCTCAAGTGGGGGAGGTTTAGGTTGGATATTAGGAAAAAAATTTTCACTAGGAGGGTGGTGAAACACTGGAATGCGTTACCTAGGGAGGTGGTGGAATCTCCTTCCTTAGAAGTTTTTAAGGTCAGGCTTGACAAAGCCCTGGCTGGGATGATTTAGTTGGGGATTGGTCCTGCTTTGAGCAGGGGGTTGGACTAGATGACCTCCTGAGGTCCCTTCCAACCCTGATATTCTATGATTCTATTATATGTTTTTCAAACAAAATAGGTAATAAAGAAGGAAATATACAAAATATGGCTACTAATATTTCAATATTACAGAGGAAGGGGTAGGAACTAAAGCTGAGTAAGACTGTGTGCACTACAGACTTATATTGGTATACCTACATCACTCAGGGGCATGAAAAATCCACACACAGGAGCCCAATGTAGGCAGCGCCATGACAGCATATTCTCCTGTCAACATAGCTACCTTGCAGAGGTGGATTAACTATGCCAAAAGGAGAAGCTCTTCTGTCGGTGAAGGTGTGTCTTCACTTAAGCAATACAGCGGCACGTCCGCATCGGTGTAGCTGTGCCGATGCAGCATTTTAAGTATAGACCTGCCCTTAGATTTTGCTGGTTAAAAGGAGAAGAAAAACCTTCCAATCTTTGAACACAGTGCTTCTTAGTGTCTGCTGCTGAGCTCTTATAAAGTGATTAGTTCTTAAAGCAATTACCAAAGGACTGACTTATGACTTACGGTGTGATCTTTAGCTTCTACTGTTGCCAATCCCCAGAAATCAAAAATCATGAGTCAGACCATCATGATTGGTTCAAAACTCATTGTTAAAGACAAGGTGATGTCATTGTTTTGGTCTTTTTAATTTTTGAACTTCCCTCACCCATCGTTTGTGTGAGTGCACAGTTACTGTTGTGGACTCTGCCATGTTTGTAGAGTAAGGTGAATTTGACCTCTACTGCAGGAGCTCTTGCTGGAAGACCCCAGTGAGATCAAATTACAGAGATTTATACAAAATGCTGCCAGGGAGTGCAGAGCTCCCAGCTTCTCCTCAAGCACCAAAGCTTTAATTAATTATGTCTGTCCCCTTCCAGCCCAGCAATTCATTATGCACATCTGTTCTGCCCCCATCCTGTCAGGCATTTGCCCCTTGTTCCTCCACACACCTTTGCCCTTCCTGTGGCTGTGGAGACTCTTCACCCTTCTCATAGTCCTGGGGCTCCAGGGCTGGAAAAGGGAGGAAGGTGAAGCCATGAGGAGTTGACCAGTTGATTACAGGGAGTGGGGAGAGGAGGGAACACAACCATCCTCAGTAGCTAGACTCTTTCTGCTTCCTCCTGTGAAAATAGCATACACTTCTTTCCTCCCTCCCTCCCTTCCCTGGAGTGAAAAAGAATTTTGTGAGGAGGGTGGGGGAAAGCTCTGCTTCCCTCCTGGAGAAGCTCTGATTGGCTGCTCTTCCCCAGGAGATGGGAAAGTGGGCATCCAATCTGAGGGCATTTATGCATAAGCAGGGCTCAAAATTGCATGAGGTCTGTGCCTTTTTCTGTCTAGTTTCAGCAGGGGCTAAAATCCTGTTACTCTCAATTAAATTTAGAATTGTTAACAGTGGGCTTCTATCTTCCAGAAGACTCTCTCAGCAGCTATGAACAGGAGACAAATGGCAGCATGGCCACTATGTGAATGGACTTGTGGATGGTGGGCACCATAGTATATAGAGAATATTGTGGCAGGCCCTCCAACCACTCTTCCCAAGTTCTGCAGGGTTGAGACCATAATTTTCCCTGTGACCAAGGTGGATGCACACTCTGCCCCTTTTGCATGACTTCTAATTCCTTTAGCAATACTTTGTATGTTGAATCATGGGGGAGATTTGCATTAGTTTCCTTGGAAGAGATTCAATTTTGAATCTGGCTGTTCAGTCTTCCAGGTACTTACATTTGGTTGTCTGCTTTCAGCATTAAGCCAGGGAGTGAGGTTTAATAGGCACTTACTATAAAATAATCTCTAATATTAGGAAAAGTTATGGCTACATTTGAAACATATTTCAGTGCTCACATTTCTGTATTCCTGCAGCTACACTAACTGAAGTGAGTACTTTCAATAAGATATTCTTATAGTGATTCTTGGAAGAGATGCAGCTATAAAAGGGTAATATTATTTGGGCCATTCAAAATTTACTTGTGATATCTGCTCAATATATTACAGCATTAGCTATGGCTGTAATACAACGAAGATATGATTTGAGTTTAAATGAGAAGAGTTGAACAGAGTAGTTTACAACATTCCATCCCACACAGTGGCTTGGTAGGATCTCCTCTGAGTAAATCTCAGACAAGAGTGTTACCATACAACATAAATGTAATGAATGATATATTATGTAGCATCTTTCATCCCAGATCACTTCCGTCAGCTTTTGGGTGGAACACAGCAGCTGTTTAATAATGCCTAAAACAGTTTAAGAGAGAAAATGAAAAATATCTTATGATTTGAAATTAAAGGGCTAGTTTGGTGGGTAGAACATAAACACCAGATATTGCCCCGGCCAACATCCTTACACTTTCATGGGATATTTAAGGACCACACGGACATTCATTGTTACATGAATGATTCACTTTCGTAAGCTAAATGTTTTCCCTGTTCAGATAAACCACAGGGCCTTATTTTTGACTGTGCTGCTCTTGTTGCACACCAGAATAGCTCCACTAAAGTCAGTGTAGTTCCACCAGCATAAAACTGGTGTAGAAGTGGAGAATTAGGCCAACAGTGTTTTGAACATTGGTTCAATACTATCTTTGACGGAATATCACCTAATGAACTACCAAGCTCACTTTTTGTAACCCTTTGGGTCACATCCTCAGATAGGTACGCGAGAAAATTTACATCATCAGACCTGACCCTCCATGTTTCCCATGGTGGTGTTCTATGCAGATACTGATCAGATCCAAACTTCCTTAGCTTGTGAAAGTGGATGAGATCACAACCTAAGACCGTCTGGCTGCAGGTCATCAATAAATACTATTTACACTGATTACATAATCAATAGGTTTAGTATCACTTTCATAATCATGACTATACTGGAACTCAATAACTTAACCATATGTTTTCAGAAAAATGTGTGTCCAGTTGTGTGGTCATCTGCATGTGTAATTACCGCAACTGGTTAATCAGACAAGGTACATGTGGTACGCATCTTTTTTCTGTAAATGTAGGCCTTGGCATCCTTCACAAAACACTTAATATAATCCTTGATGAAGGCACCATAAATTGAAAATGAGATTGAACAGACAAATTCTGTTCATTGTTAGGTTAGATTTGCTTTTGACAAGTTTCACTGTTATGGTAGATCTCTACCCTCGTGTAAACCTTATGAAGATCTACGTACTCATCTGATTTTATCCAACAGGAATATTATTGGAAAGACCTGAAAGTGATGCACTCCTTTGACAGAGACTAAGTGGCTTCATAGAGAGTTTGGTTTCTCTGGTGCTGCAAGACAAATGACAGGATTTTGTTTTCACTTGGATGTTCTTTTTTTATTTTTGTGATGGAAATTAATGATGGAAAAGCAAAAAACAAAAACAAAAAACCACCAAACAAATGTATACATCCTGAGCTGAATTCTCTGATTGTGTGAACTGATGCAGCTCCAGCCATTTGGCCCTTTGTTTTTAGGTAGCAATTATATTATATGAAGCTCTGCGTAAATATGTTCATACTTTTTTTTTCTTTTTGCCATAAAGACAATATTAAGCTGATTTAGGGCAAGCTACCACTCCATGGCAACCTAAATGGGATATGTAAATAAAACATGATTCTGAATCTTATACAGTCTTTCCTTTTTATGTTTGAGTATCATTATTATGTTTTATGGATAATTGGTGTATTAAAACACATTTACGTTGTCTTACTGTGAAGATAAAAATATCTGCTGCTGTTGAACCATTTTTCATATATTTGTTATGATACTGCTCTTGGTTTCCTCTAAACTTGGTACAGATGTATAAGCTAACTGAAGCTATTGCATTCTTACTGTATTTTGACCATACCATGTCAGTACAAATAAATGTGAGAAGGAGGGAAGGAAAGGCAGGGTTTTATTGAGATGAGATTTAGGGTGCAAAAAATTACTTCAAAAGCAAGAGAAAGAGATCTAGATTAAACAAAAGAATGCAAGTGTAAGAGTCCTCCCACCCCCATTTTAACCGTGGTTTCTCCTAGGGAAGGGTACTGAGGAGAACAATATTGGAGGAGTGGATTTAGCAGGCTTTATTAGAGAAGCAGTCTTAGTAGTCGTGCTTCCCTTGCTTCCAGGTTTGCTTGTGAAAGTAACAGCACAGCATGTACAGTCCTGTAATAGGTTTCAAAGGCTCCATTGTTTATGACTCATCTGAGAAATGAAATGCTTCTGAAGGGAACCACAAAATGAGCATCTTAAAATTGTAATGGGGTGGCCTGTATCATTTCTCCTCTTTGTTACTATCTGCCAT
Organism: Dermochelys coriacea; assembly: GCF_009764565.3. Taxonomy (NCBI): domain Eukaryota; kingdom Metazoa; phylum Chordata; order Testudines; family Dermochelyidae; genus Dermochelys; species Dermochelys coriacea. The sequence goes on along the minus strand of NC_050070.1, from coordinate 89,116,705 downwards.
GAGAGTGGATTAATGTTAGCTTATTTTCTACTCTTGTTGCAATCTTCGCTATGATAATAAAGTATCAGAATTTGAATGTCTAGTATGTTCTTGGAGTATGGTAGCATTTGACATTTTCAGGTTTAGCAAGCCACTCCTTGCCTTCCTCAGAAATGGGTAAAGCTGTAAATCGGAAGGAATAGAATGACTAGCCAACCAAAATAAAGAATATTATAAAGGTCAACGTAATTTACCACTACTAATCTTAACATATTGTATTCTAGGCATTAAATTATGATACTTCATTCCCTTCACAAAGTCTGTTACAAGAAAATAGCACAGTTTTTCTTGACAAAGATGATGCTGATGCTAGCAAATAGAGGAAAACCCACTTTCCTTACAATCAACAGATTGTAATCGTATAGTCTTTTTCGGATGCAGTGCTGGAGGACAGCTTCCATTTCCTTTGTACGTTAGCTGTTCCAGATGTGGAGCACAGCTGAGTCATATCTAAGTCATACAAAAGCATCCGAAGCTAAAGACCTGGGACTGGAAATCCTGATAAAACAAAGTCTGTGGCACTGTAGCGAGGTGGCTACCCCACTCCTAAAATAAGAGGAGCAAAAGCAGCAAAGCTAGGCTGATTGAGGAAGCAGCCACAGCTGTGGACAGCTCAGTCAGGGCCCAGCTGACCCTGATAAAAGGGCTGTGGGCCAGGAGCTCTAGGAGTCTCTCTCTCTAGCTCTTGAGAGAGAAGGACCTGGCTGCCTGGGAGAGAAGGATATTTGAGACTGAGTAGTGCTGGGAAAAGGGAGGAAGAGCTAGGGAGCTCTAGCCTGGTAAACTCCCTGGCTGTAGGCCTTGGTGAAGGGCTACATAGGTACTAGGGTTGCAGAGGTGCAGCCCGGGGTTAGGCAGAGGCAGCTGGTCCAATCTCCTTGCCAATGATGAGTGGCCATGACAGACTGCAGTTTGCCCCAGTGAGTGGAGGCTAGATGATGACTGGCAGTAGCCACTGGGGCAAGGTGGGTGAGAGGGTTAGGGGTTCCCCTTGGAGGAGAGACCCAGAGCATGGTGGGGTACTGCTGGGGCAGCACCCCAAGGTAAAGGGCACTGGGGTCTGGGAGGGACACAGGGCCAGCGACAGATGAGAAACTGGCCAGTAGGAAGTGCTCTGTATGCTAGAGAGCTAATTACCAAGATGACCAGAAGGAGGTGCCACAGCAGTGAGTCTTCGCTTCGCTATAGGCACTTCATTTTAATATTGCAGGGGGTGTTTAATTTTCATTTGTTTGTTTTGTCTCACACACCATCAGAATGGAAAGTTTAATGTAACTGCAGCATCCCAAGGAGAAAAGGAGAAATGATATTTGTCAAGCTCGCACAAAACTGTTGCAGAGAACTTGTGTAGGTTCCCATAAACTCGGTGGTGATATTTGCCATAAACTGGATTGAATACAAACTGGTACTTACAGTTTTAATGACAAAATTCTAACCACTCCTTAAAGCTTGCTCAAAAGTATGATTGCCTAAAACATTTTGTTTTCATCAAACCAGCTGAAACAGCTAGATGTCTCTGGACAAAGATTTTTATTACTTGATCTAATCTGTCTATGCATTCCACATTCATTGCTGTGTTGCCTGAGCAGTCCAAAATGGTTTGGGACAGATTTTTCTTATACTAGAAGTGTTTATTGACACATAGGACTTTAAAGGCTTTTCCTAAACAGTGTATGGTTCCAAAAGAGAGGCATATTGCAGATAGGGTGTGAATCACTGAAGTTCCCACTCTGACATTCTCCTGCAAAGAGAAAATCTCAGTCTTGGCATGCTATGATTTTAGACCAGGGATCGGCAACCCTTGGCATGCAGCCCATCAGGGAAATCTGCTAGTGGGCCAGGATGGTTGGTTTACCTGCAGTGTCCGCAGGTTCGGCCAATCGCAGCTCCCCCTGGCCGGGGTTTGCCATTCCAGGCCAATGGGGGCTGCAGGAAGTGATATGGGCCAAGGGATGTGCTGGCTGCTGTGTCCTACTACCTCACCCACCCTGTCTATTCAATTGAATATATTCAGTTTTAAAAAAAATTAACATGATGAAATGCAAATATAAATAATACAGTATTAAAACACAGATGGCTTTCTGAAAAACAAATCATGTAGGTATACTTAACATGCTTACAATAATCTATTTTGGACAGAGATGGACCCAGTCTGAACTCCCCAAAGTACAAGGCCTGGTGCTCAGCTCCAAGGTTTAGGTTAGTCCCACTATAGAAGTAGGATGCACGCCTCAACGTTTTGATTGCCTCATATTTCAGAGCCTTCTGTAATTAGGTGAAAACATTGTGCTTAAACCATGTAATCATAAAACATTAAACTATAGTTTGACCAAAAGTAAATGAAAGAAAACTGTAATACACAAAACATTTGGTAGCATAGGGGAAGACTTTATATAAGGTATGTTCTTCAATTCTCGTAGCCTTAGTCAGGATTTCAAAACCTCAATCGATGTCTACACTACTACTTATGTCAGCAAAGCTTAAGTCACTCGGGGTGTGAATATTCCATCCCCCTCAGCGACATAAGTTACACCAGCAAAAGTGCTAGTGTTCACAGTGCTATGTTGGCAGGAGAGTGTCTCCTGCTGACATAGTTTCTGGTGCTTGTGGTGGGGGGTTATGCCGATGGGAGAGCTTTCTCCCGTCAGCATAGTGTCTTCACCATGTGCTGCAGTAGCACATGTCCTTAGACTGAGTAGTACCTACTGTGTGGCTGATCACACATTTAATGGCAAAACTCCCATGGGTGCAGAATCCGAGCCTATGTGAGGAGACCCAATGGGATTATTTACAGAATAAGACACCACTCAACCTGAGTAAGAGTGGCAAAATTGGATCTTCAAGGATTTGGGATCTACAATTGTCTTTATTTACACATTTAGTTTTGTAAAGTATTTTAGTTCCTTAAATAGGATGGTGGTCAGCAAAAAGTAGCAGGTATGGGTAGGAAGAAGCATGAATATGGGAAGGAGTTCCAGCTCTATCATATTTTCTCCTTGATCCCAAGCCTTGTGGAAGAAGGTCCAGGGAAGACATTTACTTTCTGGAACATCTGCCTATCCTCATACCTGCAGGAATACTGAAGTTAATGTTGATCCTGCCACTGCTTACCTACATGGGTTCCCCCACAACAAGGTTCAGTGTCCAAACCTGAAGAGATTTTCAGAGGTCGTAGCCTCCAGGAACATTCATTTGAACATGTCTTCTTCAGAAACCATGCTGCCATGAGTAAAAAAAAGCAGTGTGAAAGCACAGGGGCCATGTGACATTCTCCTCAGGGCATACCTGGAACTGTAAGCCACTGTGTTAACCAGCTGCCTTAGCAAGACTGAACTTTGCTGGAGATTACACTGTGTGTCAGATCCTTGCCACACTAGTCTATCTGCTTCACCAGAAAACTCTTCAAGACTCAGAAGTAACAATCTCTGAACCCCTGTTCCCCAGAGATGTCTCTCTGCAGTGTCCAGTCCTTCTCACTGGACACTCAGAGAAATAATTAGGTTCACTTCTTCCAAAGAGACAATGCACACTGCAGCCTGTTGGGTTAATCTGAGGACTTGCACTTAATTCAATATAACAGCACTGAGATGGTTTATAGTAAAACAAAAAAAATAAGTTTATTAACAAAGAACATAAATGTAAGCGACACTAAGCAGAGATAGCAGAAACAAAGTGATTACAAACAAATAAAATAAAACACACTTTCCAGTGCCTACGACTTAACTTTAGCAAGATTTGCCTAAAAAGCTTTCTCACTTACATCAAGACACCAGCACCTACAGCCCAATATTCACAGAATATGGGTGCTGTCCCCTAAATGATGGATAACTATGGGTGTCTCTCTCCTTATTTTTATAGTCCAGTAAACCTTTGAAATGTGTTCTTTGCAAAGTAGATCAACACAAAGTTCCTCTTCCCTGCTGGGAAGTAGAGGCCATGCTGTCTTCATCATCCTCTGGTCAATTTGCCTTTTTGATTACCTTAATCACTTTGTTTACCTTGGATGTAAATGTATTTCCACTGTCTCTGGCCACACCTTGCTCAAATTACATTGGAGATACAGGCAAACAGATGAAACAACATTCCTTTGTTAACAAATTTGTCTATCTGCTCTACTCAGATTGCTTGGTTGGAACATATTTTAAGAACATATTTTGAGCACACATACATAATGCTTTATACAATGATCATACATTCATCATGCAATAATCTTAATGATCAGTGTGTCTGTACTTTTTATATGATACCTTACAAGACACTGTTTGGCTAAATATACTTAGTCCTGCCATGAATGCAGGGGCTTGGACTAGATAACCTCTCAAGGTCCCTTCCAGTCTTACGATTCTGACTCTGTATTTTGACAACAGAATATGCACTGTGCTGGGTGTGCCCTTTTCCAATTGGCATAAAAGGGCTCTTAGGATCAGAGTCCAGTACAGATGATCTTGGCATTTAACCTGCTCAATTCAACCATGAGGAAAGAGGGGAGGGTAAATGTAGCTTGTCCAAGGGAATGATCAACTCTAAATCCTCTGAATCCAAATTCATTATTTTAATGGACTGTAGGAAGAAATATCCTATGCTAGTAGGGGGCAGTTTGTCTCCTAGTTTGTTAGGGTGATTTAGCATCCTTTGGTGTGAAAGTAAAACTGTAAAAAATATTATTCATTACTATTATTACATTCTATGCTATCACATTTTCCTTTTCCAAAGAGCATAGTAATGGTTATGCTGGTATTTCTTTCACTAATCTGCCCCCTTTTGGGGGCTACAAATGGAGAACTACAGAATTTGGGAAACTCGGGAATTAATGAATAAACACGTTTTTCTCTCTCTCTCTCTCTGCTCTAGAGAGGGCTGCATAGACATCTTTCATAATATACTTTAATTCTGTGCCATACTCCTTTATATTTAATCTTCCTATTTGTGCATAACAGTAGGATGCAATTTGTAATGTTCTTTGTATATGACGAGTAGAGTTTTGGAGCAGTAAACCATTCATAGCTCCTTTTTTGAAAAGGGGAAGGGGCAGAAGTTAAGTTGTTTTTGTTTTGTTTTGGTTTTCCTCCTCCCTCCCCTTATCCCCTCTCCTTTTTCTTCTTCTTTCTTTCTCTTCTTCTATTGCCTACTATTGAAGATAGTCCTTGGTATTTTCCTACAGCAGAGATGTTTATATGTGGTAATTGTGTTTCTGAAGTCAGTATATATCATTTTCTGCTTAAGATGCAGAGAGGATCTGGGAGATAAGTAGTCATAAATGATATTTCATTTCTTTTATTTGAAATCCTGATAGGCTCTTCTTTTTGACAACCTTGCTAATGGATTTTTGGGTGCAGGGGGAAAAAAACCTTACTTTTAATATCATCCATACCTACTGAAGGTTGACATAATTTGCAGTTTTTCAGCCTGCAATGTACTGTGCTGCTTACAATAGCATTGTGATATTTTAAAATGTTACCCCTGCCAAATTTTGGATGAACATTTTAAAAATGTTTTTTGTTTTGCTGACATGAAAGGATGGGAGAGGAATTAAAGGAGGGTGAGGATGGAGGGATTGAGGGCAGAAGATATGTTTATATAACTTTTCTTCTCATTGAGGTCAGATTTTCCTTCACCTCTTCATAGTAGATGCTGGAAGGAGGTACATGAGAAGGGTTTCTTCATCTGGATAACCTAGTTAATGGTGTGGTTAAAGTAGATTGAAGCAGAAAGAAGGAGTTTGCACCATCAACCAAGCAGGAAGGGAATCTGCAAAGAAGTGCTGTTGATTTTAGCCCAGGAAAGGAAGAGGGACTCTCCTCCTTTAAGAGGAAATTAACTCTCCCATTTCCCTTTACTTAACCCTCTTGCTATCAGTGAAGTCACCAGACTATAACATTGCTTTTTTTGTCTTTGAGTTGGCTGGCACTACTGAGGAAACACAGAACAATGAAATAAATCCAACCCACTAGACTAATTTACAGTTACAATAGGAATTCTCACTCAAATACAGGCTATCAAGTAAGATGATTTATACTACAGTATTTTGCTTGTCTATCAGCAATGGCCTGGATACACAATACTGGGGGTTTGTATGGGGAGAGCAACATGACAGTTGAAGTGACAATATTAGTCAGAGTTCTCCGCTATTTGGAGCATTTTGTTGGGGATTTAGATTCTATTTCTGACTCTGCCATTGCACTGTCTGATGCTAGTTATGTCACTTTAATTCTCTGTGCTTCAATTTTCCTTTCCTCAACAGGAGGTAATAGCTATCCACCTTCATAAACCAAATTGAGATCCTCAGATGAAAACAGCTGTACAATTATAGATTATTATTATTATAAATTTAGACTATTGGTTCTGTTTACCAATATTAAATACAAAAGCACATTTTTAAAGACAGCCGTGAAACAAAACTTGTGAAACAATTGAATTTGGCCCCTAATGAATCAGTAGCCAATTTATTTCTTGTGTTTGATTTATTGTTTTAGTAATACAGGGCTCCTTGGGAGGAGTCTAACTTTTTTTTTTCTATAATGATTTTAGACAACTTGGGGAAATGACATTGGACTGCACCCTTACACAATACTGCCTGCTGTTTTTTTTTTTTCCAATCTCATCAGTGGTCAGTTTTTCCTCTCTGCTCCCTGCCATCTTTGTAGTAAATAACACCAAGTCAGATCATCTTTTACCCCTCTACAATTTTGTTTTTGAAAGATATAAAGGTTTCTGTAACAAATTGTGGGCCAGTTTCTGACTCTCTACTCACGCTCATGAAACAAAAGGGGATACTCATGGAATAAGGTACTGCACAATGAAAGAATGAGTGGAAGAACTGGGTTCTTGGGATAGGATTTTCAAAAATGTACAGTGCTGGCCTAAGTCTGCTCTCTTTGAAGTCAACGATAAAATTCCCTCTGACATAAAAAGAAGCACAGTTAGGCCATGGCTGAGCATTCTAATCCCACCCTATATGTTTACTAGCAATAAGTCAAATGTATTAAAAAACAAAACAAACAAACAAAAATATGTCCCCAATCATTTTTCCAGACTTTTTTTAATAGTGAACGGTGCCATTATGGTTTAAGTATCATTCCTGCGCTTATTATGACACAAAATAGCAATTCTTCATATGACAATGCAGTACCACAAACCTGGGGTTGTTTTTTTTGTTGAAAAATTCTGATTCATCAAATCCAAAACTGTATGGTAAAGGATTGGTTTTGACCAATTTTTTAATTTGAAAAAAGGTTTGAAATTGAAGTGTTTCGTTTCAACATTTTCTGAATGGAAAAAAATCAGTTTGGGGTGTTGTTTTTAAATTTCAGCTAATTATGGTCAAACATAAAAAATATAAATGTAAGCTAAGCATTTCAAAATCATCAAAACAAAACATTTCAACTCATCTCAATTTTTTTTTTCAATTTTCAGTTCATAGAAATGTAAAAGATTTTGACTTTTCATCCCAATTTGGGATGACAAAAATGCTTTTAAATTGAAATCTTTCATGGGAGGAGAAAAACTGATCCTATCCAACTATAATGTTATGCATGAGAATATACTGCAGTACCACAGATACCTTGTAACTTATGCTGACTTTTAAATGGCAACCCACTGCACTTAAATAGGCAGGCATTCTGACCACAGCTACCTAGTATGTCTAAAATTCTTGGGAGATATGGATCCAGTGATCTCAGTGGGTAATGAATACTAGATATTTTGATTATGTTTAGTACTCTAGGCCTGTGAGTTCTCCCAAGTTCTCACCTATCATTATGAATGACAACATAATTATGAATGCTCTCCTTGATTCTAACGTGGAGTGAGCATCACCTCTATCACTCACTGGGATAAGATGGCTTTAGCGATTGAAAAGTTGACTTGCTCTTTAAAATACTGTATAAAAAATTCTAGAATCTGCTGGCTCCCCTCCTCTCCCCCTTTCCAGACCCAAAACATGGAGCAAAATCAGTAAATCTCAGGCTTTTTGTTTCTCTTGCATTTGGATGATACCCAGTATCACATCACAAGCTTTTCTATCACGCATGCTAAACCCCAGTGTATTCCAGTGACCCTTTTGTCGTCTTTTTTTTTAACATGCTGATCATCAGAACAAATTGATTTTTGTTTCTTGGATGGCTAAAATCCTCCCAACACTTTCTTCAGCACCAGTGCTGAATAAATCATTGTAATGTTCCCCTGAAGTGAATTGAAAATTAATTTACACAGCCAAGATGATCCTCCTAATAACAGGGTACATGGAATGGGGAAATTGGAAATCATTACCCAGCAAACATTATCTGCATTATTTTTGTAGCTGCTTTAGATTGCATTGTAATAGAAAATTAGGAGACCGGCTGTGAAGAAGTTTAAGAGGGTCCCCTCAAGAGCTCCTGATTCAAAATTGATTCTTTAAGAAAGCATTAAAAAGCTATTGGAATTGATTGTCTGCTAATATAAAGGAAAAACTCTTTGCCACCATTTGAGTTAAAAAAGAGCATCTTCATTCATGCATGTTATTAAAACTACTGGCCTGAAAGCCCCTGTAGAAAGCTAAAGGATATGGATGAGATATTAAAATGGCAATCTTTACCTTATCTGGGATTTAAAGTTAATATGTCGCTTTTATTAATTTAGCAGGAACCATTAGTTAGGATGTCAAAGAGTGGATTTACAATTAAAATGCCATAGAACAGATGTGTCTTTAATAAACAATGGGCCAGGAATTTTTCATTAATCTTCCAAGCATGAGGTACACCCCTGCAAAGAATAAATCCTGCATTTACAATTTTCTTTATTGCTAAGTTTGCTATGCAGCAGCAATAAAAGTCATAGCTGATAACACCCATGATCAGCTCTAGTAGCTTCCAGTGAAATGGGGTGATAGCCGATCAGATTGCCAGCAATTGGCAAGATGGGAAACAACGTTCCCTGGATTAAAGGGAAGTCAGATGAATGACCTTTAGAAGATGTCACCGTATTTAACGTGTGTTATTGTTTTTAAAAATAAATATAGAAATGTAATTTTGTTTCCTGACACTAACCTATTTAAAGCTTGTTATGTCTTTCTGCTTTCAAACACATTTGGAACAAAATTGCCTTGTCTCTTTTAATTTGTGATAAAGGGGAATATTAAGAGCAATGAATAATGAGCAGGAAGAACAATAGTGACCCTATTTTTAATAATATTTTAGCAGCTTTCATACTTTAAAAAAATTACTGAATACAGCAATTTAGCTGCATATGTCTTTTCAAAACTTTTTTAAATTGAGAGAGATGGTGGGTGTGGGATTGTGGGTGGAGAAATTTCTTCAAGATAATTAATGAGGTGAAATTTACTTAGGTAGTACTGCAACAGGCTACAAGTTGATGAAACTTCATGTTAATTGCAGATGTGGGCAGAGGGGGGATGAAAAACAAGAGCAACAGACTAGATGAGCAGACAATATGGAGATAAAAGCAATAGCTCTGGCAGTGAAATGACAAGCCACTAGTAGTGCTAGGGCATCCCATTGATAAGAGCCGCCAGTGTTTATTTATTTTGGATTTTAAATGCCAATGAATGAGAAAATAATCTAAATAAATAAAAAAGGGAAAGACACAGGATGAACTAGCTAAAATTGGAGGGAAAGAGGAATAATCAGGGCAGATATTGTTTATCAGTATACGGTAACAATGGCAGCATATATACTTCTCATACATGGTATTAACCCATACCATATATGTGGGAGCAGGCACTACTTTACAGTTCTTTCCTCCTCTGGGCAGTAGTAACTCTTCCACTGAGTAGTGCCAAAGAGGGAAACAAGGAGGCTAAGAGGGCATGTAGAGGGTGAAAGCATCTGTAACTTCAGCTGAAGTCAGTGGGAACCGTTGGTGTTCAGCACTTCTAAACATATGGTCCCATATAAATGGAGAGTGAAAAAAGGGTTATAATGAAATGCTGTGTGACTGAACGGATATGTTTAGAACATGGCATAGTAGTTACTAGGACTGGTTACATCTCAGAATTTCCATCCCGCAGGAAATTCTGAGATTTCAAAACTTGATTTCATCCTGAATTGGGACAAAAAGTCTGTCTTGGAATTTTTCATAAATGAAATATTTGTTTATTTTTTACCTTAATAAAATGTTTCATTTCAATAGCTGAAATGAAAATTTTCAACCTTATATAAACATTTTGACGATTTTGTCAAAATCTGTTTCTTATTTCTCAGAAGGGAGAACTGCAGCTTATAGGAGCTGAGCAAACGGTATGTTATAAGGACGGTTTTGAAGGAAGAGGTATATTGAGGCCTAATAGAGACAGAGAAAGCCTTCTATACCTAAAGTGGCCAAAAAAGAAACTGCCAGTCCTGAATCTTAAATGGCCAAGGACTATGTGCAGGAGCTGTGTTATCCCCTACAACATTATAAATACTGCTCTATTGGCAGGACCAGAGGCAGATACAGCCAGTTCTGAACATTCTTAAAATGTAACAACATAGCTGCTGACCCGCAAGCACTTAATCTAAGTGGTTTTTTCCAGTGCTGAGGTGACTGTCACTAACGGAACGATTCAGCAATTAGGACAAATGTTAAAAAAACTGACATTCATTAATGAGCAAATACATGTTACCTGCAGGCTACACCTTGAAGTGGGCTTGCCATTCACAAATGTGGAGTAGGAGAACAATGAGGAAAAGGCAGAAGGACTCTTCTGTCACCCATGATAGTTACAAATTAAAAATAGTAGCTAAGCATCTGGCCACCAGTTTGTTGCAAGCCCACTCCAGAGCCTGGCAGCTACACCACAACGCCATCCAGAACCGCCTGGTGAAAGCCATCGCACCGTGCCTTGGGGAGGTCGCCGTGAACTCCACCATCTCCAGGACAGACAGCCAGTTGCAACCTGACGTGGTAGTCACTGATGAGGACCAGAAAAAAATCATCCTCGTCGACATCACGGTCTCCTTCGAGAACAGGACCCCGGCCTTCCGCGAATCCCGAGCTCGTAAGCTGGAAAAATACGCCCCCCTGGACGACACCCTGCAAGCGAAGGGCTACGAGGTGCAGATGGATGCCCTGATTGTCGGAGCCCTGGGCGCTTGGGACCCCTACAATGAGCGTGTGCTGTGGACCTGCGGGATCGGTTGATGTTATGCACGGTTCATGCAGCGCCTCATGGTCTTGGACACAATCCGATGGTCCAGGGACATCTACATCGAACACATCACTGGCCACCGACAGTACCAGGAGGTGTGAGCAGGTACAACATTGTGCATCAACCATGGGAAAGGGACTGAGAGACTTTTTTCATTGGACCATATGAACTGGAACCATAAACTCACTGAACATTAAATCCCACCAAATGAGGGTAGATCCATCCTCATCATGGCATCTGCTCATTATACTCCACACCTGAACATAGCCATTATATGGACAACATACCCCCATATCTCAATGTCTGTACTTTGACCTGTTAAACTTTTACCCCCAATCGGGGAGATTGCAGATTATGTATTCCTTACGCCACCTGCTCCTAAACTGAATTTCACACCCCTTGATAATCTGTACCTTATTCCCTGATAACCAGAAACTTCTATGCCTAAAATCTATACCGTTTTCTTTTTACTTCAACATTATCTTAATAAAATTATTTTCGCTGTGTAAATATGGATAGGGAGACCAAATTGCTGGGTTTGTTTTTTTAAATTCTTAACCTGTTCTATTTCCTGTTTAAAAAAAACCCCCACACCTGCAGTGTAGATGCTAGAAACATGGAGGGGAAGTAAATTAAGTAACTTTTGAGTAAAAAGAAACTGGGTAATGTGTTATACTGTTAACAGGTATTTATTATACTGTAGCACCTACAGTCCCCAACCATGAATGAGGCTCTGGTATGCTAGGCACAGAATGCGCTGTGAGAAACAGTTCCTGCCCCAAACACTTACACTGTAAAAAGACAAAACTTCTCTTCTTCCATCCTTGGTTTTATCATTCCCATTTTACAGATGGGGAACTGATTCAAAGAGATTAAATGACTTGCCCAGGGACACACACGAAGTCTGTCACAGAGCTGCATTTTAAATCCAGATCTGTTAACTTCCAGCTCTCCAATGTGTTAACCACAAGACCATTCTTTCTCTCCTTACATGTACAACTCCCTTTAACATACATCCTCAGCACGTGTGCTATAAATTTACGCTAGCCGGTTCATTTTGGATAATGCTGTAATTCTGTGATGATCCTGTATTTAATGTTGAAAAGTTTATTAAACTGATGGTCACAGGTATGTCCAAGTTCAAGGACACCATAAGAAGATCATTGTGAGAGGGTTTAGGGACACTACCTGTGAACAAGTGGTTAATTCTGGATCAGCTTTCCCCTGCAAGCAAGGGGATGCTGCATCAGTGTGTGAACTGCAAGTGGAATATTACTATTTTAAATATACATTGGAAATATTAATACTATACAATGTTAATCAATAAGGCCTCAAACTTACAATTGGATCTACGCAGATGCTTCAATGGGAGTTTGTGTGGGCACAGGTCTCATCCCACATAGATCACATTGCATGGTTAGGGCTGTTTTTATAACATCCCTGTGCCTAGTTGTATTTGTATAAAAGAATAAAGTTTCTGTTTGTTCTGGGTTGCTAGTAGAATTAGTGTGTATTGAAATTTAGGGGACTAAGGTTATGGGTGTGGTTTTGTTTTGATCATGGAAAGAACCACTGCACTGGGGCAAAGATTGTTACCTAATACCTTGCCTATGGTCAGCATGCATATTTTCCTGATACCTATTTGGTCGGTATTCTGTAAATCAATAGTAAAATGCCCAAAGAACTGCAAAAACTTGCAAAACAACCCAACATAATGCTATTATTTTTCTTTAAATCAGGCCCCAGACATGTACTACATTTGCTATTATTTTATGACATGGGGGGGGAGAAGTATAACTTTAAATACCTAGTATCTGTACTTTTTCTTTTAAACCCCCTCCTATGTTTAAAAAAAATCTTTTTTTACGAAAAAGTGATCTGTGATAAGTTATTATGGCACATACCCTAGGAAAGTGATTTTACAGCTTTCTGCTTCCCTTCCTGTGTTTTTTTATTCTTGTGGCTTAGTTAACTTGGTGGAGCTGGATCTAGGTCTTCCAAAATTATAGGAAGAAGGCATCACTGTTCTCTCCTCCTCCTCTATTTGGGGTGTCTAAACAGCCCTCTTGTTGGCAGCCTCCACTTCTATTGAAAACTTACATCCAGAGTGTCTTTCCATGCATATCTTGGACTTTCAACAACAATGTAGCTTTGCAATTACAAAGCAAATCAGCACCCCCATGTAATTAAAATAATAACATAGCATTGCCTCTTGCCGGTTCCTAATGCCTATCTCTCTCTCACTTCCTCTTTTCTCTTCAGTTATCACTGTGAACAGCTGTGGTCATACATAGGATACACCTGGCAGCTATAAGTATCCAGATGCCAAGCACATCTTCCCAGTACTGGCATTCATTTCTGAGTGTAACTGTTATTCCAAGTGGGGGTTTTGCCTTGGAAGAGTTGATGGTGGGAGAGGGCCTTAGCAGGAATAACTAATGTCCCAAGTAGAATCTATTTCTGAGGTGACAGGTGTTCTGATTAAAAGTGCAAGTGAATTATTGGATTAAGGGATTCCTGGCCTCTCTGGAATCCCCTGATGAAGTCTTTATTAGTTAGCATAGTTCACTTGAGAGAATCTTCAAGCTGAGTTTTATTCCTCTTCCCAACAAATGGAAATGACACCCTGATCAAATCTTTACTGGTGGTCAATAGGTAGGAGTGGAACAACTGAAGAGGTAATAATAATGTTTTCTTTTCCATAGCATTTTCCTTCTTAAGGCACTTTTAAGCCTTATAACACTTCTGTGAGGTAGACAGATAATATTACCCCATTTTTATTTAAAGAGACAGGTAGGCAAAGAGAAGTTAAGTTATTTGCCTATGGACACAGAGGAAGCCTTTGGCAGAGGTAGGAATCAAACATACATCTCCTAACACCCAACCTGTGCATTGCCACAGGCCCATTCAACAAAACTCAAACTTCATATAATTTAGCTGTGAGGAGAACATGACAGTAAGTGTTCTGTGCACCACTAAAACCGGGAAACTTTGCACCTCTTGATCCAAAAATGACAGTATCTGGTAAGTAGCTGAGGAGGCAGATTTTGAATAGTTCTGAAATTATTCAGTTTTATAGCTATCAAGCGCTGCTCATTTATACATTATATACAATTATGTATATACTGCATGGCTGAAGAACTGAACCATACATAAACTGCAAGGATATAGTTCAAGTTGTTTATAATGGCTGTTAAACTTCACGATTGAATTATAGCAAAAGTACGGTAAAGAATCTAATGACTTTGGTGTGCATTTTTCTTCTGGCCTGCTTACATCTGATTTTTCCCTGTAAGACTTCCTAATTTTAGTAAAAAAGAGAATACAGTCCCTTCATTCAAATTATGTCCCCTTTGAAAATATGATGTTTATTCACAGGAACTCTGCAAATAAAATGGTGGGGGTGTACCCATTGGTTTATTGAAGTGGATTATAAAACTATTAAAGAAAAATAACTTGTTCAAAAGAAAGGCAGCAAGTCTGGCTTTACACAATGACTTTTATCCTCCAGGTTTCCCAGAGGACTTTAAAAAGTAAAACTATGCAAAATTCCCCTTTATTGCTTTAAAAATAATAGAAACTTTCATGAAAAATTATGACTGATGATGACATTGTGACAAGGCAACTTCCTGCACTATCTGTATATTAAGTGTGTAAATGGTTTATATATTATTATGGTCCAGGGACTTTATGCAGTCCATGTGGGGGGAGGGTTACCACAGTTCCTCCAGGAAGTGAAAACAGTGGGGGATCATTTAGTCAAATCACTCAGGTTATAATAGCTCCAGAGAGATTCCACCTCCTGGGGAGGCTTGCATATTCTGGCTCATACATGATTCTCTCTAGGCTAGCAGACAAAGAGATGACTTTTTTATAAATAACCCAAGCTTTAACTGACATGGGGCCTTTGTCCTGGTTCCTGATCTAAACACTGATGTGAACTTGTAGCCACAAGAAAAACCTAGGTGTGGGGTGTGAAGGACTGACACTTTCCAGAGCTCGAAGTTGGAATTGGGAGTGATCTCTGATAAGCTTTTTAGCATGTGTATAGGTTCTTTTATTGTTTCTATATGCTTTCTCTGTAATGCTTTATCCTTAAGAATAAATGTGCTTGCTTAGAAGGAGCTGCATGGTAACTGGTAACTATAGGCAATACGCCGGTCATAGTCCTTGGAGAGAAAGCAAACTACAGGTACTGGCCTTTTAGGCAGACTGGCTTGCTGAGGTTATCACAGTGTAAGGCTGGGAGCAGTGCAACCTTGAAATTCTTGGTCAGAAGGGGTGAGACTTGGGTTTATGCTGGGAAGAAGTGATGTCTGGGGTCCAGAAAACTTTGAGTGTCCTTGAGGGACCATGGAGGAGGAAACACAGGTGCAGTTACCCTGAAAAGGTGACAAACATATTACACCTTTAACTCTTTTTCCCATCACCTCTCACGTACTCTACCTGATTGGCAGAAGAAAAATATGGGATTGTGACTCCTTTGCACCTGATCTGCCATCATAAAGGAACCATTAAGCCAGCAACCCAACAGCTGGGGAAATCCTTGAGAGTAAGGGGAGTCTCTGGATGATGTAGAACTGTCTTAACAGCTCTATGTCATGTTTTATAGTAGCCGTTGCAATAGAGATATGTCAGAAGCTTTCCCAGGGAAATGGGACATGGCTGGAGCAATGGGCTATAGACAGATTGGTGCAAGTTAGGGCAGTCCTGTAGTTATTCTAAACTACACCCAGGAACATATTGGCTCCCAGCCACTCCTAAAATAGGAGGGGGTAAATGTGGCACAAAGCAACCTTTGTATCCCTGCTACATCTCTCCAGACCCTGGCACTTGCATCATGCTCAGCTTGGGAGCAGAAATGAACCTGGCCCAGAATGGATGGATTTGTAAGTCTGGCTCTAAATAAAAAAACCTCCTTCTCTGAAGGCCTCTTTCTAGGATTTTACCTTGCCCTTTTTGAAGCCTACAACTCCTTGACAGGGCATGCTGGGGTATCCTTCTAGCTGGTATTCTGCCAGGGATATTCCAGCAACTATTCCAACCTCTGGTCAAAAAGACAGTTCACCAGAGGAGCGGGTTTAGCTGCATTGTGTTCCATCTATTCCAATGGAATGTATAAATTGTAGGCTTCATAATCTGCTGAATGGGAATATGTCATCACTGCATGAAGACTAACTTCAACTCCTTTGGTAGACAGCTGCTAAAGTTTGTGCATTGTTTTGCCAACTCTCCTGAATTTATTGTGTGTTGTAATATTTGATGTGCTCCTTCCCTGCCAATTAATGTTTTTACAATAGATTTCAGGCCTGGTGTATGAAGTACAGAATGTCTGCTGGGCCTGGGTGTTGTGGAATTTTATGCTCACAAAAGATGAGGGGATGCTGAAGACAAATATCACGATTTTCACCAATTAAATGGTGACATTGCACCATGAGCCAATTCAGGCAAAAAATTTGCATTTCACCAGAAGAACTTTGTTCAAACAAAAATGGGGGATTCTGCATAACTGTGTGAGTACCTCATTGCTTTTTTAAACCCTTCAGTAAGGGAGGTGCTAAAAACCAAATTCTGTTCTAATTCTTCAGGCCAGTTCCGCCCCTTCAAAACTTTTCCCCCAAAATTCTGGTGAAAATTACTCTCTACATGCCCCACGTAAGGTTCTGTTTCTTCATATGGGAAAGGATGTATATGTAATTTGAATGATGTTTAAATTCTAAGGTATATGTGCATTTATATTCATTTTCAACTGTATGTCAGAGTCTAAGCTAAGCCACACAGAAAGAAACACTAACATTTTTGCTGTAATGAAGCTTGGCATTTTACTGCCATCATAAAAAATGTGAACTGTAATGCCTCTATGCAGTGTTGTAGTCGTGTTGGTCCCTCAAATAATGCCTCTAGATACTTTTACCTTACACATCTGGCATTGATATAGCAGATTACTAGAGCTCTTGCTGAGCTTGGTAGCTCTGAAGGGTACATACTGTATTTTCATTTAGCTGAGTTGATTTTAAAAAATATCCCACCTATTCACATCCATATCAGGGTGAAGTTCAGCATGGCTCCTGCCATTATGTTAAGGAGTTTAATCGGAATTTCATTATCCTTTCACAAAAGCAGATTTGCAAGAGTGTGACATTAGCCAGCAAAAAAGAAAAGGAGTACTTGTGGCACCTTAGAGACTAACAAATTTATTTGAGCATAAGCTTTCGTGAGCTACAGCTCACTTCATCGGATGCATCGGATGAAGTGAGCTGTAGCTTACGAAAGCTTATGCTCAAATAAATTTGTTAGTCTCTAAGGTGCCACAAGTACTCCTTTTCTTTTTTGCGAATACAGACTAACACGGCTGCTACTCTGAAACCTATTATTAGCCAGCAAGTCTATTTAAATGCCCTATGCTACAAACCTGCAAACACTTACGGCACATCAGTACTTTAGGCACATTGTTGGGTTCATTGGGACTACTCATGTGAGTAACTTGCTGCATGTACTTAGGGGCTGACAAAAAAAAAATTAACTAGCCCTAAAAAATAAAAAATGTTAACCAGGTTTTGCTCATTGAGCATGTTTAATTCTGGCTGCCAAGCACAGAATGCACTTTCTAGTCAGTTCATTACATCTTCCTGTTATGGAATACAGCATTCACCTCTGAGGCAGCATAAAGCACTCAGAAACTTTCCTAAAAGGAGCAGCTGAGGATTCCCCTGACACAAGAGAATCTTCAAATGGTGCAAAGTTGGCATTCCTGCTGTACTACCCATCCTCTCCTCTCTCCCCAGAAGGGTTATGTGAAGGATCAGGAGACAGAGAGGAGATGTGCTAGGGGTGAGAGGAGGCTGGTCAGCATGCACAGCTCTCCACCAGGTCCTAGGCCTCTGGGAATGTAACTTAGAGAAGCCCTAAGGCTATTTAATTACACAGGAGACATTTTTGGCCCTTGGCCAGCCCAGAACTCGAGGTGAATTAGAGCCATTTACTCCCCATCTGTCTTCTGAGCTGTACCAAAAGCCTGAGCCTTCACTGTTTGCTAACACCACTGACTGGTATCCAAGGTACCACGGTTTTCCTCTATCCTAAGAATAAGAAAGAAATGTAACTGCATGAAATCTGTGTTAAAAATATTAACAACTATTCAATGGCAATCAATGTAGCACTATCTGAAGCAAATGTGTGTTTTTGCTGTAGGGCTAATCTCCCAATGGCTAATCCAAAAAACCCAAGGCCATATTTTGCAGAAATTTCACATATGACAAGTAGGTCAAATATCCCTAATTCTTTTGCTGGATCCTGAAATGTCATGTTTACTGACATCAAAGAAATAGGCTCAAAAAGAAATCGATAGGGGTTGCAAAATTTTATAATATGCATATCAAAATATAAAGACTGCGACATGCCTGCATAGTAGCTGTGGCATGTAACTGTGCTGTGTCAGTGATGCCACAGCTGAAAGGCAGGTATATGATATGCCTTTCAATTCAACAGCAGGCATGTTACATGCTGCAAAATGCTGCAGTCTTCCTTTTTACTCCCCTCACTCTATAGATAAGTCATTCCATCCTATTTTGAAGTTACCTCTTGGAAGTAAATTTGCACCCGTTTCTCTAATCTCTCTAATGTATAACATTTCAAAGGATGACAGTTTCTTTTCATACATATTTTCAAGTTTATGCATGCTAAGTAATGGTTCTCATCTTTTGTGACTTCAGAACACTTGTCTCAGGCAACTTCAGACATAATTAATCACACGGGAGTATAATATGTTTAATAATTTTATTTGATTTTGATTAACTCAAATCCTCGAGAGACTGCCCTATTTTCAGTTTAGAAATTCATATAGGAAAACTTATAATAGCCATTATGTATGTGAACACATTTAGTCATCCAGCGCCTCATCAGCTCCATAACACAGAAGAATGGAATGTAGCTCCACCAAAGTACACTTCAGTTGAGCAAGTTTTAGATGAGAGAAATGGAATGAGTGATTCTGTTTGCTAACACTTCATTATGGCTCAACTACACTTTATTTGGAGCATCGCCATCTGAAACCATGATAGACATGTAGATCAGAAGTGTGTAATACAACTAAAAATATCAGTAAAGCATTTTAGCATGTAAAAACCTCCCTGAGGACAAAATCCTCTCCCCTCTTGTGGCAACTTGCAGCAAAATCCAAGTCAACAGGTAATGTGCAGAGGAAGTTCTGAAACTAATCAGGGGTGAGAATTCCCTTCAGTGCTCCTGAATATCATGGAATATCAAGAAGCCACCCTGTACCTACTACTGCAGCAGCAGGGATGCAGCAGTCACCACAATGGAAGAGTTCTCAGCTACATGAGCAGAGGATGCTTGGCTAGTGAAGATCTGTTGCTCTTCGCCTTACAATTTGTCTTGCATTGGCAGAGAAGGCTGAGCAGCATTTGGGCAACTGGGTGGTATTTAGGGTGGCCACAGATGTATCCTCAGAATACAAGACATTGTCTCAGTGGCATTAAGTCTAGACATAGCCCGTGCAGAAATATTAGCTAATAAAACCGGTACCAAACATTGCCACATTCAAAATATCCAGCTCATTTCTGAGTATTCTAGTAAAAGACTAATTCTGATTTTTGGCAAATTTTAATAACAGCTTGCATTCAATTCTGTGTACGATTACAAAATGGAATAAAAATAACACAACTCAGAAGTTTCTCAATAAAATATTGCATTCATTTGTGTATATTGAACAATGTGACAATGTAAATACAGTTAGACTTGCTAGAGAGAAGCAGACTGTGCAGTGTGCCTAATTCACAGTGTACCAAATGCTATTTACAGTGACCATAAAAAGACAAAATTTAGCCTTTATCTATGTCTGTCCTTTTGCCCATTCCCAGCCTCCTTCAGAAGTTTTGTTCTTGGGGAGCTCAGAGTACATATTCTTGCAATTCCTGTTAAATTGACACGTATCTGGAGCTCTGCTTTCATGCTGTTTACATTTGGCCTATTTCTTTAATTTCTCCAAATTGTGGTCATCAGAGAGAAAACCTTCTCTGTGTGAGTAGTGCTGTACAGTATTGAAAAGGTGTAAGAGCTGATTTTCTTCAAGTTCTTGAAGTTGCCCTGTGAAAATGTTAAAGTACCTTTCCTCACTAGTCAGGCAATCCTTTAATTTAGGAGAAGAGATTGGTCTTTTTATGGTGCCAGATTCTTCATAGAGTTTATCCATGTCCACTTATTTCATGCTGCAAGCATGAACAGTTTCAGAAATTTTCCAAAGCTGATGGGCTTTTCAAGAGCTGACTTGGGCACTTTGCAGTGTGAAAGCTGTCTTCAGAGAAGTCATACTTGTCATGCAGATACTTTGCTTTTTCATAAAAGGTTGCAAAGTGCTTTTTTCACCTTCCAGCAATACCTTGAGAGAGTTTCCTGAGTTTACAATTCCCTGTGTTTCCAAAGGACTTGCCCCCTAATCTTTCTCTCCTGCTTCAGAGTGAGTCCATTCATGAGCTCACATACTGACAGAACGCTATAGCACGTGGCTTCCAAAGTCTTAACACAGTGCATGAATAGCTTCAGAAAGAGAAAATATAGTTCAGTCATCTCACTGGCAGTCCCCTCATCCCCAAAGCATTCCCAAATTACTTTGGGATACTCCTCCTCTCCTAAACTTCTGAAATAGCTAATTCGTCATTTCTAGCACTTAAGTAACCTATTGATGTCTGGCAAAAGCAACACGTATGTGGTAACAACATGTCTCAGCAGATTATTCTCTTCTACCTAAACAAACTCACAAATTTCCTTTAATTGTTCTATCCTGGAAGCAGAAATACTAAGATGGGAATAAATCTTTAGAATTAAATATTCTAAATCAACATCAAGTTTTCCTGTAGCATACTTCATTTTGTTACAAAGAATGTGTGCTAACCAGTTGGTTGCTATGATTTCTCTGGCATTTTTAAGTTTCTGGTAAACACTGTTATGCATCCTGTAATTTACACTGGCATTATCAGCTGTATCTCCAAACTAAGATCACAAGCCTTGAGTTTTCCAAGTATTTCTGTGGCAATGACTTGGACATTGTCCTATCACTGTAAGAATCCAAGTGCTGAATCTCCTTTTCAAAACTTAAAGACCTTAAGACTAATGG
Source organism: Dermochelys coriacea (assembly GCF_009764565.3). Lineage (NCBI taxonomy): Eukaryota > Metazoa > Chordata > Testudines > Dermochelyidae > Dermochelys > Dermochelys coriacea. The sequence continues at coordinate 89,095,409 of NC_050070.1, read as the reverse complement.
AAAACACTTTGTTGCTCCCTTATTTGAAGCATCAATAGCCAAAGAGAAATATTGATGATTAGCCTTAATATAGACTGCGTGTATCTGAACTGAATACGGGGCTAAAACATTCCCACTCAATGCTTTTGCCTTGGTTTCTCTGCAAATCTTTAGCCACAGATGAGTCACACTAAATAGTTTTATCAATATTTATGCTACATTTGATGCTTCAGTAAGAATGTTGATGCGTAACAGCATGGAACACTTTGCAAAGTTCAGCAGCAGTCACATTATTGTCATGAGACAACACACTAGCTTTCGAAGAAATTCTGTATATTAATTGAAGTATCGGCACTGAATTCTGTTTGTGCTTTTCAGATGAAACATGCTGATTCAAATCCCCTTTTCTACATTACACTTACACAGGCCACAGAATGCATGTTGCTCTCAGTTTCTATTTTTATCAATGAACTCATATATTCTTTTGACTTTTTGGGATTGAACAATGTCTTGCATTTTTATAGTCATGGTGACTATAAACAAACTCCAAGATGATGTTGACTTTATAGAATCACAGGACTGGAGGGGACCTTGAGAGGTCATCTAGTCCAGTCCCTGCACTCAAGGCAGGACTAAGTATTATCTAGACCATTCCTGACAGGTGTTTGTCTAACCTGCTCTTAAAAATCTCCAGTAATGGAGATTCCACAACCTCCCTGAGCAATTTATTCCAGTGCTTAACTATCCTGACAGTTAGGAATTTTTTCCTAATGTCCAACCTAAACCACTCTGGCTGCAGTTTATGCCCATTGCTTCTTGTCTTGTCCTCAGAGGTTAAGGAGAACAATTTTTCTCCCTCTTCCTTGTAACTTTTTATCAATCACAGTAGAGAACAGTTTTATCACAGTTTGAGGGAACACTATGTGTATGAGAAGTGGTGTAGTCCTGAATGAAAAAAGTACTGGTACTTCCAGAACAGTATGAGGCTGCTCTGGCCTGTGTGACCCCAATCCTACTGGAGTGACCTCAGAGGATTTCATTTTGCAGAGTATGCCGCCCCATCTCACCCAGCTAAAAATCTGTTATATAAAAGGTCTGCAAACACAAATGATCAGCATTCTATCCAATAATGGTGAGGTGGTGGGAGAAACATGAGTAATCACTAGCAGTGGCAATGGCTAAGTGCTAATACTCTTCTGGAGAAAAAGCACATCCTTCTAAAACTACGCATTTGGAGGAAGAGGAATTATTTAATGAAATAAAATGGGCCTAACTAGAAAAAGCGGTTAAGCTAAGGAAGAGAGAAGCTAGACTGAATATCTAGAATAGGTGATCTTAATAAGTCTCTTCCATCTCTAGATTCTATGGTATAAACTCAAAACAAAAAAAAATGGCTTTTCAAACTGTTGCAATCTCACATGAAGCCCTCATGCCCCTTTATTTGCAATTGCTCCACTTACGGTTATGAAACCACAGAAGTGTTTATATCACCCACACTGAGGTGCAAATTTCTTCTGATAAAAGATTACTACCCACAGCCACAATTACTCACTTAATGGCCCAGTTCTATAATCCTTATTCATGGGGTTAGACTTGTATTGAACTTAGAGAGTTTGAATTTGTTAGGGATTGCAGGATGTCATCTCTGGAGGAAGTAATTTTGCTTTTCCAGGGAGTTATATGTATCAGTTTAGCTTTCCACTAACTTATCAGAGAATTCTACAGACCATATGCCATCTATGTATTTTGCAGATCTTCAGAGAATCTTCTGAATGTTTCCAGATGGTGTGTGGCCCTCTGTACCTCAGAGTAGCACCCTGGTATCCCCATATTCACCATTGTGATATGATTGATATGTTTTTTACAAGGTATGTCTTGGGAGGTGTCATTTTAAAAGTCTTGATCTATTGAACATTAATGTCCTGTTGGATTGTAGGGGCTGTCATTGTATGTGGAGTTATGAAGTTTTGCTATGTGTGTGTTTCTGAAATATGTGTACTCACAACTAGCCTTTTAGGTACAACAATAGAGTAGTCAGATGTGCTGATGGCCCATTAAAGAGAATTCACTATCCCAAGAACTGTATACAATGGACACTTCTCAGAGGGGGCATGTAGACAATGGAGACTACTTGACCCATGTCATAGCAAAAGATCTTTCCAGCAAGCTGGAAGAAATGTCACTCCCTCTACAAGTCAACACCTGGAAACACATCTGGGACAAAGATTTTGAACTGGGGAGGGTGGCCCTGGGCTGCTGGAGAGATCCAGTCTGTGTATTGAAGATTTGCTACCTGTTTGTACCATCTATCAGGGTGAGACACTGCTTGATTCAAACCCTGTTTAGTTTATAGAACTCGGATTGCACATTTAATTTAATTTCTTAATTAACCAACTTTGATCTCTATGCTTCCACGCAGTGTGCAGTGGCAGCCAAAAAAGCAAACGCAATGTTAGGAATCATTTAAAAAGGGATAGAGAATAAGATGGAAGTATCTTATCGCCCTTATATAAATCCATGGTAGGCCCACATCTTGAATACTGCATACAGATGCGGTCCCCTCATTAGAAAAGGTTCAGAAAAGGGCAACTAAAATGATTAGGGGTTTGGAACGGGTCCCATATGAGGATAGATTAAAGAGGCTAGGACTTTTCAGCTTGGAAAAGAGGAGACTAAGGGGGGATATGATAGAGGTATACAAAATCATGAGTGGTGTGGAGAAAGTGAATAAGGAAAAGTAATTTACTTGTTCCCATAATATAAGAAGTAGGGGCCACCAAATGAAATGAATGGGCAGCAGGTTTAAAACAAATAAAAGGAAGTTCTTCTTCACTCAGCGCACAGTCAACCTGTGGAACTCCTTACCTGAGGAGGTTGTGAAGGCTAGGACTATAACAGGGTTTAAAAGAGAACTGGATAAATTCATGGAGGTAAAGTCCATTAATGGCTATTAGCCAGGATGGATAAGGAATGGTGTCCCTGGCCTCTGATTGTCAGAGGGTGGAGGTGGATGGTAGGAGAGATCACTTGATCATTACCTGCTAGGGGCACCTAGCATTCGCCACTGTCAGAAGACAGGATACTAGGCTGGAGGGACCTTTGGTCTGATCCAATATGGTCAGTCTGATGTTCTTATGCTTGCTACTTATAATCACTTAAAATCTCTCTTTCTGTAGATAATACATCTGTTCTATATTTTACCTAAAATAGTGTGATTTGGTTGAAGTGCTTAAGAAATCTCACCTCCGTGTACAGAAGCTAATGTGTGTCCTCTCCACATCGACGGAGCAGTGGATTGGGTAATGAACTTACACTGGTCTGGCTTCTGATCAGGGCAAGATGGCATATTCTGGGGGTACAAGGCTGGAGAGCTGGGGGAATTGGCTGTCTATTGTTGGTTCATGAGTGGCTAGGAGAAGCATTCATGTAACTCAGTTGGGAGTGCCCTTGCCTGTAGATGTCTGTGCAACTGCAACACCTAACAGAGATTTATAGCTTGTCACAGCATCGTACCATCGAAAAGTTAACCCAGGTTGGTGGGACAGAGGGTCCAGTGGTCCCACAGTTCAGGCTGCACCCTGGGAGCCCCTCCACAGTATGGATGTTATGGATGGCAGCACCCAAAGCAGAATTTTAGGCTTGTAGTTTTGAGGCTGTTTTTATCATTTACTATGATTTTTCCCCATTTTCTGGCCCCTTAATCATGTGGGAGCCTAGGACCTATAAGTCACTCTTCTTAAATAGGCCTAACAGAATGTTGACTTAGTTAATTTGGGCCTTAAAGGGGAACACAGTAAACTGGATTCCATGGGAAATATATAAAGAAACATTGTATCATTTTAAATTTTTTTTTTCCGCAAGAGCACCTAAATACTCTTTAGAAACAGTGAAAACATAATGGACTAGTTTCCAACTTGACTTGATTGCTGTGAACAACTTCTGCCTTTCCAGAAAAAAATTCTTTCCATCATAAAGTTTTTTAAGTCTCACACGCATGAACTTCAAAGACAAAGAGAGAGAAAGAGAGAGAGAGAGAGAGAAAGGCCTTTGTCTTTACATCTTAATTACAGCTGACTTTTTCCTCTCAGCTCTGAGCCAAGCTATGCCAAGAGAGTGGGGAGATAAATGTGTGTGCTGTAAGTTTGACATCTAATATCTGCTACTGAAGTTTTGGGATCTGATTTAGTGCCTCTATCGGAGGGTTTGAAAAACCTAAGTCTTTCATCATCTTTTAATAAATTCATTTTCAGCCACGCAATTTACCTTTTTGTCAGTTTTATGATTCAGAACAATGGGCTTTTTTTAGTTATGTAAGTTTTTGGAGCTGTTTCCCTTTTCTTTCATATTTATAAACAGCATGCCACTGTTCAGTAATTTGCAGAGTGGTGAAGCAGGAGTCATTCATAGCTCCCAAGTCTAGTATGCACTACCATGATTCCTAATTACAGTGAAGGTGACTATTTGCCTTTTTAACTCTGCAGAGAAGTTGGAAGAAGCTGGTTTTATCTAGGATGCATTTACTCCTTTGTTCTGCCAGGGCAAGATCTAACAAGATGCTGATAGTCCTTTAATAATTAGAGGTTTCAGAGTAGCAGCCGTGTTAGTCTGTATTCGCAAAAAGAAAAGGAGTACTTGTGGCACCTTAGAGACTAACAAATTTATTAGAGCATAAGCTTTCGTGAGCTACAGCTCACTTCATCGGATGCATTTGGTGGAAAAAACAGAGGAGAGATTTATATACACACACACACAGAGAACATGAAACAATGGGTTTATCATACACACTGTAAGGAGAGTGTGTATGATAAACCCATTGTTTCATGTTCTCTGTGTGTGTGTGTATATAAATCTCTCCTCTGTTTTTTCCACCAAATGCATCCGATGAAGTGAGCTGTAGCTCACGAAAGCTTATGCTCTAATAAATTTGTTAGTCTCTAAGGTGCCACAAGTACTCCTTTTCTTTCTTTAATAATTAGCTTATTCATAGATGGCCACTCCAGCACCACTGCCCCAACCCCACCCCTTCACACAAGGAATGTGAGATAAGAATAGAGTGAAAAACAGACATGAAGATATAGACAGTTCATAAAATTGAACTGGAATTCATAATGGATACCTAGACAGATTACCTAAATTGTCACACACAATCTCTGTGTTTAAAAAAAAAAAAGAGTTGTTTGATCCAGAAACTAAGAATTAACAATTGCTTCTGAAACACCTCAGTGTGAACTAATGTGATATCTTTTAGTCTCTTTACTTTTAACATGTTGTGCACATGGTATATCTAATCATTATAAAGTGGGTTTTTTATTAAAAAAAAAAAAGAAGGGGAAATGGCCTTTATTCCGTACTGCTACTTATGGTATATAAAGATAGTGCCCTGTGTTCTTTCCTCACTACCAAAAGAAAAAACAAAAACTACTGGGCCTGATTAGATGCAACATTAAATTGAAATAACACCATAGTGAATCAGGAACCTTATGTTTGTTTGCTATACTCAAAACTTCAAACTCTGAGTACTCTGTTGCTAGAGGGCACTTCCCAGGATTGGAAAGCATTGATCGTGTTACTTTAGATTGACACTTCCCTTCAACTACTCAGTCTTCTATTGAGCTTCACATAGTCCAAAACACCTTTTAAAGGTCTGTATTCTCTGTAGTCTCAAAACAAGGGGTGTGTGTGTGTGTGTGTGTGTGTGTGTGTGTGTGTGTGTGTGTTTATGAGGAGGAATTATCTTCAGTGTAAAAGGACTAGTGATGGGAATAAAACTTTGATTTTTTTAAAATTCAAATTGCACATGGGCTCATGAATAGAATGTATCGCTAACTATAAAATGGATTTATTTCCAGAAATCCTTTTTGTTTTAGCTGGAGGAATTTTGGAATGATACAGTGCTTAGCAAAAGCTAAATCAAAGCATTTTTCATATAATAAAATATTTCTCTGCACTTTTTCACATTTCTACTGCAGTTCACCACATATGTACCAAGGCAGTATAATCACACTCATATTTACAGTTCTATTCATTAACAATTAGACTTAGGATCATATTTTGACCTTCAGTTTTTGCACTAGGTTTCCATTATAGTAAATGACAGCACCACAGGGCATCCATGGGTGAAATTAAGAACTCGCTATACAAATATTTCTCAACCAATAAGAGTGGAAGATTTACTCCTGTCTAAAAAAAAAAAAATCTAATTCTAAGCAATATAATGAGGACTTTTAGGGGTCTATTCTCCAGTCAATGCACATTCATAACTCCAGTAAATGTTATTGGAAAATATGTACTCAGACTGGAGAATAGGTCCTTTAATCATAGAGAACTTTTTTAAAAATCACCCTTAAGTTTATCACACAGCAGCTATTTTCCCTTTAACCACATATTTGAAGCTATTTTAGTCTTGGGTACTGTAGGAGAAATAAAATCTAGTCACAAAATTCCCCACTGAATTTGAATCACAAGTTTAAAGAATATCCTGAAAATAATTGCTAGACACAACTATTTCTGTGTTGTTCCGTGCATACTTATATAAAGAATATTGCATGGATGTAGCAGAGGACACAGTTTGACCCATTATGCTTCCTAACACAACTTCACACAGGTGTGCTCTGGGAGAAAAAGGACTGGCAGAAATGTAGGAAGTATTTGTATCCCTTTGTTTTCTAACGTGCCACTTTATGTTTAAGAATTAATCTATGTATTGTTTCCATGTCTGTGTTTTATCTCATTTTCCTAAATAAATAAATTAAAATAAAAACAACAAATCTATATCCGGGGAGTGAGCGAGCAACAAAACTCTTCAGAGGCATGTATAGAAATTTGGTAATTAGCCACTTTTCTTCTCTTAGGAGAGAGGATTCCTAGCTTAGCAAACCGCATACTGCAACAATCTCAAAAACTATTTGATTAGCTTACATCCCACATATCAAATGACAAGGAAAATAACCGAGGTTGTGTAGCCTCAGCAATTTTTGTGGGCAAAATGGCATACCCTCCCTCACAAGGTATCATCATGCAGTCCTGCTCGCAAAAACACTTTAAGCAGGAAAATGCTAGAAGGGCAATTAAGTTACATCTCTCTGTTTAGCCAGCACATTCTGAACATTTCTCTCTTCTATGCTGGTAGAATACATAGATATTTGTAGTCTACTGCATACGTTTGAAGGCCACTAGGTTAAAAAAAGACACATTTCTGCACATACCCAGAGAGACTTTCCATTGATTAGATACTCGACTCTGTAATTCAATTGTGTATTTACAGTTCAATATCTCTTGTATTGCTCTGTATGGAGTCTGTTATCTCTTCACTAAAAATAAATGTGCCAAATGCTGATAGAATATGATATCTTATAGAAAGTTTACTGAGAAAAGAAAGTGATTGAATAATGGGAGTGAAGGCTAGAAAGGCTAATATACTTGTTAGTCGTCTTTCAGAAACAAGGGTCTAAGTCAAAGCCCAGTGAAGTCATAAGGAGTTATTCTATACACTTTGGTTTTTTTAGTTTGTTTGTTTTTTAAGGCCAGAAGGGAACAGATCATCTAGTCTGACTTTCTGTATATCACAGGCCATTAATTTTTCATTCAATTTCCCTTGTGTTGAGCCCAATAATTTGTATTTGAAAAAAAGTATATGTTCAAGAAAGGCATCTGGTCTTTATCTGAAGACATCAAGAGATGGAGAATCTACCATTTTTCATGGTAGATTGTTCCAATGATTAATCACCCTCACTGTTAAAAAAAATTGTTCCTGATTTCTAATTTGAATTTGTCTGGATTCAGCTTCTAGCCGTTGGTTCTTATTATGCCTTTCTCTGTTACATTAAAGAGCCCTTTAGTACCGTATAATCTCCTCATGAAGGTATTTATACATTGTAACCCAGTCACCTCTCAGTCTTTTCCCTCAGCTAAACAGAATGAGCTATTTGAGTTTCTCACAGTAAGGCATTTTCTCCATCCTTCAGATCATTTTTGTGTCTCTTTTCTGCCCACACTACAATTTTATCAATTTCCATTTTTAAATGTGTACACCAGTGCTGTCCTCAGTAATCCAGTAGTGGTCTCACAAATGCTGTGTTCAGAGGTGGAAACACCTCCTTACTACTCCTTACTGGTCCCCTTTTTATACATTCAATTAATCAATTAGCCGTTTTTGCCACAGCATCATCCTGGGAGCTCATGTTCGGTTGTTTGTTCACTATGGCCACCAAACTCCTTTTCAGAGTCACTGCTTCCAAGAATATAAGGCTCCATTCTGTAGGAGTGGCCTGAATTCCTTATTCCAAGGTGTATGAACTTGCAATTGGCTGTATTGAAACACATTTTGTTTGAATAGGCTCAGCTTTCCATATGTTCCAGGTTGCTCTGTACTACTGGGCTTTGGACCAGGTCAATTACATTTCTCAGTTACAGTCCAAGTGCTGATACTGTGGACATTATTTAATGATGTTCCCATCTCCCTCTCCTTAGCTTAAAGATGAATCTGTGTCAGACCCTAATGCCGTATGTCAGGGTGCCTTCCCCACTCTGAACTCTAGGATACAGATGTGGAGACCCTCATGAAAGACCCCCTAAGCTTATTCTTACCAGCTTAGGTTAAAAACTTCCCCAAGGTACAAACTTTGCCTTGGCCTTGAACAGTATGCTGCCACCACCAAGTGTTTTAAACAAAGAACAGGGAAAGAGACCACTTCGAGACGTCTTTCCCCAAAATATCCCCCAAGCCCTACACCCCCTTTCCTGGGGAAGGCTTGATAATAATTCTCACCAATTGGTACAGTTGAACACAGACCCAAACCCTTGGATCTTAAGAACAATGAAAAAGCAATCAGGTTTTTAAAAGAAGAATTTTAATTAAAGAAAAGGTAAAAGAATCACGTCTGTAAAATCAGGATGGAAAATACTTTACAGGGTATTCCGATTCAAAACACAGAGGATACGGCTCTGGGCAAAACCTTAAAGTTACAGAAAACAGGAATAAACCTCCCTCTTAACACAGGGAAAATTCACATAAAACAAAAGATAAACTAATCTGCCTTGCCTGGCTTACCTATACTGGTTGAAATATTGGAGACTTTGATAAGGATGGGTTAGAGAAGATGGATTTCTGTCTGGCCTCTCTCAGTCCCAAGAGAGAACAAACACATAAACAAAGAGCACAAACAAAAGCCTTTCCCTGAAATATCTGAAAGTATCTTGTTCCCTTATTGGTCCTTTGGGTGAGGTGCCAGCCAGGTTAGCTGAGTTTCTTAACCCTTTACAGATAACACGATGTTGCCTCTAGCCAGGAAGAATTTTATAGCACTGTATACAGAAAGGTCGTTACCCTTCCCTTTATATTTATGACATCCTATTAGCACCAGATCTGAGCTCCACTGGAAGTCAGAGAGCACACAACTGAAAAGGAAATAAGGACAACTGGCTGGCACAGCTGGGTTTAAGTCTAGTACAGTTGGCTAAAAATTAGGGTTCTCAAGTGATTAAAAAATTAATCGTGATTAATCATGCGGATATTTTTGAATGTTTACTACATTTTCAAATATATTAATTTCAGTTACAACACAGAATACAAAGTGTACAGTGTTCATTTTATATTTATTTTTATTACAAATATTTGCACTGTAAAAAAAACAAAAAAAATTTATTTTTCAAATCACTTCATACAAGTACTGTAGTGTGATCTCTTTATCATGAAAGTTGAACTTACAAATGTAGAATTATGTACAAAAAACCCCTGCATTCAAAAATAAAACAATGTAAAACTTTAGAACCTACTAGTCCACTCAGTCCTACTTCTTGGTCAGCCAATCACTCAGACAAACAAGGTTGGTTACAATTTGCAGGAGATAATACTGCCTGCTTCTTGTTTACAATGTTACCTGAAAGTGAGAACAGGCATTCTCATGACACTGTTGTAGCTGGCATTGCAAGATATTTATGTGCCAGATGCGCTAAAGATTCATATGTCCCTTCATGCTTCAACCACCATTCAGGGAGGACATGCTTCCATGCTAATGATGGGTTCATAGCTTGATAACAATCCAAAGCAGTGCAGACTGAAACATGTTCATTTTCATCATCTGAGTCAGATGCCACCAGCAGAAGGTTGATTTTCTTTTTTGGTGGTTTGGGTTCTGTAGTTTGTGCATCAGAGTGTTGCTCTTTTAACACTTCTAAAAGCATGCTCCATACCTCATCCCTCTCAGATTTTGGATGGCACTTCAGATTCTTAAACCTTGGGTCGAGTGCTATAGCTAGTTTTAGAAATCTCATTTCTGTACCTTCTTTACATTTTGTCAAATCTGCTGTGAAAGTATTCTTAAAACGAACATGTGCTGGGTCATCGTCCGAGATTGCTATAACATGAAATATATGCAGAATGCGGATAAAACAGAGCAGGAGACATACAATTCTTCCCCAAGGAGTACAGTCACAAATTTAATTGACGCATTATGTTTTTAATGAACACCATCAGCATGAAAGCATGTCCTCTGGAATGGTGGCCAAAGCATGGAAGGAGCGTACGAATGTCTAGCATATCTGGCACGTAAATGCCTTGCAGTGCTGGCTACAAAAGTGCCATGCAAATGCCTGTTCTCACTTTCAGGTGACATTGTAAATAAGAAGCAGGCAGCAATATCTCCCATCAATGTAAACAATACTTGTTTGTCTTAGCAGAATTTGGCAAAATTGGAAGTGGGACTGAGTGATGTGTAGGCTCTAAAGTTTTACACTGTTTTGTTTTTGAGTGCAGTTATATAATTAAAAAAATCTACATTTGTAAGTTACGCTTTCACAATAAAGAGATTGCACTTCGGTACTTGTATGTGGTGAATTGAAAAATATTTTCTTTTATCATTTTTACAGTGCATATATTTGTAATCAAAAATAATAATATATAAAGTGAGCACCCACTTTGTATTCTGTGTTGTAATTGAAATCAATATTGAAAATGCTGAAAAACATCCAAAATATTTAATAAATTTAAATTGGTATTCTATTGTTATGTGTGATTAATTGCGATTAATTTTTTGAGTTAATTGCGTGAGTTAACTGCGATTAATTGACAGCCCTACTAAAAATATTAAGATGCAGTGTAGTAGATGATATATTACTTCATTGTCAAATGTACAAATGCCAGCAGCAGCTGGGAAGAGAACAGGGTTCTAATTACAGATTTCATCAGTCTGAGCTAAGCAGAAGCAAACCTCCTTCCCAGCTTTGAAAGCTGCAACTTGTTTGGAGGAACATAATGAATTAGGGTGACAGCAAGACATTATATGATGCAAACAGATGTTGCACGTTAAGGCGTTCATCAAATGCACTTTAGCTTTTGACATGTTCATGTGGAAACATCAAAACTTTGAATCTCTAGTGTGACTCTTCACAGAGCTATGCATGTGCATAATCAGACGTGTCTTTACTTGGGATGTATAACCTATAGTCAGGAAGAATCTCTCAGTTCTCATCTTCCTTCCTCTGTAGAATTATTAGGATTTTAGATAGTCTTCCTCTTCCTCCAAATGCGTAGTTTTAGAAGGATGTGCTTTTTCTCCAGAAGAGTATTAGCACTTAGCCATTGCCACTGCTAGTAATTATTCATGTTTCTCTCACCACCTCGCCATGCGGGAGTTCCGGAGTCGATGGCAGAGCTACACTAGACGTGATAAATCGATCCCCGATAGATAGATCACTACCCACCGATCCGGGTAGACATGGCCTAAGTGATATATACATTCAGTCCAGGAGGTAAGGTGGAAGTTGTCTCCTTTTCCAATACCTTGCTTCCATTGTTTTAAAGCTTAATGCAGGTATGTGTGTCTCAGTGCTACTGGTGAGCATCTCCAGGGGTTCTATAGTCTATGCACAGTTTTGACTGCTAGTAGTCAGGGAGATGTTTTAGGAGTATAGGACCAGATTCTTAAGCCAGGTCACAACCCTTTCACTCTCCTCAGATGATGCAAATGGGACATATGCAATAAGAACAGCCTAGCAGAAAGTATAACTAGCATGAGGACTAACCTTCAGAATCAGAGATCCATAATCATTTCCTCTCTCGCCTGTGCGGAGTGGAGCTCTGGTGCAAGGGAGAGTCTGTCTCATAGACTACATGAAGCATCTCCTGCTTGTTTAGTCTGTAAATTAAATTGTGGTTTTGGAGCAATAAAGTGAAACACACAAAACATGAAGACCTCTTGCTTGCTGTGTTCTGGTGGGAGGAGCTGGAGGGAAGCTGATAACAACATCTTAGTCTTATATCATAAACCGATTCTAATATAGCAGCTATCTGCCATGGTCCATGATTAATATGCCCTCTCTTTAAGGATATTTTTTTTAAAATAAGGAGTCATAACTTTTAAAATCAAATTTAAAAATTACAAACAAAATCTTTAAAAATAAAACATTAATAATATTTGGAAACAAAAGCCCTTAGAGTGGTTTTATGGTGCACTGTAATATGCTGTATGAAAACCTCTTTTTTAATCCGAGACAATGCAAATGAACACTGAATGCTCTAACCACCTATTAGTTTCTTCAGCAATTACAGGCAGCTATCTATCTATTCCTCGTAGAACAGTCTGAATCATGGAGTGCTCCTCTAGCTACTAATAACAAATGATCCAGTCCCAGGATGCCTCCAGATACTGCATTTACAGGTTACAGATGGGGGAAAAAAATTAATTAATGAAAATCAAATTGATATAGTTTTTTTTTTTAAAAAAAGAGATGGTTCCTGAATCTTTAAAAACAAACAAACAAAACACTAAGATGATGCATAAAGTATTTGCTGTATCTGGGGATACACATACCAAACAAATGCTTTAGTGTATTTTGAGATGGAGATATTTAAAAGCTGTGCTGTTCCAGTGCATGTAGATTTTGATTAACAAGGATTTTATTAATTTATATAAGTGTAACATGTGATACTGATTTATAAATAAATATAAAGATATGAGTTATCCTTGCAGTTGGGTGAAACTAGTTCCCTGCCGTTAGTTTATTTATGGTCTGACTGCCCCTTCTGTAGAAATAACCAGGAAATACCAAGGAAAACTCTGAGGATTACTCTGTGGAGGTCTGCTAGGATCATTATATTGGAGAAAGGAGGATTTGCCCACTGCTAACCATTCCTAGTACAGGCAATGGATTTGAGCTGCAAGATGCACAGGAGGCCCTGTGTGTCCCTGATGGCTCTGGGGCCCACTGTTTACCACACACAAACACCTGATCCCCAGCAGCATGACTGTATCCTTACAGATGGTCCCCAGGTGGGTTCTTTTCCTTATTGAGTCATGTGAAGCTTGTATTTGATGCTAAAATTATTTTTATTTAAATACTACATAACTTGAGCAATAAAAGAATGGTGGTGACAGCAGCTTGCATGCCAGAGATCTGCCATCCAAAAATGTAGGATGACTCTTTGTCCCTGAAGCCACCTCTAACCTCCTTACATAAAAATAACAGCTACTTTATAGAATCATAGACATGTAGGACTGGAAGGGAACTCAACAGATCATCTAGTACAGTGCCCCGCAGGACTAAGTATTTGGATGAGGGGAAAGCAGTGGATGTGTTATTCCTTGACTTTAGCAGAGCTTTTGTTACAGTCTCCCACAGTATTCTTGCCAGCAAGTTAAAGAAGTATGGGATGGATGAATGGACTATAAGGTGGATAGAAAGCTGGCTAGATTGTCGGACTCAACGGGTAGTGATCAATGGCTCCATGTCTAGTTGGCAGCCGATATCAAGCGGAGTGCCCCAAGGGTCGGTCCTGGGGCCGGTCTTGTTCAATAACTTCATTAATGATCTAGAGGATGGCGTGGAATGCACCTCAGCAAGTTTGTAGATGACACTAAACTAGGAGGAATGGTAGATACACTGGAGTGAAGGAATAGGATACAGAGGGACCTAGACAAATTAGAGGATTGGGCCAAAAGAAATCTGATGAGGTTCAACAAGGACAAGTGCAGAGTCCTGCACTTAGGACAGAAAAATCCAATGCACCGCTACAGACTAGGGACCGAATGGCTAGGTATCAGTTCTGCAGAAAAGGACCTAGGGGTTACAGTCAATGAGAAGCTGGATATGAGTCAACAGTGTGTTTCCAAGAAGACTAACGGCATTTTGGGCTGTTTAGGTAGGGGCATTGCCAGCAGATCGAGGGATATGATCATTCCCCTCTATTTGACATTGGTGAGGCCTCATCTAGAGTACTGTGTCCAGTTTTGGGCCCCACATTACAAGAAGGATGTGGAAAAATTGGAAAACGTCCAGCGGAGGGCAACAAAAATGATTAGGGGACTGGAACACATGACTTATGAGGAGAGGCTGAGGGAACTGGGATTGTTTAGTCTGCAGAAGAGAAGAATGAGGGGGGGATTTGATAGCTGCTTTCAGCTACCTGTTTTCAGTGGTAGCAGATGACAGAACAAGGAGTAATGGTCTCAAGTTGCTGTGAAGGAGGTTTAGGTTGGATATTAGGAAAACCTTTTTCACTAGGAGGGTGGTGAAGCACTGGAATGAGTTACCTAGGGAAGTGGTGGAATCTCCTTCCTTTTGAGGTTTTTAAGGTCAGGCTTGACAAAGCTCTGGCTGGGATGATTTAGTTGGGGATTGGTCCTGCTTTGAGCAGGCGGTTGGACTAGATGATCTCCTGAGGTCCCTTCCAACCCTGATATTCTATTTTCTAGACCATCCCTGACAGGTTGTTGTCTAACTTGTCCTTAAAAACCTCCAGTGATAGAGAGTTCACAACCTCCCTAGGTAATTTGTTCTGGTGCTTAACCACCCTTACAGTTAGGAAGTTTTTCCTAATGTCTAACCTAAATCTACCTTGCTTCAATTTAAGCCCATTGCTTCCTGTCCAGTCCTCAGTGCTTAAGGAGAACAATTTATCACCCTCCTCCTTATAATAACCGTTTGTATTCTTGAAGACTGTTATGCTCCCTTCAGTCTTCTCCAGACCAAACAAGCCCAGTTTTTTCAATCTTTCCTCATAGGTCATGATTTCTAGACCTTTAATTATTTTTGTTGCTCTCCTCTGGACTGACTCTAAATCTTTCCTGAAAGTGTGATGCCCAGAACTGGACACAGTACTGCTGTTGAGGCCTTATCAATGCCTTAATCTCCTATCAGTGTGCAGTATCAAAGCAAAATGCCTGCTTATCAGAGCTTACCTTTCCTGCTTCATGTGTGCCAGAGTCAAAGTGCTGGAATGGGCTAGACCTCTCTGGAGTCAAAAATAGGTCTTGGCTTGCCATACCACCGGACAACCCTGTCACATGTCTCACCTCCTCCTTCAACTCCACTTCCTCATCCACCAGTTGGCTCTCAGTGTTGACTCCACTGGTCACTGCCTCCAGTCTCCCCAAAGTATCCAGGGAGCTCTTGGTGGTGAGGTCACTGCCAAGGATGGTGTGCAGCTCCTCATAGAAATGGCATATCTTCAGTGCCATACCAGAATGACAGTAATGTCAGTTCCTTGTCTTCTGATACACCTTCCTCAGCTCCCTGATCTTAGCATGGCATTGCTGTGTGTCCCTTTCATGTCCCTTCTGCTTCATGACACAGACTCAGCATATCTAACAGCTCTAGTGTGCTCCACGTGGAAGAACGTCTGCTGCGGAAAGCCAACATGGTTAGCTAGGAAGATGCTGTGTGAACAGTCTACTTTGAGCAAACAGGAAGAGGAATTTCAAAAATTCCCAGGCCTTTAAACATAGAAGTGGCACATACCTGTGTACTAGCAGGGTACCAGAGTTCAAACTGTTGACCAAAGCAGTCATGGTGGGCAGTGTGGGATACCTCCTGGAGGCCACTTAGGGTGACATAAGCAAGCGCAGTGTCTACACTGATGTTGCGTCGCTCTAACTACATCACAAAAATCTCTATGCTGAGATTGTTGAGGTGATTTTATTTTGTCAGCATAGAGTTACATTAGCGGGAGAAGTTACATTAGCGGGAGAAGCATTTCAGTGTGTACACCTCCCCTGTTTTGTTGATGAAAGCTGACTTTTTTCAACAAAACTGTGTAGTGTAGACAAGGCCTTATTCTTGTGGGAATGTGGGAAGGGGCTACATAAGGTGAGTCTTTCCCTCCCTATTCACACAGTCTGGACAGGGGTCAGGAAAAATTGCAGTCCCTGCACTTGGACTAGCACAGACACTTCTCCCATTGGGGCTGCAAAGGGGTGGAGAGGAGGTGCAATCATGGGACTTCTCCCCTTACCTCTTTACTGGCACTGTGGTGGGAGTAGGATGGTTTAGGCTGCCCTGTCCCTCCATGCAGCATGGAGCTTGGATGGATCATGTCTACCTGAGACTCATTCCCTCATGAAATGTTCCCTGAGGCAGTGTGACTCCACCCGGCTCTCTTTGCAGCAGAGTGCCTAAAAGGCATGATCTACCTCTGGAAATTTGTCTTCTTCCTCTAGCTGCTTTAGTTTATCTTACAAAGCCTATCTCTCTTTATTCCTCTCTGCAAATACTCCTTTTGTCTACTATTAGTTTATTTTCTGTCCTTTTTCACAGTCTTGTCACTGTTGGTACAAAAGCCTTCTCCTCTGTGGCCACTCCCATCAGGAACAATATTCTTCTCTCAGTGCCTCATCTATTTTCATATCTTATCTAAAACCCATCTCTCTTTTCCATTCTCTATTCTACTTAGGGTAATCTCTCCGCCCACCTTCCCTCAACCCTTGCTATGCTTGGTTTTCCACTTGTGTGACTGAGTTCTGTTTATCTCTGTGGCGTTCTTTAGGATTCAGCATGCATTAAAGATGCAATGCAAAATAACATTTTATTGCACTGGATTTTCAATGTTATTTGTCAAGTTTGTCCCTTTTAAAAGCAACTAATCAAGTAACGCTCTAGTCAAGAGGGTTTCTTGTTCTCCCACTGAATTGATTCTATCATACTGTCAACATTATAGCAGCAATGCCTGGTTGCACAACTCTACTTAAAGGTCAGTCAGTTTTTCCATTAGAAATCCCATTTTTCTTGTAACTCAACCATTTCAAATTGCATTGGGCTGAAACTTGGCACACAAGTACTGGCCCACTTGCATTTGTTTTATTCATTTATAAAAGGAACATATTTAAGGAGTTCTCATTATTCCAAAGCCAAATAAAAGACTGACACAGTAATAGTTAGACACCAGCTGTTACCTGCCACTGCTCTCCTTTCCTATACAAAGATATTATTACTCCACATAACAAGCACTGAAGAAACCTCATCCTTAATTCAGAACTGCCTAGAATTTGTCATCTTAAGTCAGAGCTTCCACATTATTTTTATGCAGCTTTTTTTTTTATTTAATGACAAGACAATCCATTGTGCTGGAGAGAAGTAAACAAGCTCACTGCAAGATGCCAGTTGGGAATCACAATGGGAAATAACTGATCTCTAGTGTGACATTAACTAAAATGATGTGTCCTACAGCCAACCTTGAGACTTGGTAAAACATTGTTTTGTGACAGATTATCACACATGGAAGCATATAACTATAATAGAAACTGCAGCAAAATTCATGCATCATCAGATGATCCAGTGTGTTATTTTAAAACAATTTTCATTTGCTTTTTCAAACAAGCAAGCATATATAACTATTAAGAAATATGTGTGTGTGTGTATGTAATATATGAAAAGTACAACACTCAACCCAGCATTAACTATGGAGCTGCAACAGATGCATTGGCATAGGCGCTGACCCCATGGGTGCTCCGGGGCTGAAGCACCCATGGGGAAAAATTAGTGGGTGCTCTGCACCCTCCAGCAGCCAGGATCCCTGCCCCCTGCCACCCCACCTCACCTCCTCCTCTGCCTCCACCTCCTCCCCTGAGCGCACCGCATCCCAGCTCCTCTGCCTACCTCCCAGCGCTTGTCGCCGCCAAACAGCTTTAGCAAGCTCTTGGAGGGAGGGGAGAGGAGCGGAAAAGTGGGGCGCTCAGGGGAGGAGGCAGGGAATAGGCAGGGCTGGGGCAAGTATTTGGGGAAGGAGTTGAATAGGGGCAGGGAGGGGGCGGAGTTGGGGCGGGGACTTTGGGGAAGGAGTTGAAATGGGTACAGGAGGGGGCAGGGCAGGGGTGGAGTTGGGGCGGGACCAGGGCAGAACAGGGTCGAGCTCCCACCAGCACCATTAGAAGTCAGTTAATTTAGAGACAATATACAGGGCCAAATTTACCAGTATGCTCTGAAGGCTTTTAAGTAATCTGACAATATAAAACAACTATAAACAAGATTGTGTCCATCTTTTGTTTGCAGGTGAAAAGGTATAAGAAAAATACCTCTGCTTAAATTTAATAGGCAACAAACTAGGCTATTTATGCTTTGTTGCTGTTTTTTGTTTTCTCAGGTTATAGAGGAGGGATACAAAGATAATGCAACACAGGCAAAACAAAATAAAAAAGAACCCTGACTTATAGTGTCTGGTGCGTGACAGTTCTTGTGTAAATAGGTTAGTTGGGGTCTCTTGATTTACCATTAAATTGGACTTTCTTCAGCAGACAGGAATTGCTAAATTTTTTGAATTGCTAAGTTTCAGTCCTATGCAATTTTAAATGGTAGCATTGCAAGAAAAATGGGATTTATAATGGTTATTGTGGACAGATGAATTGCTAAGGAGGAGTACAAAAAATAGCACAAACATGTAGGGCCAAAATTAGAAAGGGTAAGGCACAAAATGAGTTGCACCTAGCAAGGGACATAAAAGGGAATAGTAAGAGGTTCTTTAAATACCTGAAGTGGTAGTGGAGCACAAGCTAGCAGCCTGACTTTACTATTGCTGACACTGGTTACACTAGATGACCCCCATGATGCCAGTGGATTCACACCTCATTTATACAAGCATAAGGTCAGGATCAGGCTCTTGGCCCTGCTTTTTTGCCAGAATGAACCATTCTGATTAGCACATTTTTTCACATAGCTCCAGATCAAAGGCAGTGCAATGTACTCTGCCATCATGCTACCTGTCTATAACTCCACTGACTCCTTCAATCTGTATCAGTAATAAGCATTCCCTTTCACCCTTGCATGGGCTACCCACTTCACAGATTACGGTGTGGGAGAGAAAACAGGCTGTGTGAGGCCTCTACCTGCCCTTCCGGGCAGGTAAACAAGCAGGGCAAAGGAATAGGCAGGGCAAGCACAGCTGTATCAGAACAGGAAAAAGTAATCTATTCCAGACAAAGGGCAAACACAGATTACTTCCCACAGCAGTGAGGGAGAAACCAGGAACCTGGACTGCTCTTGGGGCAGCACAACTATTCACAACCCCTTACCAAGCTCTTGTGGTAACTCCACAGTTGAGGACTGTGCTGTTATTTTCCTCCAGTAGTACTCAAAATATGGCAGACTTTGAATGAACATAGAGGAAGGAGCTGCCCCCTATGCCACTTATGCTGAGGTTTTCTTTCTTCAGGGGCAGACGCAAGTCCCATCACTGTAGTTTGGGGCAATGGTGTAAAAATAATGTTGCTAATGGAGCAGTGTGACCCCACAAGGTTCTGAAGACCCCTCCCAGACACAAAAAGCCTTCTTTCCTCCAAAAATCTTTAAAAGAAAGCTGTGTCCCCCAACCTCATTATTTTATATGAAGTAATCAAATATGCTTTACAGGTAAATTATTAGCTGGGACACATCATGGGAAGTATTGCTTACTTTCCATTACTGAGCTATTTGGAGGGAAGGAGAGGTTCATTACCCTCTTCTGGGTCTTATATACTGAATGATGTATGCTGAGAAAAGAAGGGGCCTAAAGTGTATATCTGTACATTCATGATGATATTAAGAGTACTGCAGCAAAATGTCCTGGCTATTGAGTGCTCACACTATTTAACCACTCAGAGTTAATCCAGCAAACTCTTAAAACCAAACTGAAGTTCAGAGGGGAGTCTTTGAAATAGGATGCAAGGATGTGCAAGGTTCAAATCAAGCACTGTAATAAAATAAGGTCAAATAATGCTGAGAACTGTGTTATTGAGCTTTCGGTGGTTTCTCTGTGTAAGCACTGGGTAGCTCACAGGAGCTGGTAATTAAAATTTGTACATATTGTACAGCTTTCCAATATCAATATGATTTTCCTTTTTCTGCTCAGTTACAGCCAGAGTCAGCATGTTAAAGGTTGTATCTACCTTACATTTGAACTTATCAGGAAACATTTGCACTTGAGCAGGTTACAGGACTGGCAGCCTTGTAATAAGTGGGCTTTTTCCCCCCCCTCATTGAACATAAATCACATATTGTACAGAGGAGCCAGCCAGAGTTCAAGCTCATATCCAACCCAATTCTGGCATATTGCTGTTATCTGATCTGAAGGACTATCTGACTCATTTGTATGTTGCTTCAGTGGGGGCTTTCCCTCAGCAGATACTCGAGGACTTCCACTTGTCCTAGTCATTCAGATGTTGTTTGTGGTATTTTTGTGCCATGATAAGGGCTACTGTAAATACTGCACACTGTCAACACCCCTGGCCCATTTCTCTTGAGCTGCAAAATATAATCACACCAGGAAGCAGAGGGACAAGACCACTCTTCTTGTTCCCGACGATATCATATGTCAAGAAGTTGTAGTAGTAATATGTGGTAATGCCTAAGGGGTATGATTAAACTGCTGCTGGTAGTGTACCACCCAGCCCACACAGACACACACTTGCTCTACTGGAGCTAGCATACTAAAAATAGCAGTGTGGATGTTGTGGCCTGGGTAGAG
Organism: Dermochelys coriacea; assembly: GCF_009764565.3. Taxonomy (NCBI): domain Eukaryota; kingdom Metazoa; phylum Chordata; order Testudines; family Dermochelyidae; genus Dermochelys; species Dermochelys coriacea. The sequence goes on along the minus strand of NC_050070.1, from coordinate 89,074,723 downwards.
GCACAGGCTAGCTGCCCAAGTGCGACCTCGCCTGACCCCCTGGGTCTGTACTCAGTCAGTTAGCCCATGCCGCCACCTGTGCTGCGGCATCCACACTGCTCTTTTTAGTGCTCTAGCTTGAGCAGAGCTAGCTTGTGTCTGTCTGTCCACCCCGGGGGGCACCCTCCCAGCTGCACCGTATATGCTCTCTTAAGTCTCTAATCAGGGCCTCAGTGTGCTAGGCACTGTACACAGACACATAATAAAAAAAGTCAGACATGACCCTAACGAGCTTACATTGTAAACATAGGATGAGAAAAAAAAAAGAAGTAGAGAAATACAACAAACAGAAGAGGCAAACGGTGAAATGATCACATTTGGTACAGAAAGCAGCAGTCCTGGCACACACACTGCCCAATCAAGTACATTTAAACAGTGTCTCTAGTGGTCAGAGCTGAATTATTAGATGAACAAAGGCAAAAGGAGAAAATGAGCACATGGTTGGAATTCAATTGTGTTCTAAATCTGTCTTGCCTCATTGCATAGCTTTGGACCAGTCACTACTCCCATCTGCTATGTGTGGATAATAATAGTTACCTTACTTCAGAAGAGTGATATTAAGAACAAGTTAACTAATATCTACATCGCACTTTAAGAAACTTGGGAATGGGAATTCCAGGATTGGGTAGGTAGAGAAATGCTGAAGTTAGTGCAGGCAATTATATTCAGCCTAGGGGAGGAAAATCAATTTCCACATGATAGGGAAGAAGCAACACTCCTCTGGGTCTGAATCTAATCTGCTTTACACGAGTATAACAGAAACATTTACTTCAGTGGAGTTACTCCTGTATTTTGCCAGTCTATTTGCAAATCAAGAGAGCATATTCGGGCCTAATGGGTCCATGATTATGTGGAGCCACTAGCTAAAATACCCTATGTGGGGTGGAAAGAAACAATGGGGGATGGCAGTTGATACAGAGGTTGTAGCATCTGAACTGGTACTCTATGTCCTGTGGTAGGAAGAATTCTAGTCATCCCCTTTCCCATGTTTGGTTCAATTTCTAATAGGGATCCACAATTTTACCTTTCAGAAAAGATGTGTGTGAAAATTTCACCATAAAATTGAAAATACTGACAATGTGATTCATTACAGAATCCAAATTTTCCCAGCCTTTGGACCACCTCCTGAAGCATTCACTCAGTCATTGACTTCTGTTAAAGTTCTGCCTGAATAAAAACAGAATAGAAATGCATAAATTGGCCTTTCAAAAACAATTTACAGATCTTTCACTGGAAAATAGATTTTTTTCAGAGAAAGTGTACTTATTTTGTGGCAAAAAGTATAGAATTCACTTTGATTCTATTTTGAAAAAAATCTTAGACCCAATTGAAAGCAAAGGAAGATTTGCAATGAAACATGCAAAAACTGGGGATTTCCACATTTTTGATGGGAGTGGGAAGATATCTCTGTGAAATTTTATGAAAATTCACATTTTTGCAAATATGAAATTGTCTAAAATGAAATTTCATCTGGATTTATTTTCATTGATAGGGCCCACTTTTTCAGTCCATTTCAGTCTCTTTGTATCACTCTGGATATACAAAGGGGCTGAAAAGCTTCTTTAACCAGCCAGTTGAAGATTCTCTTTGCATGGAGGGAAACATTGTGGCAGGTATGGTAATCCATGGCTGGAGAAGCCCTAAAGCATATGGTCACCTTTGCTCCTCTCAGATCTTGTGCCAAACACATCTCATCTGGACCCATGAATTGGGCCTATGCTGTTCAACATATTACTACTAACAGATTTCTTCATGGATAAAGGAGCGTACAAAGCTGTGTGCACATATGTTCTGACAAACAAGGCTATTGGGAATTACTAGATATTACTTCATGTAAAGGCTGGATTAAGTTTGAGAATAGGTCTTTTTTCTTGTGTTGATCACTAACAGGATCTGTAGATCTGCACCACTATTGAAATAACACATTGTAAATGTGGTAGAATGCAGGTTACAGTATGACAGGATAAAAAGAGGCTACTTGGTTAATATAAATGATCTTTTGATTTCATTGTGAAATGAGATTTCTTATTTTGTTGCTTCTGCTTTTGCTGCTGTTGGATACCAGGACTTGCAATTAAATGTTAAGTGAAAATTTTTGTTTATTTTGCAGTGGTGTTATTAAATATTTATGAAAAATTTTAAGTCTATCTTGCCTTGAGGAAATATAGATGAACTAATAATGTATGTGGTTGCTTTACAGAAAATTAAAGTGTAGAAGCACGTGTTTAAAAATTAAATCAATCACAATCTAAGATAGCAGATGTCATTTAGTTAAAATCTTGCAGACAACAAAGGATCACGAGGTGTTTTCTTCTCCTTGGTTCAAGTGAAATCTTAATGAATCATTACAATTGCACAGATTCTAAAGCCTGAGGGTAGCTAATGTTGGGATAATAGAGAGGAACTTCCATTACACAGTTAGAATGTTTTGCTGTTTGTTTGCTTATTGGTCCCTGCATTGAGGGAGCCTGTGAACCTGAACATTTGAATATTAACTTGTAAAATGTTGCAGAAAGTAAAAATCCCTTTGCATGTTTCAATAGTACTCCTGGATTGGAAACCTTTCTCATGAAAGTGTGTGTGTCTGTGTGTGTCTTTTTTAGAAAGAAAAATATTATATCTAAATTGTTGTTGTTGCTTTTATTAGTATTAAATTATGTATTTGTAGTGCAGTGGCAGTCAAAGGCCCCCATTGGTTTCAGAGTCCCTTTGTGCTAGGTCCTATTCAAATCTACAGGAGGACATGATTACTGTTCTAAAGAGCTTCCAATCTAATCTGAAATAAGACAACGTACCAAGCAATAGGAGGGAAGATTATGAAGTCATGCAGGTACATAGTCTTGTTAGCCTGTATAGTTTGATGGTTCTGAATTATTTTTAAAGTATTTTTTTTATTTTTATAAACAAATGTCAGTTGTTTCTGACTCCCACTCAGCCTATAGTCACTAGTGGTCGATTATTTGTGGGTGTCATAAATCAAGAGACTACGCAGATTGGCCTTCATGCTACGTCTCTAATGCATAATGGCTTTCCTTTTTTGGTGAAAAACTCTGATACTGGAGCTGTACAGCAGATATGTTAGTAAAATCTGCTTTCAGGTGCATCTGTGCATCCCCACTGAAGTCAAAGCTGAACTGGTATAAATAAGAACAAAATGTGTCTCACTTGAATTAAGTTGTGCTATGCAGTCCTATGTCTTTTGGGATTCTTGTTTAGCATAAAATTTTCTCAGCAGCCACAGTGTGGATTTCTGAATCACAGTCTAGCTCTCTATTCCATACTAGATTTGTTCCCTATATAGAATGTCTATTAAGATCAGTGAAGAACACATACACATATGAGTTCAGAGTATGCAGTAGTGATCCATTCTGCAGATAAGAGTTCTACCAGAGGATATGAGCAGAGATTTTTGCTCTAAACAAGGATCCAAAGAGACCAAGGGCAGAATTCTCCTCTCATTTTGACCCATAGCATCTTGACTTCAAAATTATGCTCTCTCCCAATTGCGTGTGTAAAACATGGGCACTCTAGCAATGTAGGAAGAGCAGAGTATCTGTTTATAACCACAATGCAGGTCTAAGAGGAGAATGTGGCTCGGCACGTAAGAGTGTGCACCATGGATCAGATGAGAGAATTTTGTGCTTATATTCCATCTAATAAGAATCCAGAAAAGTCAGGTTTTACTGCCATTAGTAAGGTAAGTTAAACAGCGATATCTTCAGGTTAAATGAAAAGTGCATCCTATGAAGAGTAAAATCACTAAGGAGTGTCTTTCAAAGTACTGTGCAGCAATTTAGCTATGTGATTCCAATCATGTGAATAGAGGCAGAGGGTGGGTCTACACTGCAATTAAAATCCTGCGATTGGCCCGTGCCAGCTGACTCCAGCTCACAGGACTCAGGCTAAGGGACTCTTGAATTGCAGTAAGAAAAGGAGGACTTGTGGCACCTTAGAGACTCACAAATTTATTTGAGTGTGGGGTTTCATGCGAGCCGGACAAAGCACAACAGCCAATATGGTTGGTAGCTAAGCCGTTTATCTGTTATTTTCTCATTGCTTTTATACACTCCTCTTACATAATATTTTCAACCCCCTCCAAAGTCCATCACCCGATCACGGAGACATCTCGTTGGTCGAGCAGCCTCAACACGGGCTATGCACGTGCGTCCTTCCTCTTGATTGGAGCATAGCTGTCCACTATCTGTTGTCAACAAGGTCTGGTGTTGCCAGTTTGCCTGGGTCACGTTCCAGCCTGTAACTATTTCTCAATAGTTCATTAAAGGTTCACCGTGATCTTAACTAGCTCATAAATATTCTTAACTAGCTCACAAATACGCCATGTTCCCACATTTGAGCATAAGCTTTCGTGAGCTACAGCTCACTTCATCGGATGCATTCAGATGTTCGGGCTTGGGCTGAAGCTCACCTTGCACAGTCCTAGAGCCTGAGCTCCAGCCTGAGCTTGAACATCTACACTGCAGTTAAATAGCCTCTTACCCTGAGCCCTGCGAGCCCGAGTCAACTGGCACAGGCCAGCTGCAGGTATCTAATTGCAGTGTAGAAATACTCAGTGTCTAAATCTCTTTGAAAATATAATTCAATTCAGCAGTTTCTTTCTGCTCCAGAGAAGCCAAGTATTGGCAGTTCATCTATCCTGATACTGAATTATAGTTGGTTATAGAAAGTGAAGATGGTAATTGCAGAGTAGTAATATATGGAAAACTTTACACAGAGGCTAGATATATAGCAGTATATACACTCGGTTCTATTTTCTTTGTAAATATTCAGCTTCAATTAAGGGTCACAGTTGGGGAAATCAATCTTTTTTGTATTTCTTGTTAAGTTTATTAGTTGCTGTCTATTGGATTGGATGTTCTTGGTGATTTTAGCAGGGTTTAGTACAGGCATTTTAATAATATGGCAGCGTCACTCTGCACAACTTGAGTGCTTGAAAGTAGAATCAGTTTTCTAAATATTAAGTGCAAGGGATAAAGTGCAGATTGATTTGATAGCTTTAGGAGCTCACAGCTGGTGGAATTCTCTAAATGTGCATTTCCATATATAAAAAGAAAAGGAGTACTTAGTCTCTAAGGTGCCACAAGTACTCCTTTTCTTTTTGCGAATACAGACTAACACGGCTGCTACTCTGAAACATTTCCCTATATGTGATCTTTCCTTTTTTAATGTTCTTTTGCTGGGCAAATCAATCCAATATTCCTACTTCTAGAGTTCTTTTAATCATGTATGGTGGCACTGTTCTCAACACAGCCAAAACATGAATCTAATATCTTGTTTGTAAAGATCCTTTATGTATTGTAAACCATTTTGTCCTCCCTTTTCAGACTCAAACTGAAATTTATGCATATAATCAAGTTCTAGAGGCTCCCTGTGCAAAGCAATGCAATGCAACACTGTGACAAGTACTGGTTTTATATAGTAAATTAAATAACCAGATATGGCATCAGAACAGATGGCCTGATTCACCATTACATTATTCCATTTTTATGCCAGAGTAACTGTACTGATTACAGAAGAGTTATGCCATTATAAAACCAGAGTAAACCCGGCCAAAGACCAAATCTTCTATTGGCATAGAGTGGTGTGGTTCCATGACTTCAATGGTGCTATGCCCATTAAGACCAGCTGAAGATATTGAGCTCAGAGCCTCCATAAAAAAGAAGAGTTTCATATTAAATTATCATGTGAAGGACTAACTTGAAAATGTCTTAAGACTATGTCCTAGAAAAGTAAGGATGTCTCAGTTCTAGCAATGTTTTGAAAAGTTTATAACACTCTTGTCAATACTTTACTTTCCAAATAATTCAGAATTCACAAACAGCTGGCGTGAATACTATCTACCAGCATTTCAGATTAGATACAAGATATCACATTAGACAAGGGTAGTCAATCTGAAAATGTGTTCTCCTTTACATTTTAACAGTCATGTCTCATTACACAGTTAATGTTCTATTACTCTGTCTAATGTAACATGACATGAGTGGTAAAATTTGAGAAAGAAAACAATTTTTCATATTAGATACCCACTCTCAGTTTTGGTAGCAGATTCCATTCCATATTGAATGCACTAAGCAGTAGCTTTGCCTAAATCATCTGCATGTGTGAGCTAGCTAACATAGTAGCTAGATTATTAATGGGACAAAAACTGAACAGCTTGGCACATCACTTTTTTAAAGAGTGCATGACATATGATGTTTTATTGTTTTCAAACTACTTTGAAAGACTTATTCTAGAACACCAGCTTTTCCCCCTCTGTTTATATATTCCACCACCTACATGCAGAAAATATAATCAGGTTGTTCTTGTTTAATTAAGAAAACTATTCATCATATAGATATTATGAAAAATATGTTACAAAGTTTGATTCTCTTTATAAATGAGTCAAATGCTGAAAGGTGAGTCCAAATGGAAGTATCCCATCCTGGTAGATGTTAAATGCATGTTGGACAAATTCTGTGGTCCTTATTCAAATAAAACTCTCATTCTCTTCAACAAGAGATATACTGGAGTAAAGACTGCAAAATTTGCCCCATAATGAACATGTAGGATTTTTTTACCACAATTAGGGAAGTGCTATGAGCTAAGTAAATTGCCAGGTTACAAGTAAGCATAATAGGCCAGATACTCAGCTAGTATAATTTGAGGTAGTTCATTGATTTCAACAGATCTATTGTGCTTTCCATCAGTTGTGGATCTGACCCAATTTCTTATTTGTGACTTCTAATGAATGAGGAGACACAGTTTTTGACAGGTTTTTACTCCTACTTGCACTGCACAGCCAGTGGCTCCAGCCCTAAGCATGAGAAATGCTCATGGGATTGGGTCTACAACTTTTCCAGTTGCTGTGACCAAATTCCCATTCCATGCAGGTCTGGTAGAAAGAAAAATTATCTATTTATTTATATATTCAGCCACTTTGATATGGGAGTTGTTCTCAATGACAAACACAGAACCCCATGGTGCTGTGTTTTAGAGTAACTTTTTCAGTATAACTAAATGTTAATGACCCAGAAGTAGGCCTTTCCCAGAATATTTCCCATACCAACAAGCACTATGTCATAATGCTTTGTGTAGCATGGGAGAATATGCTCATAATCTCAAGGTAGCCTCTTCTGACTCTGGTCAGTTACTATAGTAGGTAAAGAGGAGATCACATGACTAGTCCTGGCTAGTCACAAGTACCTATTATTTACAATGAAGCAAAAGTAGGAGCAGTAGCCCCCTTTTAAAAGTAGGTTCCAATAAGTAAGACAAACATAGATATGGTTAGATATTAAAATGTCATGCCCTGGTAAGAAAAGCAACAGCAGTACCCATCTACAGTTTTCAGCGAACACAGCTGTTAACAACAGTGTTCCATGCCAACAACAGAGTTCTATTTCAGGGCTTTATAGTCCATACAAAATGGATTTATGTTCTACCTGTGATGCCTAATGCCTCCTCCTCTCATTATGTATTTGTCTACTAAAACAGCATCAATCACAAGTATTTGGAGGCTTGGTTGGATGACACTTGGGCAACATCATCTAATGTGTTGAGAAGCCAGTTTGGATTTGGTGTATTAAAATTGCTCAGTGGTTAGAGTGGGGCACAACCTTTCTCTTTCCATGTTAGATCCAGAGGAATTTGGAAATTATTGGTAGAAAAATAAGAAAACACATTTCTCTTCTTATTGAATGACTTTTTTGTTGGAGGGGGGAGGTGGTTCTTTGCCCCCCACCTCTTCCCCCATCTATCTATCAATGACTATCTCTCTTCTCTGTTTAAGAAATACAGTTCAAAGGGTGTCAGAGTAGCAGCCGTGTTAGTCTGTATTCTCAAAAAGAAAAGGAGTACTTGTGGCACCTTAGAGACTAACAAATTTATTAGAGCATAAGCTTTCGTGAGCTACAGCTCACTTCATCGGATGCATTTGGTGGAAAAAACAGAGTAGAGATTTATATACACACACACAGAGAACATGAAACAATGGGTTTATCATACACACTGTAAGGAGAGTGATCACTTAAGATAAGCCATCACCAACAGCAGGGGGGGGAAGGAGGAAAACCTTTCATGGTGACAAGCAGGTAGGCTAATTCCAGCAGTTAACAAGAATATCAGAGGAACAGTGGGGGGTGGGGTGGGAGGGAGAAATACCATGGGGAAATAGTTTTACTTTGTGTAATGACTCATCCATTCCCAGTCTCTATTCAAGCCTAAGTTAATTGTATCCAGTTTGCAAATTAATTCCAATTCAGCAGTCTCTCGTTGGAGTCTGTTTTTGAAGCTTTTTTGTTGAAGTATAGCCACTCTTAGGTCTGTGATCGAGTGACCAGAGAGATTGAAGTGTTCTCCAACTGGTTTTTGAATGTTATAATTCTTGACGTCTGATTTGTGTCCATTCATTCTTTTACGTAGAGACTGTCCAGTTTGGCCAATGTACATGGCAGAGGGGCATTGCTGGCACATGATGGCATATATCACATTGGTAGATGCGCAGGTGAAGGAGCCTCTGATAGTGTGGCTGATGTGATTAGGCCCTATGATGGTATCCCCTGAATAGATATGTGGACAGAGTTGGCAACGGGCTTTGTTGCAAGGATAGGTTCCTGGGTTAGTGGTTCTGTTGTGCGGTGTGTGGTTGCTGGAGAGTATTTGCTTCAGATTGGGGGGCTGTCTGTAAGCAAGGACTGGTCTGTCTCCCAAGATCTGAGAGAGCGATGGCTCGTCCTTCAGGATAGGTTGTAGATCCTTGATGATGCGTTGGAGGGGTTTTAGTTGGGGGCTGAAGGTGATGGCTAGTGGCGTTCTGTTGTTTTCTTTGTTGGGCCTGTCCTGTAGTAGGTGACTTCTGGGTACTCTTCTGGCTCTGTCAATCTGTTTCTTCACTTCAGCAGGTGGGTACTGTAGTTGTAGGAATGCATGATAGAGATCTTGTAGGTGTTTGTCTCTGTCTGAGGGGTTGGAGCAAATGCGGTTATATCGTAGCGCTTGGCTGTAGACAATGGATCGAGTGGTATGATCTGGATGAAAGCTAGAGGCATGTAGGTAGGAATAGCGGTCAGTAGGTTTCCGATATAGGGTGGTGTTTATGTGACCATCGCTTATTAGCACCGTAGTGTCCAGGAAGTGGATCTCTTGTGTGGACTGGTCCAGGCTGAGGTTGATGGTGGGATGGAAATTGTTGAAATCATGGTGGAATTCCTCAAGAGCTTCTTTTCCATGGGTCCAGATGATGAAGATGTCATCAATGTAGCGCAAGTAGAGTAGGGGCATTAGGGAACGAGAGCTGAGGAAGCGTTGTTCTAAGTCAGCCATAAAAATGTTGGCATACTGTGGGGCCATGCGGGTACCCATCGCAGTGCCGCTGATTTGAAGGTATACATTGTCACCAAATGTGAAATAGTTATGGGTCAGGACAAAGTCACAAAGTTCTGCCACCAGGTTAGCCGTGACAGTATTGGGGATACTGTTCCTGACGGCTTGTAGTCCATCTTTGTGTGGAATGTTGGTGTAGAGGGCTTCTACATCCATAGTGGCTAGGATGGTGTTTTTAGGAAGATCACCAATGGACTGTAGTTTCCTCAGGAAATCGGTGGTGTCTCGAAGATAGCTGGGAGTGCTGGTAACGAAGGGCCTGAGGAGGGAGTCTACATAGCCAGACAATCCTGCTGTCAGGGTGCCAATGCCTGAGATGATGGGGCGTCCAGGATTTCCAGGTTTATGGATCTTGGGTAGAAGATAGAATACCCCAGGTCCTGGCTCCAGGGGTGTGTCTGTGCGGATTTGTTCTTGTGCTTTTTCAGGGAGTTTCTTGAGCAAATGCTGTAGTTTCTTTTGGTAACTCTCAGTGGGATCAGAGGGTAATGGCTTGTAGAAAGTGGTGTTGGAGAGCTGCCTAGTAGCCTCTTGTTCATACTCTGACCTATTCATGATGACGACAGCACCTCCTTTGTCAGCCTTTTTGATTATGATGTCAGAGTTGTTTCTGAGGCTGTGGATGGCACTGTGTTCTGCATGGCTGAGGTTATGGGGTAAGCGATGCTGCTTTTCCACAATTTCAGCTCGTGCACGTCGGCGGAAGCAGTCTATGTAGAAATCCAGGCTGCTGTTTCGACCTTCAGGAGGAGTCCACCTAGAATCCTTCTTTTTGTAGTGTTGGCAGGAAGGTCTCTGTGGATTAATATGTTGGTCAGAGGTGTGTTGGAAATATTCCTTGAGTCTGAGACGTCGAAAATAGGATTCTAGGTCACCACAGAACTGTATCATGTTCGTGGGGGTGGAGGGGCAAAAGGAGAGGCCCCGAGATAGGACAGTTTCTTCCGCTGGGCTAAGAGTATAGTTGGATAGATTAACAATATTGCTGGGTGGGTTACGGGAACCATTGTTGTGGCCCCTTGTGGCATATAGTAGTTTAGATAGCTTAGTGTCCTTTTTCTTTTGTAGAGAATCAAAGTGTGTTTTGTAAATGGCTTGTCTAGTTTTTGTAAAGTCCAGCCACGAGGAAGTTTGTGTGGAAGGTTGGTTCTTTATGAGAGTATCCAGTTTTGAGAGCTCATTCTTAATCTTTCCCTGTTTGCTGTAGAGGATGTTGATCAGGTGGTTCCGCAGTTTCCTTGAGAGTGTGTGGCACAAGCTGTCAGCATAGTCTGTGTGGTATGTAGATTGTAATGGATTTTTTACCTTCAGTCCTTTCGGTATGATGTCCATCTGTTTGCATTTGGAGAGGAAGATGATGTCTGTCTGTATCTGTGCGAGTTTTTTCATGAAGTTGACAGATTTCCACTCTATACGGCTAAATTCAGTGCCTTGCATAATCACAGGTTTCAGAGTAGCAGCCGTGTTAGTCTGTATTCTCAAAAAGAAAAGGAGTACTTGTGGCACCTTAGAGACTAACAAATTTATTAGAGCATAAGCTTTCGTGAGCTACAGCTCACCAAACACCTACAAGATCTCTATCATGCATTCCTACAACTACAGTACCCACCTGCTGAAGTGAAGAAACAGATTGACAGAGCCAGAAGAGTACCCAGAAGTCACCTACTACAGGACAGGCCCAACAAAGAAAACAACAGAACGCCACTAGCCATCACCTTCAGCCCCCAACTAAAACCCCTCCAACGCATCATCAAGGATCTACAACCTATCCTGAAGGACGAGCCATCGCTCTCTCAGATCTTGGGAGACAGACCAGTCCTTGCTTACAGACAGCCCCCCAATCTGAAGCAAATACTCACCAGCAACCACACACCACACAACAGAACCACTAACCCAGGAACCTATCCTTGCAACAAAGCCCGTTGCCAACTCTGTCCACATATCTATTCAGGGGATACCATCATAGGGCCTAATCACATCAGCCACACTATCAGAGGCTCCTTCACCTGCGCATCTACCAATGTGATATATGCCATCATGTGCCAGCAATGCCCCTCTGCCATGTACATTGGCCAAACTGGACAGTCTCTACGTAAAAGAATGAATGGACACAAATCAGACGTCAAGAATTATAACATTCAAAAACCAGTTGGAGAACACTTCAATCTCTCTGGTCACTCGATCACAGACCTAAGAGTGGCTATACTTCAACAAAAAAGCTTCAAAAACAGACTCCAACGAGAGACTGCTGAATTGGAATTAATTTGCAAACTGGATACAATTAACTTAGGCTTGAATAGAGACTGGGAATGGATGAGTCATTACACAAAGTAAAACTATTTCCCCATGGTATTTCTCCCTCCCACCCCACCCCCCACTGTTCCTCTGATATTCTTGTTAACTGCTGGAATTAGCCTACCTGCTTGTCACCATGAAAGGTTTTCCTCCTTCCCCCCCCTGCTGTTGGTGATGGCTTATCTTAAGTGATCACTCTCCTTACAGTGTGTATGATAAACCCATTGTTTCATGTTCTCTGTGTGTGTGTATATAAATCTCTACTCTGTTTTTTCCACCAAATGCATCCGATGAAGTGAGCTGTAGCTCACGAAAGCTTATGCTCTAATAAATTTGTTAGTCTCTAAGGTGCCACAAGTACTCCTTTTCTTTTTTAGTTCAAAGGGTGAAGACACAGTTTTCCACCTTAAGTGTACCCCGTGGCTCACTGTGCTAATTGCTGTGTTTTTGTTTTTAGAGGAACTATAATTATGCCCCCCCCTTCCTGCTGCATAATTAGATACCCAGAGGAAAGCCACTCATCCCAGTCCTGCAATGAATGCTACATAAAGCTGACTTCTACATGTTCCTATTGACTTCAGTGTCTTCACATGGTTGTAAAGTCTGCCCACACAGAGCTCAGATCCTTAGTTTTTTGCTAATTCTCTCTACTTGCAAAAAAAAAGTATATTTTTCTTTTACTAAAACATCCCTTCCCTCCTCTTACAGGATGCTAAATTGAAACAAAATGCATGGGGAAACAGAAAATTTCACACTGTGCCTTCATTTTCATATTCAGCTTTTATTGCATGTTTCCTTGTCCACTTTAGAATATATAGTTTAAATAACTATTAATAGAACATACATTGTTCTTGCACCACATTCTAGGAAAGCTTTATTTATTGATCCTCCTATTCATTACTTTGTTAGAAAAACAAAATGTAGGGTGCCTTCCAATATCTTCTATGTAAAGGCTATTTTTCTGTGGATCAGAATGACCTTTTCAGTAAGGCAACAGATATGACTGCATACTGTAAATATATCGTATTTTAATAGCTAGAAGGCTGTCAACCTTTCTAAGATGTCAGGTTCAATATACTGTACTTCACAAAATTATTACTCAATTGTACATTTTGATGAAAAATAGAGGAAGAGTCATCAGTTGAGTCTTAATCAGGAGCGTAGTTAATATTTTATATGCAAAATGATATTCCCTTCTATTGAGTGCCCATATATAAACTGCTAATAACAAGAAGTCATGTTTCTAGACTAGTTGCCTATCTACACGTAATATGTCTTTTCACACTTAAAATAGAGAAAAAAATTAATAGCATCATTGGCAGAAACTTTTATAAGTCACCCTGTAATCTTGTTAGTTTGGGGAAAATATGGGAGGGGTGGGGAGAGAAGAAAGAAGAGAGAGAGAGTTTGGTGGTGGTTATGCCTAAAGTATTCTCTTTAGCAATGTGTAACAGGGTTATTTGCCCCATGGGCTGGAGATCCTGGGTCTAAACCAAATCTGAGCCTCACCTAAGTGGAAACACTATAAAAAGAGCAGGAAGTTGCAGTGAAGGGGGAAAGCTCAGGAAGTTGTGACAGAGTCTGTAGAGAGTGAGGAAAGCTCTCTAGGCAGGGAGGCCTGGGAGATACCCTGTCTGCAAAGGAGTGAGACTGCAAAGGCCCCAGGCATGGAGACAAAGGAGGAGAAGGAGAAACCTTGGGTTGTGTGGATTTATGAATGGACTTTGTTTTAGTGTTTTAAGTTTCATTTACAATTTATTTATATTAATAAACCCAGTCCCCAGAAAAAACTTGAATTGAAGTTTATTTGAACAGTCCAAAAGGGGAAATTGAGGCAGGCTGCCTGTAGTGTGAATCTGGACTATGAGGGTGACCATAGGAGGCAGCTGGCCCAGTTACACAATGGAAGAAACCTTCTTTACTTAGCCAATGACATACACTATAAAGTTTAACATAACCAAATAATAGTAATGAGATCTGATCAAATAAATAAATTAATTAAATTAAATAAACTTACTTTTGCTCTGATGGCTTTTTGAAACTGACCAATTTTCTATTTTTCTGAACTTTATATAGATTTTTAATTTTTTTTCCTATTTTTGATCATCGTTTTTGAAAATGGAATTTTTCCATTTCAGAATCTAACCTCTGACATTTTTCATTTGGAAAAATCCTACCCACTGGCTAAACTTAAGAAATCAAAATTAGTAATAGGAGAAACCAACCCAAAAGAACTCCCAAACCTGGAAAATGAAAACAAGAAAGTTTGGAAAAGAGAGTACTTTGAAAAATTCAAAATGACTATCTTAAACATAAGTTTTATTTTGAACTGCTTCCCAAGGGTTGCAGAATTAAATCTGAAATTCGGAGGACTGTTGGAAATGAAACTCTCTGTTAGCTGAAGAACTTGTGTACACTGGGAATTTCTCCCCACTACCAGCAATTGTAACTACTAATGCAGTTGCACAAATTCCAAGCCTAGTCAAGGAAAGATGAATGCTCACCCTCTGAAAATCAAGCCCATATTTCAAGTTGGGCACCCAAAAATTGAGGCATCCAAAATCACTACTCACCTTTGTAAATCTTGGCCTTTATCTGTTTTATTCACCTCAAAGTGCAGAATTCAATATCCCAATAAGACTGCTGTGAGTCTCCTAAAAATGTACACACACGGACAGTGGGTTCTTTACAAATGACAACAAGATGTCTGTTCCTAAAATCAGTGGAGAGCAGGCACATGGAGTTATTAAAGCACATCCTGTTTGGTACAAGATGTGCCGATCATGCCAATTTCTCAGCTTTGCCAGTTGGTCCATAAATAGTGTGGCATGAAGTTGTGCTTTTTGCCCTCACAGATTTTGGGCGGGACAATATTATAGGGAGAACCTGCAAGAGGAAGAGAAGCAAATGAGTGAAAAAAGGCATTTTCAGGTGGAGTGATAAGTAATCACTGCAGTTCACTGGGGAGTGTTATCATCAGAAACTTTTTTTTTCTTTTAAAAGAAACTTATGTCCAGTCTTTTTGGATCCATTTCACTATTTTACCTTCCTCTTCCAGAAACAGTCATAGAGTTCAAGGCCAGAAGGTCCCACTAAATCATTTAAACTGACCACCTGTATCGCACACACCACCAACACACCCAGCACACTAACCCAACAACCAAAATGAATTATTACAGCTCCAGTAGCCTTGTGCATTTACCAATTTTGTATTTCTTATTCTTAATAGCTTTCTAACCTCATAGATTTAGTTATTTCACACATTCTAACACTGAAGAAAATATCCTTGACATGATGTCAGTGTGCCAGCTGAACAGTATTCAGTCTTTGGAGCCAGGACTGTTACAATGAAATTGTCTCCACTTGTGATCTCACATTATAAAGCATTCTGCAGCTCTAACAATTCATGACATTTTGATATACTCCTCTTACACTGTTAAAGCAGGCATAAAGGAGAGCAGAGTTCTCTGTAGAGCATAAGTAAAGATTTATAGACATGGCAAAAGAACACTTCCCCAGCTCCCTTCTTTAAATAATTATGGCTTTCCATGAATCTCTTTCTAAATCAAGTACAGAATGACCAAATCCTATGTTGAAAATTCTGTGTATAATTCACTATGGAAGAGATCCTGTATCTTTATATGTAAAGTCTGTAATGATTGGGCCTCCTATTATGCTTCAAATACCTTCTTCTTGTATCTAAAGCCTTCAATTCCTATAACTCCTAGTGTCTGACCTCTATGAACCACCCAAACCACCAGCAGTAAAATGATGGAGAGCTAGGCGAAAAATGGGAATTGTATTATGCAATGTAAACCTAATCTACCGAGAGCTTTCAAAAGTTATTAAGAAGCACTCATTTTAAAAAAAAAATAATGCCACATAAATGAATATAGCCCTTAATTTTAAAGAGACATTTGATTATTAGCTCACTCCAGAAGAGAAAGCTATTGTGTCTGACCTGTCAGCAGCAGTTATGCTATGCAGCAAGATACACATGGATAGGTAGCAATCTCCATATTTTTGGAGTACCCCACATTTTTAGAATCCATTTTATAATCATATATATTTATTATAAATGTATATGCCATTTCAAGGGTCCTATATTGTATTATCAACTTAACATACTGGAAACATGGCAGAGATTCTATAGTGGCTTTTCTCCTCCAACTTCCTCAAAATATTCCTTTCTGTCTGAAATCTGGCAAATCGGGACTCTGGTCTCTAATTAGGGTACAATCACAGATAATAAATATCCTAGAAAGTAGACTTTGAAATATGAGGTACCATTAATTCACTTTTGGAAAAACCTTCTAATGTTATTTTCACAAACTAGCATTTCAAAAAGAGTTCACCTTGAACTCTTAGACTTGTTTGGTATGCGAGTCCTTTATAAGGACATTATTTTGAAAGACCGGGGGCACATATTAGGAATTATCTGATACTTTAATCCCAAAATGATGTATCAAGACTAAGCACAATTTACACAGTTTGCCAAACATTTAGAAGCTCTGCTTGCATATGATTATTCCAACTGCACTTATAAACCTGGTTACGCTTTCTGGAGTGGCTCACAACTGAGAGTGCCAATCTCAGATCAGATTGTCAGAAAACAGGGCAGAAACCCCAAACTGGTGGTAAATTCATTAATTAGATTTCACCAAGCCAGTAATAAATGTGAACTCTTGGATCACTATACCAGTCTTAGCATGGAGTCACAGACAGGCCCCTTAGGCTCCAGCCTATCTTGCCACCGAGACAAACTGGACTTAGTGATAATGGTCCCAAAAACCAAAAATCACACCACATCAGGTTGCTCCCAGTCCTAAAGGACTAGCTATTTATGCCAGATCAATTGGTACAATGCTGGCAGCCAATTCTATATTAAACTAACTACAGGTTTATTAGCTAAGAAAAGGAAATGAGAGTTATTGAGAGGTTAAAGCAGGTAAATTTTATATGCACAAGTGAGTCACAGTTTGTAATTCCAAATGGTAACAGTGCTGCCAGTTTACCAAAAGTCTTTCAAGATACCCAGATTGTCTCTGGAGAGCTGGGTTTTGCGTCTGGTACCTTCCCTGTAAGAGTCCAAGCAGTCAGAGACGATGGATCATTTCTTGAATCCATATTTATAGCTCCTTTATATAGAAAGCAAGCTAACAGTGTCTGTACCCATGTGGGCTCTTTCTCTGATGATGGATAGTGAGGAATGCATTTACAGTTCTTGACCTTGATCATCACACACAATGACCATTTGCTTTGAAATTAGCATTTTCTTTTAAAGTCCTTCATTAGCACTTCACGGGAGTTCTTTGATGGGTAATTTAGTTACAGGCTATGCACAATATAAATCAGGGGTGGCCAACCTGAGCCTGAGAAGAAGCCAGAATTTACCAATGTACATTGCCAAAGAGCCACAGTAATACCTCAGCATCCCCACAGATCAGCACCTCCACCTTCTTCCCTGCACCTCCTGATCAGCTGTTTTGTGGCATGCAGGAGGCTCTGGGCGGGGGAGAAGAAAGGACTGGTAGGCTCAGGGGAGGAGGTGGGAAGGGGTGGAGAGGGGGGCAGGGCCTGTGGCAGAGCCAGCGGTTAAGCAGTGAGCACCCCCTGCACATTGGAAAGTTGGCGCCTGTAGCTCCAGCCCCAGAGTCGGTGCCTATACAAGGAGCCTTTAATGTCTAAAGAGCCGTATGTGGCTCCGGAGCCACAGGTTGGCCACCCCGATATAAATATTTGCTGTTACATTTTAACAGGAATAGATATGTAATAACAATGCAAGTAATAACTCATTAGTTTTCATGAACTTTAAACATCTGAATACATACTTATACATTAACAATCACTTTGATCTACATTAACACAAATAAATTGGCCTGTGGCCCTGAATGGACCTGGTGTGCCAGCGTCACAAACCCTATCAGCTAAATCACTCAGTTGCAAGGAGGTTGTGGGCTCTGGCCTGGAAGAGATTTGTAAATTTTATCAGCAGAACTACTCAGCTCCAAAGAGGTTGTAACTACTGGCACATTTTTGGCTGTAGTACATACTGGAAATAACAAAAAAGACTATACTGTAGAAAAAAAGATCTACAAATACCAACCCCAAATATAAGTCTCACCTTATCCCACCTGTCTCAACACAAACTCTCCTTTAATACTTCATATTGACAACAAATTCCTCCACCAATATTTCTCCACCTTTTATCCCTCCAGAAACAATTCAGAAACACTGTCTCATAAACAGCCTCACTTGCTTTACATTCGCCACTAACATACAGCTTCAGGGATGGAATGTACCCACTGCCTGGCATTGCACAGGAATACTACACAGCAGCTTAGAGTAAGGAGTAAAAAGAAGAGTACTGCAACCAACTGAAATAGCAGGGGGAATTAAGGTAGACAGAATAGTTGCCTAAAGTGAATTTTGGCCAGTATCTTGAAGATCATTTCTCCATCCTTGAAAAAACTGTCATCGGATCTTTAATGACTGTTAAGTAGTCAGGACAATGCCCCTTCAGCAACTCTTATGTGACTACTTACAACCAAGCCACTCCTTCTCCATGTACAGCAGTCATGGTGCCAGCGAATGCTGATGAGTAAGAGAGTATTTCTTCTGAAGTCCCAATGGAGGAGGTGAGAACTCTCCAGCTGAGTAAGAGACAGGAAGATACTAAACAGATTGAAGTTTGAAATGGAATAGTGAGTCAGAAAAGAGGGAAAGTAGAACCACTTTCCTCCCTATACTATAAGGCAATGAAGGGCGAAGGCAGATTCATACTTGATGCACCATGTGGACAAAATCAAAGAGGGAAAAAGGGTTGAGTCCATGGTGTGAGACTGCACCCCATATTCATCATAGTAATATTATTATAATTTGATTATAACATTTCCAGTGTTTATATACCTGAGAAACTGACACACCAGTAATTCATTTCTTGTGTATATGCAATCAATTAAAAGTGCAGTACTCAAAGGATGCTGAACTACAACTTTAAAGTGATTTTAGTAAAACACGAGTCCAAAGCATCACAACAAAGATTGTCCCATAGTGCTAGCTTAGATGTAAAGGCACACACTTTCCAAAGGAGGAGCTGTGAAATTTCGTGAATTTCAACCCATAAGACATCAACAGTTTCTATTGCAAAAAGTTTTCAGTTTAAATTCCATTCCTTCCTGGCAAGTGTTTAGGTCAACTTCTCTTTTGTTACACTCACTTTAGCAGGGTGGAAAATGAGAAGAGGAAGGAGAACGCAGATTGGAAGTCTGAATAAGACAATGCTGACTTTGTCAGCATTGTCTGATGTGGAGAAACCTTGCGAGTTTATAGGGGAATAATCCTGAAGAAAGCAATTCCCAGATTTGCAAAGCATGAGATGTGCAAAGATTTTGCACAGTGGTTTTGGTGAAAACAGAAGAAGGCAAGGTATGCCTCGCTGACTTGATATCCTTTTACTCACTCGCTTCAAACAATATTTGCAGCAAAGAAGCTGGTTTCTTGGTCCTTTCATACACTCTATGGCAAATAAATAAATGGAGGGAAAATCTTGGACCATTGTCTTGATTGTAAACACCATAAAATCCATCTAGCTGATGCACGGATAATTGCACCACATGAACATGTGTTGGTTCTCACAAGTAGTTTCAAGTGTTTGGGGGAGTATGACTTTTTAATATTAAAATGTAAATTAACTATCCTCTCAGCATTTAATTGTCCTTTTGTAGTTTTATCGCTTGTCACTAGAACTTGTTGGAACATGGAATTTCTGTCCCACAGGAAATTCAGACATTTCAAAATTTCTTTTCATCCTAAATTAGGATAAATGTCAAAATATTTAGCAGAATAGAAATTCTGAAATATTTCAATTCAGAAACATCAAAGCAATCATCAAAATATTTTGGTTCAATAATGTTGAAACATAATATTAAATTGATAAATATAAAACAACATATACAGATAATTTAATATTAAATATAACAATATACTGTAGTGTGAAATATAAGGAGAAAATTGAAGTACATCATTTCAAAACTTTTATTTCAAAATCAACTTGTTCCCATGAAACATTTTGATTTAATGGAAACAGCATTTTTTGATGGTAAACTCTTTAATCAAAAATGTTTTGACCAGCTCTATTGGTCCCTCTGAATAGACCCATAATCAAAAGTGATGGAATATTGAAGCTCTGTAGGAGCCATATTGTTGCAGCAGAATATGGTATTAAGACTTAAACTTATTCCAGATGCAACTTTAAGTGTTATTTTCTTGTATTTTTGCTATTATTTCCCAAACATAATTTTTGTACCTTGTGATAAAGAGTACATATGAAGTGGGTGGTGACAATCTGAGAGAACAACCTGCAGGAATAAAAGCCTTAAGTTCAATGGATCTTCAATGGGACCACTCACTGGTGTAAAACTAAGCACATGCATAAGTCTTTGCAGACCAATGCCATAGACTATGTTCTGTGGGACAAGGCTCATTGGTGTACTTGTTTCTGTGAAGAGATGATTACTCATTAAGATAATAAATAGAGGACTGAAATAGCCTTAAACACATCAAATACATAATTCTTGTAGGAATCTCTTTTTAGCTACCAAAAAAATGAACTTTGGCTTGCAACTGTTAGATATGTAAAGAAAATCAACGGATATAGTTAAAATATGAAGAAATGTTGCCATGCATGAATACACAATATGTAATTATATTTCACGTAAACTTAATTAAGTTTTATTTATTTTTTGTTCCATAGTACATCTCAGTGTAATTTTATTTTCTCAGATGGCTTCATTGCATTACTAATGTTAATTTTTTACTTCCTTCTGGGATGTATTACTATCAGAATTATATCACACTCAGTCAAATCAGATAAGCCTATAGTAAGCATTCTTTACCAAAGGAAATCTTTTATGCACCTTTGATCTAGTTCCATTTAGACTTATTGATGTATGACAGATATCAAGTACCCCTAATTGCATGTCCAGTGCTAATAATTATACATATTTTTACCATAATTTATAAATCTGAAGCTACATATAAAGATTTTGCTACTGAATGGACAATGTTAATAATTGTCATTTTTCTTTCAACAAAGTGATATTGTACTAAATATGTGATCAGAGCTTCACTGTAGGCATCCATAAATGAAAACGTAAAACGCTCTGGGCCAAATTCATCCCTGAATTAACTCCTTTGATTTCAGTGGAGTTGCATTAGCTACGACTTTTGCCCATTTCCCAAAATTAATTCTCTGCACATTTATAATGGCAGCAATAAGGCTGACCCCAGGGGAAAAGAAAAGACAAAGTCTCCATTTTTGTCCATTCCCTTTTTCAGCAAAAGTTAATTTTAGTTTATTTTCAGAGAATACATCAACTTTTGCATAGATTTACTCTTAAAATGCAGACTTATGCTTCCCCTTTGATATTTTACTCATTCATACGCAGGCTTTGGGTAATCTTCTAGCACATTTTCTACTATGTTCCATATTAAATTCACAACACACGACTCCGCTGGCTTTTGTGTAATTAAACTTGCTACTCTTGACCCTCATGCAGAACCCATTCAAATTTTAATGGTAAGTGTTGTGTGGATGAAAAAGACCTATTTGTCATAATTTGTTATATAAATTCAGACATAATAAATTAACAGGGATGGAGTATTCTCCATATTTTCACTATACAATCCAGAACTCCCACATTTTAACTCTACAGCTAGCATGTTGAGAGATGGTACTCTTTAGGGAAATGGTGTGCATAATGTGGGAATACTTAAAAGCACTTTGCAATGTGGTGCCAGAGCGGCAGTGATCTGACTCATCTTCATGTCAACTTTGTTTGGGATGGGACTAATATGCAATTTTGTTTTGAAATGAATCAGTAAAACTTACACCTGTTAAAATGCACATTTAGGTTAGGCATGAAAATATTTATCTCATTGTGAAACACAAGTATGTTAAGCTACAAAAGAGATTTTGGACTAAACAAAAAATAAACTTGGTGATATAGTTAATTTATATTATTGTGTACAAAAGCAAGAGTGCAACATACACAATTGTTTTAATAAACCATTCCAAAACTTTGTCACTGGTTGCATTTGTTTACAAACAAGTTCATTCCCACAATAAACATTGATTTTAATTAGGTTGATATTTTTCTTGTATTTAATATAGGATATGGAAAAATTATTCCATCAAAGAAAAGAAATAGTATTTTAAGCCAATGCTAAGGTTACGTGATTGATCATTCAAAAGTTAGGAAAAGGAAAGATTAAATTTGCAGGTGTAATCTTAACCCTGTCAGCATGTGAATATCTATTATGATAGTCTTCAAAAGCGTGACCACTACTATTTTTCAAATACAATTTTGTAGTAATGTATATACCACATGTTCCATAAAAGCCAGCTAATAACAAAATGCATAATGAATTAGTGAAAGTCTTGCCTGATTCACTTGCCAATGCATTGCACAAGACTTTGGAGAAAAGTTTTATAAGAATAATACATATCGTATGCGAGCTTTAGAGAGGCAACAATCTATTACCATGCAAGATTACAGCTACCTACAGCTGCTTCAGTGATAGAACTCTTTAAAAAAGGCAAGATTTGTATTTGTTTGTTTGTTAAATAATATGTGGTAAATGTTTTTTTCCTCCCTCATTCCCCTTTTCTCATATCCAGGAATGGCTGGATTGTTTTTGTTCACATTTTCAAAAACAAAATTTCCCCTTTGGGTAGAAACCATGAGTGAAATCCTGGTTGCCATTGACTTAAACAGACATTGTGATTTCACCCTAGATCTGAAAAATTTCAGCCCTGAAAGGTAAAATTTACAGTAAATTATGAACAGCTGAAGATGGGGCTTTAGAATGGACAAGTTTAGACAATCTTAGATTCACAGATTTTAAGGCAAGAAGGGATCATTAGGATCATCTAATTTGAACTGCTGTATAACACAGGCCATATACTTGTGCTAGAGTATATAAACAACTACTAACTTTTAGTTCAGTCCTTAACTATAGTTGTGATAGCAATCTAATTGTAATAAAGCTCATGTGAAAACACTGGCTACCCTTGTGTCCCCATAGGAAATTATTCTAAGGCTTTTTCTCATCCAGAAATTGAATATATAATCTTCAAAATGTTCTACAGGGTTCTAAATTGGACAGTTCATGAAGTTATCAATGATTCTTAATTACGAATTTAGGGTACTGCTTTGTCCTGAATACTAAGGGACTAAACCCAGATCCTTGGTGATGTATTTACATATGTGAAGGGGAAGATTGAATGACTAGCCTATAGTGACCAATTCGAGGGAGGTGGGGGGTGAATCTGTTAGATTCAACATTGCAGAAGATCACTTTACGCTGCATGTTGGATCACACTTTATAATAAGGGTACTGTGATTACAGTATAGTTACATTGTAATTAAATTGTGATTATGGCTTTATTTTTTATACCTGTGACAACTGCTAATTCATGTAACCAGAAAGTTCACTACATGACTGAGAATGTGTATGAATTAGTGGTAATTATATAGTGAAAAGCAAAAACATGTTGTAACTACTCTGAAATTATAGTAAAATACAATGTGATGATGTGTTCAGAATAACAGTGTATGAGTTCAGAGGGAAAAAGTCACAGATATTAAAATTTAAATTCAAACTACAAAATCAGGACAGAGAGAACATTTTCTCTATACTGGAAAGAGCCTAAGAAATTTTGTCTGGCAGGGTATCAGGTTGCCAACAGACCCTGTATGCTTTATGCTCATAGACCCTGTATGCTTTAATCATTAGGAAAACCATGCCTATATTTGTTAGCAATTATGAAAAAATAATTTGTTACATAAATATTTTTAGACACTTGCTTGAATAAAGTTTCCTGATTTCTATAGGGTCTCTTCTATTTTTAGCCAGACAATTTCCTGGCATAGTTGGCATAGTACTAAATGATTTATTATTTCTAGAGAATGCATATTTTAAGTGTTTGAATTGTATTAGATGTCCATGCCTTATCTGTGGCATCATTGTAAAAGCAATTCAATTTCCCATATGTTCAAGATAATAGGATCCTACCATAGTTGCTTTAAAGAATAGGGGGTTAAATGCTGTATTTGAGTGACAACACCACAGTATCAAGGTTATAAAATGTATCTCTGTACTATTAGATAAGAATACTTGTAGAAAATAGAAGTGTTTCCGATTCTGTGCAAAGGTTATTAATGTTAATTAAGGTGATCTATTCTTCTCCTGATTCAAAGTATCATGAACAGTCAACTTACACTTGTGAAGATTTGTATACCAGTAGTAGATCCTTTTAGATCCAAGGGCCAGATTGGCAAGCATGAAACCTAAGGCCTGAGTCTAATTTGCACATGTACATGCTAACTATAGACAATTTTAATTAGAGATAAATATGGACTCATTTTATCTATACAGTGCTGTGACTACATACAGTGCAATACAAAATGTACAGGAGGACAGAATATGTTTTAAGGGCTTCAAAGAAATAATATCACTTCGAAGACAGGCACTGTTTTCTAGAGACCAGCTTCTCTAGGGTATGTCTACACTGTGAATACAGGTTGTTAATTCTAGATGCATTCGCAAATTTGGGTTAAAATAGCAGTGAAGACAGGACAGTATAATACAATGTGACGACATTGTGTTCAGAATAACGGTGTGTGAGTTCAGAGGGAAAAAGTCACAGATGTTATTAAAATCTAAATTCAAACTACAAAATCAGGAAAGAGAGAGAATCTCAGGTTAGCTGCTCGAGTTCAACTCCATGCTCTCCTATGGGCTTAAACTCAAATTAAAAGGTGAGCCGCCCTGTTTGTACTTGAGTTAGCAAATCCTGAGTTAAGAGCACACATTTTTTTTCACAGATATAATGTCAGTCCCAGTTTTATCTCTGATGTACCCACATACATAATGGAGCAAAGGTTTGATATACTAGGTGACTGTGGGTGTTTTGACTTGTTTGGATTTATTATAGAAAAGTTCTGCTAAAAATATAAGTACTTTTTAATAGATGGGAACAAATAGCAGCCCTCTTATGTAACTCTATCAATGATTCTCAACCCAAGGCCTGCACGCCACTTGTGGGTAATCAGCACACAGTTGCAGCCCATGTGACATTGTGAGGGCCACATGGTTAGTATATATATTGTATGCATGAGGCTGCATATGTGGCCCACAATGGTAAATAGATTAGAAGATGTACCATTGCGAGATGTATCACTCAGCATACATGTATAGAAATTCAGTGTTTCCTTCACAAAGCCTTTTAGCCCCTTGGTCTGTAGATCCTATTGTGGAGTCTCTGCTTTTTCAGGTTCAGAGGAAAATGAGTCCGTAAATAACTGGACCATTTTTTTGTTGATGTTGTTTCTTTGAAAGCCTCTGAACACTTAATACAGCAAAAGAAGTTTCTTGCTCCATTCAGCAAAAATAGTCACACTTTTCTATTTCTTCAGTATTTGTTCTGAGTCAGAAAATAGGAAAGGTCACTCTGGTGAAGCTGTCTATTAAAAAGGTTACAGACACAAGCAAAAACTTCCACCCCCTAGCAGTTATAAGCAAAGATTTAAACTCTCCCCACCTCAGCTGGTATCTGAAAACAGAGATGTCTATCTTCCCTCTGAATATTTTTAAATACATAAAAACAATAATTTGGCAACTATCAAGAGTGAAGAAGTGACTTCAGATTTCTAAAGAGTGGAGATTTTACAGATCCTTGCAGCGAATAGTGAGCCTTGCAGAGTTAGTTATAAAATGAGCCCTCAACAAACTTCTGAGGAACAGACCATTCCAGAATTTAGATCTTTCACCATCCCTTGAAACTCTGGCAACCAATTAAGGGTCTAGGTCTAAGTCACAGATAGGCCTAGATTTAAAGCCTGATTTTCCAGGCAGTCAGCTCTCAAAGCCAAGAGCTTATTGGTAGTATAATTACAAAATATATTATGTATGTCCACTAAGATCATTACAGTATGTGTATAACTCCCACTTAATACTCATGGAAGCTTGATCTATAAATCTCCTAATCTTGAAAGGAAGAGGAAATCTGCAAGATAGTTTCTATTTCCTTAAATACTCTTTTGACTTTAGTAGAAATAACACAGAGATTTGGTAAACTTGAAGAGAGAAGACAGGTATAGACCCCCCTGATGCTTCACAATATTTTCATCTTTTTCTTTTGCTATTCTTCAAGACCTTTATGTTTTGTATGGGCTTTCTCAGCTTTGTCTGCTTCAGTCTGCAGTTAACTCCTAATCTTAAATTTATGAGATAAAACCGTTGCTATGTAAATTTTGATGATGTCAGTTCTACCAACATGCTTCCACTGACATATCGAATAGAAAACAGGCTGTGAAGAAGGTGCGTATTAAAGCACAAATACAAATTCATATTTACATAGCTTCAAAAGTGTGCCTGGTGCTTCACAAACAAATAGGAATGCCCTCAAGAGTTTATAATGCAAGATGCTGACTGTCTTCTGCATGCTGCTCAGCAACTTCAAATCCCACTGAAGTCAATGAGATTGAGAGCACAGAGTAACTCACAGAACTAAGCTTCAAATAACAGACACGTTATAATCACAGGTTTCAGAGTAGCAGCCGTGTTAGTCTGTATTCGCAAAAAGAAAAGGAGTACTTGTGGCACCTTAGAGACTAACAAATTTATTAGAGCATAAGCTTTCGTGAGCTACAGCTGTAGCTCACGAAAGCTTATGCTCTAATAAATTTGTTAGTCTCTAAGGTGCCACAAGGACACGTTATAAGTTATACACCGAAAACTACCGGTATGTTAAAAGAACATTAAGGTTGCAAAGTCAAGCATTCTGCAGTTAGGAGATGCCAGAATTAAAATTAACCTTAATTCCACCTCATTTGTGCATATAGATTTGTGACACTGGCAGACCAGGTGCTAGGTCATGCCCAGGCTCCTAGGTCTCAACTGAACACCAACAAATACATAACTGGAGACCAGTCTGGCTCACCTGTGAGTTAGCATTGTTAAAATAGGTATTAAAGTTATAAAAATGTGTTTAGTGTTTAGACTTTATGAAACACTTGTAGGATGCTGCATGTATTGATCTTACTTCTAACATCTGTACCCCGTGTTATGAGGTGATATTAAGTGTCAGCATTATAATCCTCTGTAATTGTGTAAGTCATCAAACAGGAAAGAACCATTAATTAATGCAAAATGCTGACTTCCTACAGAAAGTATTAGTTCCTGCCCACCAAGAATGCCCACTGAAATCAAATGAGACATTGTGAAACATCAAAGAACAAAGACTTTGTTAATTGCCCTTCTTCCCCACCCATAAAGAGGAGACGTGTGTGTGTGTGTGTGTGTATGTGTGTGAATTCATCTCATCAGCTTGAATTTTGGGGGAAAAGGGATAAAAATCCCTAACAGGATGAAACTGTATCTCTATGCTGCATGGACTTTGGGAGGGCAAGATTTGTATGCATAAGCAAGGGGCGCCCAGTTGCCTTGGCTGGCTTAGCCCTAAAGGACAGATAGAACTTGCATATTACAACGGCTTCTATCACCTGTTGAAACCTAAGAAAGTAACTCATTTTTGTGTGTATGTTCACCTGCTTAAACCTTGTAAATAACTCATTTCCTTTTCCTAGTTAATACATCTTTAGATAGTTTATTATAGGATTGGCTACAAGTGTTGTCTTTGGCATGAGATCTAAGGTGCAATTGACCTGGGGTAAGTGACCGGTCCTTTGGGATTGGGAGTAACCTGAATATTGTTGTGATTTTTGGTGTTAGGGACAATCTATCACAAAAGCAAGCTTACTTGGGTAGCAAGATAGACTGGAGTAAACAAAGGGACTGTTCGTGACTCCATGTTAAGGCAGTTACAGTTCTCAAGGAGTTCACACTTGATACTTGGTTGGTGAAATCTTAGTATAGAACTCATAACCAGTTTGGGATTTGTGCCCTGCTTTGTGACAGTCTGCCCTGAAGATGGCACTCATGCTCTTGAGCCAGTGCAGGACAGCTTGACAGTATTATGATACAGTCTTTATTTAAATGATATCATGCCCACCTTGTACATCCCCTTTTGTGTTCTCCAGAAGTTGCCTTGCCTCCTGCTTCTCTTGCTTTCTTTGAGCAGGCCCTGCGAGATGATGCTCCCCACCCAATCCTCACCCCGGCCCTCCACAACTCTTCATCAGGCCCTGCCCCATGAGCCTCCCTGACCACCCACAACATGCCACCCTAGCCAGCTGCATGACATCCAGCCAGTCAGCCTCTGAACTGCATGCTGAGAACATGTGTATGCATTGGTGCTTCATACCATCTATATCCTCATCCTTGTGACCTGCCCCAACACCAAGTGGTGGGATCTGTGATGGGCTGGATCACAGAAACCCCTTTGGAGCTGCCACCTGATGTGCCAAGACTGCTTCTGCCCCTGCTTTCTTGCTCTGACAGCTTGGGACATCAGTGGTTTGAGCCAGACCCTGCCTGGTTTGAGCCAGACCCGCTAGCCTGCTGCAAACCCAGAACCAGGTCTGAGCCACATCCCCTAACAGCTGTAGGCTTATCTGAAAGCAGCGTAAGAAGTGTTCCTATCTCCAACACTCAGATACCCAACTCCCAATGGCGTCCAAACCCCAGATAAATCTGTTTTACCCTGAAGAAAGCTTATGCAGGGTAAACTCATACATTGCTCACCCTCTGTAACACTGATAAAGAGATATGCACAGCTGTTTGCCCCCGCCGCAAGTATTAATACATACTCTGTGTTAATTAATAAGTAAAAAGTGATTTTATTAAATACAAAAAGCAGGATTTAAGTGGATCCAAGTAGTAACAGGCAGAACAAAGTGAAGTATCAAGCAAAATAAAATAGAACACGCAAGTCTATGTCTAATATGTAAGAAAACTGAATACAGATAAATTCTCACCCTCAGAGACCTTTCAATAAGCTGCTATCACAGACTTGTTATTTCTCATGTTATTTCTCCCCCCCACCCCACCCCCCACTGTTCCTCAGATGTTCTTGTTAACTGCTGAAAATAGCCTACCTTGCTTGTCACCATGAAAGGTTTTCCTCCCTCCCCCACCCCCCCGCTGCTGGTGATGGCTCATCACTCTCCTTACAGTGTGTATGATAAAACCCATTGTTTCATGTTCTCTGTGTGTGTATATAAATCTCCCCTCTGTATTTTCCACCAAATGCATCCGATGAAGTGAGCTGTAGCTCACAAAAGCTTATGCTCAAATAAATTTGTTAGTCTCTAAGGTGCCACAAGTACTCCTTTTCTTTTTGCGAATACAGACTAACAAGGCTGCTACTCTGAAACCTATCACAGACTGGATGCCTTCCTAGTCTGGGCACAATCCTTTCCCCTAATACAACCCTTTTCCAGCTCAGGTAGTAGCTAGGGGATTTCTCATGACTGCCACCTTCTTTGTTCTGTTCCACCCCCTTATATAGCTTTGGCACAAAGCAGGAATCTTTTGTATCTGTGGGTCCCCCCTCTAAATGGAAAAGCACCATGTTTAAGATGGATTTCAGTACCAGGTGACATGGTTACATTTCCTGTGAGACTCCAATCCTTCATTCCTCCCAGACTGACTCACAGGAAGGCCTGCCTGCAAACAGAGCCATCAAGATTCCAAACCACCATTAATGGCCCACACTTTGCATAATTACAATAGGCCCTCAGAGTTATATTTCATATTTCTAGTTTCAGATACAAGAGTGATACATTTATACAAATAGGATGACCACACTCAGTAGATTATAAGCTTTGTAATGATACCTTACAAGAGACCTTTTGCATGAAGCATATTCCAGTTACATTATACGCATACTCATTAGCATATTTTCATAAAATCATATAGAGTGCAACGTCACAGGATCTGTCACCATCTGCGGAGGAGGAGGAACCCTGGTGGGCCAGTCCGTACTCTACACCGGTTCCCCACGGGGGATTTTAGTTGGTGGCTCCTCCATGGAGCTGTGAGCACAGGCACGTACCTGGCGCAGTCCATGAACTCCTCCAACACCTGTCCCTTTTGCAGTGATGAGACCTTGGTGCTCCTTTTCTGGCTCCTCCAGAACCTCTTACTGAGATTCTGGCTGCACTTCTTCCCCATCCCCTAATTCTTGCACTCCCAATCCATGGCCACACAAAGTCATAGAAGCCCCTTGTCAACCTCCTCCTGGTGCTGGCCAAGATGGCCATCCATCATATCAGGAGGAGGAAGCTAGATGGGGATATCTCTGCAACTGTAGGGCCTATTTCTAGTCCCTCATCTGATCATCCCTTCTGGGCAGTGTCCAGAGTCGTCAGTAGCTACAGGTGTGGTGCTCCGCTCTTGTTCATAATGATAACAGTTGGCTGTATGTGTGTTTCCTCTGTGTGCTGCCCCAGCTCTGCGCAGAGAGCTAACACAGCAGACCCCGAGAGAACCCCCCAGAACCACAGACTCTAGTAAGGTATGAAGGAACCCAAGCCAGGTTTATTGTCAAATGAAGCACAGTAATAGTTCCCTATAGACTCTACAGGGCATACTACGAATTTGTGCTCCCTGGCAATGGACACAGCTCAGTCAGTGGCGGGACACTCCACTGCCCCTGAGGCTGGACAAAGATATGCGCTCCGCTACCTACTTTTATACCATTGCAGGACAGATACTCATCATAGTTCAAACGAATCTATCCATCATGTTATCCTTTTGACCCTGTCTTTAAGATGCACCTGCCTGTTCCTTGTTATGTCTATGGTGTGTCTTGCCGCCGTCTTGGTACAAGTTCCTCTCATTAGCACTTATTTGTGTGTGTGCATGTGCTTCTAACAACCTTTTCTTGCCAACTTCTGTGAATGGGACTTGCTTCTGGCTCACAGCCCAGCTTTGCTTATCACTTCCTGGAAGTATTTTGGTTCAGGCTTCAGGACTCAGACTGGGCCTCTGATACAAGAAATTATGTTTCAGGACCTCTTCTTACTACATCCAGTGCCTCCTTAGACACCTTTGAGGAGAAATGGGTGCTGCTGGGGCTTCTCTGCTCAATGTGCCCCTCTGCCTTACTTATTTTTAACCTTTGATCTCATTCCCATACCAGGTTTTCCCTTTCATTGTACCGCATACTCAATTGAGGATCCCTGTGCTTAGTGGTTCCTCCCCCAAAGTTGAAGGGATGGATGTTTAGTTTTGGGTTAGCCTAGACCCTCCTGCCCCAGCCCTGCCAATAGTACATACCTTCCAAATTGTGTAACAAATGATACAGGGATCCTACAGAAAACAGTTTCCTTTATTACACAATCCTGATTTATCCCCAGAGCACCATCCATCCTGCGCATTGAATGACATAGGAAAAAATAATATGTGATCATGTAATTAAAGACTTTATCATAATGCAGATGCACAGACAACCTGAATTCTGGCATTTCCTAACTTTTGAGTGCTTGACTTTGCAACCTTAATAATGTTCTTTCAATGTTGTACATTTTATGTGTAATTTTCTCGGTTTTTAATAAAGAAGACTGGAAAAAACAGAAGTTCCATCATTTGGCATCACACCCACATGGGTCATCTGCAGAGTTGACATCATTAAATCCACAGCACATACCCCTGCCACTTGAGCTAACAGAGTAATTTACAGAAGTTGCAGTTGTCACATTCTGTGTGGATCAGTAGTTGAGGAAAATGAGACCCACACTTTGACAACTGGTTTCACAGATATTTACTGGCAGGAGAGGAATGGTTGCATAGGTTAAATTCCAGGTTCTGGAAGAGAATTTGCTCTGTGAGCATAGACTCTTTTGTTCCAGTTCCCCATAATCATGACCTCTTCTGTCCCATCTTCTCCAGCCTGTTTCTGTCCCAGTTCTGTCTTTTCCCATCCAGGGCTCAGCCCAGTCCTGGCCCCTCTATCAGCTTTGCATCTCAGTCCCATTCTCCTCACCTAGCCAGTCCCAGTCTCCACCCCTTAGCTGCCTCTTCCTAGTCCACATCTCTTTGCCCAGCCTCTCCTAGGCTCCGCCTTAAGGCTTCTCATCTGAGTTCTAGTCTTCCCTCAACCTTGGCTTCCAAGCCAGGTCAACCTCCTCCAGCTCCTCATCTCAGTCTCTGCCTTTGTATCTTGACCACCCTGCCCTCCCAATCCCACTCTCCCTCTCAGTCTCCTTGCCCGGTCATTCTCAGTCCATTCCCTCAATTCCTCATCCAGTCTCAGTATCCTCTCCCCCCGCCCCAACTCCCAGTTCCCGTCTCTTTGCCTGGACCATCCTACCACCACAGCTCCTGGTCCCTATGTCTCTCTCCCTGATCCTTCACCACTTCCTTGTCTCAGGTTTTCTCTCCACACGCACCCAGGTCTTGGTCTTGTCCCCACTGCATTCAAGTCAGGCAGCTGCCTGGATGACAGCTGGTGAAGCACTAAAAGCATAGGAAAGACAGGCTCCATGTTCTCAGTTCCCATGCTCCACAGAGGCAAGCAGCAACCTGGAGTAACAATTGCAAAGACAAACTTGCTCAAAGCCCCTGCAGCCCCAGACTGGAGCATATTCAGGATTGGTGGAATCTCTGGAGAATTCTACAAAACTCTAACCAGTCTCTGAGCATGTGAGAACTGAGATTTTTCAAAGGCTTATATTGGGTGAATTTTCATGAGGATTGCAAAAGGCCCTTCCCTGATGCAAAGGCCACCACCCTGCCAAATTCAAATCTGTGCCTCAATGCATGGAGTTCCTAGAGCTTAAATAAAAAAAAAATGTAACTTGAGCAAAGCAATGTATTTCTACGTAATCTTGTTCTGAGAAGCAGCTGAATCATTTTTGCTCAGCTTTCCAAAAATATTCAGCCTGAGGCAGACACCTGGCATGGAAAATTTCAGTCCAAACATCTTATGTGTAGCAAATATAAACAACTGACAATAGGGTCTTATCATGGGAAGTGTCAGGCAGTCTTCAATATAGATGGTGCTATCTGTGTCATTCATAAGGAAGTGAAATGCATTGAAATTTTACATACATCTTTTTAGATACACACACACAATCTATTTTTCTATATTTATTTGAGGAAAGGACTAGCGTTTGTAGGCTTCATACAATAGTTTGATATTTAGTAAAGAATTTAGAAAATCATAAATACATGTAAAGTGCAAGTGGATCTATGTTTAATGGCCAAATTCTGCCATTGGGTGCACACAGACACGGGATCCCATTAAAGTCAGCATAAACTCTCTGCACATCTGATTTTTCTCCAAGTTGAAGCCATTTATGGACACCTGAGGACAGAATTTAGTCCAAAGCCTAATACCTTTGAAAGTTCAACCCCCCCAATATGAAACTCTCTCTTTAACATGCTAGTCACATTTCACCATGATTTTAAATTAACTAGTCCTCCACCTATTATAGTGTAGCATAGCTGTTTTCCAATTTTTTTAAAAAGAGTTTTCAGAACTCTCAGGTGTTGTAGATTAACCTGGAAAGCACAGTCTCAAAAGGATAAAGAAATACATGCTGTAAAATGTATGAATGTAAGATTCCCTTTTTGCTTTATTGTATGTTTAGGATTTGAATTGATTTTTTTCTAGTACCCAAACAAAAAATAAGGGAGAAGCCAGAAAAGTCGATAATATATACACAGTTCAAAAAATAAAATATTTACCAATTTCACTGAAGCATGTTGTTAGCAGATTATGACGGCAAGCTCTAACCAAACAGAAGTATACTAGCTAGGTTAATTATGAATAATAGCTATTTTTGTAGAATAGCTTAAAGCATTCCATAGGATCGTAAAGCACCTTGCTAAAGAAATAGAAATAAATATTGATTTTTGTGAAGTTCTTTAGGGACACCTAAAACTTTCATTAATAGAGATAGCATACAATAGACTATATCAGGATTCGGTACATGGAAGCATTTTGGATTAAACAGAATTTCACAAAATTGAAGTTTGTAATATTGGTGTATAAAAACCCACCTCTGTGATGGAGCTGCTGTTTAACAGAGTACAGCAATACTGTACAGCAGTCACCAAAACTGTTAAGAAAAATACAATGTCAAACTGAAAATTCAGGAAGTCTTTATAGTAGGCCATGTAATTACCCACACTGCATTTTTTTGCCAACACACAGGAGCTCTCTCTTCTACTTGGGCAAAAAGTGGCTTAAATCTTTAAAGATCATAGTTCAGATACACCCAGAATTATAAAGGTACATAGGCACCTAAATCTGGGGTTTAGATGCCTAAATCCCAGTTTTAGGCTCCACTAGGATCCACAGAACTCCTGGCAAACTCTGTAGGTGCCTAACACTCAGAGTAAAAGCTCCCTTTGTTTTTGCCTATGGGCCTCACTCTAGGCCTCCAGACACCTATCTGCCAGCGTGATCCACAAATGGGGGGGAAGAGAGGCATTTGTCCACTATCTTGCCTACAAGGCCCAATCCAGTTGGCATGCTCAAAGGTGTCAATGAGCTCACATTCAAAATCCAGCATGCATAGGAGGTGAGGCACACCTTATAGCATGTAAGACCACTGATTAGATCACTCACTGGGTTGTGAACCCAGGTTCAATTCCCCCTCCACCTGATGGGAATTTGAACAGGGTTCTCCCATCTCTCAGGAGCATGCACTAGCAACTAAGCCATGGTTTAGATGGGGAAGTCCCTCAATCTCTCCTACTGAAGTGACTCTACTTTGGATTAAATACTTAAAGTCATTGGACCAGAAAGAAAGAATGTGTGAGTGAGAATGATTCTGTACCTTTGTGGTTTTGGCACCCATCAGGAAATTGGGAGACCCAGGGTCCAATTTCCATGCTACAATTGCTATTTAATTATTTATCCACAGCTTCAACAGGAGAAGGAATGCTATATCAGAAAATCTCATAGTGCTATGGTTAACATGGTCTCCAGAGAGGGAGATGTCTATTTAAATCCTCAAGCAAAGGACATGTCACAGGGTGGCTGGTACCTGTGGATACACAAACCCATCACCCCTGGACCACAGCAGGTGAGTCCAATCAAGCCAATTAAGTAGGATGGGCTACACCTGGGCCTAATAAGGGCTGTGAGTTGGCAGCTAGAGGAGGAACTGATTGAGATAGGCTGTGTTCTAGGGAGGGAAAGTCCTATGGGAGTGGAGTTAACTTCTGCAGTGGATTACCTGGAGTAAGGGGTAAGGTGCTCAAGGAGACAACCCTAAGGCTGCTCCCCTAGAGAAGGGGCAGAACTGGAAGCCTGCCAGAGGCTCCTGAGAGGAATAGAGCTAGAGCCTGACAGTAAGGACTGTGTTAAGACTGTTTTTTTTTGTTTACTTCTTTTTATAAAGAAAATCTTTTTCCTGGAAAGAAACTGGGTGTGCTGTGCATACTTTGGAGCTGGTGAGAAGTCTGGCATAGTGCAGATGGGAATTGAACCTGGGCCTCCCACATTCTAGGTGAGTTCTCTAACTCTTGGGCTAAAAGTTACATGTATGGCACCACTTCTCCTCTGGCTAATCTGTGTGTGGTGCAAGCCAAAAACTGATGTAAGCATCCTAGCACCTAGTTCCAGGAAAGGCTTCTTGGTTGTGGATTGCTAAGCAGAGCTAGGCTCCTCCCTGTAGCTGGCACTTATGTGCCTAACTCTATGAGAGGGATAGAGCTTAGGCCTCATCCCTTTTGTCAGCAGCTCCCATTGACTGACTAGCTCAGATGGGGAGGCATGCTGGCTTTTGTGGATTACATTCTTAGGAATCTCTCTCTTTCCATCCTTTGTACAGGAAGCTTAGGTGCCTAACTCACGCTTTGTAGATCATGTTGTGTCTGTGATTTTCTAGGTGTCTAAAAAGTTAAGTGTTACAATAGTCAGTGTCTCAATGCCTAAGTCCCTTTGTGGTTCTGGGCCATAATGATTGCAATTTCACCCTAGATGCTGTTATTCAGATGCCTTTTCACCATCATGGGGCATTTGTTCCTAACTGTTTCAGAGGCAACAGTAGTAACTGTCACCCGCACCATTTCCTGACTCTCCTATCAAGTATGGCTCAACCTTTTTTAGCCTGAAAGAACCAATGTGTTCATAAGCCAAGATAGCTTTGTTGCAGACATTATCAAACTATGTGGTTTTAAATATAGTTCCTTTTTAAACAAACAAATGCTATAGGCATGTAGTATTTGTGCGTGTGTGGTGCAAGATTTTGAGGTGAAATGGTTAGAAATAAGTAACCAATACAAATCTGCATAAACGGGATGTTCCAATTTGAAGCCATTCAGAGGAAAACTTAAACTAAAGTGGGGATTTTAATTAGAAACACAACAATTCCACATTTTATTTTCTTAAAACAACCTGAGGCTACCAAATACCAGCTGTTTTTTTTGTTTTGTTTTTGTTTTACCAGATGGCAGATAAAGAATCTAAATAGCCAGTGACATCACAATCTTGCATTACCAAGTAACAACAGTGATGCCATACTGAACACATGTACTTCTGTAATGCCAACAGACCCTGGTCACTGGTGGGCAGGATCAAACTGGGGACATCTGGAGCTTAGTGCATAAGCCTCTAGAGCATAAGCTAAAAGCCAACTTGCTGTTAGCTAACGCGGAAGAGCAGACTCATTTAACTCTAAGTGGTCTCGGTGCCACTAGATGGGACAGAATACCACACCCCGGAGGTGTGTGGGTTACATTTCCACCAGTAAACAAGGATGCCAGAGTTCAGGAGGAAAGTCAGCTGACTTGAAGCCTCTTCAAGTGCAGAAATACTTATGACTTATTGAGGCTTTTAATGCTAAAGAAAGCCACCAAGTGAAATTTGCTAGTCTCTGTTTGAAAATGACCCAATAACAAAAACTGATCTCTGGCTGTTGAACTCACATACCTACAACTGTGATCTTTCCTGTGCCTTCCTTAATCCAAGCTTTTCTCCAACCCTGATTCTGCTTTGTTCCCAATCTTGCTCCTGTCCTGCTCAGTCCACTCCTTCCCTGCTTGGTTCCTGATGCTAGCTCTGACTTTAAAGACTGTTCCAGTACTATGACTCCAGCTCTAGCCACTAGGCAAGACTGCACATGTGCAGTCAGTGAAAGTAGCCTAAGGATGACTCTTTACTCTTTGCATTTTGGCCCATTGGAACACATTTACAAACTGGGACATTAACCAGCTAAAAAGGGGATTCAGCTTGTCAGTTGGGGCTGTTAAATGGGAGACAGGAAGGGAGAGGTAGAAGGCTGGAGGGAAGGGCAAAGAAGCTCAGGATATAAGACTAGTAAGACTCTCTCCTTCATCACTCTGTGCTGAGGAGGTACATTACAGCTTGGAAAAGCCTTAGGGTGATGGGGCATGAAGCCTGCATAAGAGACTGTAAGTTGAGGTGAATTTACATATGTGTGTGAGGACTGCTTGCAAAGAGAAATCCAAGGTGAGAGCCTACCCTGTGACACGTAGAGTCTCAGCTTGGATTTCCCACCCCAGTGTAGGCAAATGACCAGAGAGGGGAGCCACTGAGATGATGCAGCAGACTGAACAGTATGGAAGAACTCTTGCACTGGGTGGCTGAGCAGCAAAAGGAGTTACAGAAAGCCTTCCAGAAGATTTGACAGACACAGCACAAACACAGCCAATCCTTTTTATCCAGGCAAAAAGAACAACAATGCCTACAGCAATTTATTGCAGGCCAGGTGAAGGTGCAGCAACTGCTCTTGAGACTCATCATCTTCCCTCAATAAGGAGTCATAACTGGGTGGTGCTGGGCAAAAAAAGGCCTAACAGATGACCCTGATGCTCTTTTGTTGATTGTTTGAGGGGGTGGCTTTCAGGAGCCCAGTGTAAAAAGAGGGTTTGGGCCCTCTGATTTTTCCCCCTTTGTCTCAGGAGAAGCTTAAGCTGCTTGTATGGCACTGAGCGATAAACAAGCCATGGATTATGATACCATAGAGACAGCCATTTTAGATCAGATGTGTCTGTCACAGAACAATAGGCAAAAATTTCAAGCAGCAAGGTGGTTGGAGGGACGTGACTTAGGATCTTTGCACAAAAGTTATCACACTGAGACACTAGGTGTCTGAGGTCAGATGACCAAAGAGTTGTGGGAGATCATGGACTCCATTATTTTGGAACAGCTGTTGCAGAGTCTCCCAAGGTCATTAGGGTTTGGGTGCTGTTTTAGTTAGTCAATAAGACACAGAAATCCCTGAGTCTTTTCAACAACAGATCTTTATTTCATATGAGACATTACAAACATGGCTGCAGCACTGACTGCTTTCTTGTCTGTGAACTGGTGCGGACTGTTCTATATCCTGTTATGCAAGATACTGCACAGCTCAGGCCCTTTAAAGGTTCTAGATGCAGCTCCCTCTTGTGGGTAAGAAGCTGTTGTGCTTTACAGCCCCTTTATCATCTTTGTTTAAGAAAGTATACCTGAGTAACACAGTACTAGAACAGACTTAACAATTTA
The DNA here is from genome assembly GCF_009764565.3 of Dermochelys coriacea. Lineage (NCBI taxonomy): Eukaryota > Metazoa > Chordata > Testudines > Dermochelyidae > Dermochelys > Dermochelys coriacea. The sequence continues at coordinate 89,036,580 of NC_050070.1, read as the reverse complement.
TGTAACAACAGTTGATGTAGTTTGGTAGGGTCAATGATTTACTGTTCACTAAGTCTCTGCTTCTGGATGATGGTTTGATGTTCATTTGTGTGCAAGTACTGTTTCTTGGTGCTAGGAAAAGCTAATATTTGGCTTGTTGTTGGTCTTGGTTTTGCTTGTCCTTTCACATTGTTGAATGGCATGTTCTATTGGTTCCATGTCTGTCGTGTGTTAAGGAGTGAATTAATAGCATTCCATTTATCCTTATTCAGAGGGATCTTGCAGTTCCTCACCCTGCATTGGGTTTCCATTGGCTGTAAGATATTGTATTTGAATGGATTAATTTATGGTGCTGGAGATGTGTAGGTCCATCAACCACAACAGTATGGGAGAGGAGGTTATCTGTTCCATTGTGTTGCCCCTTTCCATGGGTAGGATTTGTCTTGAAGAAATAATTACACTTTTTTTTACTGGCTATCCAGGTTGTGTATCTGGATTGTCTTTGAACTGTCTGCCGTAGTTGGTTGTAGCTTTGTTGTACTTCTCTAAGTGACTCCTTCCACTACTTAAGGTTTTAATAGCACATTGGCTGTACCCATGTGTGAGTGTCTGACCATTAGAGGTTGCACAGGGCTGCTGGTCATGCCTTCGGTGGGGGGAGGGAGAGGGTATTTCTCCACTCTAGAATGGCTTGCCATGTGTTATTCTTTAATCTTTTATTTAAGAGAATTGGGGGGGGGGGGGTTGTTTTGTTTGATTTAACTTAGCCACCATCTAAGAGTCAATCCAATGACAATGTTACTGTTAAATTCCCAATCTTTGGTGAAGTGTGCAAATTCCTTTTGGTGAACTGTGATCCATTATCTGAGATGACACAATCTGTTATATCTTGCCTACTTAAACATCCTATTGCTTTGTCTATTATTACTGCTGCATGAACTGTGAAATAGTTAATCGGTGTGGGTGCTTAGGACATCTGAAAAGGGATTACCCTTGTACAGTCTGTGATCTTGCTGAGCTCTGTGGGTGGACAGAAACCTTTGGGAAGCAGTTAAAGCAAACACACCTGGTCTCTGAAGGTTGGGTAGAAATAAGGGGTGGGCCTTGTTGACTCTACCATGGGCTGTCATTGGTTGAGACTGGGTGAAGCCTTACTACATGGTTGTGGGGCAAGCCTCAGTCTTGCCGCACAACTCAGTCTAAGGCATATCCATGGGGAAAGAAAAATCTTCCCAGTGGCCCAGGTGCCTCTAGAAATTTGGGGAACACTTGGTAGAAGTGGGTTGGTGTAGTCAGGTCATTGCCCCAGCCTGTATTAACTGATGGATTGGAGCCCTTTTTCCTTTGAGGATATTGAAAAATACCCACAGAACCAAACCTCTAGAGAGGGAAAGAGCAGAGCAGATGAGGCCACAAGGAAAAAGGCCAAGAAGTCAAAGGTGGGTTAGAAAAGGGAGAAATGGGACAGACAAGACAAGAGACAAAGAACCCAAAGGTATAGGGAAATGAAAAGGGGGCAAAAGTAGAATAAGCTTTGACAGAGGAGGAAGGCAAAGCAGGTATGTAAAAAGGTTGAGAGAGACAGAGCAAGGATAACAGTGTACTGAAATCCAAGGTAACCTAAGTAAAATAGTAGAAAGGGAGACTAAAGGCATGGAAGAAGTCCAATGATGTAAAAGGTTGCCCTGGTGTGAAGACAGGTGGTCAGAAACAAATATGGGAGTTATCCCCTCTCCCATTTTCCACCAAATGGTGCATTCTGATGAAGGCTCCTACAGGGATTTTTGAGAGCCAGTTTAGACACCTTGCTAGTGGGAGAAGATGGCAGTCCCTAGAGGAAAGACACAACCCAAGGCAGGAAAGAAAGTCCTGGAAGGAAGCAAAAACAAGAGAAAAGGGGAGGAGATGTGTGATAGTGGGAGTAGCCTAAGGCTTTGTAAGCAACCTGCCCCCATTGGTCAAACTGGGAGATAAGACTGGATAGTTAATCAATTAACAAGGGGATTCAGCTTGTCAACTGGGGACTGTCAAATGGGAGAAGGGAAGGGTTGAGGAAGAGTAAAGAGGCTTAGGATCTCGGAGGTGAGGCCTTTTCTCCTTCCCATCTGCTCCCCACCCTATGGCAAGGAGGTACACTGAAGCTTGGGGAAAGCCTTATAGTGAGGGACATGAAGCTTACATAAGGCTTTGTAAATAAAGTAAACTGTGAACGTGCATAAGAGTGTGAGAGTACTGCTTGCAAAGAGAAATCCAGGGTGAGGGAGTCTCCCCTGTGAAATATCCTGGTTTGACCAGTAGAGAGCCATAATTGAACTCCGTTCTCCTGAATCCCAGTCCAGCAAGTGAATGGATTATAAAATCTCCCAGGCAGGGACCCACCATCTCTTTTATGCAATGTCTAGCACAAATAGGCTCTAGACTCAAGGTGCTACTCTAGTACAAATAATAATAATAGTGCCTGACCCATGTGATCATCTTAATCTTTGTGGTTTTCTTAGGCTTCCTTTCAGTAGAGTCAAAACAATTATAGCCATTCTTGCAGATGTGTGCACTATTTCTACGTTATTGCATTTCTTGGTTCTTTCCTTTCCTGTCTCTAACTGCAATATAATGCATCAGTAAAACTCCTATTCATATTTATAGTTGTCCTTCAAATTGAAGGCCAAATCTTGGACTGATCTTACATAGGGATAAGGCGCATCCTTTTTCCTGTTTTTGTTACAGCTTTTCACTAGCTTGAGTGATCCTGAGGACATTCAGTATAGTAGCTGGACCTCTAGAACTGTGCTCTGGCACAATAGCCATCCATGGACTTTGGTCCATCTCTCCCTCTGGGCAAAAGCCACTGAATTAACTGCGGGTTTAAAGCTGCATTAATCCTCTTGGAAAGGTGAGTTAGGAAATGGCAGGTTGAGGGGTGAAGATGGGTCCCTAAGAATTTTCCAAAATTACAAAATACTTTTGCAGGCAGATGTCCTAGAGATTTTGATGGATGTCATCATTGTCATGCCTCCTGTCAGCTCTGTGTTCTTGGGGAACCAGGGTGCAGTATCCAGCCTGTCTGAGTCTCAAAGTCTCATTCCCCCCAGCCCAGCCTCCGCTTGAACCAAAACTGATCAGAAGAAAAACCTACAAAAAGAATGAAAAGGCAGTGGAAGACTCACCTAAACCCCTCAGGACAAGGGTGACAAGATTAAGGCAACTCCTTTAGCCTCATTTGCATTGAAGATGGGACATGGAGGCATCTCCATTAGCATACAGAATGGAGAAGAGAGATTCCAAGCCAAGAACTACACTGAACTCTGGGACCAGAAAAGCAGGGAAGCACTACTTGATAGGGGAATCTCTGCTCAAGATGTTAATGAACCCACACCTGCACACACCCAACTCAGTGGTTATCAGACCAATTCTAGTAAAATATCCTGTATTGGTATCCAAAATACTGAAGCTGCCTAATTGCATCCTGAGCTCCCTGGAAGGAACATTGCCCATAGGCAGGAATAATCAGTTCCTATTGTCTAGCCTGAACAAAACAACTTGAGACATCAGTTTACCCATAAACAAATCTAGTGTCCTCCATTGAACCATTGTTGTTTCCCTACAAAAAGCCCTTACCCACGCTCAAGTAAGTGTTGTGATGCCTGGATCCAAAATCTGCATCAGTTCTATTGGGACTTCATCTTCTCCTGACTGATTTGTGCTCAGGGCTCTGCCTGTCTCCAGCACTCCGGACCCTCAGCTACCACCATCACTTGGGAACCCTGTCCAGCTCAAGCTTCACAGAGTGGTAAGAATCCAACTCTTTCTCTCTAGGTATAGCTTTCTAACCCTGACTTTTGTGATCAGGTATAGTTTTCTAAACCTGACTTTTGTAATCAAATTTAAGCTAGATTTAATATTGTAACTCTTTTGTTTCTCTCCTTGTATGGTTATTACCTGGCAATAAATAAGTTTTTATGGTTAAGCTGGTTTCTTCCCTTTCTCATGTTTTTGGCTTTCCCATTTGCTCTGCAGCAATGCTCCTATTACCTGTACTGCCCAAAAATCCTGTGGGGTTTGCTCATCAAGTGGGTTACTACCAGAACAATTGTAACATGAAGGTGGGGATTGGGATGTGCTGAACCTGTGGCATAGGAAGGTGGCAGCTTGGAAGTGCTGCTCAAACCAGCCTGCTCAGGCATACTCTATTCTGGTGCAGTGCCCATGGCATATGAGGGTGTCAGCTGGGAAGTGCTATTTGACCCAGCCTGCTGAGTGCAAGGGCATATAAGGGTGACAGCTTGGGAGTGCTGATTGACCCTATCTGCTCAGACATGCTCTCTTAGTGTGTGTGTGTGTGTGTGTGTGTGTGTGTGTGTGTTCGTTTGATTGTGGGGCTGGAGGAACCCAGCTCTGGAGAACCTAGGTCCTGCAGGATAGCTCCATTGGGAGGGAACTTGCAGAAAGGAGAAGTAGAGCTCCATATGAAAACACAAGTGGCACAAGCAGTACATTGATAGAATTACAGATTCTTCCCCCCCCCCCCCCCCCAGCAAAGAATAACCCTAAGAAGTATGTATCCCAAAGTAATGGGCAAATCTGGTAACACTCCCCCATGATTAATATTCTTCCTCATATTTATTTTCCCATGTTTTACTTAAATGCAATCCTGAGGGCCATGTAAGGGAAGAAGACTATTCACACATCTGTAGCACCCTATAGCAATCTGAGCAGCGGGAGGGGTTTGGCAGCACATAGCCACACCTGAGAAAAGTGCCTCTCTTAGGATTTGATCGAATATTCCAATCTGCAGTCAGAAAAGACTCCACATGTCTCCACTGAGAGGGATGGAATTTGCCCCTTAAAATACAGACCTTCTAAGATGACATGACAACCATGTTTGAATGGAGACATAACTATCTCAAGTGCTCCTATAACACAGAGCAAACTAAACAAAATAAAGGAAGCTTATAGAGTTTCCATATTTGCTTTTAAAAGACTTACTTTTGTAAGACATAGCTTCCACCTGTATCCCTATCAATGATTTTTCCTTAAGTCCAGACACCAATTTGTTACAGTTGTGTTGAGTGCTGCACTTCTACTACTGATTAGTCTTATTTATTCAGGGGGAAAAATATTTGAAGTATCTGCATAATATTCTGTGTGTGCAATATAAAGGATATGGAATAAAAAGAAAGGTAGTGAGGGGAAAAATAGATGTTCTATTTACATATTTTAATTAGCAAAATGTTTTCTACCACACTGGGCTTCATTTCATTTCTGTGTATAAACAGAACTACAAATAAAACTGATAACATAAATATGTTTTAGTGCCGAATATTAAATTAGTTAAAAGGTTTGATGTAAAGTATGGATTTTTCGTATACTGTCATTCACCTTTGTTGAATATATTATCATATTGGACAAGCAATATTTTTAATCCCTGGGAAACAGTGCAAACTACTAGCATCATTTGTTCAAGAAAAATACACTGTACTCCTTCCTTATTGCTTGTATTGTTAAAGGCTTCTCTTAATTTGTTATGAGTGGATTTTAGTTTCAAAAAAGAAAGAAAAGAAAATGACTTGTCTTTTTAAAATATAAGAATTTGATTGTGTGCTATTGTTGCCTGCCAACAATGAGCTAAAGAGATTAATGGATCATAGATTTGGCAAACAGCCACATTTCCTCCTGCTCAAGACATTTTAACAATATAATTTTGTTTTCCTTTTATCATTGAAGGAGTTGTTGGTAAATAGAAGTTGGATTTTTATACAGGTTTTTTTCCCCCCAGAAATCCTGCAGCTTTTTCAGTCATTCATGGTGGATATTTGAGTCCCCTAGTTTGGGTGAGGAATGAAAAATAGGCTTCTGATTCACTTGTGTAGTCTTGCACTTTACACCAAAGTGGATATAAATCTGAATGGTAGCAGGCTTTTGCTGTTGTTCTTTTATCATTCTTCATACTCTGGGACTCATGTCACTATGAATAGCAAATTGGTAGCATTTTACACCCACTTTGTACTGGTGCAAATAACTATACAAGTAAAGGCCCAAGAAGAATCAGGCCCTCAGTTGGTATTTTCTGCTACTTGAGATACTTTGGGTCCAATCCTCTGCTTCAGTGATGTGACTGGCCACCACCCTGCTCACATATGTATGGACCAGCTCATACCTTCATGAGACCACTTTCCAACTTCTCATTTGCAATTATCCAGTTTACCCTAGTTCCCTTCACCTTCCCTCAATGACGAAAAATCAAAGGGAGACAAGAGGTGAAAGTCTTCAGCGTAGCAGCCGTGTTAGTCTGTATTCGCAAAAAGAACAGGAGTACTTGTGGCACCTTAGAGACTAACAAATTTATTTGAGCATAAGCTTTCGTGAGCTACAGCTCACTGCATCCAAATGCATCCGATGAAGTGAGCTGTAGCTCACGAAAGCTTATGCTCTAATAAATTTGTTAGTCTCTAAGGTGCCACAAGTCCTCCTTTTCTTTTTGCGAATACAGACTAACACGGCTGCTACTCTGAAACAAGTCCTCCTGTTCTTTTAGGCGAAAGTCCTAAACGCTGTAGTAGTTTAAAAACAAACCAAAACTCAGTACTTCAATACCCTCGCCCCCTTCCCAATCTCAAGGGTAGGACACCTTTAGAGCACATCCGCTGGAGCAAACTCCAGTTAGACAAGGTAGAGCTGCCTCTCTTCGGCCCGGTATGCCTGCTGGGGAAGCCGAGGGAGACCCCATAATGGGACAGGCAGCAGTCGAGCTTAAAATGCAAATCAACAAGGAACCAAGTTGACGGGGGCTATTTTTTCTCTCCTGCGAACGGGGGGGGGGGTCTGGGGTTTTAAAACCATTCCCCCGAGCCTGGGGGAAATAGTGGAAGGTGGGCAGGAAGTAGCCCCTGGCGCCTAACTACTGAGCCCATCGTCCCGTTTGGGAAGAGAGGGAGCTGAGGGGGGGCCGGTGCAGGCGCCAAATCAGGCATCGCAAGGCTGTCGCGGCGACGCTGCTGCTGCTTCCTTACGCTGCCGTGGACATGTCCGGCAACGGTTCAGAGAAGCAAGCAGCAGCGCCCCAGCCCCAGCCGCTCCTTCCCCGCCTGCTGAGCCGCGCTCCCCTAGGGCACGCTTGCACCTTCCCTCAGCGGCCGGAGCCAGGCCCGGGCCCCTCGGGGCAGCGGCCGGGGGGCCCCTGTGGGTCTGCGCGGGGGCCACCGGCGCTGCGCTGCGCTGCGCTGCGCTTCCCAGCCTGCGCGGCTGTGAGCTGGCGGGGCTGCTCCGTGCGCCAGGCGGAGAGACTCGCGCGCGCAGCTGGGCACAGCCACAGGCGGCAGCAGCTGCGGGGCGCCCCGCACTGGCCGGGAGGGGGCGCCGCCGTGTCTCCCTCACAGCCACGGAGGCTGGACCTCCTCGGCTGCTCCGGCCTCCCGCGGCAACCGGGGAAGGCAGGGGCGTGGGGCTGTTCCGTGGGAAACCACTCCTCGCTCGCAGCGGGGGAGTTCGTGTGCGAGACCGGGGGCTGCCTCTCCCGCCGCCGCCGCCGCTCCCGGGCGCAGGGGACGGGCGGTGCAGGGAGTGGGGCCGCCGCTGCCGTGCCCGCGCCGCGGGCGCGCGCCCTGCCGCACCTGGCCCCAGCCTCTCTGGGATGTGCAGAAAACGCGTCCTGAACTCCGCGACTTCCCCCCGTCTCCGGCAGTGCGGGTGAGTCCCCCGCCTCCACGCACACGCAGCAGAGCCACTCACTCCGGGGGGTCTCCCGCGCGGGGCTGAGCCCCTGGCTGCTGAACGGCGAAACCCGACCCGCTGCCCCCCTCCTGCTTTTCAGGGTGCCCGGTAAGTGGTGGTGACGAGCAGGAAGCCTGCCCCCGCCGGCATGTGCTGGGCTAGCGGGAGCGGCGCCCGCTCTCGCCGCGCGCGCGGCAAGGCGGAGGGCGGGCGGCAGCGGCGGGTGCGCTGCTGAAGGCGAAGCTTTAGAGAAGGACTTTTCCGCGGCTGGGCTGGATCTCGCTGACCGCGCGCCGGGTACCGTACGAGGCTTCTCCTGTGTATTGCTGGGGCTCCGGCGGGGGGGGGGGGGGAGTTGCGCATTTCGTTGGGGACACTTTGGGGGTTCTGTGGGCGTGCTACCTGCCACACCATAGTGCGTGCGGTGTGGGGGCTTCCCTGTCTTGTTCGGGGTACGGTGGGGGCATTGTGAGAGTTGGCCGGGGTGCAGTGTTTTGGAGGGGTTGGTTCTCTGCGTTGCTCTGGTACAGTTGTCGGGGATCTGCGTTGCTGCAGACTGTGTGCCTTGCTGTGGGTACAGTTGTGGGGATGGTCCTGTGCATCGGGGTACAGTTGGGGGTGGGGTTGGTTCCGTGCACTGCTGAAGGGTTTCTGTGCATTGCTCTGCTGGGTACCATTGGTTCTGTGCCTTGCTGGAGCTGGGCGCGGGGATCTGTATCGCCGAGGGCAGGCTGGAGTTGCTGTAAGGAATTAGCCCATATCTGGCTGCCAGAGGCTTGTGGTTTATACTGTTCCTGTGAGAGTGACCCCCATATTAGTGGTGATGCGATTCAGAGCTGTAGAAGGGGAGTGAGAGGGTCTGTTCTCCCGCCAGCCGCTGTAACCTGCGGTGGGAGAGGCTCCGCTCCTGGGGTAGGTGGCATCGCGCCTCCTGTCGCCTGGGTCCCAGCGTGGGTCTTCCCTACTCCCACCACAGGCAATTCAGCCCTTACCCAAGGAAGCCGCCTATGGAGTTCATCAACTACTATCCCTTCTTCCTGCCAGCCCATATCTCCCCTTTATGTGCTTCGTAGCGGGTTCTGGCTGCAAAATATTGTTCCCGTAAGGGAGGTTTAATATTTGCAAAATGGTTGATATCAAATTAGTGCCTGGCTGCACCGAACTAGAGATTTGTGCCTGGTGACTCCTCTCAGATGGCCGGTACCTCCGGCTCTCAGATGTCAGACTCTAGAGCAAGGGGGCTGTTTGTTCCTTCCCACGAATCGGGCAGAGCAGTGGGAAACAGATAAAACTGGTGATTGCTGGAGACTTTTAAATAGGTTTTTGCTACACGATCTCAATATTTCTCCTGGTTTTAGAAGCAGCACCATGTCTCCGTTTATTTGAAATACTGGGTCTGATCTTGCTCCCATTCAAGTCAATGGCAAAACTCCCATTGACTTCAGTGAAAGAAGGGTAGGGCTCGTGCTGAATACTGTTCAAAGGAAAAGGATAAGAGAAAGCAGGCTGAAATAGGTACAGTAGCAGAGATTAGTGAAAGAAGTTCATTCTAAGAAGATAAGAATAGCTGTTACCAAAGCGATTTTTATCTGCATCGTGTCGGAATTATCTTGTAGATTTCCATTCCGACATAGTGAAGAAAAATCTAAATGATTGTCTTCTCTTCAAATGTTTGGTAACAAAAGGGAGACTGAGTCACTTTATACACTGACTTCCACAAAATATCCAGGGGGTCAGAATGTTTTGAGTTTTTTTTTCTAGTGTTCTACTTTCCCCTTCCCCTGCCCCTCCCCTACTATAAAGTTATTAACCAGAGAGGGGTCTGATCCAAAGCCCACTTAGCTCAGTGCAAAGTCTCCCATTGACTTCAATAGCCTATGGATCAGACCCTAAGAGTAAGCAGTGGGAACAGGAGATTAACAAGAGAAATGTAATATCCATAAGGAAAGGCGTTGCATAATATTCAATTCTTGAACAGTTCCCCCTTCCCCTTGGGGAAACGCAGTATACTTTTTATTTCTTCTTCCATTTTTAAGAACTCCTGCACAACATATACACAAACAAGAATGCATCTTAATAATTAAAATGAACATTATATAGATTACAAAGCATATTTTATGCAAAAAGTAGAAGATGGAAGTTTTAGTTCATAGAATTAAACATAAACTATGTTGTCTGCATAGTGGAGTATCAGGGTTAGAAGCAGTTCAATATAGTAATGGGACCCCAAATCTTTAATAAACCTTTAAGAAAAAAACCGTCTCATTTCCATATCCTGATCACTTTTTATTCCTCTCTCTGCCAACTCTAAAATGACAGAATGTTATTTGTACTTTATAGATATATTTGTCAATTCTCATCCAAAAGAATAATTTGTGGAAGCTCTCTATATAGTGATCTTATTAACTTTTCTACAAAATGTTAAAAAGAACTCCAAAACACTAAATATCCTTATCCAAATATCTAAAACTGTTAGGGTCTTTGCCAGTAATCCAAGATGCCTACAGATATTTAATTGTTAGAAATAGGATGCTTCATAGCAAAGAATAACCTTTCCGTATTTTCTTATAGTTACCCTTTTAATAAAAAAGTCATGTTCATATATGCTGTATATACAATTCAAGGTACTGGACCTAGCCATCAGCTTTTTTCTATGCTTCCAGCAGAATTGCTATTAAATTGAATGTGTCCATAATATTTATTTATGGACAGATATTCCTATTAGAGTTGGGGGGGAGTGAAGGGGACAAGGCTTTAAAGTAGATAAATGCTTTTCTTTTTTGTCACTTTCTCTTTTCTCTTGCAACCTTCACATTATGGGGAGGAGGCTCAGACCTAAATGTCAGACTGCAGTTTTTATCCCTAACTTTACTGTAATATCCTGAATTTAAATTGTTTTAAATCAGGTACTATATATTTGGGGCTCAGTTAGACAGAATTTTGTTGAGGTTTTTCTTGTCTTATCTAGTACTTACTGACAGTCATTGCAATAAGTTATTTTTACTATTTTACTTTTCATTTAGATAATTAATATTTTTCCATATTAAAAACGTTGGCCTGATTTCCTCCCCCCCCCCCCCGCCCTCCCCAAGCTGCTAAGCAACTGCAGGTCCTGTTGTTTTCATCTGGAGTTGTGGATATTCCATAACTCTGAAAACAAGGACATTTATTTGCATAAATCTTAGCATAAGCCCTGGTAAGCCATCAGTTATGCAGTATTGTACACCTTTTTAGATTTTGTCCCAATGACTGCTCACATATACATTAAGAAATCCAAGTGATACTTCAAACATTTGTGTATGGTTTCTGAAATTAGAAAGGTGTATACTCATTGTTGGTATTTTAGGTTTATCCATAAATGAAGTGTGTGTGTGTGTGTGGGGGGGGGGGGGGGCAGGGGTTCCTAGATCAGAGGTTGTATGGAGTGGGAAAGGAAATTAGCAAATGAAGAATCTACATTTGAACCTCCTTTAATCACTTTTAACCTTCTTGTTAGTATAATCTGCTGAGGAAAGTGTTGCTTGATCCAGATATCACTCTTGTCTAAATTTTTCATTTAGGCTTCTGAAAATGTACTATAAAGTACGTTCCTTTGAAATATATTTATAAAGTCCTGTAACCTTCCAGTTTGTTTATCATATGACTGATACTGACAGATTACTGAGCTCATATAATTAGATTGTAAACATTTCTTACCAGGATTCCAGCAAACAGACCCTTGACTTTCTTCTGACTTCTTGTCATGTTTATATTTTAAAATCAATTGTATGGTGTCATATCTTAATTTGTAGAGCAAATTCTTAGAAATTGAAGAATATAGTTCTTAACTCATAACCCATCAATTTAAGAACAAAAACATCCATGTAGCTCAAATCCATCAAAATATTGTATTCAGGTTATGCATTCTACGTATGGAATATGACATGTAAAACAGATGGTATGTAAAATTATGCATACCATGGCTGGAAAACCACAATATCTAAATTCAGTGCAACAGAACAAGGAAGGACTGTCATATGTAACTTAATGTTTTAGTGGCTTGTGTGTACTGGATTAGTGTGTTTTACTGGTTTAATTCATGAATTTCGTTTTCCTTTGTTTTAATCATGACTTTCTAGAGAAAACAATCTCCCTTAGAAATGCATGAGCTTACCACACAATAGAGTCTAGTGGCTAAATAACATGAAAACATACATCAAGGGAAACACTGTTATATCAACTTTGGTCCAAAATGTAAATTCAAGATTAATAGAAACACTCTTGTGTATTTAAAAAACAACAACATTTTTTAACCAAATAAACTGCCCCTGCAATATTGCAACGCAGATAATGTTTACTTGTAATTTTGTTACTCATCCATACGTTAGGTAAACAGTATCTGGCAATGGATGACTTTAATGAGGTCATTTTGGTCTGTGTAAATACTGTGCTAGTACCAAATCCTAGCTTTCTTTCTCAGGCATTGGGAGTTTTGCCTCAGTAAAGACTGCAGGATCTGGCGCTGAATCAAGAGTTTGTAACTATGCAAAATAGTGCGCATTTTAAAATCAAATAAAATGGTTACAGCAGAAGGACTCACGTTCAGGAAAACACTAAGCCCATACATATCTTTAAGTATGTACTTAAATCCCATTGAAGTCATTGGGACTTAGGCATGTTTTTAAAAGCTTTGCTGGATAGGGATGTTTTCCTGAAGCAGGGCCAAAACTATTGACAGTGGTTGGGCTATACTATGTAATGACTGCTTGACAAATTTTATTCACTTTTTTTTGGGGGGGGGGGGAGAGGCGGGAAACACCTTTAAAAAATTCTACTTTATTTTTTTAAGTTGTAAATCTTTTTTTAAAATGTTCAAATGCATTTTAATTACATAATAACCATAGAGTGATTCTGTAGGGCTGAGACATCTTGTGCTCAGACCCAAGTGAATTTTCAAAGATGAAGTATGAAAGAACAAACTTTATAATTAAAGTCACACAAGATGAACTCTAGTAATACTAGCAGACACCAATATAACATAATACAAAACAATCTTGTCTAAAGCTTATAAGGTTCAGCTATTATTGAATAAGTAAATGAAGGAAAGTTGAGACACTTTAACTATTTAATAACCCAGAGAACCTTTAAGATATTTGAGGTAACACACTATGCTTCACATTGCAAAAACGGATAATGTTAGCTCACTGGTACCTGTGGTCATGATGCACGTTGACGCTAGCAATGGGATGCTTCTTGAGAAGATCTGACTTTCTATGCAGAGGGATTAAGATAACATGTCTGTCATGAGGTGGTATATAACACTAATGTCCAATCCATTTCTTTTCTGCATGACATCAAGTTTATCCATTCAAGTTGCTGTACTAGTATCTTGTATTATTATGTCTTGAATAATTTTGACTGTGTGCATTTGTTGGAGTCTCCAAAGGACTATCATAAATAAAACTGTTAGTTTTCATTATAGTAGAAACATTTGGAGACTACCAAGGGATAACTGTAAAAGCAGCAAAGAGTGCTGTGGCACCTTATAGACTAACAGACATATTGGAGCATAAGCTTTCATGAGTGATACCCACTTCGTCGGATGCATGTGCAAGGGATAACTGGATATTACATTTAGGCAAACGTATTTAAAAAAGAAAAGTAAATACCAAAAATGATTGGTAAAAGGTCTTTATGACTCAATTTATAAACAAAGGGTATATACTTTTGTTTTGAAAAGTCACAAAGGCAATGCCAATACTGGTTTAATCCTGCACAAAAATAACTGTGACATGAGTTGAAGAATAGGGGTTTATCCTCCAAAGCAGGTGCTTAAACTTGCTCAGCAGGTATATAAGGTTTCTCCACAAGCTGGACCACAGTGCCACCCACTCCACTAACAAGCTTTGCTACTATGATGATACCTTAAAAAGTGACATGTTTGACAAGTACAATGGGCTTATCTTCATGGCAATAGCCTTGTACAAATGGGCAGCTTTTGTTTTTTGGTCTTACGGCTATTATGTTATACATAATAAATAAAAGCAGACACCACAGAATTTGTTTTAAATAAACAAACCCAAACCATTTACCAGTATTTTTTCACCTGAGACAGATACTGTTTTAATAGAAGTTTACTTAGTTTACAGAACAGGCAACTTTAGTCTACTCTCTTACTCCTGCTTCTGAGAACTAAATTTACAACAGATTTGGGATTAACTGGAGGAAAGGAAAAGACAAGCAAAAATGTATCTCTTCAGACAGAGATAAAGTTTGTACTCTTAAGCCTTGATAGGACTATTCACATGTGTAGAATTATGCATTTCACAGATTCATAGATACTAAGGTCAGAAGGGACCATTCTGATCATCTAGTCCGACCTCCTGCACAACGCAGGCCACAGAATCTCACCCACCCACTCCTACGAAAAACCTCACCTATGTCTGAGCTATTGAAGTCCTCAAATTGTGGTTTAAAGACTTCAAGGAGCAGAGAATCCTCCAGCAAGTGACCCGTGCCCCATGCTACAGAGGAAGGCGAAAAACCTCCAGGGCCTCTTCCAATCTGCCCTGGAGGAAAATTCCTTCCCGACCCCAAATATAGCGATCAGCTAAACTCTGAGCATATTGGCAAAATTCACCCATATGAACATTTGCTTAAGTCTTTTCAGGATCAGGGCCTTGTTGGATAAAATTTTGCAGAAACCTCACTGCTTCATTAGATAGATAACGCTTTCTGACCATGCATCCGTGACTATACTCTTTTCTTTGGAATTCACAAAACATCAGACCAATACATTGATTTTTGTTTTGTTTGTATTTATTTAACAATAAGATCCAGTCTGTGTCTATACCTTGCTCCTGTTGCTTCCTACATTACAACTAAGATCCATCTTTTCTCTCCATCCACACAACTAAAACTCTCATCCTGTGTCTCAACTACTGCAACCTCCTCTTCTATGGCTCTGACAAATCCCATCTTGTCCCACTGAATCCATCCAAAAAGTTGCTGCAAGGATCCTTTTTACTAGCTCATCACTTGACCCATGTCACCCCTCTCGTTGTGTCCCTCCATCGTCTCCTTTTTGCCATTACATCAAACAAACTCCTTGTCTTCATTTTCAAGGCATTTTCAGAGTCTATCCCCATCCTACCTATCATCTCTAAAACATTTAATTGACATGTCAGCAATGCCAAACTTTATTGCCTACATAGTAGTAAACATTCATAAAAGCATCTTCATTCTTTGTCCCATGCTGCCTATTATGGAGTACCCCCTCAAACATGTGCAAAGCCACCTCCTTCATTCTACTTAAAACTCTCCTCTGCCATGATGCCTACAACATCCTGACAATGGTTCGGCAATTGCTTTTCTGAGACCCCCTGATTATTATCATGGCAAGTACGACCTTGCTGTTTCCTTGTGCTCCCTGGGTCTGTTTGTTCTATCCACCAGGTGTGTCTGATTTTATGCCCAGATGATAAGATCATTCAGGAAGGAATCATTTATGTGTTTATACAGCAAAATGGGGCTCTGGTTCATGATTAAATCCCCTAGACACTAATGTAATAATAACATTTAATAAATGTGCTGGGCACTTCACAGTACAGTCTAGAATAGAGAGAAAGGCAAGATGAAATGGTTATCTTAAATATATAAATTTCTGAATTAATTATTTTTCAGTTGTGTTGAATGTATACCACACAGAAATGATGGTGAAATCCTGCCCCCTTTAAGTCAAGGGAATTTAGCCACTAACGTTAATGGGGCCAGGATTTCACACTCCTTTAGGAATTACATAAAGGAGGAGAAGATTGGTGACCTAGCAAACTCAGCTTTGGAGGTAGATCTCTGCTTAGGAATCAACGCTGCAGAAGGTTTGGAGAAAGGAGTGTTAAACAAAGGAGGTGTTGATGCTAGCAACACTGGGAGACCAAGGGTGAGTGGTACATGATGTATGTAGGCCATAGGTAAATTGTACTGGGCCTCAAAGGACAGACCAAGAATTTTAAAAATGATAATGACGGGAAGCCAATCGAGCTATTCAAAGAACATTTGATATTGTTTGACTACCAAGGCAGATAACTTTGGCTGTTACAGTCTGGATTAGCAGGAACAGGGTTTGGGGAAGGATTTTGATTAAGGGTTTTGGGAAGACTTGAAGTTGAATAGTTGAGATGGCAAATAAAAAGGGCATGGACAAGAGTTTTTGCTTCCAGGAAAAAAGAAGGCTTCGTGGGGATTGGGAGGAACTTGGTGTTTTGTTTTGTTTTGCTAATCTTGTAGAAAAGAAGTGAAAAGGTTTGGTGATGGCCGGATATGTGGCAAGAATGAGAGGAAGGAGTCAAACATGATTCTGAGATTGTAAACCTGAGAGATGCAGAAGATTAAGTGAATCTGATACTTTCTTACTAACAAATGAACTCCCTTATACTGATGTTAATCCATGGGACACAATGAAATCTGAATCAAAAGGTAAATGAATATCAATTGTCTTGTCTTTGTTGTTGTTTGTTTTTAAAGCAACATTAAGGACAGCTAAGATTATAGTTAGGAGCTTTGCTACTACAGCATAAACAAAAAAAAACCTTCTGTCTATATAAAAATAAGAATAATCAGGATGAAATAAGTGTAACAGATCAATAAAACAATATAAAAATTATCTAAAATGTTTCTGTTAAGTAAACAACAAATCTGATGCATTGCTGGAATGAATGCTTAAAAGTAAAAAGTTAGAAGGGACAATTTAGTGGATTAAAAATCCTGATGGACACTGATTAATACAGATTATATTTTTAAAGGTGGGTTTTTTTTGTTTTTTGTTTTTTTGGTATCAAAATCTAAAATGGTTTCTACTTTGACCCCCTTCTAAGTTCCCTGCCCCTAGTAGGGATCTGCTGAATGTCAGACAGGAAAAACAATGAAGATAAAGGAAGATATGATAGCACAATAAATAATTTACTATAAATGTTTCCTGAAGGTAAAACCAAGCAGCAGGGCTCAGTGATTGACTGGAAGGCAATTGACTGGATCGAGTGGATCCTTTCTTTGGTAAGATGTCAGAAATGGAATTTATAGGGAATTTATTTTAGCTGAATCATTGCCAGGCATTCTCATCTATGTGCTGCTATATAATTATAAAGCATAGTATAAAATGGGGTGGTAAACATTTTATACCACTTAATTTCATATTCGTGCCTGTAGCAAAAGGATTGATATCCAGTGCAAAATCAGATTTGTAATTAATACTCTACATTTCCATCTATCCAGACAACAAACATGCTTTTATTTATACTCTAGGCAGAAGCGTCCATTCCAGAATTATGATTCAAAATCCAATTTCAAAGCAAATATTAAAATACCTGCTATTGTGAACTTTTCAAATTATTCTGAAAGAAAAAAGTCTGTGTGGCTTTCAAATATTGCAAAGACTTTACACATAGGCCGAAGAGACTTTGAGTAAAATCCTGCCGCATTGAAGTCTGTGGCAAAACTCCCATTGACTTCAGTGGGGCCAGATAACTGTTGTAATAAACTGTACATAGCAGGTGACATCACTAGCCCACATTTAAAAACTATTAATTGTGCTACTTCTTCTCCAAGGGAGGAATTCACTCACTGGCATGAAATGCAAATGTCCAGGCTGCATGTGGGTGGAGTGCAGAGTGCTTGGGCAGATGAAATCTGTTCTACCTCCAAGCCTGGATCAGAATGTGGGGCTGCTGTTTAAACCCAAACAGCTGCTATTCCAGCCTCGTCTCCATAACCACTGCATAGTTGTTTGGGCACTGGATCCATGTAAATATCACTCAGCAGCTCCTTCCCTTGCCTTTCTTCAGTCTGCATTATTGTCTTCCCTGCTTGCTGCTTTGATGCCAATACAGAGATCCATTATATAGGTGTGTCTGCACTCTTCCCGCTATCCACTTGTACAGCTTGGTACAGGGGGAGAGAAAAAGGTGAATTTCATCCTTTTATTGATGAGTCAAGTAGGACTGAACAAAAAATGGTATCTTTGAAAAAATTCAAGACACATTTAATTGAATTTTGTTTTCTGGTGAAACAAAGCAAAATTTAAAAAATAAATTGTTTTCATTTCCCCCTTTTATTTTCTGTACCCCCTTTTCTAAACTGGGAGAAAAATCCAATGAGGAAAAAACGGGATATTTTTATTTTTTCATGGCAAACATTTAGTTTTACTTGAAAAACTGCAGTTTTGAATGAAACAAATTTTTTTGAAATAAAACTAGTCTTTTTTGAAAAACTTTTAAGAAGATATAATGACATGCCTTAAAGCTGAACAGGAATTGTTGACCAAACATTTTTTTGTTGGAAATGCTGGTTGTCAAAACTGAAACTGTTCCCTTGTTGAAAATTTTTGCCATATCCTGTTTGAGTGGTGGTGGTGGTGATGGTGTTTGTTTTAAAACAACTTTAAATTTAAAATTAATGTATATTAAAATGTATAAATAAATTTGTTAGTTTCTAAGGTGCCACAAGTACTCCTTTTCTTTTTTAGTAAAATATATGAAAGTTTAATTTTAAAGTTATGAAAAGAAAATGTTACAGTTAACCTCATCTAAATTATTTTTTTCAGATTATCAATCCGTGAACGTTTGAGATAACTTTTTGTCTCTATTCAGGGTGGGAAAATTGTCATGGGATGGGGAAAATGTTTCTTGCCAAGCTCTACTAAGCACCTAGTGACAGAGCATATGAGTTCTTCCAAATTCCTTCCTGAGGTGTAATTTTATCCTAAGTCTTCCTCCATAACAGAAAGGAAGAAGTGGATGCTTGGGTCCCACACAACAGCTGGGGAAAGAGGAAAAACTAAATGATCCCTCTCGGTTGCTTTTTGGCGGGATATAAGTTGATTAATCCTTTCACTTGGATCTGTTTCTGACCAACTTTCAAAGCCAGAGGTGAGTGGACTTCTTAGTGCTAAACTGGATTTAATCTATGGGAAGGCAAGACCTGATGCTAAATAGTAATTGGAAGGTAGCTTGAATGGAGCCAGGGTAACTTACTCTTCCAGCAGTATAAAATGTAATATTTGTTCTTTGTTTGTCTCTGTCCTTAGGGTGCACCAATAAGAACTGTCTATGAACTAGACATCTTGCCTTCTGGATTCTGTTACCCAAAACCCACAAGGCATGGTATATGCCCCACAATCCGTGCATTGGATCAATATGGAAAGTTAAGAACCAAGTTATAATAATATTCCAAATATGCTGGAAAACTGTAGCTGGCCAGTCATTGCTGGTGACTCTAACCATTGGGGATAAAATCCACAAGAAAGAGAACCTGCAGGAATTGTTTTCTTATTTCAACAGATAATCATAGCTTAATCTGTGCCCTGATTCTAAGGCCTGGTCTGCACTGAAGTTTTGTACTGGTATAAATATATTGATTAGGGATGTGATTTTTTTTAAACCAATATACCAATAAAACCCATTACAGTGGATGTAGTTCTATTACTGTAAAAGTGCTGTATATTGAAATTGCTTAGTCTGCTTCTAGTACAGGATTAAGTGTTACCTGTATAACTCTTTCATAATGTTATAACTGGATCCACACACTCATTGTGGGGAGTACTGCTATAACTATACTGCTGCCATCTACAACTTTTGTGGGTAGACCAACCCTAATTGTGTGAAACTGAACAGCATTCTGAAAATATGAGCCATTAATAGAGGATTGCTGATGAAAATATACAAAAACAGTAGTCGTTTTTTGCCCATGTTTCAATACCTACAGTTATGTTACTCAGTGAATGCAACAAAGGTCAGTTCGTACTAAATGTTAAAATCTTAGGACTATTTATTTACAAGTTCATTTTCAAGGGTTTATAAATAATTGAGATCTGTATTAAAATAAAGAGCATGAGTTCCAACATCTGTGCTCAGATAGAATACAAACGTGTACATACATAATCTTATATGGTGAAATGTATTTTGACACACATGGCACTGAACGTGTCAGGGTTTTGTCTTAGTTCATACTCTTGCAAACTTGCCAGGTACATAAATCCCAACTGAGATTATTAGAAATTCAGCTTTTATAAGGTTTGCAGAATGGACTCAGAATGGGAATATACATAACACTGCGCTGATTGTTTATATTACACAAAGATCTTTCAGCTCATTATGGGGAAGAAGAAAATGTGTTCAATTATGATGTTACTATTCATGAGATCTCAATTTTGGGTGTTGTTTAAAGTTTAGTATCAATGAACTTGTAGCTTCTATTAAATCCAATATTCTTTCTCTTTGGAATTTATCTGCAAATTCTCATGGTGAACTATTACCAGGGTCTTGTAATCATCTCATTCAGACTGCCAGAAACACACTACAAGTGAAAATGAATGGCTACCTAGGATTTGGTTAATAAGAACATATACAAATGTATGAAATGTATATGAATTATAGGAATGGTTCTGCTTCCCACTCTGGTCCTTGTATGCTGCTCTGGTGACTTATAAGGTCTGTAAAAAAGACGGCAAAATGATTGGGGAGAATTCCTCTGGCACAGGCAATTTGCTTGGTTACCTTAAGAAGCCCTTCACTGTCCATCTTCACAAACCGACATAGGGACTGAGTTCTGGGAGGGGCAGGAGTGGGGCCAAAGAGAATGCTGGGGTGGTTGCCCTTACTTAAAGCAGTGCCTTTAAGTTAGACTGGTTTCAGCCCCTTTTGCGGGAACCTTTGCCCTACCTTCCTCTGCATTCTACTTTCTGACCATGCCACTGTTTGCCCAAGGTGCAAATTTAGATCTGACTCTGAACTTCCCCAAATTAGGACAGGATGTGTAGCCTGGCTGTGTAGAGGGAAGGATTTGTTGGAAAATTCCATCATTTATTCAGTACAGAGGTGTCTGGAATTTCCTCTAGATAGTGCAGGCTGAGGTGAAGGCTGACATAAAAGCAGTTCAATCAGACCCATTTTTGTAAAACCGAGCATTGCCTGTTATAACTCCTCATGTTGCAAAATAATGTGCAGTGTGCTAGACCGTAGTAAGATATAATAGATGTTGCAAGATACTTGAGAATAATTTGAGAATGGTATTGAGTGATCAATATATTATATACCTCCCTGTATAGATTTCTAATTTGTTCTATTAATTTTATATTACATGCACTTTCTGCACAGAGTATATTTGAGTTTATTTTTAAAAGTATAAACATAAGGAAGAATTATGCTGCAAAGCTGAACTACTGTATTAATATAAATAACTATATATAAACATAAATAACTATAAAGACAGGTTCAGAGTTCCTTTCATGTGAGGGAAGCATATTAACTAACAAGTCACACGACTGGAGTGTGGGTGTGGGGGAGAATCTTATTCCTACTCTGGAATCGTGTATGCCTCTGGTGTCTGCCCCATCATCCTTTTCCCCTGTTCCTGACTGTTTCGTGAATTTTATTAGGTTTACTAGTATCTTTTGATGCCATGAGTCCACTCCAGGGCATGCTATCCAGAAGTACAAGGAAGTTGCTCAGCCACTGTAAACTTGTGGTCAGCCTCAAATCTGGTGGTTGCTGCACAATTCACACATACTGGGATAGTGAGTGTTCTCCCCATGGTTTACCAGGCTTCTGTCACAGACTCCAGTCTCAGATGGTCTCAACTTCCTATCCTGTCAAGACTTAGCCATATGCAGACTAAATCTTTAACAGGTCTCCAAAGTTATGTAATAGTGCTGCAAAACTCTCTGCAGCTTGTCTTGAATTTAAAACATTGTCCATTTTGGTGTTACTATGCACACCAATTAAATCATAAGAATGTAGGGCTAGAAGGGACTTCAAAGTCATCAAGTCCAGCCCCTGCCCTGAGGCAGGACCAAGTAAACCGAGGCCATCCCAACAGGCATTTGTACAACCTATTCTTGAAAACCTCCAATGATGGAGATTCCACAGCCAGCTTTGGAAGCCCATTCCAGACCTTAGCTATCCTTATAGTTAGAAAGTTTTTCCCAATAACTAACCTAAATTTGCTCCAGATTTAAACCCAATACTACTTATCCTATGTTCAGTAGATGTGGAGAACAATTGATCATAGTTCTCTTTACAGTAGCTCTTAACATATTTGAGAAAAAAGAAAAGGAGTACTTGTGGCACCTTAGAGACTAACAAATTTATTTGAGCATCCGATGAATTGAGCTGTAGCTCATGAAAGCTTATGCTCAAATAAATTTGTTAGTCTCTAAGGCGCCACAAGAACTCCTTTTCTTTTTGCCAATACAGACTAACATGGCTACAACTCTGAAACCTAATATATTTGAGGACTATTATCAGGTCCCTCCTCACTCTCTTCTTTTCTCAAGACTAAACATGCCTCCTTTTTTAATTAAATCAGGTTTTCTAAACCTTATCACTTCTGTTGCTCTTCTCTGGACTCTCTCCAATTTGTCCATTTCTTTCCTAAAGTGCGGCACCCAGACTTGGACACGCTACTCCAGCTGAAGCCTCACCAGTGCCAAGTAGATCAGGGCAGTTACATCCTGCGTCTTACATATGACACTTCTGCACATACACCCCAGACTATTCTTTTGCAATGGCATTACAGTGACTCGGATTCAATTTGTAATGCCCTATAAGCCTCAGATGCCCTATCATCCTTTACAGCAGTGCTACTACCTAGTCAGTTATTCCCCATTTTGTAGCTATACATTTGAATTTTTTTTTCCTTTCTAAGTGAAATACATCACACTTATCATGCAGATGAAATTCAATAAAGATTTCAGACTAACTCTCTAACTTATCCAGGTCATTTTGAATTATAATCTTGTCCTTCCAAAGTGCTTGCAAACCCTTCCAGCCTGATGTCCTCTACAGATTTTTATAAGCCTACCATCCACTCCATTATCCAAGACACTAATGAAAATGTTGAATAATACTGAACATAAGACTGACCCCTGCAGGCCCCATTACATATGCCCTCCAGTTTGACAGCAAACCATTGACAACTATGCTCTGAGCATGGGTTTTTTTCAACCAGTTGAGCATTCATGTTATGTTAATGTCATAACCACTGTTTCATATTCCTCTCTCTACTGCTTTCCATGTGCAGTAGGCCTGACAGTGACCTTAGTTAACTAACCTTGTGGCTTCTGCTGCAGCATCTATTATCCGAGTTCTAAAATAATCTGGGAACAATTTTGCAAAATTGTGTCAGCCTGCATATTTCAAATGTGTAGTAGGAGTCTTGGGCATCAGTGGCACCTTGGTGTCCCTGTAGCACAGTTTCTCCTGAAGACTGAAATGCTTAGTCTAGCTCAAATCAGAGGTATCTGGATTAAATTTAATGGACCTGTGGTATACAGGAGATCAGACTAGATGGTTCCTTCTGGCCTTCAACTTCATGAAATTATGGAGTGTTGAAAAGTGGTAGCATTAATCCTTTCCATCTGCTTATCTCTATGCTCCACATTATCAATGTCCACTTCAATATGTTGCAAGAAATGCCTTCTTATTCTACTAGTATTTTAGTCTGTGGGCCCCTGGGGTCAGGTAAAATGTTACAGTAAAGCTAAATTTATTCCCTGATATTCTGGACAATCACCTGTATTTTAAAGTGGTGCCTCCTCATAAAGCCATATTTTAGAAACATGATACCTAATTTTGCACCCACAATTTTGGGTTCAGTCACAACTGTGTTTATAACATAAGTCTGCACTGAACTGTGAAATCTAAGGGCAGATCCTTTCAAATGATGGGAAAATGGCATAGCTCCATTGACTTAAATGCAGGTGTGCTGATTTCTACCAACTACAGATCTGGCCAGTAGATAACAAACTATCTGACTTTTGAGCTCAGTCTGCTAGTTAGAAGTGCTAACTGTGACTTCTTGGACACCTTAACTGGACTTACATTTGACTGCTGACCCAGTATCCTAGAGTGTTTGAAAGCCATTATAGAAAATGTCCCTCTTAAGACTGTAAGGGGGAAAAGTGAAAGGTGCAGACCCATATTCCCACACAATGGTACTTCCTCATTTGTTCACATGTATTCAGGAAGGAAGCAAGGTTATTTCCCTCTAGCACTAGGGAAATAATTTAGAATATTCTCACTACCCTTTGCATAATACCCACTGGCACAGCTGCTTCAGTTACAGCTTTTGTTGCTTCTCCTGCTGCTTTAGTTTGCTGATGATGATGCTTGTGCTGCCACTGCTCTTCATGCTCCACTCCCTGCTTTGGCTGCTTCTCATACTACAGCTTCTTCCATTCCAGGATTCAGTGTATTACTGGGTGGCCTGGCCTGAAGTGTCTGTCTCCTCCTCAGGGCCCTCTGCCTTGTCATCTAATTTGATGTTGTCTTTATCCTCTGATTCTCTCCAACCTACAGATTGCAGTGGGCACCCAGCCATGGAATGGAACCAGCTTCTGGGCATGGAATATACCCCACTGCTTCTGGGCATGGATTGCAACCCATTAGCCATCTGTTTGCCTGATTGTTATGAATAAAGGCTGCCCTGAGCTAGTCCTTAGCGAGGCCTTTAACATCCTTACCTCTGTCTTCACAGAGTCTTACTAACAGAGCGTTTCTGAACTCCCTGCAATTAATGGGCACTGTACCACTCTGAATTTAACCTTTCTTATCTTGAAACTAGACTTTTAAAGGAAATAAACAGTTCTCTCTGTGCATTGAACACCTTCTGGTTCCGTCTAACTGCTCTTTTTGTATGTGTATCAGGGAGCAGGGTGTATATGGGGAATACATTCTCTAGTCCACCAGCTGCCACTAAGTTTATCACTTCTCTCTTGGGCACCACAAATCCATGTCAGTTCAGCATTCACCCTATTGAGACAGCCTGACATGTTTCATCATGTGGTGCAAAACGCTTTTGCATCACTTGAACTTAAAATGAAGAGATTGGCATAGGTTGATGGTGCTCTGATACAAACACTGTTCTTTTTATCCCACCTAATGAAGGCTGCTATAACTGACATGTTTTGGGAACACATTTACAAGAGATGTACACTACAGGCAAAGAGCATTACAATATAGTCATAGGGTGAAATCCTGCACTATGCTATGTGTGAATACTGCAGGATGAAGAAGCCGCTTCTTCTCTCTCTCCCATGTAAGCAGAAGGGAAGGGTCTCTGCATAGTATGCTAGTAAGCAGTAGGAAGAGGGCCTATCACCAGTACTCCCATCACACTGTAGAAGAGGCGTAGTCTACTAACTAGGGTGTGTATCCACCCCTTTAACCAGCTAACACGTGCTACTGCTGCTCCTGTTAACATCACTGTTCCTTTTAAAATAAGCAGCCAAGTGTTCCTGGCAGTATTTTCTCCTAGCCAACTGTGAGCTAGTCGGTCCTGCAGCTGTAGGATGGCTTTTGTGCTAGATGCATGTTGAATAACCCTCTGACTCCACTCTTTTGACTAAAATAATGACAGGATGTTGTCATTAGAATTTATTTTATTATACAATCTTAGATTGTACCATGGACTTTTTGTTCTTGTACAGTGCATGGCACAATCGGGCCCTGATCTATGATGGGGGTGTGGGAAGGCTTCCAAGTGCTATCCCAGTACAAAAAATAAATGATTATTTTACATTAGTTGCAGGCCAAAATATTAATGGAAACCTGAAGATAATTAATTTCCTGTACATTTGTTTTATTTGAATGAATATATTAAAAGGTTTTGTTAATGCCCACAAATGTTTTCCTAAAAGATAAGTAAAGATGTATTTATTAGTCTTAGTTTCTTTTGAAATCACATCCAGGCCAGTGTTTCCAGATATCAGGTCCTTCATGTGGGAATCTACATACAGACACTCTTTAAGTCTATTCTGCTTAATTAGTTGTCCATTACCTTGCCTTGAGACCCACCCTTGATGCAATAAGAGTCAAAGTGACACTTAATTGGAGAGAAGGGTTCTTCATTCCTTCTGGGAGTTGCATGTGGACTATATCTCTCTTGCGGTGACTGCAGATATCATTGTTGTTTAATAGATTCAGGCCTTGCCTTAATGAAGGACTATATTACTAGCTCTCCTCACTTTGAGTGATCCCTCTCAATTCTTTGCTTAGTCCAACCTCTCAAGGATAAAGATAAAGCATAAGCCATGCTGCAAACTCTCTCTCCCCAGTTTCACTTGGAATTTCATAAGAAGAAAATAACAAAATTACAAGTAACTCCATGCAAAAAAATCCATCCTATCACAAATTGGTCTGTTACAGCATACAATCACCCATCTCAAAATTAGATTAGTCAGTAACTTGGTATTTGTTCCATTCATAGTGGGGAAACCCACTATAATTATTTATACTTATTTATTATAATTAATAAAGTGAAATATTGCCCTTTTTGTGACTGAAATATGCAAATACTAATGAGATTATATAATTGTGCTGTCGATTAATTAACAACTGTTTATCTATGGTTTTTGGCATGTATTTAGAGAGATTTGCAGTGTCACTATGAGTCTGTTAGAATTCTGACTGAGTATGGTTAATTAACTCAAATCCACTCGAACCTCACATAAAATGCACTTGAGTACAAAATTTAAAACTGTTGCTTGACCGACAGAGAAGCCATTCTGACACCATTGTTGCCCCTCTGCTAAGCAGTAGCAAATGACCAGAACACTGTAGGTTAGCTTCCCAATTGCAAAAAACGAGTGGCGCTGAGCCACAGTGTATTCTAAGTGTAACTTATTTTTATTTACATGTGTATATCAATCCTAGAACAGAGATGGTCAAACAGCATTCATGGCAATATATTCTTTGGGAATCTCAGCACTACAATGCCTGGGTCTCAATGAGCAACTCTGCCCTGAGAATTGACTCTAATCAGACAGAGTCAAACTCTCCTGCTACTCATGCAGCTTCTCCTTTCAAGGACTACTGCCTCTACATAGTTTTTGCTGTGTTAGGCTCTGTCTTCACCTGCCATAATATTATAGTGGCAGTGATTGGTTCAGTTACATTCAAATTTCTGTGTTCTACCTCTGTCTTCCATGGTTTGTAACTTTCTGAAACATTGACCTGCTGGACTGAAATTTTCCAAGCTTGGTCTCTGCCTGAAGGAGAGCTTGGTTGGAAAGTCTGAAGAAAAATGATCAAGTCATTACTTTTAGTATAAGGAGAATTGAAAATGTTTTTGCTCACTATAAAAATAAAATACTTCCAACCCTTTTTAATAGGATTGCCGTCTCTGAGGCACAAAAAACTAGGACATATGGAATGATCCTCAGCCCATAAAACTAGACAGCTGTCAGTGTTTACTGAGCACCCTTACAAATTTCCCAGGAAAGCTACCTTAAAAAAGGGACAATCCTGGGAAAATCTGAATAAGTAGCAACCCATTTTTTGGAACAGGCATGTAACCAGAAAATCTGGGTATAAAAAGCTGAAATTTGGTATCCAAATAATCCTCACTTGAAGTGCTTTTGAGTAGTCTAGTGAAATCTTGGTTTTGATTTGACTCAGTTATGACCTGTAAAAAATTGTATGCTGGGAACCTGTCCATGTTTTGTATATCTTTTTGTGTATCTAAATGAAGACTGTGTTGCACATGCTGTGTGACTAATTTTATAAGTTTACTGAGTATGCAAAGGGGTGAGATAAGGTTGATCACAATTTGTACAATATGCATGATGCTCTGATGTACCTGATCAGCTCTTCATTGGAGATGGGTATTCTGTGGATTTCCTAAGGAAAATGGGACAGTACATTTCAGTGGTTTGTAATCCAGTAGTTCCAAATTGTGGAGTTCACATACTCTTTCAACTTGACAAATCTTCAGAGCTCTAAAAAGGTGAAGCTCCTTGTCATTTCATTCCTTTTTCCCATTTCCCCCCTTTTTTTAACAACAACAAAACACCTTGGAAATCCCATATAAAATCTGTTAAAAGGTTAAGGTCCTGATCTTGCAAAGACTTATGCATAGGAAGAATAATTCCCTCTACTGAAGGAATTACTGTCTGAAATTCTGCGGTCTTTATTATGCAGAGGTCAAATTAGATTATGGTCCTTTCTTCTGTCCTTGGAATCTATTAATCTATGTATTTAGCTTTCAGCACATGAGGAATCCAAATGAAATCCAGCACCTGGCATCTCTCCACTACCTCTCTGAAACTACTATCTTGTTCTCTAGCATTTCATCTTTTATTTAAATAGAAAAAGTAAATCTCTAGCCATTATGGTTTTGACAAAAACCTCAACTGTGAATGAAGTGTATGTCTTCACTGCAGTGTGACAGGCGTTTGGGTTAGCCTAGTTCAGATGTGAGCAGCTTCAGTGTAGATCCACCCCCGACTGCTTTCACATTGTGTATGTACTCATCTGTGTGAGGTGGTAGGACTTATTCAGGCATGTCCCAAGGTTCTTAGCACTCCATGTTTTTCCCATGGATTGTGGGAGAACTTGTCTGTCCTGGGCATGCAGGCGAACTGTGGGAAGGCATTGGATGGCTATCTGCACTGGAGTGATTTACATGTGTCCTCGCTGCAAAAGGGATAGGTTACAGCACTTGGGCTTTAACATCTAGGCCAGGACAGGCCAGTTAGCCAGGGTTGAAAGCACTGATGCATCTGGGAGAGGCTTTGTTTGTGGATGGGAGTCAGCTTAGCAGCATGGTCTGGGTTGACTGAAGTGAAGACAAGCTCTGAGTATAGCCAATACAGGAATATCTACGTGATTCTGCCAGGAGCCTAGAGCAATAGCGTGGAGAGGTGAGAATTGCACCATTCATCACAGTGAGGTGTTTCTTCAGATGCCCAGCGATGACTTACATGTTGACACTGTTAACAGTTTCATTCCTTGTGTAATAAAGGAAAGGGTAAGTCACACTTCTACACAGTTTACTGAGAGGTCTTATTTTTTTTAGTGTCAACAATAGGTGGTGATTGGGGGAGCTTAATCACTTGTCTCTTCCCCAACTGAGGAGTCAAGTCCAAAGGACATAGCAGACCCCATGGATATATTCAGGTCTCACCAAGGGGAAGTCCAGTGAAGCTCAGAACATGGTTGATGATCTTTTTGCAAATATTCAAATCTACACCAAGTGGTGTATTGTGTTAGAAATGTGGGTGGCACTTATTTTGGGGATGGAACTTGGAAGAGGACCACCACCTTTCCTCTGCCACAACTTTGAATCTGTCTAGAAGGAATGTTAAAATAAAGTTTTTTGGAAGCCCTAATGTAGACCACAATAAAACTATAATGTTAAAGAAAAAGGGGGGATGGCAAGAAACACCTGATTTTAAAAAATTAGCTTATTAGTTTCATATTTGTGCATCTGAAAGGACTGATATTTGGAAGAGGAACTCTTTAGGGACAGGTTTCAGAGTAGCAGCCATGTTAGTCTGTATCCGCAAAAAGAAAAGGAGTACTTGTGGCATCTTAGAGACTAACACATTTATTTGAGCATAAGGTGCCACAAGTACTCCTTTTCTTTAAGGACAGTTCCTTAGGTCAAGTATAATGTAGAAATAATTTCCAGGTCTGGAAACTTCTGCGGATGAGCTGGAGCAAAATCTTGGGTATAATAATTCATATGTTATACTAAGAGCCATGATACAACTTTATAAAGTGCTCTCTAAATTTATCTGGAAAATAATTTAGTGTGTGGAATGGCAGGGATCTTCCCACTTTTTCCCTTATTTAAATGCCATTCATCTGGCCTACTTCACTTTGAAGCATCGTTGCCAGAATGCAACTAGTTGGAGCCTGTCAATATATCTTCAGAGTCGCTGAGTTGGCCAATGGGAGCACTCCTAGCTCCTAAGTGAAGAATCAGTAACTGAGCTCAAGAGCAAACCCTGATCTTTATATGGAAGTGCATTTTACATAAAATAATATAAATTGTGGAAGTTAGTCATTTATTCTTGCTCTATATTTTCATTTACTTATATATTGCAGAATTTAGTATAGTTGGTCCTTCATGAGAGGAATATGTTGAGCATGAAATGGAGACTACATCATGCTTTATTATTTATATTTCTGTAGCACATATGTCTCAATGCCCCAAGAGCTTATAATCTGAGAGTCTGATCCTGCAAACTCTTAGGCACCTGAGAAAAGTTACTTTCACAAGTAGTGAAAGTACAACTAGTCATTGACTCCCACTCAGCAGAACTACTCATGAATAAACTTGCTCATGTGCAGAAGTGTCTGCAGAACAGACCCCATAGAAATCAGGATGATGGACACACATTTTGTTAATTCCTTTTGTTGCAAACTTACCTATTTTTATACTTTTGGCCTGATAGCTCCTGTCATTTAAGTGAAAAATAAACCCAAACTTTAAGCAGGAATTCAAGTTCTGTGTTTTGGACAAAGAGTACAGTGTGTACAGTATATAACTTGTGAATAAGGATTGATTTCTGGGGGGCGGAATTTTCAAATAAAACTGTAAATTAGCTTGACTTTAAAATGGGAACTTTAAGTATTCCCAGTGTATAACCTTTTCTTTGGAACCCCTTTGCTAACTAATGACTGGTTTGTTATCTTTCAAAGTTTCCATCTGGTTAAAACTTATTGAATTGTATGTTACTTTTGAATGTTTATATGAAGAAACTAGGTTGTAATTTAATAACGTTATTTTTTTTCCTGTCCTTTATGTCCATAACTTTCCTTTATTTGGAATGTCTACCATTTACCATGATTTTCAATGGAACGTAAGTTGCCTAGTGGGATTGAAGGTGTTCATGTCTTGGGTAAAAAATCACCATTAAATAAATAGTAGGAAGGAGAAATCTCTACTAGAGATGGCTGCTGTCTCCTGTCGTTTTTAATGGGACTGAAGCCACAGGCTTCCCCTCAAAAGATGGATATCAATTCACACAGCCATCCTCAAACCTACCAACATGTGACACAAGTAATTGAAATGTGTGAGCAGTGATTGAAATGTGGAACACCTGCTTTTTGTTGTGCATGGCACAGTAATTAACAAAGTGTGAAGTGTTAATGATTTTGTTCACAATGTGAACTAAATTTTTTTATTAAAGAAAACTGGAAAAAACGGGATCTTTATCATCCAGCAATAAGGAGCCCACATTCCCCAGGTCATCCACAGGGCTCCTCAGCCCAGACATCTACTTCTTGAGGAATAGTCATTGACCTTCCTGTAGACTAGCCATTAAAGGGGGATGCATACTTATATACTAGACAACAATAGGACACCAAGTCTCATGTTTGTTTTCCAGGTCTGGGGGAGGAGTGTGGTATAGTGGTTATAGCAAGGTGGTGGGTCCTATTCTTGGCTTTTGGAGGAGTGTAGGGTCTAGAAGTGTCCCATAGCTTGGCATTTCCTTGCCATTTTATACTTTGCATTTGGCGTTGTCACACTTAGCAAATCTTATTTCTTCTAAAATGAAGCTTTTGTTTGTAGGAAATAGGTTCTTTTGTGAGTGTAATATTTCCCTGACAAATCCGCCAACTGACTCTTTAAGGGTCTATAAGCATACTTGCGCAACTTCACACATGTGAGTAGTCCATCTTAGTCACTTGGGTGAGTGTTTGCAGTATGAGGCACTAACTTTGTAATACATCTATGACTTCTGATCATCATTTAAATGTATATTTGTAATTAAACATAAATTAATAAATAGTAATTTGTTATGATAGTGCCTAAGCAACACCCAGGAATGGGGTCCCATTGTACTAGGCACTGTACAAACGGTAGTAGATGGTCCCAAAAGCTTACAATCTAAATAGGCAAGACAGGCACAGGGCAGGTGAAAGGATAGAACACACCACTAGAATGAAGAATGTGATGATGGTAAGCACCATGTTAGTTTCATGGTTTTATTGATTTCTTGGTTTAATTTGGAGGGGATCAGCTAAATAGAGAGGGAATGGAGACAGGTCAGGAGACACGAGGACAAAAGGGACAGGTGTGGAGTAAAGAGACTGAGGAAGGGGGAGGGGAAAGGTTGGAACAAACAGCCAATCAGCCTGGGGTAGAGAAAATCCTGTTTGATTATTCTGACATACCATTAAATTTGATATTTTAACTATGACCAACCCATTAAATATAATTATATCAAAATATTGTCCCTGTCGTTCTGTATAAAGAAGAAATATACATGCCCACTTACATATTAACCAGGATAAATTTATTAGGAGAGATCATAAACCATCACACTACATTTTGGTTTAGTGGTCTTTGCAGCATACCAGGACTAATTTAAAGGGAGTTCTAAGTCCTGAAGCTGTCAGTTGAATCACTTAGTATACTAATTTTGGTTCTCTTAATCTTTTTTTGTATTGTGTATAAATAAATATTTATTTTTAATTTTTTTACAGTGATGTGAAGTGCAAAACATTTTATGAAATACTTTGCCAGTTGTGCTACCTGCTTGTCTCCGTAATGTAAGCATTTCAGCCAAATTTTCAGAAGCACGTTGTAAGTGCTCATACCTCAGTTAGGCACCCAAAAATTGAGGCAACCATTATGGCCATTATTTGAAATTCTTGACTTGTCTTTTTAACTAAACTGGAATAAAGTGTTTATGTAATCCTTATTGTACAGGGGGAAATAAAGCTACATTAAAAGAAGATTGTTAGGGTTGCTAAATAAAGACCTCAAAAGTTAGGAAATGCCAGCATATAGGTTACCTGTGCAACATTAATTTGAACCCCTGGTGCACATGCATCATTATACAGTTTTTAACCACATGATCACATACTGTTTTTTCCCCCATAGACTCCCTGCCTCGTTCAGTGCATAGAATGGACAGTGCCCAATTAATGAACATCTCTTCAGTATTTTGTTTTCTTCTTTGAGTTGGTGGCCCCATGCCTTATTTACTTCACACTATTTTAAGCTGTGAACACAGAATTATTAATTTCCTCCTGAGCTTTTCTATGGCACTTCTCACTATAGTATCTCAGTGCTTCATGAAAATTAATGAATTTATTTTCACAGACCCTGTGAGATGTGGGGGTGCTTATTATCCACGTTCTTACTGTTTGGAACTGAGGCAGAGGGATATTAAGCTCAAAAGTACCCACTGATTTTGGGTGCCTAATTTGAGATACCTATTAGAGAGCCACAGAAGAGGAAGTTGGAGAAGGGTGATTTGAGACGGTTGGTTTATGTAAGAAGGAGGAAGTCCCTTATCAGAACCATTCCATAGTTTTGTAAGTTCAGGTCCAGTGCAATGTTGGAGCTCACTTTCAAGCTGATGATTCTTTATTAAGAACAAAAACAAATAACTGGTTTGCCTATCTTTGCCACAAACCAAGAATGAACTATGACTCTCTCTGGCAGGGTGTGAATGGCAGAAAAGTTGAAGGGCACTTCTTTCATAATGTCACAACCAGTAAATATCACAAGTATGCAAGCAAGAGAGGACTAAAAATCATGCTAATTTTTTTTTTTTTTTGCCTTTGGTTGCTACTGTCTCGAAGAAGATAAATAAAATGGTATTTGGTGTAAAAAGCCAAAATGTCAGTATGGTGGAAATATATAAATAATTTCAGTTAGAAAGACACCCCAGCCCATACTGATCCCATGTAAGGGCCAGGAACATTCACAGTACTTGAGTACTAATGAGATTAGTGACATTGGGTAGAGAGCACAACTGAAGGAAACAGCAGAGCTGGCCAGTGCAGATGAGAACACATGCTACTTTCTCTGAAAGAGTAGCACAATAGCCACTTTGCATCTGTGTGATATGGAGCTCTGAGAGGTATTATGTCTGACACACAATGCTTCCCAGAGCTGTCACTTGGTTAGTGTAGCTTTGGGCTGCCCCAATGCAGGGCAGCAATACACAATACAAGCCAAACCCTTGAGCTGAACTGATATACTATTTATTGCTTTACAATCAAAGGAGTCTGTTAGTTACCAATGTACAAGTAGAGCTCAGATTTTTTTTATAAAAAATACAGATTTATTTTATTTTGTATTGTAGGAGACAACAAAGAATAGGTGCACCTTCAAAAAAAAAAAGTAAGTGGTTGTCTTTTTTACATACAATTGTTCAATGTAAATATGCATTCATTTAATTGTGATAAATTTTAAGGTTGTTGTCAGACCAAAAGCGTGTATTCAGTTATTGGCACTTAATCTGGGATGCAAATGGGAGGTAGGCACCCATGGGAGCTTTAGAGGGGCATTGGCAAAATGTAATTGAGCATGCAACTGGGTTAGGTTCTGATTGTAGTGGTAGGGGATAGGGGCTTTCAGCCTATTTTCAGAATTGTATAAAGTGCAACCATGCCTAGATAGTCAGGGCCATCCCGAGTGAGAGCGAGGTGGTGTGAGGAGTTAGATAGTGGGGGCACTGGCCTCACCAACGCCTAGTGGGTTTGGATGGGGATCAGATTGGGGTGCCCTCACCAGTCAGTGTGGAGTTCTCAGCTTTTTAGCAGAGAACAAGAAGATCCTGTCACTTTTTATAGTCCACGTCATGCTGTTGCAGCCTGTTATGCTTTTTAGTGGGTGTTTTTGTGCCTGTAGGACCAATTAGCATATACTAATATGAGAGCAGATGGTGTGGCCATGCAGCCCAGGGCTCCCTGCTTCTTGGTTTTGAGAATTATCTTCTCAAGTGGCCATATTGATTTGTCTGATTCATCTCCAAATGCAAAAAGATTATTTTTAAATCATCATTATGCAAGCACAGGGTCCTTGCAGCTCACCTAAGTTAGCACAAACAATTACATGGCCTCCAACTCATCCTCCAGCTGCCCTCAGAACCACCCCAAACCCCTGTCAGTTTACTCCTACTCCTTTCTCTAAACATCCCCTAAAGAAATTGTAATTTGTAGGACAGCGATTTGCTGGAGAAAGAAAGAAGGGTAAGGAGGTCAGGACATGGCATGGTACCAAAGCTCACCAGGAGCTAATTGCTGTTCTCATTGGAAAATGGAACCTAGAGGCCAATAAAGTCCATTGGGAGAGGGATAGGTTGTTTCATAGAACAGCTCTGGGTTTTTAACGTTTTGTGTTGCTCTGGGAGCGGGGGAAGCCATACTAGTACAGCAAAACTGGCCTCACTGACCACTGCCATATTTGTTCTGGTCATGATGTGATTAACAGTCAGAGTGCAAGGCGCTCAGCACTCTACACACCCATTGCCTGCAACAGCTGACTGGGACTAGCCACCAAAGCAGCGCTCATGAACATCACAGTAAAGAAAACGTTTCACGTACGGTATACTGTTCTTTGAAAGGAGGGTTCAGTTGCAACAACTGTCTTGACTTTTATCTCCCTCCCTCCCTTCTGTCAGGATAGTAAAATGCTCTGCAATATGCTCCTCTAGCGTAGTTATGAGGACCCTATGCAGTCCAAACTTGATATAGTCACTGGTATAGCTGACCCAGCTGCTCCACAGCTCAAGGGTATCAACAGGCATGATTGTGGGTGGTGTCTACACAGGGCCCTCATTCAGATCACAGAACCTATTTGACTAGCATGAGAAATAATGTATTATAATATGATTGGGTCCTGGTCCCCATTAATCTTTTTCTCCCCCCAAAAAACCACAATAAATACAGTTGAAGTTCCAAAAGCATATTTAATATAATTTTCAGGAATAGTTAGATTGTAAGTTCTTTGGGGATCTTCCCTTTTATGTGTTGCTGTAATGCGTACATGTTCACCTAGGACTCTCTTGGACACTGTAATCAAATAACTGAAACCAGTATCACTGTGCAGCAGCCATGTCTCATTGTTGTCTCGTTTGGAACTGAGGACCTTATCTATGGGAGTAGTAGTAAAAGAAATTGAGTATAATATAGCAAACACTTACAGCTTGACCCAGCCCACTGAGGACTCTACTATAGAATAAATAACCCTTCCTTATTCATTTTCTCCACACCATTCATGATTTTATAGACCTCTATAATCTCTCCTCAGTTGTTTTTATTCCATCAAGACCCAGAAAAACTGACTACCATTTTGAAGGTTAATAATATACACATTTATAAGGTTCTTTTTCAAATTATGCCTAGTTTATAGGAATCTTATAAGTAGTTTTAATAGTAACTAGGATCACTTTATTGCATTATGTATTCAGTAACTATTGTGGATTGTGTGCTGAATAACTTAAACCCAAATGATGCATTATGAAATTACTTAATATGAAGTAAATAAAATTTGTAGATGTGCTCATGTACTCTTTCAGGTTAATCTGTGACAAGAGTAATCTACAAAACAATTCTAAGACACTTGACAAATTTGAATATATTACTTCACTTCTTACACCTATGTAAAGTTTGGATCTTTGTTTTCACAGAATTTCCCCCCATTTCAAAAACAAAAACCCTGCTGTGTAATGGCTCCTCTATCCAAATATGAATTTTAAAAGTGGGCAGAGAAGTTCCTCCTCTTTCTGAATGGACACAATGACTGTTTGATACTTAACTCTGTACTCTGCATTCATCAATAGAAAATCAAGCTCTTTCATTTTGTAATGAACAGGAGCAGATTGCTTTAAAACCATAGTAAGGTCAGAATTTGTTACAATATAGAGTGATGTCATTAGCTTTCCATCTTCTCTTGTATAATTATGGAGTGTAAAAAGGAAACACTCTAGTTCTTCCACTGTTTAGGCACCAAGAAGTGGGGATGAGTAGTGAAGCATGTGGATCTGTATTGGCAATGTACAGTAGCTAGACTTACTGATAAGTAACCTTCTTTCTCTTAGTAATACTGTCAGAACAGATCTGCATGCTAGGGTGATAGCCTGAGTGAATCAAACTTTCTTTACAGATCTGTTGTAACCTTGCTGGTATCACAGTACTTGAAGATCGAGCACATTCTACCATCTTCAAAATAGCTTCTACAATGTGTTTCGGGAATGTTTGCATTATTGAGATATGCAAAGCTGCTATCTGGGACTTTATTCACACAATTACAAAGTTATTTATTGACTTGGCTTCTTGACCAAATACCTGTTCAATCCTGCTATCTAATATTCCAAGTATGAATCTTCACACGCTAGATGTGAAAAGCATACTTCCTTTCTGAAAAGTTGGTCTCTCTGATGTAATCACTAGAAATTGCTTTATATTACTGCTGTCTTGAAGACTGGATTTTTTAACAACAATAATAACAAAGAGGTACTGCTTCTATGGTTAATACACAGGATTAGAGTGAAGGAGACCTGGGTTTAGTTCCCAGCTGTACCACAGACTTCCTGTTTGACCCTGGGAAAATACTTTTCTCTTTCCCTTTGTCTTGTGTATTTCGATTTTTAAGATCTTCAGGGCAGTGACTGTCTCTGGCTGTGTGTTTGTACAGTGCTTGGCACAATGGGGTCCCTATCTTAGCTCTAGGTACTGTGATAATACCATATTATAGATATAGCAAGGAATGTTAAGTTTAACTAGGAAACTTAGCTGAGACTTAATACCTCTCAAAGGTTTTTTTGAGTTGGTGAAAATCCATTATTTTTTAAATAACAGGATATAGCTGTATTTGTTTTCAGTGCATTATATTACAAAGTCTACTGGAAGTACTGCAGATCTTTGAAGGTTCAAATGAATGCTGCTTCCAATGAGCTTATAAGAAATGATGCATGATCAGTGGTGCTGTTTATAAAGCGTGTATTGTTCCTCTGGTAGTTCCTGAAGACTTTGAAGAGTGACACTGGAGAGGCAAGGTGTAAAGTGGTGAGGCTGTTGAGTTAAGTTGGGGAAGATTCATAGATATTAAGGTCAGAAGGGACCATTCTGATCATCTAGTCCGACCTCCTGCACAACGCAGGCCACAGAATCTCACCCACCCACTCCTACAAAAAACCTCACCTATGTCTGAGCTATTGAAGTCCTCAAATCGTGATTTAAAGACTCAAGGAGCAGAGAATCCTCCCTCAAGTGATCTATGCCCCATGCTACAGAGGAAGGCGAAAAACCTCCAGGGCCTCTCCAATCTGCCCTGGAGGAAAATTCCTTCCCGACCCCAAATATGGCGATCAGCTAAACCCTGAGCATATGGGCAAGATTCATCAGCCAGATACTACAGAAAATTCTTTCCTGGGTAACTCAGATCCCATCCATCTAATATCCAATCTCAGGGGATTAGGCCTATTTACCCTGAATATTTAAAGATCAATTAATTACCAAAATGACATTATGCCATCATACCATCTCCTCCATAAACTTATTGAGTAGAATCTTAAAGCCAGATAGATCTTTTGCCCCCACTGCTTCCCTTGGAAGGCTATTCCAAAACTTCACTCCTCTGATGGTTAGAAACCTTTGTCTAATTTCAAGTCTAAACCTCCTGGTGGCCAGTTTATACCCATTTGTTCTTGTGTCCACATTGGTGCTGAGCTTAAATAATTCCTCTCCCTCTCCTG
This sequence comes from Dermochelys coriacea, assembly GCF_009764565.3. NCBI lineage: Eukaryota > Metazoa > Chordata > Testudines > Dermochelyidae > Dermochelys > Dermochelys coriacea. Next base: position 88,998,638 of record NC_050070.1, on the reverse strand, counting down.
TATTTATCCCTCTGATATTTTTATAGAGAGCAATCATATCTCCCCTCAACCTTCTTTTAGTTAGGCTAAACAAGCCAAGCTCCTTAAGTCTCCTTTCATAAGACAAGTTTTCCATTCCTCGGATCATCCTAGTAGCCCTTCTCTGTACCTGCTCCAGTTTGAATTCATCCTTTTTAAACATGGGAGACCAGAACTGCACATGGTATTCTAGGTGAGGTCTCACCAGTGCCTTGTATAATGGTACTAAAACCTCCTTATCCCTACTGGAAATGCCTCTCCTGATGCATCCCAAAACCACATTAGCTTTTTTCACAGCCATATCACATTGGCAGCTCATAGTCATCCTATGATCAACCAATACTCCAAGGTCCTTCTCCTCTTCCGTTACTTCTAATTGATGCGTCCCCAATTTATAACTAAAATTCTTGTTATTAATCCCTAAATGCATAACCTTACACTTCTCACTATTAAATTTCATCTTATTACTATTACTCCAGTTTACAAGGTCATCCAGATCCTCCTGTATAATATCCCGATCCTTCTCCGAATTGGCAATACCTCCCAGCTTTGTATCATCTGCAAACTTTATTAGCACACTCCCACTTCTTGTGCCAAGGTCAGTAATAAAAAGATTAAATAAGATTGGTCCCAAAACCGATCCCTGAGGAACTCCACTGGTAACCTTCCTCCAGCCTGACAGAAGACTTCTTTGGAGCTAGGGAACAAAGACACCTACAGGGCTCCCTGCTTCCCATTGCCCTTTGGAGTTTAAGCTCTCTGCATGATCCTCTTATTTCATTCCTGCTCCCTTTAATTAGCACACCTGTATACATACTGAAGTCTGTAGAACAATGCCTCCAGTCTGAACTGGGTCCAGCAAAACTTGCACTTTTTATAAAGTGAGCATGATTGGTCATTATTACTGTGAACTGTAAGAAATCCATCAGGATGGCAATTTATTAGGAGAATCGGGAATGACAAGCAATGAGACTAGAAATAAAGTGGGAAGCTGGGGAATTGGAAAGACTGATTGGGAGCTAAGGAGCAAGGGGCTTGCAGGCCTATGTCTGGATTTTCAGTAGAGGTAAGCCAATGAGGTCAGTGGAAACTGTGGGTGCTCAGTATCTTTGAAAATCAGGCTATATGAACTCATTAGGGTTTCTTTCTTCTGCTCTTCTTCTGGTTCCCAGGGCCATGCAGACCTCAAGCTCCACAGGGTATCTGCCTCCCACTAGTTCTTGGTGTCTTCCGCACTTTCTCCTCTTGAAATGTGCATTCTCACTGGTTTGGATTTTTCCTTATTTAGTAGTGGTGTGTAAGCAGCTATGGTTGAGTATATCCAGCAACTTGCACATGTCTGTACAAACTTCAGCCTCCTTCATTCAGCATGTTGAAGTGCTTATGAAAAACTTTAACTGATGTAGCATAACTTGCTGTGCCAGCTCCAGAAAGCCATGCTTGCTCCACTCACGGTTTGCATGGAAGAGATTGTCTTTGAACATTTTATCTAGCATCTTTTTTTCTTCTGTTGGTTAGAATGGTGACAATTTATGTGTGAATTGAGAATTTGGGGCTAGATTAACTTGTTGTTTAAGATTTATTTATGGCTGCTTTGCTTCACCAGAGTGACACAAAACAATTGAAGCATACCAGTGAATCTGGCCCATTCCCAATAATTTATTTGTTTTTTGTTTTTTGTTTTTGCTAGAAAATATTTTTGTGACCAAGTTGTAATGGAGACTGTTTAAGTGTGACCCTATTTTGAATAGTGACTACATAAATTATGTCTCCAAACTCAACAGACTTTCTCTTTGTGTGCATTCAGAGTCACATCAGTTTACCTGATTAACAAAATTTAAGTTTCAATTACTTTTTACTTCTGCTAGTTCTTCAGAGCCAACAGAGCTAATATTGAATTAGCTAGATTCTATCTACTTTGTTCATCACCATCAGAACTGTTTATTTAAGTTCCAGTCAATTGCACCTGAGCAGTCTCATTGAGGGCCTAATTTAAAGACAGTGGGGTGCCACACTATTAACTGAGGGCTTCATTTGGCGTTCAGAATATCTACTACTGGTGGTGATGTGTGAAAAGGAAACATGACTTGACTTTCAGATCCCAGGGTGAGTTTGCCTGAATCGTCTATCTACTTACCACACATCTATGAATGTAGGAATGGTAAAATTACTCTGTAAATTAATAGTTTAGTCAAGAATAATGCTGTAATCCTCAATTTTTAGAGGAAAAACTATTGTAAACTATTTAGTTTCCTTTGCACTGGTTGACTTATTATGCTTACTTATATAACTTTTCATTCTCACATAAATAGATAAGTGTCCATTCAGGCCTGTTGACCATGAGGACCATAATGGAAGGTAGTGGGTGTTTGGTGTTAGTTATTAATGACATCCACCTGTGCGCAGAGTTGATATTAATTATAATAACTTGTATGTTAAATTCTAGTTTGGAAAGAGAAAGGAATATGGAAGGCTGTTTTGCTAAACTATATGATGTGTTTTAGAGGTAGCATAGTGGAGCTAAGATATATATTTTATTTTGCAGATAATAAAAGGAAAACCTTTTTACATTTATCCTTTCACAAACTAATCTTACCTTACAATTGTGGCAAACTGTTGGGTGTCCATGAAGAAACCACTCAAAAGCCACAGTGTGAAGTTCCTGGTTGGTGTGGTTTTTGTTTTTTTGTTTTTGTTTTTTTAACAAACATATCTACATATTAATAGGTTGAAAAAATTCTTAAAGAAAACAAAGCAAAATAAAAAAAAGCTTAAATGAATGTTACTCATGAAAAAGTAGACTGAAGTTCAGCATTTTTGTTTAAAAATAATAATTTTAAGAAATAATTCTATTCCTTAAAGTGAATCTACAGCAGACTCTAACTTGTTGTACTTTAGAAAAATTAGCTGTTAGATGCCTGCCCTATTGTAATCTTATGAATAACCTCCTATGAGCAACTCTCTTTCTTAAATGACCACTTAAAAATATTGCCATGTGGTTTCTAGCACAATTTTTCTTGACCTTTAGTTAAAGAGTAACTCTCCTATGAAACCATTTTATGCTTGTCTCTTGAGTGGTCATTTCTTGCACATGAACATTCATTCAATAAAGATGTGCCATCTAGTTGAAAATGTGCCAGTATTTTACAGCTTCCCCTCATCACTTCTACCTAATATTATGAAACTATTTAATAATTTCTGGTATACTGTTTTGTCACTTTGTATGACCTGACCATATCTAGACATACATCACACACTACCTCTTTTTCCCTCTTTGCAGTGGGTGGGAGCAAGTCAATTACTTATCAGGATACTGTCATGTTTAATTCTTGTGGATATTTAAAGCATCATGCTATGTTAAGGTCTTCCATAGATGGTAGGTAAGTAATATATTAGTAATAATCATGGAAGTGACTCAAATTTGAGTCTGAGGGGGCACTAATGTTACAATCTGTACTGGATAGAACAGGGGCCCTGATGTTGCATGGTGGTAAATGCCTCCTGCAGGTTTCAAAGCATCATCAGCTGTCACTGGATTCAGTGGGAGCTAAAGGTGTCAGCATCTTCGAGCTTGTCTACATGGGGAAATTATACCAGTATAAGTTAGGGTGTGAATTTAAATGGCTGTAACTCCCTATGTGGACACACTCTTATTCTGGTATAAGGGCTTGTCTAAACAATATGTTATGCCATGGCAAGACAGGCATGTGAATACTCAAAGCAGAAGCTTTGTGCGCAGTAACATCCCATGTGGACACTGCTACAGCACAGTAAAAGTCCCAGAGTGCAGCTTGTGAGCTACTACTTGGAAGTGTAATAAGCCAAGCTTCACTCCAGGGACTTTCTTTGCACTGTAGCAGTATCCACATTGAGCTGTGGATTCACATCATGGCTTGCTACGCAATGACTTGCTGTATAGGCGAGCCCTCAGAGTACCTTTTTCCAGAGTCGCTTCTGCTGCTTAGAAAGTGGGTTAAACTAAGCTGAAAAAAGCTACTCTTATTCCAGAATAAGTATCCACACAGAGGAATTATACTGATATAAATATAGCAGTTTAACTATACCAGTGTAATGATAGTAGTATAACTGGATAAATTTCCTGCTGGTACTGTATATATTTGAAGAGAAGCTCCATCTTGCTGTCTAGCCCTGATCCATTAGAAGAGGTTCCTTGGGCAGTGGCTGATAAGAGCTCCTGGCATTGTGGCCCACTGAAGCAAGCTGGAAGTAGTTGTATTAATTTAGATGGAATATATGGGCTAAAGATTTTAAAATAACCCAGTCACTGCCCAACATTAAACAGTGTTGAACAAGGTTTGGGGTTTGGTTTACAGAGATCATAGCCTGCTTAGTACCCTGGCAAACATACCTTTAATACAGGGTTGAAAGGATTTTTAAAGATACAGAAAAGAAGGAAAAACAGTTAAAGCATTTGCAATATAAAGTATTAAATAAGGCTTTTATTTTAACACCCCTGGTTCCCTTTCCCTTTAACTGAAGAGAGTTTTAAGCAACATGCCCCACCCCTGTTTGACAGTCTCTTTGATACCATCTAGATGGTAAAAACTGCCCTTCTGGTTAAAGGAAAGAAGTTAGTTGAGATGGGCTGGAGCTGTTTCTGCTGCTGTCCAGTCCAATCTTGATTAATTTCAGGTGGTATTTGGGAGTCAGCTAGAACTGGTAGGGGTGGCAGTAGGATTGCTAACTTTCTAATTGCAGAAAACCAAACACCCTTGTCCCACCCCTGCCCTGAGGCCCTTCCGCGAGGCCCCACCCCCTGCTCACTCCATTCCCTTTCCCTCCATTTCTGTCTCCCCCACCCTCCCCCACCCTCACTCACTCACTCATTTTGACTGGTCTGGAGCAGGGGAGTGGGGTGAAGGCAGGGGTGACGGTTCCAGCTGGGGGTGCAGGCTCATGGCTGGGGCAGGGGGTTGGGGTGCTGGAGGAGGTGCAGGGTGCAGGCTCCAAGGAGGGAGTTTGAGTGTGGGAGGGGGTTCTGAGCTGAGGCAAGGGGTTGGAGCATGGGAGGGGGTTTGGGGTATGGGCTCCAGGTGGCACTGACTTCAGGTGACTCCCAGGAAGTGGTGACATGTCCCTCTGGCTCCTAGGAGGTGGGGTGGCCAGGGGGCTCATCACTGTCCCCGCCTGCAGGCGCCACCCCCGCAGCTCCCATTGGCTGTGTTTCCCGTCCAATGAGAGCTGTGGAGCTGGCGCTCGGGGTGGTGTCTGCAGACGGGGGCAGTGCGTGGAGCCCCCTGGCTACCCCCTGCCTAGGAGCTGGAGAAACATGCCAGCCACTTCCTGGGAGCCGCGTGGAGCCGGGCACGAAACCTGCCTGCCCCGCTGGCACTGCGGCCAACCGGACTTTTAGTGGCCCACTCAGATGTGCTGACCAGAGCCACCAGGGTCCCTTTTTGACTGGGCATTCTGGTTGCAAATTGGATGGCTGGCAACCCTAGGTGGCAGTGTCATCTGGCTCCCTCTCTCTGGCCCAGTATGGTCAGGACATCTCAAGGAAATGGTTGGGGTGGCAACCATGATGGTGAAGTTTGCTTCAGTATCCTCTCCTTTCCTCCCTATTTTCTCCCCCAAAGCCTTTCTGTAAGGACCTACAAAGGGAATGGTCGATGGAATAGCCCATCCCCTCCTTTTGTCCATCAATTATGCCTAGTTTCCAACACATCAATTTTGATTATTTAGTTTCTGGTTCCACATCTTCTGCTTCTACCAAGCATGATTTCAGCATAGTCCTTGGACTATATTAATAGGCCTTTCTGTTTAAACTACTTCAGTCTGTCTCATTTGTACCTCTTCCTATCAGCATTTGTTGCTATAGGTTATTGTGACATTATGTGAAAGTTAACACATTTACAATTGAGCTTACAATTAGGGTAAATTTGACAACCCAATTATCACAAGTGTGTGTGGATTTAGAATTAACATGGAGGCACAGCAGATCCAGCTGGTCCTCTAAGATTTGCATGAATGTCGGGGAACCATAAATTTTGGGGCATGAACACAGTGCTCCTTCCATGGGCCATAGGGGGGAAGAAAACTCTCTCTCATGACAGAGTGATCTGGTATAAACCCAATAAAGTTAATTTATTAAGTTCTTTCTTCTAGCTGTCTCCTACACATTTTTTTCTGTGAGGGGTGGGAAAATGACCTTCCAATGAGCCCTGCCTCTTAATGCTAGTTGGGAATTTGACTATCATTACCAAACATTGAAACATTCATATATTTTTTTTTAGTGGACCTATTATTTGCAATCCAACATATTACAGATTCCTCCCACCTTCATCCTTATTTCACCTGATTTTCATTGTGTTAATTCATTTTTGTATGATGACGTTTCCTATGTAGGTAATTATTGATAACTAAAGTTCCCGTTTACTATTAACAGCATGACTCCAAAATATTATTGTTACTAATCTAGCAACCCAGCGAGTCTGAAGAATTTATTCTTTTACACATTGGAGATTTCTTTGAGTAATGAGATTTGCAGAAGTTAAAAATGTGTATGTATTAATCTGAGATGGAAGGTTTGCTTACATCTAACTCTATTGCACAGAAGAATAGCTGTACAAACATCGACATCTGCTATGTTGGTGCTTGCTAGAAGAGCTGAGAACAGAAGTGCTTGCAGCATCCAATGTTATGTCTTGGCCTGTGGTGCTTTTATTAGTCAGTAGACTGAACTCACGAGAGCAGACCACAAGAGGAGACTGCTCTGATTTCTCTCATTCCTATGAATTAAAAAAAAAAGTTAAGGAAGTCCAGGTAGGTTCTCGTGACTTTCTTCAGTACACCATAGTAGGCCTATTTTTTTTCTTTTTAGATTCACCTGAACTTTTTATACTGCATTATCGCACACATGAGTGGCAGAACAGTGCTTTCTGTGGCAGTTGTTTAGAAAAGTGCACTTGCTATTAAACACAAATGTGTGCCTATTTGTGCAGTCAGTTTTCAAAGGCAGTTACTCTATAATTGTGCACACAAGTAGCCATTTTGACATCCAACTGATCACTTTGTGCACGCACTTGCTGTGATTAAGCTATTTTGGCAACTGGGTTTTGGCTTTTTAAGCAAGTTCTTAAACTGCTTTTGAAAGAAAAAATAGTTAAGCCCTTGCCTAAGAATTCGTCACTTCACATTAGGAATCCCAGCTAATTATCATCCATCTGTACCTCCTTCTTTTGAAAGGGAAGCTTATAGAGTGAGTGGTGGTGAGGCAAACTTAGCAATAACTGAGTTTCAGATTTACTTAAAATTTGTCAAATGGTTTTAGAACGTGGAATGGCACTTGGCACAGATGCTGCACCAGTCTCAATAACTAATCTTCCTGTGAGGATGCTCAAATGCCCATGCTGGTGTGGGGTTTTTGTGTGTGTGTGTTTTTACAGCTTTTGTCATTTGATATTGTTGTTCATGAGATTTTTCACATGGCTATGAACCCTCCTGAGATTGCTCTTGTGTGGCTCAGCTGTTCTCCGAGAGGATCCAGAGAGTACTGTTAAGTGATCATCCACTGTAAGTACTATTGAGGGGCAACACTTAAGAACAAAACTGTCCATTGATACTAATGCCTCCTACTGTATTTTTCCTCATTTACACTTGAACACAGGTTGCAAAAGTCTGCCATAACTCATATGCCAATTGCTACTAAGATGAAAAGTGAACGCAAAACTGGTTGTAAAATGCTATCATACCAGAATGGCAGACTTTTGCAACCACTTTGCTCTAGATTGCTTGGTAAACTGGACAAACAAACAATATGCATTTTTAATATGGCTAAAGGTATACACCTAGGCCAACATTCTTTGTTCCTTACTTATAGATGGGTACTTACAAGATGGGGGACTGTGTCCTCTGAAGCAGTGACTCTGAAAAAGATTTGGGGGTTGTGGTGGATAATTGATTTCAACATGAGCTCCCAGGGCAACATTGTCTAGAAGGCAAATACGATCATCGGATGCATAGAGAGGAATCTTGAGTAGGAATAGAGATGTTATTTTTCCCTTGTATTTGTTATTAGTGCAATTTCTGCTGGAATACTGTGCCTTCCCCTTCTTTGTGTCTATAGTCGCTTATGTCCCCTCCCCATAAGTACATATACCACCACTGAGCTCTGAAGGCAGTACTGCGTAGGGCTGCCAATTTTCTAATTGCACAAAACCAAACACCCTTGTCCTTGCCTCTTCCTTGGGGCTCTGCTCCTGCCCTGTCCCTTCCCAGAGGCTCCGTCCCCTGCTCACTCACTCCCTCTGTCGCTCACTCTCCCCCACCCTCACTCACTTGTTTCACCGGGCTGGGGCAGGGGGTTGGCATGCGGGAGGGAGTGAGGGCTCTGGCTGGGGGTGTGGGCTCCGGGATGGGGCCAGAAATAAGGGGTTCAGGGTGCTGGAGGGATCTTGGGGTGCAGGGGGGTGAGGGCTCTGGGTGGGGCATGGGTGCTGGGGTGGGGCCAAGGATGAGGGGTTTGGGATACAGGAGGGGCCTCCATGCTAGGGCACTGGGTTGCGGTGTGGGAAGCAACCAGAGTCCCTTTTCGACACATGGCAACTCTAGCACCGCCAGCAGTGGTACAGAAGTAAGGGTGGCAATGTGAAAAGTGAAATTTGTCAATATAACTTTTTCCACCCTTACTTCTGTGCTGCTGCTGCCAACCTGGGGCTGACAGCAGGAGCCCTGGTGCCTCCTCCTGGTGAGGAATTGGTGTGTGGGGTGGAGAGCCTGAGAGTGGGGCTCTGCTGTCAGCGCCGGGGCAACAGGGATCCAGCAGTCCCCTTTATCGCATCTCCAAGGTGTGCATGGCCGAGCCCCAGCTGCGTGGGGCTGATGGCCAGACTCTTTCTAAAAAAACAAACAACAAGCAAAAAACAACACCCCCCATTGCTTGTGCCACCCTTGACACATTCCCACATCTCCCCTGGGAGGCCCACCTCATAGTATGAGAACCACTGCCTTACAGTTTCAGAGTAGCAGCCGTGTTAGTCTGTATTTGCAAAAAGAAAAGGAGTACTTGTGGCACCTTAGAGACTAACAAATTTATTAGAGCATAAGCTTTCGTGAGCTACAGCTCACTTCATCGGATGCATTTGGTGGAAAAAACAGAGGAGAGATTTATATACACACACACAGAGAACATGAAACAATGGGTTTATCATACACACTGTAAGGAGAGTGATCACTTAAGATAAGCCATCACCCACAGCAGGGGGGGAAAGGAGGAAAACCTTCCATGGTGACAAGCAGGTAGGCTAATTCCAGCAGTTAACAAGAATATCAGAGGAACAGTGGGGGGTGGGGTGGGGGGGAGAAATACCATGGGGAAATAGTTTTACTTTGTGTAATGACTCATCCATTCCCAGTCTCTATTCAAGCCTAAATTAATTGTATCCAGTTTGCAAATTAATTCCAATTCAGCAGTCTCTCGTTGGAGTCTGTTTTTGAAGCTTTTTTGTTGAAGTATAGCCACTCTTAGGTCTGTGATCGAGTGACCAGAGAGATTGAAGTGTTCTCCAACTGGTTTTTGAATGTTATAATTCTAGACGTCTGATTTGTGTCCATTCATTCTTTTACGTAGAGACTGTCCAGTTTGGCCAATGTACATGGCAGAGGGGCATTGCTGGCACATGATGGCATATATCACATTGGTAGATGCGCAGGTGAACGAGCCTCTGATAGTGTGGCTGATGTGATCCTTGCAACAAAGCCCGTTGCCAACTCTGTCCACATATCTATTCAGGGGATACCATCATAGGGCCTAATCACATCAGCCACACTATCAGAGGCTCGTTCACCTGTGCATCTACCAATGTGATATATGCCATCATGTGCCAGCAATGCCCCTCTGCCATGTACATTGGCCAAACTGGACAGTCTCTACGTAAAAGAATGAATGGACACAAATCAGACGTCAAGAATTATAACATTCAAAAACCAGTTGGAGAACACTTCAATCTCTCTGGTCACTCGATCACAGACCTAAGAGTGGCTATACTTCAACAAAAAAGCTTCAAAAACAGACTCCAACGAGAGACTGCTGAATTGGAATTAATTTGCAAACTGGATACAATTAACTTAGGCTTGAATAGAGACTGGGAATGGATGAGTCATTACACAATTAAAACTATTTCCCCATGGTATTTCTCCCCCCCACCCCACCCCCCACTGTTCCTCTGATATTCTTGTTAACTGCTGGAATTAGCCTACCTGCTTGTCACCATGGAAGCTGTAGCTCACGAAAGCTTATGCTCTAATAAATTTGTTAGTCTCTAAGGTGCCACAAGTACTCCTTTTCTTTTCACCATGGAAGGTTTTCCTCCTTTCCCCCCCTGCTGTGGGTGATGGCTTATCTTAAGTGATCACTCTCCTTACAGTGTGTATGATAAACCCATTGTTTCATGTTCTCTGTGTGTGTGTATATAAATCTCTCCTCTGTTTTTTCCACCAAATGCATCCGATGAAGTGAGCTGTAGCTCACGAAAGCTTATGCTCTAATAAATTTGTTAGTCTCTAAGGTGCCACAAGTACTCCTTTTCTTTTTGCCTTACAGTGATAGACTCAAGGAGCTCAGTCTATTTAGCTTAAGAAAGAGAAGGTTAAGAGGGACTTGATTACAGTCTTATAAGTACCTAGATGCAGAAAATATTTGATGGGCTCTTCAATCTAGCAGAAAAAGGTATAACATGATCCAATGACTGTAAATTGAAGTTAGACAAAATGACAGGAAGTAAGCTGTAAAATTTTTAATAGAATTGGAACAGTTTACCAAGGGTCATGGTGAAGTCTCTGGCAATTCATTACTGGCAATTTTTAAATCAAGATTAGAGTATCTCTGAAAAATCTTCAGGAGTTATTCTGGGGAAGTTCTATGTCCTGTTAAACAGGAGGTCAGACCAGATGATTGCAATGGTCCCTCCTGGCCTTGGAATCTATGAATCTATTAAACTCATCTTATTTCTGGTGGGCATCCTATAGAATGAGAGCAAATGTTTATCTGTAAAAGCACACATGTAAGTATTACATATATCATTATCCACTGATTAATGGAGAGTTAAAGCAGAAATTTGTTATAGTTCAACTCTTTAATCTTATTACAGAAAATATTTACAGCTGTCTATTTTTGAGGAACATTACTAGATGGTTAATATATGAGCTGCTGGCTCCTGGTAGTTAGGTTTAATGGTTGGAGTTGAAGTCTAAGCCGGATGCAGGGTTGGGGCTGGGCTGAGGGCAGCACTGAAACCAGGATCCGGGGACAGGCCATGGTCAGAACCAAGATCTGTCTGTAGATGAGCCAAATCAATACTGTAGCTGGAGTCCAGGTGCAGGTTGAAGCCAGGTGGTCAGAATCTGACGGTCCAGGGAGCTGGGAAGCATAGGCAGGGGAGAAGCATGTGTGTAACTGGGCTGGAGCAAGGTCAGAGTAGGACATGGCTGGAGCAGGAACAAGATCAAGAGCAGGCTGGGAGTCTCGAGAGCCTGATATGCTGTGAGGCAGTAGGAGGATTCCTGGCTTCATAGTGTCGATGCACAGACTGACTTGCAGCTCTGGTGAAGTTGAGGAAATACTGAACTTGGGGGTCATTTGATCCAGGCTCTGCTCAGGAATAGGCTGCTGCCGCATGGCTAAAGTCTGAGTCACTGCAGGTGTAACCCATGCCTGCTTGGTGTGGTGCTCTATCCCCTTCTAGTGGCACCTAGCACCTATCCCCTTCTAGTGGCATCTAGCACTGCTAGAGATTGAGTCTGCTACAGCCTTTATCTAGCAGCCCTGGGGCTTTTAACTCATGCAGTAGCAGCTCATACACTATGCTGGAGGTCCCAGGTTCAATCCCACCCACAAGCAGTGTTACACAGGCTTTGTTGGAAGGGTAAGTCAGTGCAGCTGTGTTGTTGTTGTGTGCCTGAGTGACTCACTGTGGCTCTATTGGAGGTACAGCTGAGTGAGCAGTATTGGTTTGCCGGTAGATTGACAAATTAGTAATAGTGCACACCAGTTTTGGAGTGAAAAGGAAAGATAGGTAATGTGCTATCATTTCTTGTACTCTTAATCTGACTGAAAGTTTAGAACACAAGGTACAGACCTCCAAAGAACATCATGAATTCAGACATAATTCAAGAAAAAGTGAAAAGTCTGCTGAATCTTTCAAAGAAGTTTTGTCATTAAACGTGTCAAGCTTCAGGATTTATTTTCAAATTAGCAGTGTAAATCAACCAAAAAGTCTCTCAAGATTTTCAAAAGTGAGGCACCTTAAAAAATGTACTACTCTCCTTTTGCATGCCCACCTTGAAATATAATTCAGAGTGTGACATTTCAGAATATGCCGAGTATTCACCCTCTAAAAATCAAGCTCCTTTAAGGTGTTTCAGGTTAGGCACCCAAAATCATTTCTCACTTTTGAAAATCAGGGGCTATAAATGCAAAAAGAGTTTGTCCCAAATAAAGGAGAATGTATTTCTGCTTTTTTTTGTCATGCAAAGTTTAAAGTGCTCTAACTTCTTGTCCTAAGTTCAATATTGGTTCAGGGCTTTTAACACCCCTGAAAAGAAGTCCCTCTTCAATATTAAAAATACTGCAATCTTCTGAAGTTTTCAAAAGTAGATAACTACCAACATGAGCAAACTTCACTTTTATCTTGACATGTACAGTGCATGAATTACATGAAGGTTGTAGCTGGTGCTCCAAAGGGACATTAAGAACATATAATATGCTTTAAAATACCTGCTTTATTCATTTATTTATTGATGTAAATGACTTATTTTTATAGCATGGTTTATTAATTTAAAGTGAAGATGTACATCTTGTTCTCTACTAGCTGTGACAGTTCTTTCTGAATCTCGGCAGAAGTTGTTGCATATCTCATTTAAGCCACTCCACTTCTCTTCTGTTCAATGTTCCCCCCACCAGTCTGAGAATTCATGGTGTCTCTAGTGTATTAACTTGAATACAGAAATCTTTTCTCTACAGGGGTCTTCTCCACATTTTCTTGCTGATCACAAAAATGGGCCCAACTCCAGAACTTCTGTAAAGTAGCTCCATTGAAATCAATGGAGCCAGGTCAATTTACATCAGCTGAGGATCCGACTCATGATTTTTCCTGTTCACTACAGTTTCATCTTTAATAAGGGATTTACCTAATATACACACAAACAAATCCATCAGTTAACCCCCTTCCAACTTTACAAAATCCATTGTAAATTTGGATAATTAAATAAATAATACCACCTCGATGATGAGGAGAAGGTAAAGATACCCTTTCCCCTTTCTTCTCTTTGCCAGAACACTTCCTTGTGCATGCTTCTGAACCCTTACCCCTTTCCTACCCTTGTTCCCCTTCCCACTGAGTTTTGTTTTTCACTTCGACATTCTGCATATGCTGTCTCTGTGACCTTTGCAGCTCAGGCTCTTCCCTGCTCCATAGCAGTAGACAAACTAATTTGTTCGTTTCCATTTTCAGTTGCTTAGGCTGTTACAGTGTTCTAGATTTGATAGTCAAAAGCCTAAATTTTACTGAATTCAAAATGAGCAATGGACAGTATTTGTAGGGATAGCTAAGCACTATTGTCATGAGCATTGCAAGCACAGAGTGCATGATCCTGCAGTACAGGCAGAGCCACAAGAGGAACTATAGGGAACATGAGGATTCCTTGGAGGCCATATTGCTGCGGGACATAGAAAGAAGCTATTTGTGGCTGTTGGTGTTAGTGGAGCACTGAGGGATGGTGGGATAGTGGGACTGAGAAACAAGCAGTGACTGGTGGAATCACAACATCATGAATGTTTGGGAGGATGAGCAATGTCTGCAGAACTTTCAGATGCACAAGGCCACATTCCTGAATCTGTGTACCAAACTCGTCCAAGCCCTGCAGTGCAGGGACACCAAATGAGAGTTGCATTGGCAGTGGAGAAGTGGCAATTGCACTGTGGAAACTTGCAATGCCAGATTGCTACCAGTGAGTCAGGAATCATTTTGCAGTTGAGAAATCCACTATGGGGGGCCATTGTCATGCAAGTGTGCAGGACCATTAATCGCCCCCTGCTCTGCAGGACTGTGACTCTCAGCAATGTGCAGAACGTAGTGGATGGATTTGCAGCAGTGGGGTGATAAATGGCACACACATCTCAATTTGGCACCAGACCACCTTGCCACAGAGTACATCAACAGAAAGGGCTATTTTTTTGTGGTTATGCAAGTGCTGGTGGATCGTTTCACTGATGTCAGTGTGAGCTGGTCAGCAAAGGTACATGACACTCACATCTTTAAGAACACAGGATTGGTCAGAAAACTGTAAGCAGGGACTTTCTTTCCCTATTGGTGGATTACCATTGGGAATGTTGAAATGCCAATAGTGATCCTGGGAGACCCAGCCTCCCCCTTGCTGCCATGGCTCATGAAGCCACCTCAAAAGCACCATGGATCACTTCAGCTATAGCAGTGGTCCCCATACTTTTTACCTCATGCCCCCAGTTACCTCCTGGAGCTGGGGCCAGGAGCGGGGCCGGGGCCATGGCTCTGGGAGAGAGGGATGCAGATAGGGGTAAGGGGCCTGAGGCTGGGGCCATAGCTGGAGGCAGGAGTGGCACCTTGGCTGGGGGCCCCGGGCATGGGGTGGGTGGCAGGGACCATGGAGCTGAGCGCTCCCTCCTTGTCCCCAGTGGGGGCTAGCCTGGATCCCAGGTGCACTCCTCCCCCCCCCCCCCAAATATTCCTCTTCACTCCCTTAGGGGACCTCGGACATTAGCGGCAACACACTCTCCTGCTCTCTTCCTATAGCACACACAAACTTCATCTTCAGAGGACTGAAATGCTTTAATCTAACACAAGTTATTGGGCTTAACATAGGGGTAACTGGCTGAAGTGTAATACCTGCTATACAGAAAGTCAAATTGGTCTAATTGTCCCCTCTGGCTTTAAACTATATAAAATCTGAGACTAAGTAGGTAGCAATGTAACAGTGAGTGGGAGTTGCACTTTTAATAGAAGTAATACAAAAAATGTCTCCATTGTCCAGTGATACAATTCAAGGAAATACAGATTTTTAAAACGTGTGAGAATTATGTTCTCTTTAATTCAGATTACATAAAATTTAACTGCAAGATACTTTGTGAGCACAAGTAAAGGTAAAACATAACCCTTAATCTCTTAAGAATGTTTTCAACAGTTTAATGGTATATTTTGCCTTCTACTATTTATGCTCATCCAAATACTTAACCTGCTTTTTTGGCCATATTAGTCAATTTTATAATAATGGTAATGGGGGGGGAGGAGAAATGTCCCTTTTATTGTTGGGCACTGAGCTATTAGTCTTGTAAAGAGCCAAGATGCCACTATTATAGAAAGTATTTTTTTAAATCATATTGATGTATTTTTCATATAATATGGTACTCAAAAAATATTTTTGGCAGGTTGCATCACCAAAAAAATAAAAAAGCTCAGATATAAACATGCAGAAGTGAACTGCTGACCATCTTTTAAGATCAGTCTTCTTAGACCATAAAAGTGGAAAAGAAGTCACAAGCTCAGCCTGTTCAAAGCAACTACAGTTTTTGAGATGATAAGAAAAAAGATTACATAAAGGTCAATAAGACTTTTGTGATCAGACAACCATAATTTGGATGGATACAATGTACCAGTTGAACCTTTTTCTCATGGAGTACTCAATTTATGGTAACCTCTTTTTTACTGTTCAAAGGCTGTAAAGTCTGTCATTGCAAAATACATAAATGTTTCTCAACTTTTAACTGTGAAATTACTGGGTAATGGGGCAGATCATTAGTTTCAGAGGAGGCAGGCTGATTTTGTAAGAAGTCATCTGATTTATAGCACCATTGCTTTTGGTTTCTTACTTTCCAATTTATAAAAAAGAAAAGGAGTACTGGTGGCACCTTAGAGACTAACAAATTTATTAGAGCATAAGCTTTCGTGAGCTACAGCTCACTTCATCGGATTGGAAAGCTTATGCTCTAATAAATTTGTTAGTCTCTAAGGTGCCACAAGTACTCCTTTTCTTTTTGCGAATACAGACTAACACGGCTGCTACTCTGAAACCTGTTTCCAATTTATGTAAGTGTAAAAATTCTTGTAGGTCAAGTAGTGGTGAGATCAGTTGACTGTCAAGACACCAATGTGATATAAGACATCATGACATATCTGTTACTTCAATTTACTCAATGGGCATTGCACACAACAGAACATGATACCGTGTATCATATTCTGAAATAACTTAGAAGTTATGCTCTTGGGATTGGCTGCTTTACCATGTGCTAAAAAACTTCCCTGTAGCTGATTAGTCATTAGACTGCATTAGTTAGTAAATAAAAGGAAAAGTATCCCTGCCACGTATGGAAAGGAGGGACATAATTAGGACAAGGTGCCCATTCCTTTTGAAGTGATTTTCTGATTTCTGCTGTGGGTTGCAATTAAAGACCTGATGCCTTGAAGTTTGGAAATATATATACTTTACAACCTAATGTTATTTTAATGTAGTTTTGTGTAATTTTAAAAATTTAGGGAAAAATACCTGCAAGATCTGTAATTGTATCACATAGTATTATATTGACACACACATGATTCATCAACGGGACAGGAACCTTTAGATCCCTCATACAGACTTTTGCTACTAGAGCTAACAGAGTAATTGATAGCAGTAGTAGGTTGTCATCCTCTGTGGACCAGCACTAGAGGGGGATAGGACACAATTTGCCAGTTGATTTCAAAGATATTTGCTGAGAGCAGAAGAATGATGACTCAGGAATCCAGGGTTCCATTTCAGGCTCTGAAGGGGCATGTGCTCTTGGGGCACAAATACTTCTGCCCCTGGTCCGGTCACTTCCCCACCTGCAGTGGCTCCTCCGGTCTGATTCTCCTCACTTAGACTGTCCCAGTGCCCCCTCCCTCACAAACGCCTAGCTCCTTGTCACCAGTCTCCTTGCCCAGTCCCAGTATCCCCACTCCCAGTTCTTCATCTTATCTGCCTGTCTCCCACACAATGGCCTCTGCCTGTGCCCACAGTTCCTCGCTCTACTAGCATTGTAGGAGTATAGGCCCACATTAGACCGAGATTAATTATGATTTTAGACTGAGTTTGGATGTTAATATGAGTGATAGGCCCAAAGCATGTGACCAAAAAGAATGAGATCATTAGAAAGAGGGATTGCTTGTTTTAAACTTGTGATGATGCTGGAAATACCAGTGTTATCTCATTTTAGGTTTGGGTTTTAAGAAACAGAAATAAAGAAAATATGGTTAAATTGGCACCAAGTGCAATAAATAATTGGTTTGTTTAAATGTGTAGTTAGATAGTTGAAGAGAAATATGGCCAAGTAAGATAAGAAAACCTTGAAGAGAGGCTCAGTCACTAATCTTGTCTTTACCGGGGCAAAGGACATGGTTCAACCCTGGTGGCTTCATCTGGTCTTAGCTAAGATCTGACAACAAACAGGTGATGTCACTGTTAGTTACAGTGTAGAAGAAAGCAAAGTTTCCTATGTGGTCTTTGTCAGAGCTGTTCCTTATCCCTCTGGAGAATGCCATGATAGTAAGGTTTTCTGGGCTTGATCCTGTTGTTAATATTCTGGCCAGTACTTATAAATGTATTACTGTTGGGTATAGAATATGGGTGTATATGCTGATGTTTGTCCATTGGGTGTAATTATCACCAAGAGGCCTTTGAATTAATAAAGGAATGCTTGTGTGGAAACTGAGTCATGGTAAATCTTAAACTTATTAGGAAAATAATTTCCAACATATTTCCAGTTCCAGTTGCCATCCCTGGGCTCCTCTTCCATCTCTGCCTCTACCACGCTCCTTGCTCTCAGTTCAGGAATGGAGTCCAGCTCCAGCCTGGCTGTCAGCAGCCAGGAACTGGAGTAATCTTTTGAGAATTTAGCTGCTAAAATCTAATGTCTCTGCTGAGCATGTGTAAATTGAGACTTTTCCAAAAGCTTATAATTTGGCCAAATTTGAGCAGATTTCCATGGGGTCAGGAAAAGGCAAATTCTTAACACAAAAACCATGCATCTGCCAAATTTTGAGTTCCTGCTCCAAAGCATGGGGGCCCTAGAGCTTTTCAAAGAAAAGGTCACCAGAATTTTTTAACATGGGCAAAATGGCATATTTTTCCTCTTGTTCATGGAAATTACTGAACTATTGTGGCAGAAACTAACCAAAACAATTCAGCCTGAGACAGATGCCCTGGATGGAAAATTACATGGTCTTATAATGGGAAATGTTGGACACCCTTAATAAATAGGTGGTGCTACCAGCCCTGCCTATAATATTGTTGTGTGACCTCTTACTACTGTAAAAGGCTAGAAGCAGCTCCCCTCCAGCTACAGGTGCTGCTGACCAAGTCCTTCTCTCCTCCAGCCAGGAAGCACTTCCTCTAATCTTCCTGTTGGGTTACTTCCTAAGTCTGGAATTGTCCTCATCTGGGAGGAGCCCTCATCTTTAGGGCTTCTCTGGATGTGCCTCCCACACAACTAGCCAGTCCTGTGACCCTGTTACAATGTTCTGCGAGAAGAGAAATCACATATTCTTTATTTTTGTCCTACCTGCCCCCATTCACAACAAGGATATCTGTGAAAACTTTTCTTTCGTTTTTAGAAATTCATCTGTTCCTGGTCTTTTTCTTCATTCTCTAACTTAATTAATGATCCTATGTTTGGAATATTGCAATATAATTTGCCATAAAAGTGAGTATGATATCACAAATGGAGAGCTGTGATTTCAGGCAAAAGATAAGCAATAGCAACAGAAAACAAAAGTGTCTCTCTTTCAAAGACTGAAAATATGGAGTGTGTGTGTGTGTGTGTATGTGTGTGTGTGTGTGTGTGTGTGTAAATAAATATATAATTGATTACAAATGATTTATAAAATATAAATGGGCACGCTTTGTCATCTCCTGACTGATCAGTAATACCTTATTGCTTGTCCTTTTGGTGATGCTCTTAATAGCCAAAAGACACTAAACTATATCCATTAGTGTTTATATATGAGAGCCACTGTTTCATAGCTGCATAACCAATTTGGCATTCAGAAATGACTTTTGGATGTACAGTACTGCTAAAACAATGCCTTCAGTATTCAAAGTAGCATTAAGTGATCAAATTTGTTTAACCTGCAAAATAATGTATGTTAGAAAACCAATAAGTCAATCATATAAAGATTTGCTATCTAGAGAAACAGTCACATTAGAAATGGATTAGCTATTTAAGCAAGACACAATTAAGGCTAAATTGGAGCTTCTTCTATAGTTCAACAACCCACATACAAGAGCTATGAATTGCAGAGTGGATGATCAAATTAGAACTGATTTCATCATCTTTATCTTAAACATCTAAAAACTAACTCTATTTCATAATCTGGCTTGTTTTTATAACGTTTCCAGTCCATAATCATATTGAGTGCCTCAATTGTTGGAATTGCTAACCGCCTTACTTTCTGAAACTCAGGCCCTGTGCAGGGTGTACCATTGGTGCCCAAAATCAGGCTCTTAGCCTTCATCTTTATTAAAATGAACAGTTCTTCTAGACTGGCTTTTTTAACGTCTGAAGGTATATGCTGTCCATCCCATTACACTTGTTTTATACTGGTGAAACTCCAGAGAGTAGCGTTAAACCTAAGCAAATCCCGTGGAGAATGAGGCTCAAAATATTTTGGATTATTTTCTCTTAAAGATGAGGTAGGAATTAATTATGATTCTGTTATCCAATGGTTGGTAAAAGTTAGTAGAAATCTAAATTAAAAACAAAGGACTAACCAGAATGGCAGAAAATTGTAACACTAAAAATCATATACTAGATATTTTTCTATTTTGTTCATACAAAGTTCTAACAAATCGTTAATGTATATGTAATCACAGAAATGAAGCACTGGAAGGCATTTCAAGATATCTTAGGTTTCAGAGTAGCAGCCGTGTTAGTCTGTATTCGCAAAAAGAAAAGGAGTACTTGTGGCACCTTAGAGACTAACAAATTTATTAGAGCATAAGCTTTTGTGAGCTACAGCTTATGCTCTAATAAATTTGTTAGTCTCTAAGGTGCCACAAGTACTCCTTTTCTTTTTGCAAGATATCTTACTATCCTTTGATGTGGTGATGATGATGATAAAGAGCTGGCTGTTTGTGTGCATGCATGTGTGTGCGCGTGTGTTCTTAAACAAAGAAGCCTCTTTTCCCACAAGAAACATGTTTTGATGTCATTTCTATACAGTTTCAGTTTACCTGATTTATACACAAAGGTATGATATCTACAACTGAGAGGAATAACAAGATAATATATTTCAGTGTGTCTTTCTTCCCCCATAATTATTATTTTCTACCTGCTGTAACAATTATCCCTTAGTTTCCTAGGTTTATATATGCATATATAAGCAATATATATATTTTCTGGGAATGGTTTCCCAGATTTTCTGGAGTTCTATGAACATAGAGCCACCCAGATTATTAAATACAGTCAAACACACAATTTCTGAATAGGGTTACTTATCAGTCAAGGACCAGTCTTAGGGGTCTTAGAATTCAACATACTCTTTTTGTTAATATCTTAAAGATTCTAAAGAATAGTTACTATAAAAATGAATCAAATATACAGAAGGTAAAGAACTAAAAGGGTCAATATTTACTAACACCATTACACCATGTTATATAGTACTGGAACCAACAAAGGACGTTGCAGGACCCCACTAGATACCTCCTCCCAGTTTGACATGGAATCTTTGATAACTACGCTTGGAGTATGGTCTTTCAACCAGTTCTTCATCTACCTTATACTAATTTCGTCTAGACCAGTGGTTCTCAACCAGGGGTACATGTATCTGTTCGGGTATGCAGAGGTCTTCCAGGAGATACATCACTTATCTAGATATTTGGCTAGGTTTACAACAGGTTACATAAAAAGCACTAGCAAAGTCAGTACAAACTAAAATTTCATACGGACAATGACTTGTTTATATTGCTCTATATACTATACACTAAAAAGTAAGTACAATATTTACATTGCAAATTATTTATTTTATAATTATATGGTAAATATAAGAAAGTAAGCAATTTTTCAGTAATAGTATGCTGCAATATGTATTTTTATGTCTGATTTAAGTGAGGTGTAACTTCGGGGTACATGAGACAAATCAGACTCTTGAAAAGAGTACAGATGCTTGGGAAGGTTGAGATCCACTGTTCTACTGTTCTAGAGCAGGGGGTTGGACTAGATGATCTCCTGAGGTCCCTTCCAACCCTGATATTCTATGATTAAGATCACATTTCCCTAGTTTGCTTACATCATGTGGAACATCATGTGGAACAGTGTCAAAAGCTAAGTTCCCTGTAAGCTGCGCACTGGGAAGCCACCCAGCAGGCTATCAAGTGCCGTGCAGTTCAGCCGTCCCTCCCCTCACTGCTGTGTGCTGCTCCTGCCCTATGCCTTGGAGCTGCTTCTTGCTGTACAGAGCAGGGTGGGGTGGGGACAGGAGAGGGGTGCTGATGTCAGGATGTCCCTATCTCCAGCCCCTGTGCCCCATCTCCACAGAGCAGGTGAGGGGGGAACATGACAGGACTCAGGATGGAGGGAGCTTGCTGGCAGCTGCTGCTGTGTCTGAACTTGCAGATCTACTTAAAAGGGCAGCGTATTTAATGTGGGGTGAGTGTACTTAAAGGGGCAATGCGCATCTCTGTCACACGTGGGGTGTGTGTCTGACACACACTCTCACTATCTTTCACACTCACCTTCCAACACATACTTGTGGTGGTGTTCTTTGTTACTTCTTCATACTTCTTTCAAAGTGTTATTTTAGTTTTTTGACTTGTCTATGCATTTCATAATTTTTATTTCTCTCTTACGCTTAAATTTAATTCTTTGAGTAGTGAGTTCTAAAATACCTAACCTGTCCTGGCTGGAGTAATTATTCCTATGGTAACTTTTTAAAAATATATATTATATCTAGGTTTTTGGTTTCCACTGATGGCGCACATCTGCACATTACCTCCATATGGTTCACATAACAAAATTCATTCCGCACATGGATGGAAAAAATTAGAGGGAGCAGTGGTCAAAAGCCTTACTAAACTCAAGATAACTCATGTCTACTGTTCCCAAGCCTCACCATCCACTAGGCTAGTAATATTAACTAGATAAAGCTGACAGAACATACCTAGAAGTTGCATCAATTCCAGACTGACTCAACCTCCATCCAGAGCAGAACAGGTAGATGAAAATACCTTGGCTCCCCATTCAGTCAAGAATCTAATTCTTTCTTCTTCTTTTCCAAGCTATCAACAAATGCTGCCTCCTTTCCATTGTCTTTAGGTTATTATGCCCAACATGTATAATAAAGTTGTTAGTGCCAGGGAAAGTGATGGCACTAGAGACCAGGTTTCATTGTTGATGGGTATGTTACTGCAATACTGACAGGGAAGATCAGGATGATCTCATGTCTCCTTCAAAAAGAACAGGAGTACTTGTGGCACCTTAGAGACTAACAAATTTATTTGAGCATAGGCTTTTGTGGGCTACAGCCCATTTCATCAGATGCATAGAATGGAACATATAGCAAGAAGATAGATACATACAGAGAACATGAAAAGGTGGAAGTAGCAATACCAACTGTAAGAGGCTAATTAATTAAGATGAGCTATTATCAGCAGGATAAAAAAACGTTTGTAGTGATAATCAAGATGGCCCATTTAGACAGTTTACAAGAAGGTGTGAGGATACTTAACATGGGGAAATAGATTCAATATGTGTAATGACCCAGCCTCTCCTAGTCTCTATTCAAACCCAAGTTAATGGTATCTAGTTTGCATATTAATTCAAGCTCAGCAGTTGCTTGTTGGAGTCTGTTTTTGAAGCTTTTCTGTTGAAAAATTGCCACCTTTAAGTTTGTTACTGAGTGACCAGAGAGGTTGAAGTGTTCTCCTACCGATTTTTTCTTCAACCTCTCTGGTCACTCAGTATCAGACTTAAAGGTGGCAATTTTTCAACAGAAAAGCTTCAAAAACACACTCCAATGAGAAAATGCTGAGCTTGAATTAAGTCTTGTATGAATTCCTGTATGTGGTGTCAAGATACTATAGTGAATGGCATGATATATTTATATAGATAAAATGAGAGACTGGTGATCATGGGGAAATTGCATTTGAGGCATTTTCTCACAATATGATGAGCAAGGCTTTATTAGTGATTGTTTTGTTTTTTGGGTTTTTATTTTTTGCTGCTTAAATCCTCAGGGGAAATATATAATGTGACAAAAATGTCATTATAATTTAAAGATTTAGTTCACACATATTCATTTACCATTATTTTATTAAGCATTTTTTACACTGAAAAGATTAAAATCTGTCTCTGATGAGTGAATTGCTCAAACCCCATGTTGCCTAATAATTTCATGAACTGAAGTCCAAAATATAAACTCTACCCATGGATGCTTATATGGCTCCCACTGAATTCAAAGGGAGCTACCCCCCTACATCCAAGGGCCAAGTTTTGCTATACGTTTAAAATAAGCCATTCATTAATCAAAGGATTGTTCCATTTATTTAATCTACTTTAAAATGCACAAAAACATTAATCAATGGAAGATCATCTTGCTGAGAATAGCGTTAATTTATAGGTTCATTTAATGAGTGCCCAACAGGATACCAATGCATGCCTCTCTTTGCTCCATAAGATTTAAACAACTTTCAAAGGAAACTTGACTTTGTGTTTCATGTTGTCACTTTTTTTTTCTAGAAGACTATTGAGAAGTTGCAAAAGTAATGATACTTAGAAATTCTGACTAGCTGGTTTAGAAATAAAAATGGATTACCAATGAACCTGTACAACAAAAGAAAGCTTTCACATTTATTAAGATACACCATATGTCATTAGTTAAGGGATGCCATCTGGCACTGTGAATACCTTTAATTATTAAAATGAAGTACTGTATACATTTTTCATAGTTTTATAGATGTACAACCATGTATGTCTATGAGGTATTCAACAGACTGGCTTAAAAGAAATCTTTTCATGCTTACTGTCTCCTATCTGATACATTCTAGTAAAAGGAGCATGTTAGTCCAGTTTTTCACTGCTATTGAGGTGAAATGTATAATTTGTAGAAGTTACTTAGAATGTGACTTTATTCACATAATAGTCCTTTTATAATTATGTCTGGAAAAAGCTCTGACTCCTCCTTTTTAAATGTAATCAACTGCTCATTATTCTGAGGCTGCAAAAGGAACAATGGATTGAACTATTTGTCTTTTTAAGCTTGCAGTACTGTATGCTGCAGTGATTGTATTTGGTACATTGAACACTTTTAAAAGCTGATTCATGCCCTGTTTAGTGCATCTTTCAGGACAATTTTGTATAATTAGTGTGAATCTAAAATTTACTAGTAATAGCAAATTTCAGGAGAAATTATATGGATTTTTTTTTAATGTTGAGAGTGCATACATGTATGAAAGAAAGAGGGGCAGGAATGGTAAAATGAAGGATGATTTGCATTTGGCTATTGTATTTCAGTAACAAGGGTTTTTTAATAAAATCAAAAGCCCCATTCTACTACACTGAAAGTATGTAATCATAGTGACTTTGTCAAGAAGTTTATCATTTTTTTTAACATAAGTACAGAGAGATCCTTGCAACTTCAAAGTGATAGCCAAGTCTGTTGTGACTACAAACTAATGAAAATAGCAAATTTTGAGTTTTGCAAAAGGAATTCAAAAGCTGAAGAGAAGAACAGGAAATTTCAGTTGTAGTCCATTTAGTCTAATACACGTATTTAATTCAGCTAGCTCTTGGCTAGTTACTACTTGCAAAAGAGGTCATTTTGTTCTAGTACAGTGACTAGACTCTTGAGGACTAAGGAGGAAATGCTTTCCATGGTTAAGGGCCCCTTGTCAAGAATTTCTTGCTGCTTTTCACTCACTCACCTTCCACTAATTCCAACTGTTGCAGTATTGCACAAGAAAGTAGTGGTCTTGAAGTACCCAGGACCCAAACTACTTATTTCCTTAAAGGCCAAACTAAGCCCCTTGAACATCACCCAGAAGTCAACTAGTAACTTGCAAAATTATGATTCCTATAGGAAGTATCACTTAAGAGACTGTCAACCACTTACTGTACTGGCTGCATTTTCAGAGTTATTTTAAGATATAGCCCAGTGTTGAACACTTTACAATAATCCAGGCTAGAGAATTTCATTTGAATCAAATGCAGTGAAAGTTTCAAAAGTCTTTGACACTTTTTTGGCTCATTCAGACAGAATGCTAGGCTTGATTATTATTACCACTCTCCAATATAGCTGAAATTTTAAAAAAATGTCACAGCAGTCTGAGTAAGAAGGATATCTACAGGGATATTCAGGAAATTATGAAACTTTAGAAGTAAAAGGTTTGGAAGACACTAGAATAAACAAAAAAGAGATGTCATCTATTAATTAGTAATACCCACTCAAGGGGTAACTTTCCCTTTAAATTCCAGTTCTGCTTCTGTGGAACATATTGGGAGCATGACCTGAAGGTATGATTTCATTATATTGAAAATCATTGGTTTATAGTTGGGCCAAATTCTGAACACAAAATTCCTATTGGCTTCAGCATGAGTTTCACCTGAATGAAAACTAAGTAAAGACTTCCAAATATGGTCCCTGGTTCGTGAAACATAAATCATCACTACAGATGGTTGTCTGATGTTGCTGTTTGATAATGCTATACTAGTGTTTTTAATGTGGGACGGAGCATATGTTAAAATCTTCAGAAGTCTTCATTCTGCTTTTCTGTGGTATCCCATCATATTTTATGACTGTATGGTGTTTGTCAGTGCAAGAATGTGGGTCTATTTTAATATTTCAAGTTGTCAATACTAAGACTAGTAGTATTGGTCAATATGTTTATTAATGACCTGATGAACATGGAGTTGATACTGAATTTTTTGACAGGAGATTGTGATGAACACCAGTCAAAAAGATAGACAGTATAATTAGAGGAAGTGAAACATAGACACTTGTTTGCTCTCTTTGTATGTTTGAAAGGTATGGGAGCATCCCACCCATAAAAATATTCAAATGACACTATATATAATTTTTGATATCTTATAACCTTGAATCATGTTCAGCTTTGATCATCTTATCTCAGAAATAACACACTACAAGAGCATAGACATGTAAAATAGATAATAGAGGTGTGCATAATGTTAGATGATACAGACATGGCCATTTGGATGCTCCCAGTTACAGTTTTCATATTAAAAGAAGTAGTCAATTGGTAAAATCAAAAAGCAACAAATTTTGAGTGGGAAGCAGAATACTCTTTTAAAGATAGAAAATCTGTGCAACTCACTGCTACAGAATTTTACTGAAGCAAATACCCTAATGAGAATCCCAAAATAGACAGAATAATACCTATTTACACCGGCTAAAATAAAATTACCAGGGGTATCATTCTGATGATTTTCAGGCATAAAGTAATCCAAAGCTCAAAGTGTGAAGAAGAAATGTATCCCTGTATTATTGCACAAGAATGCATTGTTGAAGTCTAATATCTTCCTTCTAAATATTTGAGATTGGTCACTATCTAGAATACTAGGTTTCAGAGTAGCAGCCGTGTTAGTCTGTATTCGCAAAAAAGAAAAGGAGTACTTGTGGCACCTTAGCGACTAACAAATTTGTTTGAACATAAGCTTTCGTGAGCTACAGCTCACTTCATCGGATGCATTCGGTGGAAAATACAGTCCCCACTGTATTTTCCACTGAATGCATTCGATGAAGTGAGCTGTAGCTCACAAAAGCTTATGCTCAAATAAATTTGTTAGTCTCTAAGGTGACAAAAGTACTCCTTTTCTTTTTTATCTAGAATACTGATCTATTCCAATATAGCAGCTCCTATAAGTACGTTCTTAGAAATCACATTGATGGTTTGAGTTGGATGGTTTCTGTTGTTTGTGTTCACTTCCTAAGTATTGCTATATAGGGTAGAACAGTCCAAATACTTCTATTTTTTTTCTACTGAAAAGACAAAACATCACTTATCTAGTCTCTTATCAGAGAAACCTGGTATATAGGGAACACTTGAGACTTGACTGATTGTGTATAACTCCAATCATTAATGACCCCTAACATCTTCTACAGACAAACCTCTTGATCTTTTTTTCTGTGACTTAGATTCTTATTCCAATCTCTAGAAGTAAGATGTAAGGAGTTGAGATCAGGACTTCTAAGACTTACATTACACCATATAATGTATTTGTTCTTTGTTGTTGGTGCAGTTAAAGTCTAGCCATCATAAAGTCTAATTTTGTTCCTCTCTGGCTGCTCTCTCAGGTCATTATTCTGATTTTTAGATATCTGTAACAAGAAAGAAAGAAAATACAAAATCATTTGTAGTATTTGACAGAATAGTAAGTTGTGCTGTAGTACTAGCCATGGTGGAAATTTCTTTCAATACCAGTAAAATAATTCTTGTAGGGTGGTGCTTTTGGAGGTACATTTTCCTTTTTTTTCCCCTCCCTCCTGCACATTCAGATCACAGTCCAGAGAAAAAGCAAAACAACTAAAAAATAAATACAATTTTACTTTTGATTTCCCTGTCACTTGGATATTCATTAACAAACTGCACTGTCTTTACCGCTGCTCACTTCTCAATACTCATATAACTTACAGAGATGAGTCACAGTGGAATGTGGAATGCAGACAGTTCTGTGTAGTATTTATGGCAGAAGGGGTTGTAGGGAAAAAGGGCTGGAATAATAAGACAAACCCCATGAGAAACAATGTCCTTTCCCTGTTGATCCTGTTCACTTGTTACAATTTATTTAATTTGGTATATACAAATAAGATTTAAATTAAATTACCTGTAGCCTGAAGCAATAAGCATTTATTTTAATTAGTAAAAGGGTAAACCATATCTGACTGTCTGCTTAGTGCTGTATTATCTGATTTTTGGTAAAGTATTGACTAATGAAAGCATTTCAATCCATTTTAGTCCTCCCCCCTTCCATCCCTTTTCTTTACCGCAGGTCCCCAGCTTTCCCCTTCTAACCTGTCTAGAGCTAAAATAATATCAATCATTTTACCTTGTTTTCAAAATCTAAACTATGGTTCAGTGTTCACTAGCTGCATATAGAAAATTGCCTATTGATGATTTGCTTTGCAATTTAGTTTTTACAAGATAAGTCCCAATTACACTAGAGAAGTCTAGTTTGCAACTGTCAGAAATTTGGATTGATATTCTACTCACAAAAATGATGTGGACATGATTTACTTCATTTTGGAATAGAAAGCAACAATATATTACCATCCAAGGAGGCAGTAATACAGAAGTAAAGTTGGATATTTGTTCCAATGAAAGAGAGACTAGAGCTATTGTTGTGACATGGACAGAATGCTGTAGGGTCTCAGTATTCTATTAAGATAGTGAGCAACTCATTGGTGTTTGACATGCTCTGCTTAAAGAAAAGGAGTAATTTACTCCTTCATGGAGTAAAGAAAAAAATGTGTGCCTGCCTGCCTACATTTCTATAGGATACTAAATACAAATCTGTAATAGGAAAACAGTTGGAAAGTTCATCATAACTAAATATAAAAGGCACTTCTGTAGAGGAAATACACGGTAGGACACAAGGCAGAACCTTACAAGTATTATAAGAAACAAGGAGCAATAATGGAGGCTTCATACTCTACTACACAATGTAGTAAGTAGTAGAACTCTGAACTGTTCAACTTAAACTTCAAGTACACAAAATCAGCCTAGGTTTAGTTTAAAATGCTGCCATAAACAAGCAGTGGTTTGCTCCTGTTTGTCTAGGCCCCAATCAGCCAAAATGCTTGACCATATGCATTACTTTCATGAAAAGCCCTATTGAAGACACATGAACAATTCACAAAACTCTACTACCTTCTACACTGCCTCTGTCAACTGCCTGCAAATACCATACTCTTATTCTTGCATTTTTACCAGCCATCAGTGGACAGAGAAAAGCAGTGAATCGGCTACTCAGCAGGTTCATTACTAGAGTTGGTCAACATATTTTCATCATAAAAATTTTGCCTTCAAAAATGGCGTTTTGCCCAAATGCATATTCTCATGGGAAAATAGTAAAAATGTTCAGTTTGGGATTGAAAATAATTTTTTGAAAACTAAAATCCAAGAACTCTTACTGAAATGCTTTCAGTTTCCAGTTTTTCAACAAACCCCCAAAAGATTTTCAAAGTAAACTCTAATAATATCTTAAAATTGTTCTAAATTTCCTGTGGAAAATAAATGGCATTTTTGACCAGCTCTATTCATCACATTCACACGTCAGAAACAAGCAAAATAAATTAATCCCAATTCAATGTGTTTTTTATAACTTCACAAAACCCAGAGAGAGCTGCCAGAGTTACAAGATCGCTCTAGGTTTTTTGCCTCCCTAAGCAAAACAAATGTTGGCCATCCCCCACCCCACCCCCCTTTTTTTTTGGCTTTGCAAAGTGTAAATATGTGTAAGTGTTTTTTTGTTTTGGGGGGGGGGTTGACTGTTTAAAATAAAAAAAAATGAAAACAGAGAATTTGCAGTTAGTGAAATAAAACAATTTCCTACTAGTGTACTCGTTTAATTTGTAATTGTGATTTTGTTAAAACAATTTGGGTTCAACTATACACTGTAATGAAAAACATTAGTGTCTTCCGGTGTGCCCAGTTTCTCATAAATTAAAATAATTTATATGAACTGAATTTTTCTGGTTTTTATACTTGCATAGTCTTTTAATAATTCAGTAAAATCTACATATTTTGCAGTGGTACTTTCAATTTAATTAATGCGAGTCCTGATAAACTACTTTGAGACATGGTGGACCTCAAATAATTTTTTAGTAATTTCAGTTTTGAGAAACTGCGCTCACCAGAAGCCACTGATACTAGTAATGTTAAAAGAATGTGTAATGCTATGGCAGTGTTTGGAGTGAGGTGCTCGGGGCTGTACATCCCGCCCATGGGCCCCCAGGCCGATCTGAGACCCGGCCTCACCCCCACAGAGGGGACAGTAACTGACAGAGTGTCTGGGAGGCTGGTCAGCTGCAGGGAGGGGAGCGGACCAGGGGTGCCCGCTCAGCACCGAGCTGCCCAGGGCAGTGGGACCCTTACCGGCTGTGGGTCCTGCCCCGATCCCGAGCTCCCCTCCGCTCGGCTCCGGCTCCTGTGCCGCTTGTGACACATGTGGCAGGGGCGGGAAGGGGGGGAGGAGCCGTATTGCCCCGCTCCCCCGGCGGGGGGCCAGAGCAGGGACTGCCCCCAGGCCGGGACCCCTGCACTGAGCCCACCGCCCCACCCCATACAGAGGCTCATTGGTTGACTGAGCAGGGCCGGGGAAAAAAAAGGATGGCTGGAATGTCACCCCTGGAAATGTGCCACCCCAAGCACGTGATTGCTTTGCCGGTGCCTAGAGCCGGACCTGCAGAGTTAGATCTCCTTAAATGAAGAGTCAAGTTGTACATGAGTTTAACATGTAAGTGTATAGTGTGTGTGTTGGTTTTTTTAAAATCTTCATTCTGTTTTAAAAAGAGACTTAAAATAAATTGAGAGAATAGTTTTAATTTTAGAAGGAAAATTCCAAACTTCATGATGGAGCTCCAGCACATCCAAGCAGATATGATTTTTTCTATAGTCTTGCAGACTTTTTAAAATATTTAAATCAAATTTAAAATATGTAAATCAAACACCTCTCCTTCACGAAGCTTTGACTCAGAGGCCCCAATCATGCAATTAGTTTGTGAAAGTTTTCACAGATTATTTTATATAACTAAAATTCCTCAGATATTACTATGTTAGAGAATCATCAAAATGCAATGCCTGAAAGTGGTAGTTACAAAAATTCAAACTGAAAATAAGCCACAACTTTTGAAAAGGTAATTAAGTGTTAGACCCGATTACCAAGATAAGTGGTTTCAGAGTAGCAGCCGTGTTAGTATGTGTTTGCAAAAAGAAAAGGAGTACTTGTGGCACCTTAGAGACTATCCTTTTCTTTTTCCAAAATAAGTGGGTAGTTGAGCACTGGACAAATATTGAATATCTCTCTAAAATATATACTCTAATTCTCTCTCAAGTTATTGATCTTGATCATATTCACTTGAATAATTCCCTCCAGTCTGGAAAAATCTGGGCTCTGGTGGTGTGAAAGGAGGAATGAGGACCCTAATATAGAACACTCTGCCACCAAGCCCCTTCACCATAAACCGAGGAGAACTGAACATCATAGCTGATCACAGCTGCTATGGAGGAAGAAAGGCAGTTTCTCTAGTAACCTAACCCCAAACCTTTTTAAAGCTTTAAGAGGTAAAACTAAGGTCTTCAAATTCCATGCAGAAACTAACAGGCAGCCAGTGGAGACTATCACTGTTATGTAATGACACTGTGCATCAGCACATAAAATGCGGGAAGCAACATTATGCACTTACTTCAGCTTCCAACTGGTCTCAAGATGTAGTCCCATATAAAATGCATTGTGGAAGGCCACTCTCAAGATGACAAATGTGTGGAATACTTCAGCAGAGCTCACATTTGAAAGACAATTTTGCCCTTGTCTCACCAGGCAAAGATGGAAAAAAAGTGTTCTCAGCTAGTTACCTTTGCTGCCACCTGAGTACTTAGGAGCAGCAAAAGGTCTTAAAAAAATCCCCTGAGTTGCAAATCTGTGTTATAAATGACAGCTGCACAACCAGGGAGTGCAGATACAATATTAGCCAACTCTTCCAGTTGCTTCCTCCATTCTACCAACATTACTTCAGGCTAGCCCTCATATAAGACCCAATTTCCAGAATCACTAGGTCATGTTGTGGTCACAACCTGCAAACAGAGAAATTAGATAAAAACATAAAATACCCTTTCTGGAAGACTGCAACATTAAACTACTTTATGTTTTAGAATCCAGCACTATGCACTATGCTGCAGCACCACCAAACTTGAAGTGGTTTCCATTATATACAGGGTCTACAGTTTGGTTCAATGGCTCTTAGTATCCCCACTATAAAACTGTTCCAGCACCCCTGATCATATATACTCTGAACAGAAGAGGAACTCAATTTACAGTTGAGGTTCCACAACTAACTTTAAGGTTGATTTTACCATATTGTTACGACACCCTTCATCTATAGCCCTAAAATATTTTTACATCCATGCTCCTGTACCTCTTCTCCATTTCCAATAAAAGCTACATGCCCCATAACGCAATTCCACAGTCTACATACTAATATACAAAACCACAAACCTTCTTCTGATTTACCTTCTCGTTATAAGTTAGCTACACTAACATCACCTCTGATTCTCCATACACCTATGGAAGAGCTACTCCTTCCTTATTGCAATATTCCATAGCAGTCAATACACCATAGCATTTTCATAGCTTACCTACTACATATAATCCACAAACAACACTCTACCCTACTTACCATTTATTAGAGCATAAGCTTTAAGTGAGCTGTAGCTCACGAAAGCTTATGCTCTAATAAATTTGTTAGTCTCTAAGGTGCCACAAGTACTCCTTTTCTTTTTGCGAATACAGACTAACGCGGCTGCTACTCTGAAACCTACTTACCATGTTATTACAAGCCACAAAGTCCTATTTATCTCATTGTGTCTATAGACTAAAAATATCTACAGACTATTCTCATCTTAATCACACTTCCAAAGTGATTCTCAGACTACAGGCACTTGGGTCATCAGCTAAAGGCAAGTCATCTATCCACGTTGAGCCAGCCCATTTGACAAATATAAGCTGCAAATCCCACAGCATTTCCTTCTTCAAAGCAGGATAGATAGGCTATGAACTTTTCTGTGCCACATACAGAACAGAGAGAAACTGACGTGAAAATAAAACAGCTCTTTTGACTGCTGTTAATGAACAACTGAAAGTCATAATACTTAACATACTGTCCCATTTGTGACAGGTTTCAGAGTACAGCCGTGTTAGTCTGTGTTCGCAAAAAGAAAAGGAGTACTTGTGGCACCTTAGAGACTAACAAATTTATTAGAGCATAAGCTTTCGTGAGCTACAGCCCACTTCATCGGATGCATTTGGTGGAAAAAACAGAGGAGAGATTTATATACACACACACACAGAGAACATGAAACAATGGGTTTATCATACACACTGTAAGGAGAGTGATCACTTAAGATAAGCCATCACCAGCAGCAGGGGGGGGTCCCATTTGTGGATTGTGCAGTGTGGAAAAGTAGTAGGCAGAGTTAAGGTTGTTTGTGGAGATTTGAGACAGATTCTTAGCTGGTGCAAATTGTCATGACTCCTTTGGAGTCAATGGTGCTGAGGACCTTCCTCTTTAAGTCTGAGTTTCAAATATTTGGGGGGAAATTTTGAATCACAATATTTTAATAATCTTCGTTGGGCCTCATCCAAAACTCACTGAAGTCTCGGAGTGTCTAGCTGTTGCCTGCAATGTGCTTTGGATCAGACCCTTCATATTTAAGTTGTCTACACTGCAATTCAAACCATAACTCTCTCTCATACTGAAGGTTTTTGTTTGGAAATATACCAAGTTCTAGGATGTACGAAGAGATGCTGCTGATAGACATACGGACATATAAGCTGATGTAAAATTTTTGATTAGAGACTTCCTCAAATGTCCTCACCTAGCCTTCAAAATGTTGGTATCACCTTACTCAAACCTTGTTACTTTTCTGGTCACCATTTTTTATGGAAAATGCCTGTTTCTCCTTTCTATCTAATACTGTGGCAGTATTTTGTTGACAGCTCCTCCAGTTTCTTCAATTAAAATGCTAACTGATATACTTTTTTTTTGCTCTGTTTTCAGCAACATGGCATATTGGTAATAAATACTTGTGTCTCACTGGGAGGAAAATAAAGCATAAGGCTCCCTGGGGGATTTCCCATCATGCCTGGGATATGGATTGTGGGAGAAACCTAGCATAACAAGCCCAGTTCTTTCTACATCCCTCTTGCCCTTTTACTGACAACAGAATTAAAAGTCTGCCCCATTCCCTTCCCTCCTGGAAAGGGTGGGGGGTGAGAGGGAAGTGTTTCTTGCACTGTTTAAAGTCTTCCTAGACCTCTGCTTTGGTCTTTCAGGGAGACTGTTTACCCTTTTGTTGACAACTTTTAAAAACGCATCGAACAATAAAAGTGAAACGATAAAAGCTAGCCATAGTGCCACTTCTGAAATGTGATTGTATTTTATATATAATATAAAGGTTTAGGACTAATTTTGAGGGCTGTCGATTAATTGTAGTTAACTCGTGATTAAATCAAAAAAATTAACTGGGGTTAAAAAAATTAATCGTGATTAATCATACTGTTAAACAATAGAATACCAATTGAAATTTATTAAACATTTTTGGATGTTTTTCTACATTTTCAAATGTATTGATTTCTATTATAACACAGAATAAAATGTGTACAGTGCTCATTTATTACTTTTTATTATATTTATTATTTTTGATAACTAATATTTGCACTGTAAAAATGATAAACAAAAGAAATGCTATTTTTCAATTCACCTCAGACAAGTATTGTAGTGCAATATCTTTGTTGTGAAAGTGTAACTTTAAAATGTACACTTTTTTGTTACATAACATTACAAAAAGCCCTCAGAAACAAAACAATGACTTTAGAGTCTACAAGTTCACTCAGTCC
Organism: Dermochelys coriacea; assembly: GCF_009764565.3. Classification (NCBI taxonomy): domain Eukaryota; kingdom Metazoa; phylum Chordata; order Testudines; family Dermochelyidae; genus Dermochelys; species Dermochelys coriacea. Next base: position 88,963,993 of record NC_050070.1, on the reverse strand, counting down.
TACTTCTTGTTCAGCCAATTGCTAAGACAAACAATTTTGTTTACATTTACGGGAGATACTGCTGACTGCTTCTTATTTACAATGTCAGCTGAAAGTGAGAAGAGGCATACACGTGGCACTTTTGTAGCCGGCATTGCAAGTATTTACGTGCCAGACATGCTAAACATTCATATGCCCCTTCATGCTTTGGCCACCATTCCAGAGGACATGCTTCCATGCTGATGATATGTTAATTAAATTTGTGACTAAACTGCTTGCGGGAGAATTGTATGTCTCCTTTTCAGTTTTACCCACATTCTGCCATGTATTGCATGTTATAGCAATCTCAGATGATGATCCAGCACATGTTCGTTTTAAGAACACTTTCACAGAAGATTTGACAAAACACAAAGAATGTACCAATGTGAGATTTCTAAGGATAGATACTGCACTAGACCCAAGAATCTGAAGTGCCTTCCAAAATCTGAGAGGGACGAGGTGTGGAGAATGCTTTCAGATGTATTAACAAAGCAACACTCCGATGTGAAAACTACAGAATTTAAACCACCAAAAAAGAAAATCAACCTTCTGCTGGTGGCATCTGACTCAGATGATGAAAATGAACATGCATCTTCTTTGGATTGTTATTGAGCAGAGCCCATCATCATCATGGAATGGTGGTTGAAGCATGAAGCATTCCCCTGGAATGGTGGTTGAAGCATGAAGGGACATATGAATCTTTAGCGCATCTGGCACATAAATATCTTGCAATGCTGGCTACAACAGTGCAATGCAAAAGCCTGTTCTTACTTTCAGGTGACATTTTAAACAAGATGTGGGCAGCATTATCTCCTGCAAATTGTAACCAAACTTGTTTGTCTGCGTGATTTGCTGAAGAAGGTCTGAGTAGACTTATAGGTTCTAAAGTTTTACATTGTATAAAAAATAATTGCATTCAAAAATAAAACATAATTCTACATTTGTAAGTTCAACTTTCATGATAAAGAAATTGCACTAAAGTACTTTTATTAGGTTGTAATAAAAATAAATATAAAATAAGCAATGTACACTTTATATTCTGTGTTCTAATTGAAATCAGTATATTTGAAATATAGAAAACATCCAAAAATATTTAAATAAATGGTATTCTATTATTGTTTAACAGTGTGATTAGTTGCGTGATTAATCACAATTAATTTTTTTAATCTCTTGAAAGACCTATTAATTTATTTATAAGTATCTGAGTAATAAAATGAACAGAACTGGAGGTTATGCTCAGATAATGTTCTACTGATGATGCTCATGCATTTTTAAACTTAGCATGAAGGTGACACTCACACTTATATTTGAAGTAGTTGCAAACTACTCTGTTAACATTATTTTGGTTCTTGACAAATATGAATTAAGGCTTTAAGAACTTCAAAAAGCAACTCTGAAAAGTCCCTCTTCTGATGAGGAAATCTACTGTGGCAGCTATGATTGTCCTCTGAACCGGCTTTCGAAGCTAGAATATCTTTAGTGTTATTTCTAAAAAAAACTCTGAGTATAAAGAAAAGAGCATTTGAAGCTTCTAAACTCAGTGGGACTCTTCACATCCACAGAAGTTTGCAGGAATGGGGTGACAGTCTAGCCTTGAGGTAGGATTGTGAAGGAAGCCTGCTATAGTTGCCTGATTTCAGCGTACTGGTAAAATTCTGTGTTTCAGAAGTAACATTTGTAGGCAATTTTGCCTAATTGTACACTGCCTTGAATAGAGCTGGACTAATAGTTTGTAACCAATAGTCTATTTGACCCACATGGCAATATTTTTCAAATACATTCTTTGACTTTTTCTCACTATGAATCACCCAATTTATAAAGAACATTATTTAATTTGAAAATTATATTCATTGAATACATGGGGAAAGAGACAGACCGTACATTTTCTCTTATGCTATTAAGTAAGACATAGCCTAAATTCTACAGGTAGGAACATAATCTCATTCCCATTATGTTCAATCCAAAAGGAATTCTTATAAATTGATCTGACCCACTGGTAATCCTTCATATTGCCTGCAGGAGACCAAATGTGATTTTCTTTTCTGGGCACTCAGTCCTTGTACCAGCAGAGTTTGGTGGTATCCTCAGCCCATAGAGAATGAATTATGCTTTTAACAATACCCTTTTCAACCATTTAAGGTGGTTGAAAGGCTCTGAAGGAATTTTAATCTAGTCGCTCTTAGCTGGAAGGATTGAAAGGCGGAGGGCATGCACTGAGAGTGTGATAAATGAAGTGGGGATGGAGGTTGGTCCCTTTTATGGATCCCCAGTCAGCCAGTTAGCTATAAAGTCCCTTTTGGTGGCTGTTCTCTGCTTGCTTTACCTTAAAGGGTTAACAAAGTCCCCCAGGTAAAGGAAAAGGAGTGGGCACCTGACCAAAAAAGCCAATTGGAGGGCTAGAACTTTTTAAAATTGGGAAAAAAATTCCCCTTGTCTGTGTATTGTGGTTATCTGGGAAAGAGATGAGACACAGAGCAGCAATGCTGTAAGCAGCTTTAAAAGCAGAAATGAAAAAGCATCAAATCATACCTCAATCCGAATTATCTGAAACCCCAAATATGTAAGTAATCAGGGAATGTCCAGGAAGACACAATTAGGGTTATTTCTTTTATTTCTTATTGGCTTGTGGACTCCTCTGTGCTAACCCCAAATGCTTTTAATTGGCTGTAACTTTTAAGCTGAACCCCCAAGAAAGTTATTTTGGGCACTTAATTTTTTGAATTGTTCTTTTAAAATCTAGCAAAAGTCTAAGTTCCAGATGTATTTCATTTTTTTTAATAAAATTTACCTTTTTTTAAGAACAGAATTGGATTTTTGGTGTCCTAAAATGTTTGTGCATATGTTGTTTAATTAGCTGGTGGCAACAGCTAATTTCCTTTGTTTTCTTTCTCAGCTCTTCCCCAAAGGAGTGTATGTGAAAGGGCTTATGGATACCCCACAGGAAGGAGTTCCCAAGTATGTCTTCCTGGGTTCCAAAAGGGTTTTTGCATTTGGGTGGTGGCAGCATTTACCAAGCCAAGGTCAGAGAGAAGCGGTAACCCTGGGTGTTTAATATAAGCCTGGAGTGGCAAGTATTAATTTTTAAAATCCTTGCAGGCCCCCACCTTCTGCACTCAAAGTGCCGGAGTGGGGAATCAGCCTTGACAGAGAGTGATGGGTATGACAGCAGCGTAAAACTGAAAGTTCTTTAATACTCCAACTGGGGGGACACAAGACAATCTCTGAAAAAACTAAAGAAGTACTTGTGGCACCTTAGAGACTAACAAATTTATTAGAGCATAAGCTTTCGTGAGCTACAGCTCACTTCATCGGATGCATCCCAGAATCTCTTCTGTGCCTAAATCTACCTACTCCAGGAGAAGAGGAACCATCAGAATTATGGCTGTGATTTGCACAAATCTGTCCAGAGACTGATTTGAATCAGCCACTCTAACCTGTGCCATCTGGCTACAGTCTCCACGGAATTGTATGCAAACTGGAGACTGCCAAAGTACTACGACCATGTCCCCTTCCCTCCAGCATGCCCCCTTAAACCAGTGGCTGCAGAGAGATTTGGGAGAAGGTGTAGAAGTTAGCTCTGTTAGCTCTATGTCAGTGAGCTGGGGACTTTGTCTTACTGGGAAAATCCTCAGTGGCGGTTTTCCACTCGCATTGTCCAGCAGTAGTGGTGCAAAGAGAGTGAAGGGGAAGGGACAACAAATATGGCCCTGGATGTCTTTTACAATATTTGACAAGCTCAGTATCATCAAAACCCTAGCCCAACACAGTTGCAAATCTGGGATTTATCCTTTGCGCTCTTGCCAGTTTAGCAGTTAACACAGGGTCAGAGTAGAGTTTTGTTTTGCCAAATGTTAGAAATCTGATCCCCTAGCTAAACTTGAGATCCCATTACTATTCAAACCCTGTATGTATGATTTTTCTCATGCCTTGGTCCTCTGAGTTCCACAATGCAAGAACAAGGGGAATAGTTGCTTTTGTGAATTTCCTGAATGAGCAGCTTCATATTCTAACGTATGCAATCTGATTTCCATTTCATCTGATAGTTCTGTGTGAAAACTAGCAAGGGGATATAACCATTCCGTACTTTTCATCAACATTATAAACAACACTACATATTCTGCAGTAAAGACTAGGGCTAGATTTTGACCTCTGAGGGGTGATTCAAAAGCTGCTCTTCCTGCGAGGCATTTCTGTTTCCTCCTTGGAGGTGAGAATTAGGAAGAATTTACTACTGGGAGGTTAGTTCTTCCTCCCTTGTATGGATGTGTAGCTCAACTACAATCTAGCCCCTATTATGGTAAAAATTTTCCTACACAGAGGAAAACTGCAACTTCTTCTTTCATATGGCAAGAGAGGTGATGAACAACCTTCAGTTAGTCAAGTCCAGATTAGTAAAATAATGGATAGTTTTGGAAGTGTCTTGGCATAAACCTGAGATGCCGCCGGCAAATGAAATCATGCCTCAACAATCTATTAGAATCCTTTGAGGGTGTAGACAAGCATGTGGATGAGGTGATACTTGGACTTTCAGAAAGCTTTTGACAGGGTCCCACATCAAAGGCTCTTAGGCAAAGTAAGCAGTCATAGGATAAGAGGGAAGGTCTTCTCATGGATCAGTAACTAATTCAGGGATTGGCACGCAGCCCATCAGGGAAATCTGCTGGCGGACCAAGCCGGTTTGTTTACCTGCAGCGTCTGCAGGTTCAGCTGATCGCAGCTCCCACTGGATGCATGGCCCATGGGGGCTGCGGGAAGCAGCAGCCAGCATATCCCTCGGCCTATGCCTCTTCCTGGAGCCCCCATTGGCTAACTGCGGCCAGTGGGAGCTGCAATTGGCCGAACCTGCGGATGCTGCAGGTAAACAAACTGGTCCGGCCCACTAGTGGATTTCCCTGATGGGCCGCGTGCCAAAGGTTGCCAATCTCTGAACTAGTTAAAAGATAGGAAACAAAGGGTAGGAATAAAGGTCAGTTTTCACAACAAGAGAGGTAAACAGCAGGATCCCTCATGGATCTGTACTGGGAGCAATGCTGTTCAACATATTCATAAATCATCTAGACAAGGGGGTAAACTGTGAGGTGGCAAAGTTTATAGACAATATTACATTAATCAAGATAAAGTCCAAAGATGACTGTGCAGAGTTAGAAAGGAATATCACAAAACTGGTTGATTGCGCAAAAAAATGGCAGATGAAATTCAATGCCAAATAAATGCAAAGTAATGCATGTTGGGAAAAAATAATCCCAATTATATATATAAAATGATAGATTTAATTTAGCTGTTACCACTCAAGAAAGAGATCTTGGAGTCATCACAGATAGTTCTCTGAAAACATCTGTTCAATGTGTAGCAGCAGTCAAAAAATTAACCAAATGTTAGGAACCATTAGGAAAGGGGTAGCAAATTAGACTAAAAATAATATAATGCTATTATATAAATGCATGGTATGCCCACATCTTCAGTACTGCATGTTGCCCAATCTCAGAAGAGATTTATTAGAATTGGAAAAGGTAGCGAGAAGGGCAAGACAAATGATTAGGGGAATGCAACAGCTTCCAAACGTGGAGAAATTAAAAAGACTGGAACTGTTCATTTTAGTAAAGAGATGACTAAGTTCAGAGGGTGGGGAAGGAGAGAGATATGATAGAGGTCTCTAAAATCAAGAATAGTATGGAGAAAGTGAATAAGAAAGTGTTGTTTACCCCTTCACAAAGCACAAGAACTAGGGGTTACACAATTACATTAATAGGCAGCAGGTTTAAAAAGAATACAAAATTGCTTCTTCACACAATGCACAGTCAACCTGTAGAACTCTTTGCCAGGAGATGTCTGAAGGCCAAAAGTATAACTGGGTTCAGAAAAGAATTAGGTAAGTTAATGAAGGATAAGTACATTAATTGCTATTTTCCAAAATGACCTGGGACCCTATGCTCTAGGTGTCTCTAGGCCTCTGAATGCCAGAAGCTAGGACTGGATGAAAGGGAATGGATTACTTGATAATTGCCCCATTTGGTTCATTCCCTCTGAAGCATCTGGCACTGGCCTTTATTGGGACACAGGATACTTGGCTAAATGGACCATTGGTCTGAGCTAGTATGGACATTTTTATGTTCTTATGTCATTATACATTTTTAGAGGCATTGGGATGGATGGAGCTTCCAATATTGAAAATATTCCACCATTACCTTCATGTTGGTGGAGAGGATGTTGCTGATGGTCAAAGTCTGTGCTTTGTACTGCACAAGCAATGTTATCAATGATAAGCAAAATTGTGTCAGATGAGTCACTAATGCAGGTGTTGAATAATGAAGAAGCCAGCACAGATCCTTGAGAAAAAACAATAATTGAACATATGTGCTTAGCTGATCTGCCCATTCAAAGACTGTATCTGTCTGGTTACTCAGCATTGTGGCCAGGAGTCATATAGTGCTACGACATTTGATGCTTTGAGCAATAGCCCATATCTCTATACCATTCAACAGGCAGTGGATAATTCTGTCAATGATGTTCCATTTTTTAGATTTCACTGGAAGCCAGGCTCAATGTAACTGCAACTAAAGCTTCAGTGCACAAAATGAGGGGGCAAAATTGGTAGCAAATCTCCACCATGGCAACACATGAATTTTTCCCTGAATTGTAGGGCACTAGTTTAAAAGGAGCATAACTGACTTTGAAAGTAGCAAGGATGTAAGCTACCACTCAGAACAATACTAATTAGAGGTTTGTGAGTAACTGATTTTGCAACTCTGTCAGTTCTGAAAAATTGGGGGAAAATTGGTTTGGGTCAATAATGAATAATGAAATATTAAGTGGCTGAAGGACTGGAACTTAGAGAGGTATCAGAGGTTTCCCACATCAGTACCCTAATCACAAGAGTGTAGAGTCATTCTATCTCTGGCCCAATTAATATTGTAGTATTGTATACAAAGTGGAACAGCTTGAACAGGCTGCAAAACACACAACTTGGAATACCCTATAACAAGGATTGGCAACCTTTGGCATGCAGCCCACTAGGGAAACCCGCTGATGGACTGGGACGGTTTCTTTACCTGCAGTGTCCGCAGGTTCAGCCAATTGCAGCTCCCACTGGACGCGGTTCACCGTTCCAGGCCAATGTGGGCTGCAGGAAGCGGCAGCCATCACATCCTTCAGCCCACGCCACTTCTCGCAGCCCCCATTGGCCTGGCATGGCGAACCATGGCCAGCGGGAGCTGCGATCGGCTGAACCTGCGGAAGCTACAAGTAAACAAACCATGCAGCCCGCCAGAGGATTTCTCTGATGGGCTGTGTGCCAAACGTTGCCAATCCCTGCCCTATAGCCTGGTGGTTAGGGTGGTCACCCAAGAAAGGGAGACTGGTTCAAGTCCCTGCTCCAGAAGAGGGATTCAAATGCAGATCTCCTCCACCCCAGATGAGCAGCCTAACCATTTAACTAAAGGTTATAAGGGGGTCACCCCTTCCTGCTCTGCCAGTGGTTTTGTGATGGTGCCTAAATTCCCTTGGGACTCTAGGCTGAAAAATCAGAATATCTCATTTTGGTAATGTTCAAATGGTTTGCTTCAACATTTCCTTCTTTTTTTTTTTTTTTGGTGGAGACAATTAGCTTAAATCAACATGAATTCACAAAATGTTTCAGTCTACCTGAACCTGCATTTTTGGGGGCTGAGGGGGGCAGGAATATTTGCCTGAAAAATTTCTCCCAGCCCAAGTGCTAGTCAGGCTCAGCCACACTGATGTGTTCCAGAAGAGAGAAACAGCAACCTGCGCCCCTCTGAGCCTGCCCAATGCTGTGGCACCTGCCTGGTGACACTATAGTCGCTCTGTCAGTACATCTGTTCATTTGCTGCTGCTTGTGACATGTGACTGCCTTTGCTGATGGCAAGAATTTTCTGAGGCAATGTATTCTCAAAATACTTTAGGATGGTGTTTCAAGACAATGGGGCATGTAAATAAGCTTGGTCTCTGATACAGGTTTCATTATAATTAACTGTTCATTATCCCAAACGCAAACAGGTTGTGGTACTCTCCCATTTCATACCTCTCTTCTTCTTATGGATAAAAGAAGCAAATTAGATGTCAAACAAAATATATTTTTGCAATAACTTTTGGCTTTGTCACAAGCTGTGAGCTTTTTCCACGACTCCTAAGCTACTGGTGAGCTATTTGGATTGCCTTGTTCTCCGCAGGCTGTTTCCTATTTCTTCACCTTTCATTTTAAGAAATATGAACACTTCCATCTGTTTCTTGAACAGAATCCTTCTGAGAGCTAGGTATGCATGAGCTTTCATGCAGAAGAGGCATGTTTCCCAAGACCATGCCTTTTTATCGAAATGTGTTTTGACATGAACTCTCTACCTCCATATATTCATCCTACCTAAACATAGTGGGGGGTTTTTTGGTGCCACTCAATGAAATCATGAAGTTTCTATAGTGTTTATAATTCCAGTTGACAGCAATGTTACACACTAGTGAGAGCAGAGCTGATCAACAGTAAAATCTGAGGTTGCTGTAGTCAACCAAGGAATGACTCCACAGCAGATGTTTCTGCCTTTAAGGCAATTGCAGTACTGGGTTATTTGAAAGGCAGATTATTCCACATGAACAACTAAATTTATCATTAATTCTACTTTCAACTTCTCAAGATTCTATATTGTCAATGGCAAAAACAAACAAAACTTCCTAAAAGTCAAATCTATAGATATTTATATGATTCTTTGTTAAGCTGATGGCCTTTCAGTAATATTAAAGCAATTCACCACAACAGGAAGTGACTGGCTGGGTGATTATTAAATGGCCCTATCAGGTATTGTGTGAGATAGGAAACTGAAGACTGTTATTTTAAAACTCAGGAAATTCAAGTCTAACCTCTGCATATATCACTCCAGAAATATGCTGCTTAGAAAATCTTCTTCTTGTTGTCTCTCCCTCTGTATCCCCCAAGACTGAGATTAGCTTGATTCTTCTTTTGTTTTTTATTTTTCTGCACAGTGAGGTTCTGAATTGAGTCTGGGATAAGATCTTCTTAGTTCAGGGACCCTATCCATGGAATTCCCACTCTGGGCTTGTCAAATTCCCTCTGTGGCTGTCTTAGGGTATGTGTTATTTCAGGTGGTCAGCACCCAGGTCTGATTATCCAGGTTCTCCTGCCTCAAGTCTGAGCAGCCTCCCTGCCAAGCCATACCCAAGTTATTATGTTCTCACTGGTGTTGTACTCACCCATGTGTATTGCTAGGACTTCTGGGGCCATATCCCATGTTGTTTTGTGCTGCACTAAGCTGAGCTGTCCTATGACTTTTCCTAGAGAATTATGGGAAAACTTCTCTGTCCTTCTGAGCACATGGGGGAATTGTGGGAAGGCATTGGAGGGTTTATCAGCACTTGTATGGTTTAGCCTACATCCTCATCACAAAGTGGGTGCATTACCATCCTGAGAAAAAAACTCATTTGAGCTTTGGCCTATATCCCCAGAAGAGCTAACTAGCCTGGGTTTAAAGCACCACCACTTTGGGTAAGATGGTTTTGTGTGGACACATGCAGGATTAAGGACAACACCCGACTAAGGATGTGTCTACACTGCATCTGGGAGGTGTATACATGTGCTAGCTCTGATTGAGCTAGCATACTCAAAATAAACATGGCCACACTGCTATTTTTAGTGCCCTAGTACTGTCAGAGTTACCATGTGTATGTCTATCTGAGCTGGAAATTACACCTCCTGGCTGCAGTGTAGATGTATCATCAAAGCCTGGATTAACTCTGCAGAGAAGACACTTAAAGGCTTGATGCGAGGCACTTCTATTCAGGTCTGCAGGTCTGTCAAGATTTATCTGTTCATTTTCACAAGTTCTGTCCTTTTGGAATATTTTCTTTTTGTCCAGTTTTAGTAATTAGAGTGAACTTTTTTTCTTTTTAAGGGCTATTGGGCCAATTTAGAACACCAGATGGGCCTAGTATGGGCATGTTAGAAACTTATTCTTACTCACTGGGTAATGTCTACAGATTAGATTGTTAGCACCTCAGGGCAGGGATCGTTATTATTTTATCATTATAAATTATTATTTTTTTCCGCAAGGTGCATAATGCAGCTGCAGATATGAGCTTTCATGCTTCAGGGCATAAACCAAATGCTAACTGACAGGGGTTAGAAAAAACTTACATATGAGAAGGTGTTATACCAATAAAATAAAAACCAGCAGGATCTTATTAAAGGGGATAAGACAAAATGTCACATTTATTGTGAATACAAAAAGAATCCTAGTAGTCAGTCAGTTATAGCTATAACATTTCATTCAGTTTCACATTCATTCACACGTTCGTTCATATACACACACAGGTTCTGCAGCTGTTTTATAGTTACCAGTCCTGAATGTAGCTTGAGTTCGTGGCTTAGGTTCGTAGCTTGTGGCAGCTAACTGGCCAGGAAAGCTGGCACAAGGAAGAGCTGGGTCTCTGTCGGGCATGCACCCATGCCCTTCCATGTTGGCAACAGAATGTTACCCTTCAAAGTCTTCCATCTCACCCATCCTTTTTGTAGGCTTTAGTTTGAATCCAGAGTCTATAGGTCTTGCTGTGTCACGCTGCCTCTGGGTCTGGTGTGATTGATCACCCATCAATTGCAGACAGGACTTTCAGCCCAGGACCTGGCTTTGATGTTTCTTCAATTGTACTTTTGCTCTTTTCTTTTGAAGGTGGACTCCTATTACTTTGTCAGGGTTGTTGTCTGCATCTTCAGCTGCTGGGTGTTTACACTTTATTTCATCAGGATAGGCTGGGGCTGGAGGTTGATTTCATCCATACCTCATTTCATCATCCATCCATACCTCATTCACACATTCAGACAGCTGCAGCGGCACAGGAGCTAGCAAACAGAGCTCTAAACAGGGGAGTTTGAGTGGGAGTTCTGTTGGAGGAGAAGGTAGTTGTACTTGGTTTTGTATTTTTAGTATTTGTATTTGTATTTGTGTGTGTGTAGGGGTTTTGTGCTGGGAGAGCAGCTGAGCCTGATTAGGGGGTGGGGCTTTGTGCTGAGAGAGCAGCTGAGCCCTGCCTAGGGGGTGGGGCTTCTGACTAGAGGCCCTATAAAGGTAGCCAGCCAGTCAGGCAGCGGCACAGGAGCTAGCAAACAGAGCTCTAAACAGGGGAGTTTGAGTGGGAGTTTGAAAGGGGAGTTTCTATTGTGCTTGTTTAGGGTTTGCTTTTGCTGGGGGAGGTGGTCTTTTTGGTGTGGCTTGTGTTTCCCAGATTAACAGGATTTAGGTGGGAAGGAGATGACAGATACAGAGGCAGCTGTGGGAGTGACTCCTGTAGTGAAAGACACATTGAGGATGACTGGATGTGGAAGCTGTGGTATGTACATGATCCTGGAGGGGGGAACCGGTAAGAGTTTTTTCTGCATGAAATGCCGTCTGATAGAGCTGATGGAGGAAAAGATCCGAGGTTTGGAGATGCAGGTGGAAAGTCTGGTTGAGTTTAGGAAGGGGTTTGAGCAGATGATGGAGCAAAGACATGAGGTATCTGAAGGGAAAAGCTCAGACTCACAGATGGAAGCAGGGCTGGGGAATTTTGAGGAGAGACTGGGTGAGGAAAGTGGTCAGTGGAAACATGTGACTCAAAGAACCAGGCAGAGAAAAAGATGGGCTAGTGAAGGAGAAATAGAGCTTAGGAATAGGTTTGCAGAGTTGGAAAATGAAGAAGGGGCTCAGCAGGTACTTGTTGAAGATGGAACGGTAAGGAAGAAGAGAAGAGAGGCTAGTCCTATTGGAAAAGGGAAAGAGTCAAGGGAGACTACACCAAATATGAGCCCCAGGAGGATACAGGATGGGTTGAAGAGGATTGTAAGGGAAAATAGGAATGGAAAGAACTTGCAGCCAGAGGGAACAGGGGAGAGACTGGAGAATACCACTGTCACCAGGAAAAGGCAGGTTTATGTGATCGGGGACTCTTTATTGAAAAGAATAGACAGGCCTGTAACTAGAGCTGATCCTGAGAATAGAAGGGTGTGCTGTCTTCCGGGTGCTAAGATACGGGATGTAGACCTGAGGTTGAAAAGGATCCTCAAGGGAGCGGGAAAGAATCCCCTAATTATCCTTCATGTGGGAACAAATGATACAGCCAGATTCTCGCTGGAAAGTATCAAGGGAGACTATGCTAGGCTGGGGAAGACACTTAAGGAAATTGAGGCTCAGGTGATCTTTAGTGGGATTCTTCCTGTTCCTAGAGAAGGGCAACAAAGGTCTGACAAGATTATGACTGTCAACAGATGGCTTAGGCAGTGGTGCTATAAGGAGGGCTTTGGGATGTATGGCCACTGGGAGGCATTCACGGACAGAGGTCAGTTCTCTCGGGATGGACTTCATCTGAGTAGGGAAGGAAATAGACTTCTAGGATCGAGGCTGGCACAACTGATAAAGAGAGCTTTAAACTAGGAATTGGGGGGAGATGGATGGGAGATGTCCAGAAAATCTCCACGCCAGATTTTAGCATTGAGAGGGAAGAAGATGAAGTAAGAAAGGATACAGCCATGGGTAGGAGAATGTATATAAGGAGCGAGGGCGGTGTGGATACTAGTCTAATAGGTTATACTGGCTGTAGAATGACTGTGCCTAATAGGGTACAAAATGTGAGCGAGGCCAAACAGCAAAAATTAAGATGTTTGTACACCAATGCGAGGAGTCTAGGTAACAAAATGGAGGAACTTGAGCTACTGGTGCAGGAAGTGAAACCAGATATTATAGGGATAACAGAAACATGGTGGAATAGTAGTCATGACTGGACTACAGGTATTGAAGGGTATGTGCTGTTTAGGAAAGACAGAAACAAAGGTAAAGGGGGTGGAGTAGCATTGTATATCGACGATGAGTTAGAATGTAAAGAAATAAGAAGCGATGCAATGGATAAGACAGAGTCCGTCTTGGCAAAAATTACATTGGGGAAGAAAACTAGTAAAGCCTCTCCTACGATAGTGCTTGGGGTGTGCTATAGACCTCCGGGATCTAATTTGGATATGGATAGAGCCCTTTTTAATGTCTTTAATCAAGTAAATACTAATGGAAACTGCGTGATCATGGGAGACTTTAACTTCCCAGATATAGACTGGAGGACCAGTGCTAGTAGTAATAATAGGGCTCAGATTTTCCTAGATGTGATAGCTGATGGATTCCTTCATCAAGTAGTTGCTGAACCGACTAGAGGGGATGCCATTTTAGATTTAATTTTGGTGAGTAGCGAGGACCTCATAGAAGAAATGGTTGTAGGGGACAATCTTGGCTCAAGTGATCATGAGCTAATTCAGTTCAAACTAAATGGAAGGATTAACAAAAATAAATCTGCAACTAGGGTTTTTGATTTCAAAAGGGCTGACTTTCAAAAATTAAGGAAATTAGTTAGGGAAGTGGATTGGACTGAAGAACTTATGGATCTAAAGGTAGTTGAGGCCTGGGATTACTTTAAATCAAAACTGCAGAAGCTATCGGAAGCCTGTATCCCAAGAAAGGGGAAAAAATTCATAGGAAGGAGTTGTAGACCAAGCTGGATGAGCAAGCATCTTAGAGAGGTGATTATGAAGAAGCAGAAAGCATACAGGGAGTGGAAGATGGGAGGGATCAGCAAGGAAAGCTACCTAATTGAGGTCAGAAGATGTAGGGATAAAGTCAGAGAGGCTAAAAGTCGAGTAGAGTTGGACCTTGCAAAGGGAATTAAAACCAATAGTAAAAGGTTCTATAGCCATATAAATAAGAAGAAAACTAAGAAGGAAGAAGTGGGGCCGCTTAACACTGAGGATGGAGCGGAGGTTAAAGATAATCTAGGCATGGCCCAATATCTAAACAAATACTTTGCCTCAGTCTTTAATAAGGCTAAAGAGGATCTTGGGGATAATGGTAGCATGACAAATGGGAAGGAGGATATAGAGGTAGATATTACCATATCAGAGGTAGAAGCGAAACTGAAACAGCTTAATGGGACTAAATCGGGGGGCCCAGATAATCTTCATCCAAGAATATTAAAGGAATTGGCACCTGAAATTGCAAGCCATTAGCAAGAATTTTTAATGAATCTGTAAACTCAGGAATAGTACCGAATGATTGGAGAATTGCTAATATAGTTCCTATTTTTAAGAAAGGAAAAAAAAGTGATCCGGGTAACTACAGGCCAGTTAGTTTGACTAACTAGTTTGTATGCAAGGTCCTGGAAAAAATTTTGAAGGAGAAATTAGTTAAGGACATTGAAGTCAATGGTAAATGGGACAAAATACAACATGGTTTTACAAAAGGTAGATCGTGCCAAACCAACCTAATCTCCTTTTTTGAAAAGTAACAGATTTTTTAGATAAAGTAAATGCAGTGGATCTAATTTACCTAGATTTCAGTAAGGCATTTGATACCGTGCCACATGGGGAATTATTAGTTAAATTGGAGAAGATGGGGATCAATATGAACATCAGAAGGTGGATAAGGAATTGGTTAAAGGGGAGACTGCAATGGGTCCTACTGAAAGGCGAACTGTCAGGCTGGAGGGAGGTTACCAGTGGAGTTCCTCAGGGATCGGTTTTGGGACCAATCTTATTTAATCTTTTTGTTACTGACCTTGGCACAAAAAGTGGGAGTGTGCTAATAAAGTTTGCAGATGATACAAAGCTGGGAGGTATTGCCAATTCGGAGAAGGATCGGGATATTATACAGGAGGATCTGGATGACCTTGTAAACTGGAGTAATAGTAATAGGATGAAATTTAATAGTGAGAAGTGTAAGGTTATGCATTTAGGGATTAATAACAAGAATTTTAGTTATAAGTTGGGGACGCATCAATTAGAAGTAACGGAAGAGGAGAAGGACCTTGGAGTATTGGTTGATCATAGGATGACTATGAGCTGCCAATGTGATATGGCTGTGAAAAAAGCTAATGCGGTTTTGGGATGCATCAGGAGAGGCATTTCCAGTAGGGATAAGGAGGTTTTAGTACCGTTATACAAGGCACTGGTGAGACCTCACCTAGAATACTGTGTGCAGTTCTGGTCTCCCATGTTTAAAAAGGATGAATTCAAACTGGAGCAGGTACAGAGAAGGGCTACTAGGATGATCGGAGGAATGGAAAACTTGTCTTATGAAAGGAGACTTAAGGAGCTTGGCTTGTTTAGCCTAACTAAAAGAAGGTTGAGGGGAGATATGATTGCTCTCTATAAATATATCAGAGGGATAAATATAGGAGAGGGAGAGGAATTATTTAAGCTCAGCACTATTGTGGACACAAGAACAAATGGGTATAAACTGGCCACCAGGAAGTTTAGACTTGAAATCAGACGAAGGTTTTTAACCATCAGAGGAGTGAAGTTTTGGAATAACCTTCCAAGGGAAGCAGTGGGGGCAAAAGATCTATCTGGTTTTAAGATTCTACTCGATAAGTTTATGGAGGAGATGGTATGATGGGATAATGGGATTTTGGTAGGTAATTGATCTTTAAATATTCAGGGTAAATAGGCCAAATCCCCTTAGATGGGATATTAGATGGATGGGATGGGATTTACTATAGAAAACTCTTTCCTGGGTATCTGGCTGGTTAATCTTGCCCATGTGCTCAGGGTTTGGCTGATTGCCATGTTTGGGGTCGGGAGGGAGTTTTCCTCCAGGGCAGATTGGAGAGGCCCTGGAGGTTTTTTTGCCTTCCTCTGTAGCATGGGGCATGGTTGACTGGAGGGAGGCTTCTCTGCTCCTTGAAGTTTTGAACTATGATTTGAGGACTTCAATAGCTCAGACATGGGTGAGGTTTTTCATAGGAGTGGTGGGTGACATTCTGTGGCCTGCGCTGTGCAGGAGGTCGGACTAGATGATCAGAGTGGTCCCTTCTGACCTTAGTATCTATGATTCTATGATTCTATCTAAACTAAACTAATAAGATTACAGCAGGGTTTTGCAAAAATGAAGGTTGCAGCAAGCTTTTACAAAATGAAGTGAGCATTTTAAAATGGAGTTTGAGTTACAATATGGACAAGTGTAAGGAATGGCAAACAGTGAACAGAAGTTACAATATAGACAAGTATAATGAATGACAAACAGTGAGCAGAAGTTACAATATTGAAACAGTGTAAGTTTCAGCAATTTAAGCAACAATTGGATTGAAAGTTAAACTCAATTAGTCAGTTATTGGGGTAACCGGCTTTATGAATGAATGTTGTTTCATTCATAAAACTTTGCTTATGAAGTTATATAAATAAAGTGAACAATTAAAAACAATTTCATTGATCAGTTCTACAAAGGTTATCCCATAATTGTCCCCATGGGGAATTTATTTTTTGCATCTCCCTCTGTATCATTCAGTATTGCCCACTGTCAGAGATAGGATATCAAAATAGATGGTATGGCACTTCCTATGCTCCTTTGTACTCTGCTAATCAGTGTATCAATAACTAGTAGTAATAATACTAAAGGAAAAAAATTTGATTCGAGTATTTACTGGATATTAAGATGGGAGTGAAAAGAGTGGCAGTCAGTCCAGAGGTCCCGTTTATGTCCTGAGTTCTGAAAATATTTCAGATACAACTTTTGAAACACTGTGTAATAACACAGCTTATTCTTCACTCAGCCTGGACCAGAGGAATGCAAAACTAAAATCCTTGCAGCAAATTTGGATGTTTTGACATGAATGGGGTGGGTAAGTAGAGAATTAGCTTTTGTCACTATCTCACCTTAGGATACTGGTGCAAAAGAAGAATACCTCATAGCACTCAATTCTGTGATCCTCATATAGGTCTATTTGCAGCTTTACAGGGATGAGCAGCAAGCTCCAACCCCCTTGCGTGGCTGTGTATAACAGCTCCCGTGTTCCCTGGAACAAAAGGCCTGCTTGCTTCTGCCCCGCCCAGGGAATGTTGCCATACCTCATGATTTTGTCATAGAAAGTCTCGTATATGATATTTGGTGTGGGGTTTTTTTCCATTAAAGCTCCTGAATCTAGAATTAAGTGAGTTTCTCTGTTTTCACTTAAAAAAAAAAAAGTTTGAAGCCCTCATGGTTGAAAAGAAAAGCTTGGAAAACCCGGAGTGCACCCTAAAGGCTCAAACCCCAGGAGGTAAATACTTTTTAAAAAATGTTACAATTTTTAATCTTGTCCCAGGATTTTGAGGGGCATGACTCATGAGTTTTTGAACACTTGAGATTGGCAATGCTGAAAGTTCTCCTAAAGGATGTTGTAAGGAGGCAAGGTCATGGATCTGCCTACCGCTGAACTGGCCTATGGAGTGAGGCCAGCACATACCAGAGGGAGAAATATGCTTTATTGAACAGATGCAGTAGATTGCATCCACCCCTACCCCCATGAAAGGAGCAGCACTGGGGAAGATTGTGCTTCACAGTTCCCCTCTTGGAGCACTGCACTTACACATCAACTCTCCTGCTCATAGACTTTATGGCCAGAAGAGATCATCATGATCATCTAGTCCAGGGGTCGACAACCTTCAGCACGTGGCCCGTCAGGGTAATCCGCTAGTGGGCCACAAGACAGTTTGTTTACATTGACCGTCTGCAGGCATGGCTCTCGCACCTCCCAGTGGCCGTGGTTTACTGTTCCCGCCTAATGGGAGCTGCAGGAAGCAGCGTGGGCTGCAGGGATGTGCTGGCTACCGCTTCCCGCAACTCCCATTGGCCAGAAATGGTGAACTGTGACCATTGGGAACAGTGGGGGGCCATGTCTACGGACGGTCAACGTAAACAAAAGTAAACAAAATGCCATCAGATTACCCTGATGGGTCACATGCCGAAGGTTGCCGACCTCTGAACTAGTCTGACCTCCTGCACATTGCAGGCCACAGAACCTCACCCACCCACTCCTGTAATAGACTCCTAACCTCTGTCTGAGTTACCAAAGATCTCAAATCATGATTTAAAGACTTCAAAATACAGAGAACCCACGATTTATACTAGACTAGTTTAAACCTGCAAGAGACCGGTGCCCCATGCTACAGAGACAGGTGAAAATCCCCCAAGGTCTCAACGCTGGCTCAGAACTCCTGTTCACTTTAGAATGCATTTTGCTTGAGTGAAGAAGAGTCTAAATAAATATTCCACAAGTTTACACTGAAGTGTAATTAATTATATTTCTTCATATTTCACTATATTCTTTGTTATGTAGGGGCCTGAGGTTTCATGCCACACAATTCATCACTGCAATAAGTTGTTTCCTCACGCTTTGGCTTGAATGACAGGTCATTGCTCTCAGATAATAACATAAATGCTAATTTTTTACAATGATTATCTCCAAAGCTTAGTACATAACTTATACCTAATTTAGAATGGCATATTTAAATATTTAATCGAATGAAGTATCTGAGGGGGACTGACCCAGGAACCTAGTTGATATACAGTACACTTCCAAACAGGGCAATTTAAGCCTCAGGTCTTGAAATTGATTCTTCTTTTGCTGGGTCAGCAGGGGCTCGTGGTGCTGCAGAGTCTGAGAAAGCAGTCTCTAAGGAAGGTAGAAAACTTTACTTATGCTGACAACAGGAGCAATTACTCCGAATGACCTAAAATTGATTGATGTAAAAGTCTGTTTTCTTGCTCCAATTTTTTACAATGTAAGCATTCCTGAAAAATCTATGCTTTGGTGCATAGATATATTTTTGGATTATGAAAAAAGACATTGTTGTCTTCTACAGCCAAAGCATAAAACCTCATGTACCATCATGGAAACATAAGTGGAGTATAGCAGTTTCTGAGACACATGTATGTGTTTTAATTTAATTTCTTCATCTTTCACAGTGATTACTGATGAAACTTTAGGTCCAAAGGCTGTAGGAAGGGGTAAAAAATACAAATACATTATCAGAAGTTAGTCCAACTTTTTTGTGTGTGTCAAACACGTCTGCTCACATGTGTTGTACACCATTAGCTGCCCCAATTGGGAATTGGTTCCAATATATACAAATAAGGGGAAAAGCAATTAATTTATAGGACATAGCTAATGTTATGCTAGACACAGCTTCCTTCCTCTCTGTCAACTTTATTGTAGAATAGAAGTTAGCAAGGAGACTGAAAGGGAAAAAGGAAGCAAACATATTTTTGGAAAATGGGACCTGCGTGTGTGTTCATCTGTAAGCCTGGAAGTGAAAATTACACCATATTTTATTAAATTTGTGCTCTAGAGAACAAAGCAGAAAATGCCATACTTAAATCAACCAAAGTATGTCACTCAAAACACTTTACAACAGTCTAATAGTCTTTCTTTCTATTTTAGAAACCTGCTGTGACAGTCCATGGGCTAATCCACTAAAGCAGCCATTTGCCCCAATGAAATCTGTAATAATAAAATGAATGATTTTCAATACTTAAGAGCTGAAAGGCAGAAAAGAGTGTATGGATTTCTTTCATAGAATCATAGCTAAATATTGTAAACACTATGTTTTGAGAGCAGCAATTTGAACTTCAGGTTTGTTGTTTATTTCTCTTATTTTTGATTTTCCTTTCTCTATTTTGACTTATATTAAATGCATTGCCAAAAACATCCTGTGCAGAATACATTGAAAATAGTATTTGGTAAATTTGACAGATATTCCAAAAACACTTACTCCACTCAAAGTCATCTTTTCCTCATTGCTGTTATGTCTATTAAAAAATATAACCCAAAATTGAATAGGTTGCATTTCATAACTACTAATGAACGTTCTTCACAGGTATATAAACTGTCAAAAATGGAAGAACATTATACAAAATCTCAACCTATTTAATATTTCTAACCCTGCCAGCTTCCATCAACTTTTGACATTCAGTCATGTTATGTCAATTTTAATGTTGTTGAACACGGTGGAGAGTTTCTCTTGGCTCTAATGCACAAAGCACATGTTTTCTCTGTTTGAGTCAACTTTGATATAAAATAAAGAGTTAGAAGGATGTTATTCATATATTTTGTAGCTTATTATTTTTACCTTTTTATTGTTCAGATCCATGTTAATTTTTGACCATGTTTTCCCTCTCATTTCATAGTTATTCATTCAGGGTGGGGAGGAATTAAATTTCATTTGAATTTAAATTTTTATATGGACAATATCCAAATTAGCTGGACAGAAACAAGATTGAATCCCAATTCAACAAAGTCCTTGAGAATGAGCTTAATTTATGCTCAAGTTTCATTAACATTGGTTTGCTTTTCAGGATTTTTTTAGACTTTGGCCACAATTCAGCAAAGCAATTAAGCATGTGCTTAACTTTAAGCATTGCCCAAGTCCACAATATTGTCAACCCCGTGTGTTCAAAAAAAAACATTAGTCAGGCTCACAAAAATAATGAGATTAAAACAAAAAAATGAATTTGGGGTTCTTTTTGTCTTCTGGTTTCTGAGCCTTTAGGATATACTGAGCATATTGTCTCAGATGTTTCTTCACAATCATGAGGGCTACAAACATATTGAAAGTTCAGATTCTCTTGTTATCATATGCCTCCAGGAACGGGAGCTTTAAGGAAAATACCAAATAAAATGAGACTTGCAATAAAATCATGAGTTGTCAACACAGTGCCATTATGTAACTTGAGGGAAGTACTTATAACTGCATTGGGGCCAAGCTGAATAGCACAGTGAACAAGTGAATGTTTGTCTTATGCTACTTTTAATTAAACATACTATTCTAGGCTTCCTGAATCTTCCATAGTATTCCTCTCAATTAAAGACATTTGAATGCATTTAACTTGGAGTTTTTGTCATATTTTCTGTACGCTCAGATTGTAAAATTCAGTAACCCACAACATGTCTTTAATGGAACTCAAAGAGGGTTTGCTTACACACTGCTACAGCATGCTCTTGCAGCACCCTAAGTTTGCTTCATTTTTATTTTAAAATGGGTGAAAAATCATGGTCAGCAGCCTTACAAATGGTCAGCAGCCTT
Organism: Dermochelys coriacea; assembly: GCF_009764565.3. NCBI lineage: Eukaryota > Metazoa > Chordata > Testudines > Dermochelyidae > Dermochelys > Dermochelys coriacea. The sequence continues at coordinate 88,943,109 of NC_050070.1, read as the reverse complement.
ACAAATTGCTAATGTCTTGCTGCTATCTCATGCTCCAAGGACCCACCACTGCAATATCTTGCCTTAAATGTATAGTATATGTTATACCATATATATACATGGAAGAAAAGACAATGATATGATGTTGCACACACCTATACTTAAAGTTGCAGGGGAAAAAACCCTGTATAATATATTGTATTCATTGAGAAATATATGTGATCACGTAATTAAGGATTAGTGGTCATGAATATTCATCAGGACAAGGAGTTAAGCTTAAGTATTTATCCTCTAACCTTTAATATTTCCTGATTTTCGAACACTTAAATTCATAACCTGAAACTTCCAACAGCATTTTTCATATTAATTTCCCTGTTTGATGTTGCTGCTTATTTATTTTATAATGTTCAAGCTGGCTAGGCATCTTAGATTGCAGATATGAAAATAGTATCAGAGGGGTAGCTGTGTTAGTCTGGATCCGAAAAAGCGGCAAAGATTCCTGTGGCACCTTATAGACTAACAGACGTATTAGAGGATAAGCTTTCGTGGGTGGGTGCATCCGATGAAGTGGGTATTCATCCACGAAAGCTTATGCTCCAATAAGAAAAGGAGTACTTGTGGCACCTTAGAGACTAACAAATTTATTAGAGCATAAGCTTTCGTGAGCTACAGCTCACTTCATATGTCTGTTAGTCTATAAGGTGCCACAGGACTCTTTGCCAAATATGAAAATAGAAACATATAGTCTGGGGCTCAGATCCTGCAATGATTTATACATGTGCTTAGCTTTATCCACTATAATAGTCCCATTGATTTCAAAGTCTTTTCAGGTCAGGGCCCAATTTCAGACTAAATACAACAAAAGAGTGACAAAAGGAATTTACTTGGGTACAACTCTCAGGAGTGTGGATGGAAATCCTTCCATTGACCTATCTACTGCCTCTTGGGAAGTGTAGTACCTATGCCAGTGGGAGAAGCCCTCCTATTGGCATAGGTATTGTGTATACTGAAGTGCTACACTGGTGCAACTGTGCCGCTGACTGCTTTCAGTGTAGCAGCCATATTAGTCTGTATCTGCAAAAAGAAAAGAAGTACTTGTGGCACCTTAGAGACTAACAAATTTATTTGAGCATAAGCTTTCGTGAACTACAGCTCACTTCATCGGATGCATGCATGGAAAATACAGTGGTGAGATTTATATACACAGAGAACATGAAACAACAGGTGTTACCTTACATACTGTAACAAGAGTGATCATGTAAGATGAGCTATTACCAGCAGGAGAGCGGGGGAGAAAAAAACCTTTTGTAGTGATAATCAAGGTGGGCCATTTCCAGCAGTTGACAAGAACTTGTGAGGAACAGTGGGGGGTGTGAAGGGGGGGAATAAACATGGGGAAATAGTTTTACTTTGTGTAATGACACAACCACCCCCAGTCTTTATTCAAGCCTAAGTTAATTGTATCCAGTTTGCAAATTAATTCCAATTCAGCAGTCTCTCATTGGAGTCTGTTTTTGAAGCTTTTTTGTTAAAGAATTGCTACTTTTAGGTCTGTAATCGAGTGACCAAAGAGATTGAAGTGTTCTCCAACTGGTTTTTGAATGTTATAATTCTTGACTTCTGATTTGTGTCCATTTATTCTTTTACGTAGAGACTGTCCGGTTTGGCCAATGTACATGGCAGAGGGGCATTGCTGGCACATGATGGCATATATCACATTGGTAGATGTGCTGGTGAACGAACCTCTGATAGTGTGGCTGATGTGATTAGGCCCTCTGATGGTGTCCCCTGAATAGATATGTGAACACAGTTGGCAATGGGCTTTGTTGCAAGGATAGGTTCCTGGGTTAGTGTTTTTGTTGTGTGGTGTATGGTTGCTGGTGAGCATTTCATAGAATCATAGAATATCAGGGTTGGAAGGGACCCCAGAAGGTCATCTAGTCCAACCCCCTGCTCAAAGCAGGACCAAGTCCCAGTTAAATCATCCTAGCCAGGGCTTTGTCAAGCCTGACCTTAAAAACCTCTAAGGAAGGAGATTCTACCACCTCCCTAGGTAACGCATTCCAGTGTTTCACCACCCTCTTAGTGAAAAAGTTTTTCCTAATATCCAATCTAAACCTCCCCCATTGCAACTTGAGACCATTACTCCTCGTTCTGTCATCTGCTACCATTGAGAACAGTCTAGAGCCATCCTCTTTGAAACCCCCTTTCAGGTAGTTGAAAGCAGCTATCAAATCCCCCCTCATTCTTCTCTTCTGCAGACTAAACAATCCCAGCTCCCTCAGCCTCTCCTCATAAGTCATGTGCTCTAGACCCCTAATCATTTTTGTTGCCCTTCGCTGTACTCTTTCCAATTTATCCACATCCTTCTTGTAGTGTGGGGCCCAAAACTGGACACAGTACTCCAGATGAGGCCTCACCAGTGTCGAATAGAGGGGAATGATCACGTCCCTCGATCTGCTCGCTATGCCCCTACTTATACATCCCAAAATGCCATTGGCCTTCTTGGCAACAAGGGCACACTGCTGACTCATATCCAGCTTCTCGTCCACTGTCACCCCTTGTTTCAGGTTGGGGGGCTGTCTGTAAGCAAGGACTGACCTGTCTCCCAAGATCTGTGAAAGTGATGGGTCATCCTTCAGGATAGGTTGTACATCTTTGATGATGCTTTGGAAAGGTTTTAGTTGGGGGCTGAAGGTGATGGCTAGTGGCATCTGTTATTTTCTTTGTTGGGCCTGTCCTGTAGTAGGTAACTTCTGGATATTCTTCTGGCTCTGTCAATCTGTTTCTTCACTTCAGCAGGTGGGTATTATAGTTGTAAGAATGCTTGATAGAGATCTTGTAGGTGTTTGTCTCTATCTGAGGTGTTGGAGCAAATGCGGTTGTATCGTAGAGCTTGGCTGTAGACAATGGATCGTGTGGTGTGGTCTGGATGAAAGCTGGAGGCATGTAGGTAGGCATAGCAGTCAGTAGGTTTCTGGTATAGGGTGGTGTTTATGTGACCATCGCTTATTAGCACCATAGTGTCCAGGAAGTGGATCTCTTGTGTGGACTGGTCCAGGCTGAGGTTGATGGTGGGATGGAAATTGTTGAAATCATGGTGGAATTCCTCAAGGGCATCTTTTCCATGGGTCCAGTTGATGAAGATGTCACCAATGTAGCGCAAGTAGAGTAGGGGCATTCGGGGACGAGAGCTGAGGTAGCATTGTTCTAAGTCAGCCATAAAAATGTTGGCATACTGTGGGTTGGCATACCCATAGCAGTGCCGCTGATTTGAAGGTATACGTTGTCCCCAAATGTGAAATAGTTGTGGGTGAGGACAAAGTCACAAAGTTCAGCCACTAGGTTTGCCGTGACATTATCGGGGATACTGTTCATGACGGCTTGTAGTCCGTCTTTGTGTTGAATGTTAGCGTAGAGGGGTTCTACATCCACAATGGCTAGGATGATGTTTTCAGGAAGATCTCCGATGGATTGTAGTTTCCTCAGGAAGTCAGTGGTGTCTCAAAGATATCTGAGAGTGCTGGTAGCATAGGGCCTGAGGAGGGAGTCTACATAGCCAGACAATCCTGCTGTCAGGGTGCCAATGCCTGAGATGATGGGGCATCCAAGATTTCCAGGTTTATGGATCTTGGGTAGCGGATAGAATGCCCCTGGTCGGGGCTCTAGGGATGTGTCTATGCGGATTTGTTCTTGTACTTTTTCAGGGAGTTTCTTGAGCAGATGCTGTAGTTTCTTTTGGTAACCCTCAGTGGGATCAGAGGGTAATGGCTTGTAGAAAGTGGTGTTGGAGAGCTGCCTAACAGCCTCTTTTTCATATTCCGACCTATTCATGATGACGACAGTACCTCCTTTGTCAGCCTTTTTGATTATGATGTCAGAGTTGTTTCTGAGGCTGTGGATGGCATTGTGTTGAGATTATGGGGCAAGTGATGCTGCTTTTCCACAATTTCAGCCTGTGCACTTCGGCGGAAGCATTCTATGTAGAAGTCCAGTCTGTTGTTTCAACCTTCAGGAGGAGTCCACCCAGAATCCTTCTTTATGTAGTTTTGGTAGGAAGGTCTCTGTGGGTTAGTATGTTGTTCAGAGGTGTGTTGGAAATATTCCTTGAGTCGGAGACGTCAAAAATAGGATTCTAGGTCACCACAGAACTGTATCATGTTCATGGGGGTGGAGGGACAGAAGGAGAGGTCCCGAGATAGGACAGATTCTTCTGCTGGGCTAAGAGTATAGTTGGATAGATTAACAATATTGCTGGTTGGGTTAAGGGAACCACTGTTGTGGCCCCTTGTGGCATGTAATAGTTTAGATAGTTTAGTGTCCGTTTTCTTTTGTAGAGAAGCAAAGTGTATGTTGTAAATGTCTTGTATAGTTTTTGTAAAATCCAGCCACGAGGAAGTTTGTGTGGAAGGTTGTTTTTTTATGAGAGTATCCAGTTTTGAGAGCTCATTCTTAATCTTTCCCTATGCCACTGAAGCATTTTAAGTGTTGACAAGCCTCAAGTATGGTTGCAGGGACTTTTAAAATAAGGCTGAGAAGTTCTTAACATCACTTCATTCATTTGAATTTCCAGGACTAGCTTTAATTAATAGTTTCTAACAGAAAATGTTTTGATATCAAATTTACAGACTTTCCTTTTACATATTGAATTGATTTTCTCTCTGTCATCAAAGACTAAGGCCTTGCTGATACCCATAATTTGTACTACTTTTACTATACAAGTAGCTAATTTCTGTAGAGTAGAAGGCATCTTTGTACTCATATTACTGTGTACATGCTAGGTTTCAGAGTAGCAGCCGTGCTAGTCTGTATTCGCAAAAAGAAAAGAAGTACTTGTGGTACCTTAGAGACTAACAAATTTATTTGAGCATAAGCTTTCGTGAGCTACAGCTCACTTCATCCGATGCATTTGGTGGAAAAAACAGAGGGGAGATTGATATACACACACAGAGAACATGAAACAATGGGTTTATCATACACACTGTAAGGAGAGTGATCACTTAAGATAAGCCATCACCAGCAGCGGGAGGGGGAAAGCAGGAAAACCTTTCATGGTGACAAGCAAGGTAGGCTATTTCCAGCAGTTAACAAGAATATCTGAGGAACTGTGGGGGGGGTGGGGTAGGGGTGGGAGAAATAACATGGGGAAATAGTTTTACTTTGTGTAATAACTCATCCATTCCCAGTCTCTATTCAAGCCTAAGTTAATTGTATCCAGTTTGCAAATTAATTCCAATTCAGCAGTCTCTCATTGGAGTCTGTTTTTGAAGCTTTTTTGTTGAAGGATAGCCACTCTTAGGTCTGTAATCAAGTGACCAGAGAGATTGAAGTGTTCTCCAACTTATTTTTGAATGTTATAATTCTTGACGTCTGATTTGTGTCCATTCATTCTTTTACGTAGAGACTGTCCAGTTTGACCAATGTACATGGCAGAGGGGCATTGCTGGCACATGATGGCATATATCACATTGGTAGATGCACAGGTGAATGAGCCTCTGATAGTGTGGCTGATGTGATTAGGCCCTATGATGGTGTCCCCTGAATAGATAGGTGGACAGAGTTGGCAACGGGCTTTATTGCAAGGATAGGTTCCTGGGTTGGTGGTTCTGTTGTGTGGTGTGTGGTTGCTGGTGAGTATTTGCTTCAGATTGGGGGCTGTCTGTAAGCAAGGACTGGCCTGTCTCCCAAGATCTGTGAGAGTGATGGGTCGTCCTTCAGGATAGGTTGTAGATCCTTGATGATGCGTTGGAGAGGTTTTAGTTGGGGGCTGAAGGTGATGGCTAGTGGTGTTCTGTTATTTTCTTTGTTGGGCCTGTCCTGTAGTAGGTGACTTCTGGGTACTCTTCTGGCTTTGTCAATCTGTTTCTTCACTTCAGTAGGTGGGTATTGTAGTTGTAGGAATGCATGATAGAGATCCTGTAGGTTTTTGTCTCTGTCTGAGGGGTTGGAGCAAATGCGGTTATATCGTAGAGCTTGGCTGTAGACAATGGATCGTGTGGTATGATCTGGATGAAAGCTAGAGGCATGTAGGTAGGAATAGCGGACAGTAGGTTTCCGATATAGGGTGGTGTTTATGTGACCATCGCTTATTAGCACCGTAGTGTCCAGGAAGTGGATCTCTTGTGTGGACTGGTCCAGGCTGAGGTTGATGGTGGGATGGAAATTGTTGAAATCATGGTGGAATTCCTCAAGGGCTTCTTTTCCATGGGTCCAGATGACGAAGATGTCATCAATGTAGCGCAAGTAGAGTAGGGGCATTAGGAGAATCACACTTATTCAAAATAATTATACTGAACCAAAATCTCTGAGTAGACCAGGCTTTATAAACTAGAGTGATTATTAAATTCAGTACTTTTGTTTTTCTTCCCCCCAGCCTAAGCCAGTTTATCAGTTTATAACTTACCTCCATCCATCAGATGATTTTTCAAAATGAAGTTTTACTCATGCTGATTATTGTTCAACTAACAGCTGTAAGGTTATTCTGATACACCTCACTTTGCATGGCTACTACTTTGAAGATCAGACCTCTTCACCTGGGGCTAGAAGATCTAAAAACTTCCTGCTGTTCCAACTGTATTTTGGAGTTCAGGCAGCAGCAGGCATAAAGCCAGAGCCCTGCTTGCAGCCCACTTTTTACACTAACCCAAATAGATTGAGTTGCCTCTGCTGATCCTCTCTTTTGTACTACTTATCTCTGATTCTGTTAAATAGCTGTTCCTCATTTTCTCCTATGTAGCCTTACATTAAATGGTAACTTACACCTCCCATCATGCACCCGCGAGTGCATCCACACAAACATGCTAAGCAGCACACAATCCTGTTCTTGCGTCTAGGGAGAAAGCTGTGTCAGTCAGACTGACATAATCAGTAACCACCACACAAATCACTTTTAATGAAATTCATGATGGCAGTTACTGTTTGCCAGAAATATGTGTTTTAATTATAGGTACATTCACTATTTCTGTCAGCAGTAAGACATATGCCTGGTGACCAACATCAGTTTGGTTGAAATGTAAAGACATCATCTCCAGCTGTTGTATAATAGCACTTTTTCAGCTTTTTTCCCTAATAGTTGTCAGTATAGCAGGTACAAAGATTTAACAAAAGTGTTTTTGACAGTTCAGCTGAGTTTGAAAGTATCAAGCATCAGCACTTAGATAATGACATTGGGAATATTTTTATTGCACTAGATGCCAATTAAATTACTGATTTCATAATTATAAATCAGCATATTACAGTAAATAATTAATGTTTTCATACTCAAGCTGAATTGCTGTACATAAGCATAAGTCTTTCCTCTGTTGATTTGCTAATTTAGGAACTAGAAAACACTGCACACCATTTTAATTTTTTTATATCATTAAGGACTTCAACAGTTTATACCCACAGCAATAGCAACCCGTGCTGTTTGATCTTACTTACTAAGCCAGGTTCGGCTGGGTCAATATTTGGATAGGACACAATGACCTCCAGTGAAAACTGTTAATGTAAGGTTAAAGTTGCAGTTTTAAATACTCCCAAGTAAGGAAATGCAAAAGTCTCATTATACCTCAACTTGCCATATTAGACATAAAGGGCCCACATAACAATGACAAGTGTCAGGAAAACCAATGTAACTTGAATGTGTTGGATTGGGAACAAAGGGGCGCTCTCCACTGTGATGTGGCTGTTCCCAGCTGCAGTGCCATAGTCAGTCAACATAAGACTGTTCTAAAATATGCCAGAGTTGGTGTAGAACTGGCACCAGGATATGGTTCCTGCATAAGCCCTTTTGGTGTCCCCTGACCCACTCAGCATATTGAGCACATTTGAAGACTGAGCCCACGAAGTATTTTTTGGTGGCCAATTATACTGCTAAATATATGCAGAACCTTAATATACAACAGAGGGCAAATTCAGCCATAAGATTTGCATACCCAGCTCCAGTTTACTTCAGTGGGAATTCATAGATGTAGCTGAGGGCAGAATTGGATCCAATATACAAATCCATACTTTCTATTTCTTGAGTCTCAGCGTGGAGGGTCCAAATAGCCATAATGTAATTTTATTGATATCTGGTCAAATTGAATCAAAGCAAACACTTTTTTTATTTATTTCAAATCACAATTCTGTTCTGCTGATCCTGCTCATGTATTGGAGAAAAAGACATCCAAAAAACTTCTCACAGTAAGTTTTTCTTCATCATCTACAGCTCCCAAGGCAGTGACCTTGCACCTTTCCTTACTACTTCATTCTCTGCCTCCCCTCTCAGACCCTCTGCTCCTTTTTTGAAAGGTACAGTGCTAATATTATCACTCTAGGACACCTGCATTGTGAACAAATATAAGATATTTTTGTGTTTAAAATTATGATCCAAATTCTTTGCTGCTGTAAACTGGCACTGCTCCATCCACTTATTTTTATACCAGCAGAGAATATGGCTCTGAACACTAAAAACATTAACTTAAAAAAAAAGTATAGGCAAACAAGGGAGCATACCACAAATGTAACAGTGGAAAGTGGGATCTAATGAATCAAATTCTCCTCTTTTTATACCAGTCAGCGCAAATCTGAAGAAATGCCATCAATATCAAAGGAATTACTCCAGGTTTACACTGGTGTAAATGAGAGCAAAATTTGGATCAGTATGTTTAAAACTATACTTCCACATGGCAAAAGGCCATGAGTTTGAAGATGCAAAAAGTGAAATTACATCTGGTCAGAACATTTTCATTAACAATGTTTTTGATGACTAAAACAGGGGAAACATCTTGATTCTTTTTTGTGAAAAATCTTTGTTTTTTTTTGACTAGCTGTAATCGAGAGTGAGTTCTGATGCCTCAAGTTCTGACTGAACAGAGAGGATTAGGTGAACAGAGAGTCCATACTGCTCATCTCAATTGTGTGTATTACCCCATAGTTTTGTTTTTCAAAATAATACAGCTTTAAATATACTTTTTGGACACTTCCACTTTTTCTACATGCCTTTAATGAATGGTTCTGCAGCCAAGCAGCTTTAATTTTTAAAATCAGACCCACTTTTGGTTAGTGAAGCAAAAACACCATGGAAAACTATGAATTCTCTCTGTATAAATTTGTGTTTACAACCCGATGTTAATCAGTTCAGTGTTCTGGAATTAGCTGACTTGTTTACCTTAGTGTGTAGCCAATTAGCAAGAATACAGGGATTCCATCATTTGACAGCTGGAAAGATATCTCTAACTCTGCAGCATAAGGGTTTCCATGTTATACAAAACTGTGAGCTGATGGTATTAATAAGAATTAATATTTCTTATTACAATTTTCATCAGTAATCTGTCTATTGTTAATAAGCAAAATTTATTGATGAAACCTTGAAAAGAACAGAGTTCCCCAAATTAACATTTATGTAAGCCTCCAAAACCAGGTTGCTCTTTGACATTTCACTTCTGTAAGGATGAGCTGAAATGATTCCAAATAACTTGGAGGGTGTTTGGAGGCCTGTGTTTAGGGTGGAAAAAATGGGGTGGAGGTGAATTAACTTCCACCAATTTCTTTTAAAAAAAATCCTTTAAAATGGTTCACATGGCTTGTTCAAATGGCAAAATCTAAATTTTATTTTATGATGGTTGTCCATTTTTATTTTGTAACAGAAATATATGTGCTTTTGTACTGTCCATTGACATAGCTGGTGTTGCAGAGGAACACAATTTGCTTCTCTTAAGACTTAAAATAATCACAGTTAGTTGTTTATGGTATTTTTTACTTTTTTTTTAATTTCTCACAAATGTATTTGTTCTTGAAAACTTGAATAAACAAAGCAAAACAAAATCACCAAATGGGTTCAGAAAGTTAAGCCCCGCAAGAGTAAGCAACACTGAAGTGATATTACTTATTTAAGGTCTTTAACATTATTCTGTCTTTAAGAATGGTAGCACTTAGCACTCTTGAAGTCACTAGCATGATTCAGTAACAGCAGCCAATCAGAACATAAGATGGGTGTTACAATTGAAATGATAAGTAACAGCTCTGTTAGAATTACACACCAACATTTCAGATTAGTATTGATCTATTTTTGCATTACTTACAGTTGCCTTTGAGTCTGTGTGCATAGTTATAATGGAGCTAGCTACATTAGGATTCAAGCTAAATATTGTATTAGGGCTCCCCCAGGGAGAAAAAGCTTTTTGAGGAGAGCAATAATGACAAGCACATACTAAGGAGCGCTAAACACTGCCACATCACCTCACGTGTTGTCTGCCATTTGGACTAATGCATAACTGAGTAAACTAATAGTTAAGTGTTGACAAAATACAAGCGTAAGTCATATATTGCAGTTGATAGAATAAAATAAACATCAGGTATATAAAAGTTTTAATAATTGATTAATGTGTGGTTTCAGAGTAGCAGCCATGTTAGTCTGTATTCGCAAAAAGAAAAGGAGTACTTGTGGCACCTTAGAGACTAACACATTTATTTGAGCATAAGCTTTCGTGAGTGAGCTGTGAAAGCTTATGCTCAAATAAATTTGTTAGTCTCTAAGGTGCCACAAGTACTCCTTTTCTTTTTGATTAATGTGTGTTTGAGGAATAATAGAATTTGCTGCAAAGTTTCTCTTGAAGAAGAAGAAAGTGTAGCAGGAGAGAATGTACTTGCATGTTTCACTAGCTAAATAAGCTAACACCAGTGGAGATCTGTTGAAGGGCAGCGTAAGGATCATGCTCAATATCACAGAAATTGTCATATGCTGCCTGAGGGAGAAGCTAAGAAAAGGAGAATCTGGAATAAATGTATCTGTCAAGAAAGAAGAGCTATCAGTGAGATGGAAGATTTTGAAATTGGTACATCCCTTGTTTATGGTCTGGCAGATTGAATGCCAGTTCAGTCCTGTGAACAGAACTGCTAAATGTCAGCATATGCACTGAGGGAGCTACAAAAAAGAGAGATACAGCATAAAAATAATATACTCTGCTGAGAAAAATGTACTGTGGAATGACTCGGTGCTTGGATGCAGCTGACCTTCACACAGGGCAGGTCAGAGCTGCGTGTACAAGGGAGACTTATAGCATAGCTTTGCAGTCCCCTGATCCTGGTGCAGTCTGTAACTGCAAAATGCAGTCCAAGGTCAGAGGCGTGGCATAGGCATCCCAGCTATGTCCCCTGTCTAGCCCCACTGTGTTTTTTCCTGCTATGCCAGTAGCAAGGAGGGGGAGTGGCATAAGAGCTCTTATACTGGCTCTGTACCAGAGAAGACCTTCATTACATGGGAATAGTATTCTCCAGACCAGTTACGTTGGGTTTAGGGACAGGTTCTGCTGGTGATACAGTGCAACATGGCCAGAGCTTAGCAAAGAATCTGGCCTACTGCGCTGATATATTGGAAAAAACTCAAATTCACTAGGTAGGTCTATGAGACTAATTAGCATGGGTTAATTAAAATTCTTTAATGACAGATCATTAGTGAAGAATTAACTGAGATACAAAATACAGTGACATTATTAGCAGTACATTTTATGGCAACAGCATCAAAATGCCAGTGAAAGTTATCTGAAACAAATAGAACCTTGTTTTTATTACAGAGATATTGATATGATGGGGCGAGCAGAGGGAAGAAAGAGCAAAACATGTTTCAAGATGTTCTTCATTTTGATCCAAAGTAGAGCACTCTGAATGCATATGGAATCTATGTATGTGTCAAATTGGGGGTTCTAGTTAACATGTGGGCATTCATGTTGGCACTTAGATGTCTAAACACATAGCTGGGCATCCACATGAGGGATTCTGATATTTTATTACATTACCAACCTTTGAAATTTGTGTTTCTTATGTCATTTTGTTTTCTCTTCATGCCCATTTTTTAAGTACTCATTGTTTTTTCAGCAGTTGAGTATTTAAGATTTCTGCAATATCAAGCTCACTCGCATCATGAGATCTGCTGGTCATACCATAGACTTGTGAGAAGTCAAGTGTCCCTCTTTACTGCTTTCAAGCAACATAGACAATGACTCAAACGAGTGAAAAAAAATCAATATTTCAAGCCTGGAAAATTGTGACAAACAATCTGAATTCTAACAGAAACCCAGGAAAGCATTTTTAGCATTACAGAAGCGTCAGTAGGTGTTGAGACAGCCTCAAAACATTGTCAGGACACAACATATAGCAGGGCTGCTGAAGTTCTCAGCTTCATAAAGAGGAAACATCAGGACTGGTTTGGTGAGAATGATCCTGGAATATGTCAGCAGTTGGACTCACTTCATGCTATCCATCGAGCCGAGCCATAGCGAACAAGGATTCAGCAGCTAGGAAGGCTTCATATCATCAAGCAAAACAGATGGATCAGACCAGACTTCAGCAAATGAAAAACCAGTGGTGGGAAAAGAAAGTGGCAGATCACTACTGCCAGCAGACTGCAAAGAAACCAAAAGCTTTTTTGCTGGTCTCCATGCTATGTATAGGATAATCCCTGTATGCGTACTGGATAGCAATTGACTCTTAACTGACAAAAAAGAAATATTTGACTGACGGAGGGAACATTTTAGTTTGCTTTTTAATCACTCTTACATTTCTGAGAAATCAATTCTTTCACAGGAGCCATTAAAAAGAAAACTAGCCCCCCTTCTTATTTGAAACCACAACAGCAATCAGGTAGATATAACAAGGGAAAGCACCTGAACCAGGTGGCATTGCAAAGGAGATCTCTAGGAAGGGTGGCTACCACACCGCATGACTCATCTCCATTATCTGAGAGCAAGAGTCAGTGCCACAGGATTTCAAGGATGCCAACATTGTTCACCTCTATAAATGTATGGGTGATAAAGCAAACTATAATAATCACCACAGCATTTCCCTGCTCTCTGTTGCTGGGAAAATTCTTGCATGGGTCATATTGAATAGGTATTAAGTCTGTCTTATGGAAACTGTCCTCCTTGAGTCTCAATGTGAAATTCAATCTAGACAGGACTCTATAGACATGATTTTTGTAGCACATCAGCTACAAAGCTCCAGGAAAAGTGCTGGGAGTAAAAGCATGGCCTCTATATGATATTTGTTGACTTGGCTAAGGTTTTTGTGAAGGATTCTGGAGACTTTGGATGCCCTGCAAAGTTTATTTCTGTCATTTGCTCTTTCCATGATGGGATGATAGACAGTGCAATGGAAAATGGTGGGATATTGGACCCTCTCTGGACACCTGTGGAACCAAACAAGATTACGTACTGGCTCCCATGCTATTTTCCATCATTTTTTTCATCAATGCTTATGGATGCATTTCATGACACTGACAGAGTAGTATTTATCCAATTCCTCACTGAAAGGAAGTTGATCAATCTGCAACGCTTCCATGCTCGCACAAAAGTGGCAGATTTACTCATAAAGAAACTTTTGCTGATGGCTGTGCACTGATTGCTCACTTGATTGATGACATTCAATTTATAACTGATTACTTTTCTCATGCCGTCAATTGTTTTGGTTTCATGGTCAGCCTAAAAAAATGGAAGTACTGAAACTGAAATACTGTTCCAACCTGTGCCAGTACATGCTCATGTCTAACCAAATATTAAGATAAACAATGCTCCTCTCAAGTCCATGGAGAAGTTTTGCTACCTAGGGAGTATGCTTTCACAGAATACCAAAATTGATTATGAGATTACTCATCACACAACCAAGACCAGTTCTGTCTTTGGAATGCTGTCACAACACCTATGGAACGATAGGAGTGTCAAAATAAGAACTAAGCTAAATGTCTGTCAGACAGTCATGTTTACAATGTTTCTATAAGGTTGTAAGACATGGACAACATATCGCTGCCACATTAGGCAACTTTATCAGTTCCATAGGCACTGTCTTTGGTCTATTTGAAGGATCAACACTGGGACAGGATTCTCAATATTGAAATCCTTAATCGTTGTTGGATGTCTGACATTCAAAGCATGCTCAAAAAAGCTCAGCTGTGTCGGTCTGGGCATCTTGTTTGTATGGTAAACTCAAAAATACCTGGTTTCAGAGTAGCAGCCATGTTAGTCGGTATTCGCAAAAAGAAAAGGAGTACTTGTGGCACCTTAGAGACTAACAACTTTATTAGAGCATAAGCTTTCGTGAGCTACAGCTCACTTCATCGGATGCATTTACATACATCCGATGAAGTGAGCTGTAGCTCACGAAAGCTTATGCTCTAATAAAGTTGTTAGTCTCTAAGGTGCCACAAGTACTCCTTTTCTTTTTTCAAAAATACCTAAGGCCATCTTTTATGATTAGTGAAAGCAAGACACCCATTCTCCTGGTGGCCAGTACAAACAATATAAAGACACACTGAAGTGAAACTTGAATGCATGTCAGGTTGACCCCAGAAACTGGGGAGCAACAGCTGATGACAAAGCAAGTTCGTGTCATTTTTATCATGTTGCCGTTAACCCTTTTGAAGCAAGGTTACACCTTATGTGAACAGTGTAAACAGCATAAAGCAAAGATGCAATAGCCTGTAATGGTCATGGACAATCTTGTCTGTTTCAAATGTAACTGACTGTGTATTGGTCTGACTTCACAAATATGTGTTCACCTATGGTTAGGGCCCTACCAAATTCACGAACCGTGAAACCTGGTATTTTGTGTACTTTTACCCCATACTATATAGATTTAATAGGGGAGAGCAGCATATCTCAAACTGGGGGGCCCAACCAAAAACGGGGTTGTGTGTGGGGGTAGTTGCAGGGCTATTGTAAGGAGTCTTGGTATTGCCACCTTTACTTCTGCGCTGCCTTCAGAGCAGGGCAGCTGGAGAACAGCAGATGCTGGCCGGCCACCCAGCTCTGAAGGCAGTGCCGCAACCAACAGCAGCACAGAAGTAAAGGTGGCAATACCATGACATCCTTATCTCTGCCCTGCTGCTGGCAGTGGTGCTGCCTTTAGAGCTGGGCTCCCAGCCAGCAGCCACAGAGCTTCCTGCAGCCGGGGAAGGTTCCTGGAGGTGGGTCTGATCCTCTTGCCCTGCAGAAGCTGTTCCTGGGGCTCGAAGTCCTGTCCCTCACTGGCCTGGCCAGAACCAGCAGCTGGAGCCTGGCATATGGGAGGAGTCCTGCCCCACCCCTGTGCTTGGGTGGGGGTCTTAGGCTGGCTGTGTGTGGGGGGGCAGGTACCACAGAACCACCCCCTAACCATGGCGCCCTGGGCAGTCACCCACCTGTAAGGCCATCCCTCCCTTCCCCCAAAAGTGAGGACCCTTCCCATACCATGCCACCCTCACTTCTGTGCTGCAACTGGCGGCGGTGCTGCCTTCAGAGCTGGGTACCCAGTCAGCAACTGCTGCTCTCCAGCTGCCCAGGCAGTGGTAGTGCCTTTAAAGGCAGTGCCACTGCCAGCAACTGCACACAAGCAAAAGTGACAATACCGCAACCCCCCCTACAATATCCTTGAGACTTCCCCATGACACCCTTTTGAGTTGGGACCACCACAGTTACAACACCGTGAAATTTCAGATTTAAATATCTGAAACCATGAAATTGATCATTTTAAAAATCCTATGACCATTAAATTGACCAAAATCAACCATGAATTTTGGTAGGTCCCTACCTATGGTGTTTGCTGAATCCTTGTACATCGACATAGATGTGAGACTCAATCATTACTTCAGCTAAAAACACTTCTAAATGAAACACATAGACAATGAAAGTTAAAACTATGGTATTTAAGTGTCCTAAGTGGCAATTTAATGTATTTTCCTTTATGCACCTTTGCCTTCATGGAAACTTCACTGGAATTTAAAAGATTGGGCCCAGTCTGGTAGGGTCAGATACTGTGGCGAAGAGCAGCAGTTAAAAACCTTCAGATAGGAGTGTGTGGATGATGGTTGTGAAGTCCCAGTACTGGTCCCATAGAAGCCAACAGTAAAACTCCTATTGAATTCAATGGAACAACACTGGGCTTTTCAAGCGAGTAGGGTTGAGCCAATGGTACAGCTGCTGATCATGGTGCCTTGTTATAATCCAATAAGGTAAAGCAAACTGAGGGGAGCAGGTACTTGAGTCTGGTGCTCAGCAAGAATACTCTGCCTAGTATGTGTGAACTCATGAATCGTTGGACTCTCTCCCTCATAGCCAGCTTCTTTCTTATTAGAAAACTTATAAATATGACTGTCATCAACTCACCCTCATTGCTGCTATCAGTTTATTCTAAGACCCCTGTAGTCCTTCATCTTCCATTGGCAGAGTAAACAAAATCCTGGGGGACATTGCATGGGAGGGCATGAGATGGGGAAGTACTGCCTATGCTGCATCATTTCACTCTTTCCTCGATCCCCCAGAAAGTCCTACATAGGATTGAAATTATTGAAAGGCGGGGGCCAGAGCTAGGAGGGGACCAGGACCAGGTAACATGCTCTCACAGGAGCCAGTTAATACCGACACAATCAACCTTAATTAGGCTTGGATGGATTACATTTTTATTGGTAAATGTCAATTTCACTGTACGCACAAACTGATGAAAAAATATTTCCATCAACAATAATAAACATTTACAGATGGGCTAAGTAAGGAAAATGCTTCTTGAGAATTTAGTAGAGTTTGTGATTTAATGGCTATAAAGCTTTCACTTTTTGAATCTCGGTGTTTACTGTCATTGAATAATTATTGTCTGACCCCCACACCATAATTTCCCACAATTTTGAACATCTGAATAGAAAAAAATGCTTGAAAATTAACATTGATATTATCTGTTGAATTTATAAAAAATAAACTTTGAATTCTGCCAAGCCTAACCTTAATTTATCCACTGCTCTGCTGTGCTGTGGAAACTTGCTTGAGGGTGGGGTATCCCTAAAAACCAGGAAACCAGAAAGAACTAAGACACATGGAAACATGGGAGCCAACAGGTCTAGGAGAACTACTGGTCTAGGGGGCTGAACTCCCTACTTCCTTATGTGGGCAAACCAACAACCAATGTAAGTACAAAGAGGAAACTCCATGAGATGAAAATTCTCTTGGGAATAGCCCCTATAGTGGACAAGCACTCTGGAGCGAACCATGACTCCTCCTTGGCAGGAATAGCTGAAAATCTTTAAAATGGCCACTATGCATAATACTTGCATTATCTGGATTGGAATTATAGCACTGATGCCATTACTACCCTCTGTCTTTATTGGTCACACTCACTTTTCTCAATGCTCAGCTCATTGAAGGAATGGAGATTTGCTTACATTGCTGAGCACTGTACATGTTTTTTCTGCACTGTGCAGAATCCTCTCTGAGTAGATGATGAGCTGTCACTGCATTAGCATTGTTAGCACTCTGAGTCTGCATTTATTTCAACAGCACTCAGACGCTTGTGGGGTTGAACCTGTAGTCTTGCTTTTAGAATAGAATATCAGGGTTGGAAGAGACCTCAGGAGGTCATTTAGTCCAACCCCCTGCTCAAAGCAGGACCAATCCCCAGTTTTTGGCCCAGATCCCTAAATGGCCCCCTCAAATATTGAACTGACAACCCTGGGTTTAGCTGGCCAATGCTCAAACCACTGAGCCATCCCTCCTCCCCTTTTCATGTAGATCCCCCCATTTAACCCCAAAGTCAACACTGTATGTCGGAGGAATATTGCTCATATGTTCAGATTATAGAAATAAGTAACTTCACGATTACTTGGAGAAAAAAGATGATCAAAAAAGATGATCCACAAATATATTTATTTAATTTTATCCAACTTCTAACATGCACTTACACACATGCACAGACATACACACAATGGTAAGTGATATGCTCTTTTGGAATGAAGCAGAGAAGTATATGTAGTATTGTGTACTTTCAGTTAAGTACCTCCTCTGCTAGCTTTTTATGCTATATTTATTGTTTTCTAAATGTGTATTAACCGTTGAAATATAATCCATGGAAGGGCTACCCCACAGGCCTTATCCTGGAGTCCTCATGAAAAGCAAAATTCTCATGGAAGTCTGTTTTGTTTTGTTTTGAATTTTGTCTGGGTAGCTCTCAAAGCTCTCAGGTTTGAGAAAGCTAAATATGTCAAGGAGGTCATACTGCTTAAATTATTAACTGTCACCAAAGATTTTTCAGGTTTCTTTGTATAAGATACTAAGCTGTCAATTCCATAGAAATGCTGTGAGGATTGCATTTGGAAATGCTTAGAGGTCAGACTAGATGATCATAAAGGTCCCTTCTGGCATGAAAAATCTATGCATTCTTTTATATGCATTATTGATAGACAAACAAAGGAAAGGAAAGATAGAAGAAATTGTATACTACCTACTACTATTAAGTCTGTTTATTAAAGGGTTGCTGTGTACAACTAAACCATACTGTTAAAAAAAATCGAATAAATGAATAGATACATAAATAAATAAAACTTGGGTTATGCTATTTATTTATTTATAAGAAAAGTTGCTTTTGGTTTGTTTGGGGGGAAAAGAAAAGATTTGATCATAGAAGATATGAATTATTTTATTACTCAGTTTTTGTCCTGCATACAAAAGTGTAAGACCGAGCTTGTAAAATCAGCACATTGCACCAGCAGCTGTGTTCTGAACTAAGTGTTTTCCTCTGGGGAAAGTATCCTTTATCTTTGGGCACAGACTGTAATTTTGAATACACCTGCTCTACCCGCGCTTCATCCCCTCATCCCCCCAGCCCTACCTCGTGTTTGAGCCCCCATGTAGCTTAGCCTCCCACCATGCAGCTGGGTGTCCAACCCCCGCCCAGCTTCCTAAATCCTGTTTTCTTTTGTGTTGTAGAACTAGCCTTAAGGCCTCAGACACAGCAGAGGTGAATTCCTGGCCTTATGGAATTCTGTGGCAATATTTCATTGACTAAGACCAGGATATCACCCAGAATTTGCCCTTTTTCGTGATATGGATGAAATGGTTTCTAGTTTAGGCCAACTGAAGTGTCTGATAGAGCAGATGAATCTGGTAACAGTATGCACCATGGGCATTAGCTGATATCTCACTACTAGTCGCATTTCACAACTCTAAGTCTGATATGTCTGATATGGTAAACTACTACATGCCACAAGGGGCCACAACAATGGTTCCCGTAACCCACCCAGCAATATTGTTAATCTATCCAACTATACTCTTAGCCCAGCAGAAGAATCTGTCCTATCTCGGGGCCTCTCCTTTTGCCCCTCCACTCCCACGAACATGATACAGTTCTGTGGTGAGATAGAATCCTATTTTTGACGTCTCAGACTCAAGGAATATTTCCAACACACCTCTGACCAACATATTAACTCACAGAGACCTTCCTACCAAAACTACAAAAAGAAGGATTCTGGGTGGACTCCTCCTGAAGGTCGAAACAGCAGC
Source organism: Dermochelys coriacea (assembly GCF_009764565.3). Classification (NCBI taxonomy): domain Eukaryota; kingdom Metazoa; phylum Chordata; order Testudines; family Dermochelyidae; genus Dermochelys; species Dermochelys coriacea. The sequence continues at coordinate 88,923,874 of NC_050070.1, read as the reverse complement.
CTGGACTTCTACATAGAGTGCTTCCGCCGACGTGCACGAGCTGAAATTGTGGAAAAGCAGCATCGCTTACCCCATAACCTCAGCCATGCAGAACACAGTGCCATCCACAGCCTCAGAAACAACTCTGACATCATAATCAAAAAGGCTGACAAAGGAGGTGCTGTCGTCATCATGAATAGGTCGGAGTATGAACAAGAGGCTACTAGGCAGCTCTCCAAGACCACTTTCTACAAGCCATTATCCTCTGATCCCACTGAGAGTTACCAAAAGAAACTACAGCATTTGCTCAAGAAACTCCCTGAAAAAGCACAAGAACAAATCCGCACAGACACACCCTTAGAACCCCGACCTGGGGTATTCTATCTGCTACCCAAGATCCATAAGCCTGGAAATCCTGGATGCCCCATCATCTCAGGCATTGGCACCCTGACAGCTGGATTGTCTGGCTATGTAGACTCCCTCCTCAGGCCCTACATTACCAGCACTCCCAGCTATCTTCGAGACACCACTGACTTCCTGAGGAAACTACTGTCCATTGGTGATCTTCCTAAAAACACCATCCTAGCCACTATGGATGTAGAAGCCCTCTACACCAACATTCAACACAAAGATGGACTACAAGCCATCAGGAACAGTATCCCCGATAATGTCACGGCTAACCTGGTGGCTGAACTTTGTGATTTTGTCCTCACCCATAACTATTTCACATTTGGGGACAATGTATACCTTCAAATCAGCGGCACTGCGATGGGTACCCGCATGGCCCCACAGTATGCCAACATTTTTATGGCTGACTTAGAACAGCGCTTCCTCAGCTCTCGTCCTCTAATGCCCCTACTCTACTTGCGCTACATTGATGACATCTTCATCATCTGGACCCATGGAAAAGAAGCCCTTGAGGAATTCCACCAGGATTTCCACAATTTCCATCCCACCATCAACCTCAGCCTGGACCAGTCCACACAAGAGATCCACTTCTTGGACACTACGGTGCTAATAAGCGATGGTCACATAAACACCACCCTATATCGGAAACCTACTGACAGCTATTCCTACCTACATGCCTCTAGCTTTCATCCAGATCATACCACTCGATCCATTGTCTACAGCCAAGCTCTAAGATATAACCGCATTTGATCCAACCCCTCAGACAGAGACAAACACCTACAAGATCTCTATCATGCATTCCTACAACTACAATACCCACCTGCTGAAGTGAAGAAACAGATTGACGAAGCCAGAAGAGTACCCAGAAGTCACCTACTACAGGACAGGCCCAACAAAGAAAATAACAGAACGCCACTAGCCATCACCTTCAGCCCCCAACTAAAACCTCTCCAACACATCATCAAGGATCTTCAACCTATCCTGAAGGACGACCCATCACTCTCACAGATCTTGGGAGACAGGCCAGTCCTTGCTTACAGACAGCCCCCCAATCTGAAGCAAATACTCACCCGCAACCACACACCACACAACAGAACCACTAACCCAGGAACCTATCCTTGCAACAAAGCCCGTTGCCAACTCTGTCCACATATCTATTCAGGAGATACCATCATAGGGCCTAATCATATCAGCCACACTATCAGAGGCTCGTTCACCTGCGCATCTACCAATGTGATATATGCCATCATGTGCCAGCAATGCCCCTCTGCCATGTACATTGGCCAAACTGGACAGTCTCTACGTAAAAGAATGAATGGACACAAATCAGACATCAAGAATTATAACATTCAAAAACCAGTTGGAGAACACTTCAATCTCTCTGGTCACTCGATTACAGACCTAAGAGTGGCTATCCTTCAACAAAAAAGCTTCAAAAACAGACTCCAACGAGAGACTGCTGAATTGGAATTAATTTGCAAACTGGATACAATTAACTTAGGCTTGAATAGAGACTGGGAATGGATGAGTCATTACACAAAGTAAAACTATTTCCCCATGGTATTTCTCCCCACCCACCCCACCCCACCCTCCACTGTTCCTCAGATATTCTTGTTAACTGCTGGAATTAGCCTACCTTGCTTGTCACCATGAAAGATTTTCCTCCTTCCCCCCCCCCCCCCGCTGCTGGTGATGGCTTATCTTAAGTGATCACTCTCCTTACAGTGTGTATGATAAACCCATTGTTTCATGTTCTCTGTGTGTGTCTATAAATCTCCCCTCTGTTTTTTTCCACCAAATGCGTTGGATGAAGTGAGCTGTAGCTCACGAAAGCTTATGCTGTAATTAATTTGTTAGTCTCTAAGGTGGCACAATTACTCCTTTTCTTTTTGCGAATACAGACTAACACGGCTGCTACTCTGAAGTCTGATGTGATGAATTCCCAGATCATAAGCTCTTCCAGATCAGAGGTCAGTTTTCTTTATGATGCAAGGAGCTGTGCAAATTAGAATACTGTTTCTTCACTGCTTATCTACCTTCTACAAATGTGGATGCTTGTCCAGAGAATACATAATAGAAGTAGATAAAAGTGTGAATGTTATTATAGAAGTATCACAAGAAAAGGAGAGAGTGTAAATCAGTAAATGTTTATCTACCCACCCAATCAGGCCAGCAAACAGCTTCGAAGTTTTAACTTTTCTAGCCTTAACTGTCCCAGAAAGATTCATCACAGCCTTAAAAACTTTGTCCTCTAGAGGAGGTTAGGTCTGAAAGAACACTGAAAAAGTTGTAGAGCTGAGGTCTTTTCTCTTTTGAGTAATATAATTTTGATATTAAAAACCAAACAAAATACAAAACTACCCCCCCCCAAAACTGTTTAAGGAAGTGAAACAGCTTTCCTTAAAAGCTATGAATCACCACAAAAACCTATCGTATTGCTTATTACAAGTACTTTCAAAAAGAAAAGGAGTATTTGTGGCACCTTAGAGACTAACAAACTTATTAGAGCATAAGCTTTCGTGAGCTACAGCTCACTTCATCGGATGCAATAAATCCCTCCTCTGTTTTTTCCACCAAATGCATCCGATGAAGTGAGCTGTAGCTCACGAAAGCTTATGCTCTAATAAATTTGTTAGTCTCTAAGGTGCCGCAAGTACTCCTTTTCTTTTTGCGAATACAGACTAACACGGCTGCTACTCTGAAACCTGTCATAGTAACATTATATATCTGAATTAAACCCTTAAAGCAAATTGGGGGTAAGGCTACATTTCTGACCTTAATTCAGCCTACTGTGTTTCTGGGCATTTGTAGAACATGTAGGATCAGCTACTTAAACTGTGTCAGGAATTAGGGCTTGCAGCTGAGTCTGGGACCAGGTCGTTCCATCTCCTTAGTGAGCAACAGAGGACTTGCAGTTGAATCACCTGATTGAAGGACCCAACAGGCATACTCTCAAGTCCAGAAGCAGCAATAAGTCAACAGCTGCCCAAAGCATTTGTCCTTGGGTGTGTTAGCTCCTGCACTGGTTTTTTCCTGCTTTACTTCATTCCACTAGACATGATCCCCACCACCTGATCTCTGACAAACCCTTCAGTATCTATGTACATAACATGTGGCATTAATATAGGGACAGAACTGGAATGAAAACAACAATAATTGGGATGTGAGATCCTTATATGAAAGGTTCTAAATAAATACCCCCAATCTAACATCTGGAATACTAACATTTGTCCTAATCTACATCCCTAGTACTACAAGATGAGGTCAGATGTAACCACCTGCTAGTGGATTCAAACAAGCAGCATCTTTTCATCATTAATCAAGAAAGGCACAAGCATAAGCAAATGCTGTATTTGTGTGTATTTATTTTGTACTTTTGAAGTGTTACATGTCCTGTATATACTAACTAAATCAGCTTTTGCACTTCTGGCAAGTTGTCAATGTGCCCTTTGCTGTTATAAAGTTCAGGCACCTGTGATGCTGAGACAAAGAACCTTAATTAAATGGTGACTCAGTGTATTTAACTGCAGGGCTTGATGCTGGTAAAAACTGTTTGGGGCCCCCAAATTAGCTAAGAAGCAGGAGTAAGTCTAAGTGTGTAGTGAAATGTCTTGTGAATACCGCGGATCACACTTAATCCTGTGATTAGGAATGCTAATTTCCCACGCTTTTTTACCCAGCCTGTGTCCTTGAGAATAAAGGAAAAAGTGCACAAAGGAATGGAGATTTTGTTCTGCTGAGTCTGGGAGACTATGGTACTTAAACTTATTGCTAAAACCTGGTGAACTCTGCTGTATACCCTGCAAGGGTTTCTGGGTACAAGACAATCGTGTAATTTTAAGTAACTTTTTTGACACCATGTAAACAATGAGCCATTTGTTTGTGAAACAGAATTTTTAAAAAATTCTAGTTAAAAAGAAAATTACACCCCCAAAAAGTTCTCTTTGTGGAAATCTTATCTTAAACTCGTTTCTCATCACCAGCTTGATTTCCCTCTTAAATAGAGAGCTCAAACTTTTACAGGGCAGAAAAAAACCGACAAAAAAGCCTCTTTCCTAATATTAAACTAATCTTTTAAACATAAAGCCCAGAGGATAACGATATGAATACTACTTCAGAAACTGGGACACTCAGTTTAAAAAAATGTATATGCCATGCCTCTAATCTTCTATCAGAAGCATTTTCGTAGGTTTGAAAGAAGCAAAATACCCATGCTAGAGCAGCAATTTATGTTATAAATTGTGTTAGTTGTGCCCATCTCCTTGCTACATAAAACATTTTCTCCTAAAAGCAACCTTTTTGCTCTGGTAAATCTGGGCAATGTGAAAGTTCTTCTTCTCCTAGCCAGGGGCCAGTTTATTCCCATCCACAGGGCTTTCTATGAGAGGGAGTAAAATCCATTGATAGCTCTTCTGCTTGTACCCTGGCAGAGTCAAAAGAGCACCTATCCTCTTTCCCTAGACCTTTTTGTCCAGCAGGAAATCAGCCAGAGCAGCTCTCCACAGCTCTGCCCGATCTCAGGAACTCTGACTGTTCTTTTCCCTAGTGTGGGATGCACAAGGGAAGACGCCCTATGCCCTCCTTCCTGCCTGTGCACAGTCTGGACCAATGCTTGTATTCTGAGTTAATTTAAAGACAAATTTGATTTCTCTGGCACCACATATAAATGAACAGAAAAGAGAATAAATAGCTTTGGCAAGCAAATATTCAATTATTTTGTGTCCTCATGCCATATTCTGGATCTGCAGCTGGTGTAAATCAACATCTTTCTATTGGCTCCAGCTGAGGATCTGTCCCTAGCTGCACTGCTGATATTTGCATTCATAAGTCTTAGTCACTGAATATATTAATAGCATACTCTTTCTTGTACAGCTATTCTACAGTATATTTTATTATGGTTGTTCTGTTTGGATTGATTAATTAGCATTACTAAGCAAAAACTGATTTAAACACAGAGGGGAAACTGTTTCACTCACAACCACTTTACACATTTTAAAGTAAATATATGTAATCACAGATTCATTACTTTTAAAAATTAATTAAATGACCACATCCGTTCCATGTGAATTTTGGGATTTGAAAGTCTGTTTAGCACATTTTCATTTTAGTATATTTACAATGAAGGTTATTATTCTGGCTTTTAAGCACCGCTAGTTGGACAAGCTTGAAATTTTGACAAATGGAAAAAAAATTCTTCTGAAAAGCTTGTCCTCTCTTTCATCAGCTCTGCTTTTAAGTTTATTTCCGTGGTGATCATTTATTGAACCTGTAAGTCATTGTGTGGGTTTGCAGCAGGAGAGCAAAGTTGTTGTGTTGGAGGCTGTGTCTGCACCAAGTAGAAATCATTCTCAAGCCCCTTGCACATCCTCTCCCTTAACTATTGAGAGAGCAGAGGGCAGAGTATGGGCATGTCTGTCAGGCACTAAGTGTGATCTTTACCATGCAACTTAGAGTACTTGGCTAACTTTTTTGCAACTAGGCAGGAATATTTTGGCAGCTGATTACTTTTTAGCCATTTTCTTAGACATGCATGAGTCTCCACCTACATTTTGCAAGATGAAGCCAAATGTAGCCTTATATATCATAAGATTTTTTCTTGATTTTCCAACCACTGTCATAGACATAAGAATGGCCTCCCTGGGTCAGACCAGTGGTCCGCTGAGCCCAGTATGTCAGATGTTTCAGAGGAAATGAACATGGTAATTTATTGAGTTGTCCCCCCATTGTTCAGTCTTGATTTCTGTCAGAGGCTTAGAGATGCTCAGAGCATGGGGTTGCAACCTGACCATCTTGGTAATAGTCACTGATGGACCTAGCCTCCATGAACTTATTTAATTCTTTTCTAACCCGACTATATGTCTAGCCTTCACTACATTCCCTGGCAAGCACTTCCACAGATTAACTGTGCATTGTATAAGAATTTCTTCCTTATGTCTGTTTCAAACTTACTACCTATTAATTTCACTGGGTGATCCCTGGTTCTTGTGTTATGTGAAGGGGTAAATAACACTCCTTTTTTTCTATACCATTTGTGATTGTATAGATCTCTATTATATCTCTTCTCAGTCGTCTCTTTTCCAAACTGAACAATGCCAATCTTTTTAATGTCTCCTCATATGGAAGCTGTTCCATACTCCTAATCATTTTTCTTGTTGTGCTCTGTACTTTTCCCCAATTGTTATGTATCTTTTTTTGAGATGTGGTGACCTGAACTGCACACAATATTCAAGGTGTAGGCATACCATAAATTTATATTGTGGCATTATGTTTTTTTCTGTCTTATCTATCCCTTTCCTAATGGTTTCTGACATTCTGTTAGCTTTTTTGACTGCCGCTGTACATTGAGCAGATGTTTTCAGAGAACTATCCACAATGACTCCCAGATCTCTGTCTTGAGTGGTAACAGCTAATTTAGACCCCATCATATTGTATGTCTAGTTGAGATTATATTTTCCAGTGTTCATTACTTTGCAATTATCAACATTGAATTTCAACTGCCATTTTCTTGCTCAGTCACCCAGTTTTGTGAAATCCCTTTGTAATTCTGCAACAGTTAGCTTTGGACTTTATCTTGAGTAATTTAATATCATCTACAGACTTTGCCACCTCATAGTTTACCCTTTTTTCCAGATCATTTATGAATATGTTGAACAACACTCGTCCCAGTGTGGATCCATAGGGGACCCTGCAATTTACCTCTCACCACTGTGAAAACTGACTTTGTATTCTTACGCTTTGCTTCCTGTCTTTTATCTAGTTATTGATTTATGAGAGGACCTTGCCTCTTATTCCATGACTGCTTACTTTGCTGAAGAGCCTTGGATCACCATTGTCCACATGTTTGCTGACTTCCCACAAAGAATTTTTAGTAGATTGGTGAGGCATTGATAGCAGCAGTGTAGCTCTACCTGTTGCTAGCAAAGATGGGAACAGTCCTCTTTTGGGGGGAATGTTACTCATCTAGTACTGAGACAAAAGTGGGACATGGTTTTGTCTGGTTTCAGACAGGGGATGCCATTTTGTAGAGTGTGCCACTCCACCCCTGCAACATTGCATGAGGTGTATGTGTAAGATCATGCTGGCATGGGCGCAGCAAAGTGCTTTTTTTAAAATGGTGCCCTCCATGTGTCATGACTTCATATGCGGGGCTTTTCTGACTAGGGGTCCTATAAAGGTAGCCAGCCAGTCAGGCAGCAGCACAGACAGCTGCAGCAGCACAGGAGCCAGCAAACAGAGCTGTAAACAGGAGAGTTTGTAAGGGGAGTTTGTATTGTGGTACTTGTTTGGGGTTTGTTTTTGCTGTGGGGGGTGGTATTTTGGTGTGGCTTGTGTTTCCCAGATTAACAGGACTTAGGTGGGAAGGCTATGACGGATACGGAGGCAGCTGTGCGAGTGACTCCTGTAGTGGAAGACACAATGAGGATGACTGGGTGTGGAAGCTGTGGTATGTACATGATCCTGGAGAGGGGAACCAGTAAGAGTTTTTTCTGCATGAAATGCCGTCTGATAGAGCTGATGGAGGAAAAGATCCGAGGTCTGGAGATGCAGGTGGAAAGTCTCGCTGAGTTTAGGAAGGGGTTTGAGCTGATGATGGAGCAAAGACATGAGGTATCTGAAGGGAAAAGCTCAGACTTACAGATGGAAGCAGGGCTGGGGAATTTTGAGGGGAGACTGGGTGAGGAAAGTGGTCAGTGGAAACATGTGACTAAAAGAACCAGGCAGAGGAAAAGACGGGCTAGTGAAGGAGAAAGAGAGCTTAGGAACAGGTTTGCAGAGTTGGAAAATGAAGAAGGGGCTCAGCAGGTAGTCGCTGAAGGTGGAAGGGAAAGGAAGAAGAGAATAGAGGCTAGTCCTATAGGAAAAGGGGAAGAGTCAATGGAGACTACACCAAATATGAGCCCCAGGAGGATACAGGATGGCTTGAAGAGGATTATAAGGGAAAATAGGAATGGAAAGAACTTGCAGCCAGAGGGAACAGGGGAGAGACTGGAGAAGAGCACTGTCACCAGGAAAAGGCAGGTCTATGTGATCGGGGACTCTCTATTGAGAAGACTAGACAGGCCTGTAACTAGAGCTGATCCAGAGAATAGAAGGGTGTGCTGTCTTCCAGGTGCTAAGATATGGGATGTAGACCTGAGGTTGAAAAGGACCCTAAAGGGAGCGGAAAAGAATCCCCTAATTATCCTTCATGTGGGAACAAATGATACGGCTAGATTCTCGCTGGAAAGTATTAAGGGAGACTATGCTAGGCTGGGGAAGATGCTTAAGGAAATCGAGGCTCAGGTGATCTTTAGTGGGATCCTGCCTGTTCCTAGAGAAGGGCAACAAAGGTGTGACAAGATTATGACTGTCAACAGATGGCTTAGGCAGTGGTGCTATAAGGAGGGCTTTGGGATGTATGGCCACTGGGAGGCATTCATGGACAGAGGATAGTTCTCTCGGGATGGACTTCATCTGAGTAGGGAAGGAAATAGACTTCTAGGATGGAGGCTGGCACAACTGATAAAGAGAGCTTTAAACTAGGAATTTGGGGGAGATGGTTGGGAGATGTCCAGGTAATCTCCATGCCAGATTTTAGCACTGAGAGGGAAGAAGATGAAATAAGAAAGGATACAGCCATGGGTAGGAGAATGTATATAAGAAGCGAGGGCGGTGTGGATACCAGTCTAATAGGTTATACTGGATGTAGAATGACTGTGCCTAATAGGGTACAAAATGTGAGCAAGGCCAAAAAGCAACAATTAAGATGTTTGTACACCAATGCGAGGAGCCTAGGTAACAAAATGGAGGAACTAGAGCTACTGGTCCAGGAAGTGAAACCAGATAGTATAGGGATAACAGAAACATGGTGGAATAGTAGTTATGACAGGACTACAGGTATTGAAGGGTATGTGTTGTTTAGGAAAGACAGAAATAAAGGTGAAGGTAGTGGAGTAGCATTGTATATCAATGATGAGGTAGAATGTAAAAAAATAAGAAGTGATGCAATGGTTAAGACAGAGTCCGTCTTGGCAAAAATTACATTGGGGAAGATAACTAGTAAAGCCTCTCCTACGATAGTGCTTGGAGTGTGCTATAGACCGCCAGGATCTAATTTGGATATGGATAGAGCCCTTTTTAATGTTTTTAATAAAGTAAGTACTAATGGAAACTGCGTGATCCTGGGAGACTTTAACTTCCCAGATATAGCCTGGAGGCTCAGATTTTCCTAGATGCGATAGCTGATGGATTCCTTCATCAAGTAGTTGCTGAACCGACTAGAGGGGATGCCATTTTAGATTTAATTTTGGTGAGTAGCGAGGACCTCATAGAAGAAATGGTTGTAGGGAATAATCTTGGTTGAAGTGATCATGAGCTAATTCAGTTCAAACTGAACGGAAGGATTAACAAAAATAAATCTGCAACTAGAATTTTTGATTTCAAAAGGGCTGACTTTCAAAAATTAAGGAAATTAGGGAAGTGGATTGGACTGAAGAATTTATGGATCTAAAGGTAGAGGAGGCCTGGGATTACTTTAAATCAAAGCTGCAGAAGCTATCGGAAGCCTGTATCCCAAGAAAGGGGAAAAAAATCATAGGCAGGAGTTGTAGACCAAGTTGGATGAGCAAGCATCTTAGAGAGATGATTAAGAAGAAGCAGAAAGCATACAGGGAGTGGAAGATGGGAGGGATCAGCAAGGAAAGCGACCTTATTGAGGTCAGAACATATAGAGATAAAGTGAGACAGGCTAAAAATCGAGTAGAGTTGGACCTTGCAAAGGGAATTAAAACCAATAGTAAAAGGTTCTATAGCCATATAAATAAGAAGAAAACTAAGAAAGAAGAATTGGGGCCGCTAAACACTGAGGATGGAGTAGAGGTTAAAGATAATCTAGGCATGGCCCAATATCTAAACAAATACTTTGCCTCAGTCTTTAATAAGGCTAAAGAGGATCTTAGGGATAATGGTAGCATGACAAATGGAAATGAGGATATGGAGGTAGATATTACCATATCTGAGGTAGAAGTGAAACTGAAACAGCTTAATGGGACTAAATCGGGGGGCCCAGATAATCTTCATCCAAGAATATTAAAGGAATTAGCATCTGAAATTGCAAGCCCATTAGCAAGAATTTTTAATGAATCTGTAAAGTCAGAAGTTGTACTGAATGATTGGAGAATTGCTAATATAGTTCCTATTTTTAAGAAAGGGAAAAAACGTGATCCAGGTAACTACAGGTCAGTTAGTTTAACATCTGTAGTATGCAAGGTCCTGGAAAAAATTTTGAAGGAGAAATTAGTTAAGGACATTGAAGTCAATGGTAAATGGGACAAAATAAAACATGGTTTTACAAAAGGTAGATCATGCCAAACCAACCTGATCTCCTTCTTTGAGAAAGTAACAGATTTTTTAGATAAAGGAAATGCAGTGGATCTAATTTACCTAGATTTCAGTGAGACGTTTGATACCGTGCCACGTGGGGAATTATTAGTTAAATTGGAAAAGATGGGGATCAATATGAACATCAAAAGGTGGATAAGGAATTGGTTAAAGGGGAGACTACAACGGGTCCTACTGAAAGGCGAACTGTCAGGCTGGAGGGAGGTTACCAGTGGAGTTCCTCAGGGATCAGTTTTGGGCCCAATCTTATTTAATCTTTTTATTACTGACCTTGGCACAAAAAGTGGGAGTATGCTAATAAAGTTTGCAGATGATACAAAGCTGGGAGGTATTTCCAATTCAGAGAAGGATCGGGATATTATACAGGAGGATCTGGATGACCTAGTAAACTGGAGTAATAGTAATAAGATGAAATTTAATAGTGAGAAGTGTAAGGTTATGCATTTAGGGATTAATAACAAGAATTTTAGTTATAAGCTGGGCACGCATCAATTAGAAGTAACGGAAGAGGAGAAGGACCTTGGAGTTAGTTGATCATAGGATGACTATGAGCTGCCAATGTGATATGGCTGTGAAAAAAGCTAATGCGGTTTTGAGATGCATCAGGAGAGGCATTTCCAGTAAGGATAAGGTGGTTTTAGTACCATTATACAAGGCACTGGTGAGACCTCACCTGGAATACTGTGTGCAGTTCTGGTCTCCCATGTTTAAAAAGGATGAATTCAAGCTGGAGCAGGTACAGAGAAGGGCTACTAGGATGATCCGAGGAATGGAAAACTTGTCTTATGAAAGGAGACTTAAGGAGCTTGGCTTGTTTAGCCTAACTAAAAGAAGGTTGAGGGGAGATATGATTGCTCTCTATAAAAATATCAGAGGGATAAATACAGGAGAGGGAGAGGAATTATTTAAGCTCAGCACTATTGTGGACACAAGAACAAATGGGTATAAACTGGCCACCAGGAAGTTTAGACTTGAAATTAGATGAAGGTTTCTAACTATCAGAGGAGTGAAGTTTTGGAATAGCCTTCCAAGGGAAGCAGTGGGGGCAAAAGATCTATCTGGCTTTAAGATTCTACTCGATAAGTTTATGGAGGAGATGGTATGATGGGATAATGTCATTTTGGTAATTAATTGATCTTTAAATATTCAGGGTAAATAGGCTAATCCCCTGGGATGGGATATTAGATGGATGGGATCTGAGTTACCCAGGAAAGAAATTTCTGTAGTATCTGGCTGGTGAATCTTGCCCATATGTTCAGGGTTTAGCTGATTGCCATATTTGGGGTCGGGAAGGAATTTTCCTCCAGGGCAGATTGGAGAGGCCCTGGAGGTTTTTCCCCTTCCTCTGTAGCATGGGGCACAGGTCACTTGAGGGAGGCTTCTCTGCTCCTTGAAGTCTTTAAACCACGATTTGAGGACTTCAATAGCTCAGACATAGGTGAGGCTTTTCGTAGGAGTGGGTGGGTGAGATTCTGTGGCCTGTTGTGCAGGAGGTTGGACTAGATGATCAGAATGGTCCCTTCTGACCTTAGTATCTATGAATATGCACCATGTCATGCCAGTGTGGGTGGGGTCACACCAATGGGAGCATGCCTATGCCATTCCTGGAAGTACTAGAATGCCTGCTATTCAGGGAATGTGTGGGTGGCCACCCTAAATGTCACTGACTCCTGTATTATGCCAGTTTGTACTGTGGGCTTTAGGATTTGGGTGATAGCCAGTGAGATGTTTTGGGGCACCTGTTGGGACAGATTTACCCTAATCTGTCAATTCATATCTGATACAGAGGAGACGAGGATTAAGAGGGAATTGTAAGAGAATATGAGTGCTGGCTAGCTTACAGCCTGCTTTACAAAGACTGTGTTGTTGCTGGTGCATTGTCACTCTCGTGATTTTATTGTGAGACTCGAGACATTTGCTTTTTCTTAAAGCTGTTGAATGAAGTGATTACATTGCATAATTCAGCTTTCATTTAAAAAAAAAGTGAATTTCTAAACCTTAGAATTGCAGAGAATAGCTTGCCCTGAATGCACCATATGGGCTCGGAAACCAGAAGACAAATAAAAAGAACTCATAAAATCATGTTTGAACACTTAGTGCTGGCAATATTGATTTTTTTTTTGGTCTCACATCCTGGTCCCCAATAAACTTTTAATGTTTTATTCTGCAAGCTGTCTTGTGCGCAGAATTCCCATTTATTTCAATGCAAGTCCTGTACGGGAAGAGCCTCTGTAGGATTGGGCTCCAAGAGTATCAAGCCTACAATACGCTCCACAATTTGGCATAATAATTGACATTTTTTGAAAGCTGAGATCCAGAGCTGTAGGAACAGACTTATGAACAGAGTTTTTTGCCGAGGAGGTCTTGTACACAGAACTCCAATGAAATATTCCTATCTGCTGTTAATTCAGTGTACTTAGAATCCAGCTCAGTTCTAGTCAGGCTTTTATACTGTGATGATTACTATGGTAGTTGAGCACATTCCAGTAGTGTATTAAATTAAATTACAAATCTGACATCTATGAAAAATAATATGGTAATTCATTAGCACCAAATAGTTTATATTAACCCAGAAACTGCTCCAGGTAGTGCTGGCCTTGACTATTTTCAAGGGAAGAATGTAAATAATATTTGTCATGGGGAAGGCAACTGTTTCTTCAGTCATCCATCTTCCTTCCTCAGTGAGGAGGCTTCTGTCACTTACCTACCTCTCTATGACATTCCAACAGTTCTCGTTCCTTTTATTGTCTTCCTATACAAAAAAAACAATTGCTTCCCTTTCAATTCCAGAATTCTGCAGGCTGACAGAATGCCCCAGGTAGGAGATGTCAGTTGTGGACAGATTCTTTTCAAATCCCTTGTTGTGGCTAGCACAGGTCAAAAAAATGTGTGTGGGGGGGAGATCATGGAAAAAATCCAAAACTTTAAAGATGTTTTCATTTTCCAGGGTTTCAAACTGACTTTAAAAAAAAATCTTCATTTTTCTTAGATCAGAACATTACCTACTTTTTTAAGAACTGAAAATTTTAATTCCCATAGTTTTGATGATTATTCATAAATGTTTATTTTATCATTTTAAGAAGTCATAAAAATAAAAAATTGGAAGTTAGATAGTTTTCACGAAAACTTTCCTCTATCAAAAAAGATATTTTTTTCTATGGAAAAGGCTTTTTACTTGGAGAAAAAAACCTGACCAGTTCTAGTTTTGGCTCTAGTTCCTGATCAGAACTGTAAAAGTAATCATTGGGACTAATTCTGATATCTCACTGGTTTTAAAGTGATCTCATTCTACTGAACACAGTGGTTGTACACTGGAAAAGCTGAAAGCAGAATCAGGCCTACTCTGGATATAGGATGTTATATGAAAAATTCATTAGCAATATCTCTTTAATGGGTTTAAGTAAAATATACTATTGGGAAATAGCTGGTATAGTCGACTAAGCCTGATTCTAAACTCACGTATACCTGGGTAAATCGAGAGTAATTCTACTGAAGTCAGTGCAGTTACACCTATGTAAATATGGTGAGAGATCAGAATAAGGTCCAGTATCTCCACAAAGCAATAGTGAAACATTTCAACAGGGATTGTCATGCCTTCATATCTCTGCAAGAAATCAATCAAAGCTGATATTTTAGATAGATGAATACAAGAAATGGTGTCCAACTTTAATTAGACATTAGCTGAGTTAATGAATGTAACATGTGACAGGAGAACACTATGAAACTTCACCCTGGATATCCGTGACTGGAATAGATACTTTGGTTCTGGAAAGGGACTAAGTTTTCAAAGTCTGCTGTGAGAGTAATTATGGTTGGCAACATTTGGGCAGATATGAGATTACGACAAAAGCAAACTGGAGATAGAAACGATTATGCTGGCTCAAACACCACTGCTACACAGTACAGAGCAATATTTCTTTTGGAAAAAAACAGGAAACAGCTATCTGAAGGGTAGTCGTGTTAGTCTGTGTCAGCAAAAATAACAAGGAGTCCTTGTGGTATTTTAAAGACTAACAGATTTATTTGGGCATAAGCTTTCATGGGCTATAACCCACTTCATCAGATGCATGGAGTGGAAAATACACAGGTATATTATACAGGTATAAATATACAGCACATGAAAAGTTTGGAGTTGCCTTACCAAGTGGGGGGTCAGTGCTAACAAGGTCAGTTCAATTGTGGTGGATGTGGCCTATTCCCAACAGTTGACAAGAAGGTGTGATATCAACAGACGGAAAATTATTTTTTGTAGTGACCCAGCCACTCTCAGTCATTATTCAGGCCTAATTTGATGGTGTCAAGTTTGCAAATTAATTCCAGTTCTGCAGTTTCTCGCTGAAGTCTGTTTTTGAAGTTTTTTTGTTGAAGAATGGCCAAATACTCACCAATAACTACATACCACATAACAGAAACACTAAGCCAGGAACCAATCCCTGCAACAAACCCCGTTGCCAACTCTGTCTGCATATCTATTCAAGGGACACCATCATAGGACCCAACCACATCAGCCACACCATCAGGGGCTCATTCACCTGCACATCTACCAATGTGATATATGCCATGTGCCAGCAATGCCTCTCTGCCATGCACATTGGCCAAATTGGACACTTTCTTCGCAAAAGAATAAATGGACACAAATCAGACATCAAGAATTGTAACATTCAAAAACCAGCAGGAGAGCACTTCAAACTCCCTGGACACTAAATAACGGACTTAAAAGTCACCATTCTTCAACAAAAAAACTTCAATGAAAAACTGCAGAACTGGAATTAATTTGCAAACTTGACACCATCAAATTAGGCCTGAATAAAGACTGGGAGTGGCTGGGTCACTACAAAATATAATTTACCCTCTGTTGATACTCACACCATCTTGTCAACTGTTGGGAATGGGCCACATCCTCCACAATTGAATTGGCCTCATTAGCACTGACCCCCGACTTGGTAAGGCAATTCCCATCTTTTCATGTGCTTATATTTATACCTGCTTACTATATTTTCCACTCCATGCATCTGATTAAGTGGGTTATAGCCCACGAAGGCTTATGCCCAAATAAATTTGTTAGTCTCTAAGGTGCCCCAAGGACTCCTCGTTCTTTTTGAGGAAACAGCTAGTTAATTTTGTTAACATGGGTGTAACTTGTTTGCGATCTGAGTGGCAAGGAGTTTTTTAGAGACACAAGACGAGTTAGGCAATATCTTTTATTGGATCAACTTCTGCTGCTGAGAGGGAGAAAAACTTTGGAACTCTTCTTTTGTGTAAGCTCCAAAGCTTGTCTCTCTCACCAACAGATTCAATAAAAAATATTACTTCACCCATCTTGTCTCTCTAATAACCAGGGACCAACATGGCTACTTCAAACTACATACAGGAGGTTTTACTTCATATTGCAGTTCAGAAAATTTTGTTTAGAATTCTTAGAGATAAACTAATTCCATCTGTTAATGTACTAAGCAAACAGTACATAATTCACCCACAATGCTACCTCATGTACCTGGTAGTTCTTCTTTGAAACTCCTGATATGCCAATGGAAAACATCAATGCCACCAACAAGCATTACCATAGCACAAGGTTTTCTGTAGTAGTCAATAGGGGAGTAGTTAATACACAAGTGGTTGAGATCAAAAGATACAGTTTTGCTTTAGAGTGAATAGAATTAAGTCTGACCCAATGAGTGTGATTCTTTGAGATGTATTATCCACATAGATTTCACTCTTGGTGTACACATGGCCCTATGTGCACAAGATCTTTCTTTGGCCAGCAGTGTCTAGGGCAAAGACATGACCCCATAGATGTCTTTGCACCTCCCCATCCAAGGACATAAAAGGTGAAGTGAGCCCTACCATCCCTCAATTCTTTTGCCTATACCAAATCCCAGAGGAGCATTCTGTTGTAGCAGAGAACAAGGGTGAGTTGTGGAATTCATGTGGACATCTTAAAGAATCACACTTCCTGTAGGGCTAGTAGCTATTCTTTCTTCTTTGAGTGATTGTCCATATGGACTCTAGTTTTGGAAATGAACATATAATTGTCTAAAGAAAAGGAGTACTCGTGGCACCTTAGAGACTTACAAATTTATTTGAGCATAAGCTTTCGTGAGCTACAGCTCACTTCATCGGATGCAAAGTTATTTGAGCATAAGCTTTCGTGAGCTACAGCTCACTTCATCATGCATCTGATGAAGTGAGCTGTAGCTCACGAAAGCTTATGCTCAAATAAATTTGTTAGTCTCTAAGGTGCCACAAGTCCTCCTGTTCTTTTTGCGGATACAGACTAACACGGCTGCTACTCTGAAACATATAATGGTCTGTTTCCTTGGAGAGGGGTACTAGGAGTCCTACTTAAACAATGACAGCAGGACAGCCCTACCAAAATGGACATTCCATCTGGAAGCCTCTACCAATGATTGTGTACATTTGTAAACTGAGCTCTACATGGCTGCCCTACACATTTAAAAAATAAGGACATTCTTCAAACAGGCAGCAGAGGTTGCCTGTGCACTACTGCAATGAGCTCTAATGTGGCTAGTTGGTTCTAGCTTAGCTGGCTGGTAACATGTTCTTACGGAGTTGGAGACCAATTCTGATCATCTCTGAGGCTACTGCCTGAAGCTTAACCCTCTCTGCAAAGGTCATGAATAACCCAGGTGTACTCCTGAATGGTTTTGTCCTGTCTGCTTTGTAAGTCAATGTAATAGAGATTTTTCTGTTTGAGAGCTGTCCTGAACTTCAGCAGAACAGCTTCTGTCACAACCCAGGCTTCCTGTGCCCTGGGCTCAGGTAATTACTGCCACTACTAAGCTTTGCACTTGGAAATTTTATACCATGTCACCCTCACTCTGCTCCCTTATTCCAGTGACCCTGTCCCTGAGAGTGGGTGTTCCTAGGAAAGCTAACTAGTAACAAAGTAACATTAATGCTAATACCATGTGAAGAGGCAGGTTCTATCTCACTGCTGTAAGAAAGAAATGAGAGATGGTTGGGGCTGCTCTACCTTTCATGTCCCTTGGTTGGGTTGTGTGTGAGGGCATCTAGGGCACAGGTGTAATTCCAAAGAACACTGCTAGCCAAAATCATGCACCTGGGGTGCAAGAGTGGAATTCATGTGGTTGGTCATTCAAAGAAAAAACTTATCTTTTGTATTTCTTGAATTTAAAAATAAATTAAGTATACAGCCTTCATGCTTCATTAACAGGGGGCTTATTTTTTCATGTAATAGGTAATTATTTTAATTGTTACGAATACATTGTTTATTTTTACTTACATGTATTAATATGCTTCTGCATACCTTTCAGATGCTGAATTGTGGCTTTTATTGATGTAATATATTGTCATAATAGTATGTCTCTAAATTTCATCTTGATAACTATCACAAACAGGAACAGAAATTCTATGCACTTTATCACTTATGAGAAGACTCTATTGTGGGCACAGTGCATCAGCACTTCTTTCAAAACTGAACAGCACACAACTAATAGGAAAGTTTACATATATGCATATTGTTAGTATGACATTAATATTGATTAGTTTCAATATATTTAGTAGGAAACTGGTCCATCTTGCACATAGAGTCCTTGAAGTCATAGTGACCCACAGTACCATTATTCCCATATATGGAGGGGGGGAACGAGCCCTTTATTGTTGCCTTGGAAAGCTTTAAATTACTCACTCCATACTTCTTTTAATCTCCTTTGTGGTGGGGGACACAGTATACCCGCTATTTCAGAACTGCATATTCAGTTTTCCTACACATCACATGAGATGTGAATACTCTTCATCCAGTGCTTTCCATTCCCTTCTCCCCTATGCCTACAGACTCCATCTCTATGATGAAAGAATAACAACACAACCTTTTGTATTCTTTGCTATGGATAGAAACTTGTCCATTTTTGTCTCTCAACATATGCCTTTTATGTAATGAGATAAGACCCTCAGGGCCATATCCTAAGGTTTAGCACATCCAGTTAACTTATCATCCCCTTGTCTTACATATGTGTAGGGTCCTACCAAATTCATGGTCCATTTTGGTCAATTTCACGATCATAGGATTTTAAAAATCATACATTTCATGGTTTTAGATATTTAAATCTGAAATTTCATGGTATTGTAACTGTGGGGGTCCCGACTCAAACGGGATTGTGGATGGGAGGTCACAAGGCTATCGTAGGGGGCTTGCAGTATTGCCACCCTTATTTCTGTGCTGCTGCCTTCAGAGCTGGGCGGCCGGAGGGCAGCTGCTGGCTGGGTACCCAGCTCTGAAGGCAGCGCCACTGCCAGCAGTAGCGCAGAAGTAAAGGTGGCAATACCATACCATGTCAGCCTGCCTTCTGCACTGCTGCTGGCAGTGACCCTGCCTTCAGATATGGGATCCCCGGCCAGCAGCTGCTGCTTTCTGACAGCCCAACTTTGTGAAATCTGGTCTCCCCTAAATAGCCAGATTTCATGGGAGAGATCAGATGTCATGGTCTGTGATTTTTCTGTGGTTTTTCACGGACATGAATTTGTGAGGGCCCTACATATATGCTAGTTCAAATACTGTTTTGGCTCTGATCCTGCGCTCTTTACCTGTAGTCTGTATATAACTATTGTTGAAGTCAATGTGAATTGGGCCCTCATTATTTCTGAGGTAATCTTCATTAGTCTGAGATGAATTTACCTCTCTTCTTCTAGCCCATTTCCAGATGTAAACATATGTATTAACTTCCATTAGTGTTCAATAACAAGTTTTCACAAAAGCAATAAGTCTCCACAAAGCAATAAATGAAAAGGGTTTTATTAGATGTTTACTCTGAAACATTTACAGTGTGGAAAAAATAGAGCTTTTGGGACATTATCAGTCTAATGCATGAGATTCAATTATTATATCCATATAATATATGGCCTTGTGTCTTTTTCATTGATTTACCTACATTTTTAAAATACTCCATCTAAAACCATTTATCTGCTGAATTATTAATAAATAAATGTTTCTGATGAAAAAAGACATTCAATATTGTAAGCTATATATCAAATAAACAATCGCATAACAGCCAGAAATAAACTATTATAGATCCATGTGTAAGTGATTTATGTAGCATAGATAAAAGGATTTTAATAAACACTTTTCATTGCAAATAAAAGATGGAGAATAGCTCACCTCGTTGTGTTCTCTTGTCCATTGCTTCATGGGTTCTAATCTGTATTTTTCTAGTATCAGATTCAAGGATTTCTGTGTTGCACCAACTGAGGACAGTTTACATAAATTGACTAGTCCGCTATTTTATGTTTGTAGTGGCAAAAGCCAATGGTATTTCTTGGGTGCTGTTAGGTTCCTCTGACCAGAAGGATGAAAGGAACTCTAGCAGACACACACTTGATGTTCCTGAAGCAATGCCTTTCAATTGAACTTTCGTTCTGAACTCAGAACTTTTTCTTCCCTGACAAGTGCATTGTTTTGGCAGCTGACGTTGGCATTGATAGGTTTTGAGGGCTTTGCTGTATTCCAGAGCACATGGGGCTTGATTTGCTTTGAAAAAAAGTGGCTGTGTTCATGCCCAGAGCTAGGAATGGTAATATAGGGGATGCAATTAGATACCATATTCATATTCACATCTGTGTTACAGTTCTTGGATATGGATGCCTGGCTAGGTTTATAAATATGCATGATTTATTGAGGAGAGAATGGAAAAAGACAAGTCAAACAGCCCCCTGTATGTTTTATCAGCATTTACTCTAGATAAGTGTCTGACATGAAAATCCCATTATAAATGCTGGGTTCTTTTCTAGGAGTTATAAAATGGCTAAAAAACACTCTTTCTTGCTAGTGTTCAGTGCAGAAGGCAATACATGCAGACAGAGTCTGAAGGAGGTGCCTCCCTCCGCATGGGATTCAGAGTCATGAGCCCCCTCCTGGAGCTGGCTGCCTAAGCCAAACAAAAAAAAAAGTGGCGCTTCCCCTCCTCCCACACTGTACCCTATAGCCCAGTGGTTAGAACATGCAACTGGGATGTGTGAGACCTGGCTTTGGATCCCCTGGATTGCCTGGTTTGGAGCAGGGACTTGTACACAAGCCTCCCATATCCAAGGAGAGTGTCCTAGCTGCTGGGCTATGTGATATTGGAGAGGGGAGGGGAACTCTCTCAATCTCTTCAGTTAGAGCTGTTCTACTTTGTGTAAAGTACTGAAATATTATGTGGAGCAAGGACTGAAACCCAGTTCATCTCTTTCCTACCCCCAAGGTGAGTGCTCTAACCACCAGACGGTAGAGTAATTCTCACTCTCTCTGGCTCAGTCACTATTTAAGTATTTCATACAAATGGCAACAGCCCCAACAGAAGAGACTGAGAACAGCAAGACCCGCAAATACCTTGTACCCCAGTGGCTAGGGCATGCCCCTCACATGTGGGAGACTTGGGTTCAAGTTCTATTTATCCATTAGGCAGAGGAGGGATTTGAACATGAGCACCTCACATCCCAGGTGAGTATTTTAAATAGTGGCCTATTGTGTAAAAGAGGGCACCACCATCTCAGTGCAGGGCCTGATCTAGTAGACATGCTTTTAGATGGCCTCTGAAAATGCCTGCCAGACTGAGCTCCACAAGTGAGAATCTGAGGGTGCCTAGTTTGTGAAGGGTGCCAGAGCTTAGGCATGAGTTAGGCACTAAGCAGCTTGACTTAATTGGCTTTTTGCTGCCCATGCTTAGCTTTTTAGGGCACTGTATTAGTTGGAAACTTAGGTGCCCAGGGAATGTAGGCAAATACAGGGTTCGCTGGCAGCTCAGCGGGCTTTTTGAGGAGCTAAAGTTTGGACTTAGGCACCTGAAATGGTAGCTAGGTGCTTAAATCGCTTTTGTGGATCTTAGCCTTCTATAGTTTAAAGAGAACATCTGAGATTTTTTAAAAGCGTGCACAAGGTTGCTCTAAGTAGTAACCCTGTGATGGAGTGGGCTCTGTTGTAAAGTATTTGTTCTCAGATTTGAACAGTAATCTTTCTTTTCAGAATTTTGCAAATGGCTTCTCTCTGTTTTACAGAATCAACAAGTTGCATACCGTTGCAGCAGAGATGTCTGATTTTCCCATCTGCATATCTGGAATCACTTTATCACTTCGTTAGTCTCATTAGTAACCACTGAAGACTTCTGAGTATTGAAGATAGATGAATTAAATCCTTTTGAATGTTTTTGATCTAAAATAGATGTATTGGATTCTCGGGATGTGCATAAGGACACGAAGGTTGGTGAACTCTCTAAAAGCCTGAAGTTTCCGAATTTAATTTAAGCATTACTAATATAGAGTATATTAGTTATATACAGTGGTGATTAATATACAGCATGTAAATATTTGAGACCATTGAAAGATCTAGCCAGATTTATGTCGCCACAAAACACACTGAACCAAATTTACCACTAGGTTAAACAGGTACTCCTTCATTAGATTAAATGGGATTCCACATGCTCACCCTGCAAGGAATTTAGTCCATCTAGATAATGTGAGATATCACACTTCAGTGAAAAATTGGCCACACTTCTCCCAAATGGAAATATGTTATCTGTATAATTAGCTAGCCAAAGTACAGAGAAAACAGTTAAATGTGGTAGAAGAACTGAATTCATTATGAATTGTATTTATTCATTTCTCTGGAAACTCTTTGATGATAATCAGAATTTAATTAAATATTTGTACAATACATGAATTCTAGATGATCAACACTCAATTCAGGAAATCATCCCTATTCTGGACAGCAACTTTAACTCATGTTCAAATACAATCCTGATTACAGATGGAATTAAGTATGTGCTTAAGCGCCTTTCTGAATAGGGCCCTTAGTTGCTTAGAACAATTTGATTTAGTTTTTTTTCAAACCCAGCTACATAAAATCATAGAAATAGAAAAGTCCTATTTGGTCAAGTATTCCATCTCCCTGCCTGTGCAGGACTCCTCCATACAAGTGCCTTGTCCAGTCCAGTTTTAGGTATTCCAAGCAATGGAGCTTCCAGTTCTTTCCTTGGAGAACAATTGAGGCAGGTCAGGATGAAGGTGTATTGGCAGGGTTTGAGCAAATTATCACAGAGACAGTCCTACCTATTCAATTGGTTCAGCTGCCATCTAATTTGTAAGTAACAGTATGAAATATATGTGCAAGAATCTACATTTGTGAACACTAACCAGTTAGCTCTTCATGTGTGCATGAAAATGACTATTCGTGGGATCCTGCAGTAGCAATAGGTACATATGCATCCTTGCAGGATCAAAGAGTAATGAGCTACTTATATCTTTCATGGTGCTCCCAGCACAAGTCATAATATCATAAATAAAGCACAATTAAATTCCACAGCAGTATTCCACTGAATTGGAAACACTGCTGAATGTAACAGAGAGAAGGAGTAGATGATTCTGACCTTGACTATGTCTGTGATTGCCATCACTTTTTTTCCTTCTTTTGCAGAAAGTTCTGTAGGAATTTTCGGCAAAATTATTTTCTCCAGCTTCAGATAAAAATACTCGATGGACCTCAACTTATTTACACTGGCTATTTTTCTAAATAAATAATTTTGTGAATAATATCTATTCTTCTTCTTCTCCATAGGCTGTTACAATGGTTAGGGGGAGGCATATTGATTAATAAAGATACAGCTCAAAATTAGCATTGTGATGATATTGTAAACTATATGGATTGAGCTTTCCTTTCATTGCAGATGATATCACCAGGCTACCTCAACTGAATTACAGCCTTGTAATCAATCTCTCTGTCTGTTACTTTGTCTATGACTACTGCATGCATACTGCATATCCATGCTCTGTATATAAAGATGCACAGAAAATAAGAGACAGAAAACAAGCAATCCTTTGTCAAAAGAGAGTGCATCCCATTGGCACTAATTGCCTATTCCAAATATAAAAAGGAATGCATAGGAGAAATATAAAAATGCAACAAAATTCAAAGTATACTTCCAGTTCTGTTCTAATGATGTCAGAGTTTTGTTATTGTGTTCAATGGCAGCAAGATGAAGTGTGTATATAAATATTAGTATCAGTTTGGGGAAGAGAAGGGGGAGGATTGCAACATTTTGCAAAAGTTCTCCTCTTCCCTCCCTATCCTTTTTAATTAAGACTTTGTCAAATTTTTGAAATGATGTTGCCTAGTTCTATAACTGCTCATAACCCCACCATTTTAAATTAGTTAAAATGGGGGGGAGGGTTAGTCTGAAATTTAACATTCAGCAAGCTCTAATTATATATAACTTTAAAGCTGATTATTTGATACAAATAGTCATGATGACTATCATAGCTTGTTGACTGGCAGATTGTTTTGCAAAACAATGTGAATTCCTGTAAATGATTGTAGTCTCCCATGAGAATTCTCTCATGCTAAAGGGAACTAAAGATGAGGGAATCTGAGTTCCCTGTCATAGAGACTTGTCCCTAGTTATCCCAAACTTTATACCGGATGTGAGCCAGAATCTAAACTCTGGAGTCTGTTGGGGGTCCATTCTGGAGACAGAGGGAAAGAGCAGCAGCCTGTTAAGCCTTCGAATTTTTTTCATAGATTCTATCATGCTCATATGAATGTTTGTAGAAAACTAATAAAGGATTGTGGAGAACATCAAAGTGAAATTGCAGTTTCTATTAAAACAAGAGGTTTGTGAATACTTTTTTGTGTAGTAGTTACCCAGCTCTAGTCTGCAGTATGTGGTGCCCTGGCATTTCTAACCTCTAGTCTTTCATATCTCTCAAACTATTCATTATTTGCTTAATCCTGCTGTCCTCTCTCAGGCAAAAATCTCACTGAAGTGAATAGGAATCTTCTCTAAGTAAGGAATGGGTAAGGACTTTAAGATTTGACCCAATATCAGGAACCATCAAATTAATCTGATTAGACATTTGCATGGTGAAACGGTCTCTCTTATTTCAATACCTGCACAGAAGAGGAGAGGAGAAAGAGCCAAATGGCATTAGTCTGAGGCATTCTACAGGGTGCAGGGTGCAGACACAGGCAAAATTCCTAGAGTGTTGGGGCCAGCATGATCCCCAGCACCCAAGCACTGCCTTTCCTGTGAAAAAGTGTAGCGCACAACCTTCTATGACTTCAGTGAACAGCAGGCTTGTGAGAGGTGCCACTCCAAGGCTGGAGACATCTTTTTTTTTTTAAGGACTCGGGTACTACTGTCCACATCAACTGTTCCCTTTCCTATTCACCCTACAAAGCATTTGCTTTGGTCAGTACCTGTGTGAACAAAGGATGGGAAGGAAGATGATCTCTGTGCTTGCCTCCCCTTGCCTTGCACACCAATGTGGGAAGCACTGCAGTTTGCCCCACCACACTTATTACTTGAAGAAAGTAACAGAAAACAATTGTTAGGCAATTTCAATTCTCTCCAAAGCTTAGTAATACTCGGGCTTTTTTACATATACCCTCTCCTATTATTCTCTTAGTTAAAGGATTTGAATGGATAAAACTGTATTTTCCACTCTTTTGTTGGTGAAGTTCATTTTATTTCTGTTCCCCAGTTCATGGTCCTTTTCTTTATTTATATGATCTTTTCAATACACTATTGCCATATATATATTTGGGTTTTCTGATGTGTGCTGTATCATAACTGCCAACCACTTCAGGGTATCTATTCAGGTTACATTTTCCTTTATACAGACTAAAACACTCTGGCAAATATTCAACTTATTTCAATGTCAAGGCAATAACTTAACAAGGAAGTTTATGATAAGCTTCACACATACCACCTATTAAATAGTGAAGACCATAGGGGGGAATCCCAAACAAATTCTATGTAGTGTTGTTGTAGCTGTGTAGATCCCAAAATATTACAGAGGTGAGATAATATCTTTTATTGGACTCACTTCTGTTAGTGAGAGAAAGAAACAAGCTTCTGAGCTTACATAGAGCTTTTCTTCAGACAATAGTATATTAAAAAGATCATATAAATAAAGAAAAAGACCATGAACTGGTGAACAGCAAGGTCTCTGAAGAAGACCCCTGTGTAAGCTCTAAAACTTGTCTCGCTCACCAACAGAAGTTGGTCCAATAAAAGATCTTTACCTCACCCACTTTATGCCTCAAACAAATTCTAGTCATTTGTCCCTAACTATCAATAAAATGTGGACATCAAACAGTTTTCACTTAAAAAGGGATGATAGGCAGCTTTCACTGTCTTGGTAGTTTAACCATATATGATTTTAAAGTTCTTTGAATTAAAGAAATATTGAATTTTTTACTTGATTTAAAAAAAACCAGCATTTTAAACAGCAGGACACAATTTCAGACTATTTGCAGTCAAGAGGTTATTGCTGAACAAAATGCTCATTCAATTTAGGAACGCAGATTATAATAATTTTCCTATCTCCCTCACAGCAGGATTCCTGCCATCGTTTTGCAGACTCATAAATTGCATGACAATATAACTAGCTAACTTCACTTCCAGGTAACACGCACTTCAAGCGTATTCTCATTAGCTCAACTTAGTTATAATGCAAAGCTGCTTAGTTTCACCAAGTGAAATGGGATACACTTAAATTATCTCATCTAATGTAATACTCATTTTCAGTACATGCAAAGTGGTTTATTATGGCAAAGCTTGTAGAGCATGAAAATTGATGGAGAGGGGGAAACTTGGTTTTCGGACAACCTGTCAAGAAGGAGTCATTGTATACCACTTCTATTTAAAGAAGCAGAACTTAGAAAAAAGCAGAGAGAAATAATCTGTCTAGAAAAATGCAAATTTAATACATTAACCTTTCTAACACATCACAAGAAAATTATTAAATAGAGAAGTTATACTCTCGATATTGTCCTTTGCGTGTAAGTAAAATGAAATGTTTAAAAATGCCAGTAGACCAAAATTCACTGGAGAAAGAAACAATTTTTATTTTTCTATTATCTGTACTGAGATGTGGGATTGTGGTAGCACAGACTGTTTTATTGTGCATTAAATTTCCACTTACTAGACCCATTAATTCAAGTTGTTCCTGGATATACTAGTTCACAAGGATTTTTTGTTCTTTCAGTCACTGAGGAGAATATTTTTTGTTTTTGTTTTTCTCCCAACACTGAATGCATCTGGCTTGATCTTGCAGTCCTTCCACTCAAAAACTGATTCCAACAGAACCCAGAGAACAGTGATGAGTAAATTGCTTCTCCTCCCCATTAGCTTCCACCTGCAGCATCCCATGGGTGATCTACCATTTTGCATTCCTCCCCGCCCCTCCCACTTTTTTTTTCAATCCTTACAGGAGACTGCTTGGAGAGGTGGTGAATGCTTCTGTAGATTACACCCAAGTGTATGTGTAATTTTCCACAGATTAAATCAGAGCTGTCACAATATGTAGAGGAGAACAGCTCCTGGGAGAACCTCTAGCTCAAAGTGAATCTGGGAAAGACCCTGATCATATTAGTTAGAGAAATGCTTGTTTCCTGATTCAGCAAGGCTTAGGTATCTGTCTAGTTTTAAGCACATATCCTCAATTAGACTATGCACATACATAAAATTTGGGTACTTGCTTAAAAAACTTGCTGAATTGTGGCCTCAGAATGAGCAATAGAATTCTTCTCCCCAGGGCTTAAATTTTCATAGATTATTTCCTGGAGTCCTCCTGCCCCTCTCTCTCCCACTCCCCCCCCCCCCACAATACACACATACCAATTCAAGGCTTCAGCTGCAATGGGGGGGGTCTCAGGCCTTTCGCCCATGAGGAGTGGGGTGCCAGGGCTTGGAGTTTCAACTCCATGGGGCCCTGAAGACCCCTTGAAACCAGTTCATGGTCCTCTCTAGGGGTCTGAAAATATTAACCAGAGCTCTGCCAGACAGCTATAGCTGAATCCCCTACCACTAAAGGCATCTGATCCTTGTTCAGCAAAGTAACGTGAAGCCTTGCAGTGTTTTCAGCTTTTCATTAAACCTAGACAATGAGGTAGCAACAATGGTAAATAAAGCCTTCTTCCACTACAGCTCACTAGGCAGGTTCATCATTTGCTCCCAGATGACGATCTAGCCTCAGTGAACTATGCATTCTCCACACGGGATTATTGCAATCACCATAACTAGAGCTGAAGGTGGATGCAAGGTAGAGACTCCAGCTTTTACACATCACACCCCACCACCTCCATAAGACTGGTTAGAATGAGACTGTCACTCCTATACTCATTACTCTGGAGGCTCCCAGTCCATCTCCATTGTCAATTAAAGGCATAGGTTCTGACCATTGGCTTTGGAGCATAGGACCAATGTGCAGTTGCCATTTATTCACTGAGCCTGAATGGATCTCAACCTATCTATATCCTTATTTGTCACATGCACAGGCAGCTGTGCTCTTGTGACAACATATCTTACAGAGCCAGGATGAAGTATGTGACAACTAGAGAAGTAAGAACATTCTCTGTGGGGGGTTGGTTATAAAATAAGCTTCAGGGAAATCAGACTAATGCAGATTCTGACCACCTTCTGAGTACAGTATCAGAGCTCCCTTTGATAAGGTATTTTGACATAACTAGCATGATGTTGATTTGTACCTATATTGATATGTATGTACCCCGAGCAGAGTCTTCTTTACCTGGGAGGAGAAGAGCAGATGACTCAATGAAGTCCTTTAGAGACCTCACCATACAGATGTAATTTACCTGGGAAGTCTTAGATATAGTGATGAATGCCGTAGAAAACTGATGGATGGATAGGAGAGTTGGAATTGAGTATGCATAAGGACTGCAAGTCCATAGATCTTGCCATAGCATACTTTTGGGGGAGCCAGGGTTTGCCCCTTTTTGAGGAACAGACTGTATATCCTGCCTCCAAACTCTAGTAAGAAGCCATCTTCATGGAGGACCCGTATCTGCACAGCTGTTCTGGCTCTCATTCTGTGCACAGTCCCTTGCAGCGTGGCTCCACTGAATGCAGTAATACCTCCAGACCCCTTGGAGTGAATGAGTGAAGGACATTTTGAAGAGACAGCTATCTCACTGATAGTGTCCAAGAGGCCTGTGCGGAATAAGGCCATGTCTACACTGCAAGCTTCAGTCGATGCAGGTTATGTCAGCATAAAGCTGCTGTAGTTAGTATATCATTTGTGCACATGCATACTTGGCTACTTGCATTGGTGCTGCATGTACTCACCAGAAGTGCTGATGTTGATGCACAGTGCAGTGCTCCATGGATTGGTATCCCAGTATGCAAACTGTCACTGTCCAGCGCACCGTCTTTTGGAAAGTTTTGGTAATTCAGGGTGGGCAGAAATGAGTCCTGCAGGACTGACTGGGAGCAAAGTGTCAACTTCCCAGCATGCAACTGTCTTAAACCCATAATATCATTCATATCCCATCATTTTTGTACATTTTAAAAATATCCTATGAACCCATGTGGCCCTCCTCACTGTCTGCCACCTCTGAGGGAAGCATGGAGCTTGCACAGCTTTGCACATAAGCATTGCAAACACAGGATGCATGATCCTCTGGTATTTGCAGAGCCATAAGAAGAACCAAATCAGTGCAGAACATAATGATTTCTTGGTGGATGGATTGTTGTGGGACATAGGAGAACAAATGCAAGATTGTTCCTGGCACTCGCGGAACAGCTGTAGATGGTGGAGCACTAATTCTGGGCCCAAGAAACAAGCACTGACTTGTAGGATTGCATCATAATGCAGGCTTGGGATGACTAGCATGTGACTTCAGAACTTCTGGATGCACAAGGCCATGTTCCTGGATCTGTGTGCTGCACTCACCCTGGCCCTCACGCTCCAGGACACCAAAATGAAAGCTGCACTGACAGTGGAGAAGCAAGTGGTGATTGCACTGTGGAAAGTTGTAATGCTGGATTGCTATTGGTCACTGGGAAAAGCTTTTTGAATAAGAAAAGCCACTGTGGGGCCATTGTTATGCAAGTATGCAGGGCCATCAATAGTCTCCTACTATACAGGACTGTGACTCTCAGCAACATGCAGGATGTAGTGGATGGATTTGCAGAAATGGGGTTCCTGAACTGTGGTGGAGTGATGGATGGCCCTTTTTTGGTACCAGACCACCTTGCTACACAGTACATCCACAGAAAAGATTACTATTCTGTGGTTATGCAAGTGATGGTGGATCACTAGGGATGCTTCACCAACATCCATGTTGTCTGGTCAGGAAAGGGACATGAGGTTTGCATCTTTAAGAACACAGGGCTATTCAGAAAGCTAACATAGTGAATGCCAGTGAAAATAAGGCAGGATCTGAGGCTAAAATTGGGATGGAACACATGAAAAAATATCTAGAAAAGTTAGATATCTTCAAATCACCAGGGCCTGATTAAATACATCCTAGAACACTCACAGAGCTGACTGAGGAGATACCTGAGCCATTAGCGATTATCTTTGAAAAGTCATGGAAGATGGGAGAGATTCCAGAAGACTGGAAAAGGGCAAATACAGTGACAATCTATAAAAAAAGAAATAAGGACCACCTGGGAATTGCAGACTAGTCAGCTTAACTTCAGTACCCAGAAAGATAATGGAGCAAATAATTAAGCAATCAATTTGTAAACACCTAGAAGATAATGTCACAAGTAATAGTCAGCACAGATTTGTCAAGAACAAATCATGTCAAAACAACCTAATAGCTTTCTTGGATAGGGAGGAAGTGGTAGATATGGTATAACTTGACTTTAGTAAGGCTTTTGATACTGTCTTGCATGACCTTCTCATAAACAAACTAGGGAAATACAACCTAAATGGAGCTATTATAAGGTGGGTGCATAACTGCATAAGGTGGGTCCATTCCCAGAGAGTAGTTATCAGTGGTTCAGTCAAGCTGGAAGGGCATATCGAATGGCATCCTGCAAGGATCAGTTCTGGGTCTGGTTCTGTTCAATATCTTCATCAGTGATTTAGATAATGGCATAGAGAGTACACTTATAAAGTTTGTGGATGATACCAAGATGGGAGGGGTTGCAAGTGCTTTGGAGGATAGGATTAAAATTCAAGATTATCTGGAGAAATGGTCTGAAGTAAATAGGATTAAATTCAATAAGGATAAATGCAAAGTACTCCTCTTAGGAAAGAACAATCAGTTGCTCACCTACAAAATGGGAAATGACTGCCTAGGAAGGATTACTCCAGAAAGGGATCTGGGAGTCATAGTGGATCACAAGCTAAATATGAGTGAACAGTGTAACACTGTTCCGAAAAAAAAAGCATTCTGGGAGGTATTAGCAGCAATGTTGTAAGCAAGACATGAGAAGCAATTCTTCCGCTCTACTCCACACTGATATGGCCTCAACTGGAGTATCGTATCCAGTTCTGGGCACCACATTTCAGGAAAGATGTGAACAAACTGGAGAATGTCCAGAGGAGTTCAACAAAAATGATGAAAAGTCTAGAAAACATGACCTATAAGGGAAGATTGAAAAAACTGGGTTTGTTTAGTTTGGAGAAGAGAAGACTGAGTGGGGACATGATAAAAGTTTTCAAATACATAAAAGGTTGTTACAAGGAAAAGGGAGAGAAAATATTCTCATTAACCTCTGAGGATAGACAAGAAACAGTGGGCTTAAATTGCAGCAAGAGAGGTTTAGGTTGGACAGTATGAAAAACTTCCTAATTGTCAGGGTGGTTAAGCACTGAAATAAATTGCCTAGGGGGGTTGTGGCATCACTGGAGATCTTTAAGAGCAGTTTAGACAAATATCTGTCAGGGATGATCTAGATAATACTTAGTCCTGCCATGAGTGCAAGGGACTGAACTAGATGACCTCTCAAGATCCCTTCTAGTCCTATGATTCTATGATTTTAAGATTGGATCTCAGTGAAAAAAAAATCCTAATGCTTATAGCTGCCTGCTGCATCCTGCATGATATCTGTGAAGCAAAGCGGGGGGGAAGATACCACCGGGGTAGAGGGCAAGAAGCTGTCTGTTGAGTTTGAATAGCCAGACACAGGGGCTATTAGAAGGGCTCAACATGGAGCTATATGACTTAGGAACTCTTTGAAAGAGCATTTTAACAGTGAACCACAGCAGTAAGTTATGGTGTAGTGTGCTGCACCTGACCTTATGGTTCAGAAGCTGTTATGAATTGCATAGTGCTTGGTGTATGTCTATGAATATAATACTATCAATGTACATATTAATTTTGTGGTTCTTGCTCTACTTTTATGATTATTACAGTGTATTTGTCACTAGTCTATGAGTTGTCATACTGTATATTAACAAGTGGGTGCTTTCTAAATGTTAGGCATTTTGCAGCGTATGTTGTGAACTAATAAAGAAGAATTATTTTCCAAATAAAAATAATTTTATTCAGTAACAAAACCAGTGGGGGAAAATCACCTGTACAATTTAAAAGCAACTAGATTACACACTAAAATATATTTATGGAACAGAACTTATCAAGGGGAAAGAACATTCATGTCCATTTACCTACACATACAGCAACCATGGCTCTCACAGATCACTGTGTGTGAAACTGTGGTTGTCCTTAATGTCTTATGAAGTGGAATGGTAAAGGTAGGGATGCCAGCCCCAGTTGCCCTGTGGTATGTTGAGGTGGGGTGTAGGAAGGTACTATAATGGAGTTCTTCATGGACTGCAAATGGAGGCAAGCCTGTGACTGTTGAATCTGTAGGTCACAAGAATCTGCAGCATCTGTGTTTGCTGCTGAAGAAGCCCCATTGTGTCCTGTGTGCATCTCACTCTCCTTTTCCTCCTGGGACTCCTGGGGGTTCCTCCTCTCTGCTCTTTCCTTCTCCAGGTGGTCTGCAATATTCACTGCAGCGTCTGCAGCACTGGCTTGAAGATTTCACTGAGCGTGTCATCCCGAGTCAGGAGTGCCAGAACAATTTGTAGAGTGGAGGTGCTGAGAGCTATTGAACCAAACTAAATCCTGTATATAATGGAAACCATTTCAAGCCAGGGGGTGTGGTAGCACCCCCTGCATCCATAGTTCCAGCACCTATGTCCTGAGTCCTTTTCTTTCTCCTCCTTATTTGGCTCAGGCAGTCCACAGGTGTAGAGGGAACTCCTCAAGGCAGCAGTGGTACCAGCTGCCGATAAAACACAGAGATACCATTGTCAGTATATTCACAATGGAAAGCGGAACTTATGATTCAGAACTCCCTTCCCTTGCTCCCTTAAAGTTTTAATTAAGACATGCTTATTGACATTTCTGCTTGGGAGTGCTTGTGCACAGCACCAGCCATAGTGAATCTTACCCACCTGGGGTGAGGGAAATGAGGGAATTTCTCAGTTGCATGAAACTATGGATGTAGGACAATGGCATTGGATACTGGCACTGGTTTCCACATGATATCTCACTCCTGAGGGTAGCAAAGGCAGAGAAAGAACAGCTGCTGCTGGCAGCCCAAAGTCGCCCAGGCCCATATGCCAGTAGGCTGTGTACTGCAATAGTGTCTGCTGAAGTTATCACCGACCAACATGGGAAAGTGTCCTACCATGGAGGAAGAAATAGGAATGGCAGCCATAGAAACCTTCAGTAGACAATTGCAGAGGACCTCCATGGAAGGTTCATTGAGATCTTTCAGGAGAATTCAAGGGACAGCCATGTGTACATAAACAAACTGCTCCACATGGCCCACATGCTAAACTCTACAGGGGAATGAAAAGCAGATAACCCTAATCTCCTTGATGTATCTCTACCTCGTCTAGTACAAGTAAACTAATGAAAAGCTAATGACTGTGTCCTATTTGGGGTACCATCAGTACATCATTGTAATGGGAAATACAATTATACACTTACCCGAGGTTCCTTCCTCTCTGCTGGTCTCACCTAGTCTCGACTGTCTGTCCCTGCCACATGTCTCCCATCCTCCTCCCCCTCATCTTCACTGTTCACACCCTGTGGCTCAGGCTATTCAGAGGTATCCATGGTGGCGTGGTGGTGGGGGTCTCCACCAAGTATGGCGTGCAGCTCTTTGTAAAAGCAGCAGCTCTGTGGCTTGGCACTGGATCGACTATTGGTCTCCTGGCATTCTAGTATGCCTGACATAGTTTTTACATTTTCACGCAGCACTGCTGCTAGTCTCTTTCATAATCCCTCTTCTGCATTCCCCAATGAAATCTGCATTTCTATGGCTGGTCAGTAGCTGTGCTTGCACAGCCTCTTCTTCCCACAGGCTCAGGGAGATCCAATATCTCTGGTCTGTTCCAAGCTCGAGCATGTCTGGAGCCTGTCAGCATGGTCAGCTGGGCACTTGCACACAACAATGGAGAGCTGTTAGATGTGCTCACCAAGATGGACAATCAGGAAAAGGCATTTCAGAAATTTGTGGGGCTTTAACAGGGTGGGGCCTTCAGGTCTCTGTGACCTCTGGACAATGCAGTTCACAACTGTGACCAGAATGGTCAGTGTCAAGCATTGTGTGACAGCTACTGGAGGACTTTTAGGGTCAACGTAAGTAATGCAGTGTCTACACTTATGCTGTGTCGATCTCAGTATATTGACCATGGCTCAATGCCACTCAGGGAGGTGGTGTTACTGCATCACTGTAAACAGGGTCCTTTAATTGGTGGAAGACTGATTTAAGGGTAGACAGATGCACAGCTAGGTTGATGTAAGGTGGCTTACATTGACCTAACTTTGTAGTGTAGACCAGGCCTGGAATTAAATGATCTTCTAAATGGACGCTTCATATAGAGCACGTACACAATCCCTTGGAGCACTTCTAGATGCTTCCGCAGAGCAGACTGTGAGCTCAGTAGAACATCTACATTTCTATGTCTGTACTATCTACCATTTACATTTTAGGAACGTCTCAGCAAAAATTTGAATATCTATCATTACCTGACCTGCTTGGCTTACAAATGATTGAACACTGTAGATTTTGGTATTTATTAGAAAACCTTCTGTCCCAAAGCTAAGTATTTTCAGGATGATGTAGAGGTATTGCATTTATTTCACCATGTGCAGCTCATTCACCTTAACTGGAGCCACACATCTACCAGTTTATCTTCTATTCCTGTTCTCTGCATCTTCTCACATACTGTTCATATCTGTGCATCTGACCCTTTATGAAAGGTTTTAAAAAACTACTTCCATTGAAAGCAGGGCCTAGTTCTGAACAGTATCAGTTTGTGAGGTGGAGTTAGGAAGATATAGCTATTGGGAGGAATGTTTTGGGATTTGTTATAAACTGTTTTAAACAGTTGGTATGTGTGCTGTGGTAATATTGTTGTTGGAGTCAGGAATAAAACATTTGCTTTCCCAATCTGCATATCTATTCCTAGGATGCATATTTAGGGGAGAAAGTTTTCCTGAAGAGGGCTTGTTATGTAATGCATGAAAACAATATAGAATTTCCACAATTTTGCCTTTTTGCACTTAAATCCTATCCTAATCCCGGTACATAGCTTGTTGCTGAAAGGCACTGTCACCATGTACAAGGACTTCAGTGTTTTGAGTATTTCTCCCCATCTCGCCTCCATGGGATGGAATTACTGGCTAATCCACATAGTTCTGTATCTGCTTGCCTCAGCCTTGGTTGTCTCTAGTCCCAGAGCGCCTCTTTGTGAGGCCACAAGGAGTCCCAAGCAGAGCATAGTTCCATGAAACCAGGGGGAAGAATGTTGGCTCCCCAAGCTGTAGTGCAGCCAATCATTCTATTGCTGTCAGAGCTCTGCAGGGGTTGGAAGGTGAGTATCCACCCCTAAGTTTTTGGTTGGTTTACTTGGCAATGGCTTGCTTTGGTTTGCTGGAAAGTTTCAGAAGCCATTCTCTACTCTGGGATGATTCTTAACGATGGATATGGCTCTAAAATGCTGGGGGGGCTGGGTTGTTTTTGTTTTTTATGTTTTAAATCTAAATCTGCCTCATTCCCAGAGATGAAGTTACAAACTTAGGCCATCTCAGCTGCCATATTTAAATAGCATTTTGGGACACCGAATGCTCAGTGTGCTCCCCCGAAGTTCTAATGTGGAAGTGGCATTTTCCCTAGTTAACAGATATTAGTCAGCCAGGAAAAATAATGTTTAAATAGGCCAGCAGCTTGATAAAGTAATCTCTAACTCTTATAACTATTCTACAGTACTTCCAACACAAATGTTTACACTTCAGATGTTTCAAAATTATACCCGACTGTCATAAATATAAAGGGAAGGGTAACTACCTTTCTGTATACAGTGCTATAAAATCCCTCCTGGCCAGAGGCAAAACCTTTTCATAGATTCATAGATACATAGATACTAAGATCAGAAGGGACCATTCTGATCATCTAGTCCGACCTCGTGCACAGCGCAGGCCACAGAATCTTCCCACCCACTCCTACGAAAAACCTCACCTATGTCTGAGCTATTGAAGTCCTCAAATCGTGGTTTAAAGACTTCAAGGAGCAGAGAAGCCTCCCTCAAGTCACCCATGCCCCATGCTACAGAGGAAGGCGAAAAACCTCCAGGGCCTCTCCAATCTGCCCTGGAGGAAAATTCCTTCCCGACCCCAAATATGGTGATCAACTAAGCCCTGAGCATATGGGCAAGATTCACCAGCCAGTTACTACAGAAAATTCTTTTCTGGGTAACTCAGATCCCATCCATCTAATATCCCATCTCAGGGGATTAGTCCTATTTACCCTGAATATTTAAAGATCAATTACTTACCAAAATCACATTATCCCATCATACCATCTCCTCCATAAACTTATCGAGTAGAATCTTAAAATCAGATAGATCTTTTGCCCCCACTGCTTCCCTTGGAAGGCTATTCCAAAACTTCACTCCTCTGATGGTTAGAAACCTTCATCTAATTTCAAGTCTAAACTTCCTGGTGGCCAGTTTATACCCATTTGTTCTTGTGTCCACATTGGTACTGAGCTTAAATAATTCCTCTCCCTCTCCTGTATTTATCCCTCTGATATTTTTGTAGAGAGCAATCATATCTCCCCTCAACCTTCTTTTAGTTAGGCTAAACAAGCCAAGCTCCTTAAGTCTCCTTTCATAAGACAAGTTTTCCATTCCTCAGATCATCCTCGTAGCCCTTCTCTGTACCTGCTCCAGTTTAAATTCATCCTTTTTAAACATGGGAGACCAGAACTGCACACAGTATTCTAGGTGAGGTCAGTGCCTTGTATAATGGTACTAAAACCTCCTTATCTTCCTTAGGAACAGATCAGGAAGGCTGCCTCCAAACTTCTGTTAAGTTAGTAAGTAATCTAGCTAGAAATGCAGCCTCAGAACTTCTGTTAAATTAGTAAGTAATCTAGCTAGAAATGCGTTAGATTTCCTTTTGTTTAATGGCTGGTAAAATAAGCTGTGCTGGAGGGAATGTATATTCCTGTTTTTGTGTCTTTTTATAACTTAAGGTTTTGCCTAGAGGGATTCTCTACGTTTTGAATCTGATTACCCCATAAGGTATTTACCATCCTGATTTTACAGAGGTGATTCTTTTACCTTTTCTTTTATTAAAATTTTTTTTTAAGAACCTGATTAATTTTTCATTGTTCTTAAGATCCAAGGGTTTTGGTCTGTGTTCACCTGTACAAATTGGTGAGGATTCTTATCAAGCCTTCCCCAGGAAAGGGGGTGTAGGGCTTGGGGGGATATTTTGGGGGAAGACGTCTCCAAGTCGGCTCTTTCCCTGGTCTTTGTGTAAGACGCTTGGTGGTGGGAGCATACGGTTCAAGGACAAGGCAAAGTTTGTCCCTTGGGGAAGTTTTTAACCTAAGCTGATAAGAATAAGCTTAGGGGGGCTTTCATGCAGGTCCCCACATCTGTACCCTAGAGTTCAGAGTGTGACAGGAACCTTCACACTCCCTATTTCTTAAAGCCATTTAATTTCAAATCTCTCTTAAATTAGTAATTAAAGAGTAAAATTAAAATAGCACCTTTTGCTTACTATTTTTGATTGATTGTAGTAGTTCAAGTTCATATTCTGTGTCAAATCTCATTTCTCCCTCTCTCCCCCCCCAGATGACTATACATGGAACTGAGGAAACAATACCTTTTTCATACAATTATTTCAACTGTAAAAGGAATTACTGTATGTAGCTCCATCATATTGTGCTATGTTCTTATTACTACTATAACATCCATTACAGCCTATTGAAAAGGTATCTGATCTGGCCTCACATGAAATAAGAATTATTATAAACAGCTTATGGTTTGAGAAGCTGAATTCTCTTCCTTTTAGCAGTCTCTAGTCTTCTGCTTCTAACATTATGTAAATAAACACAGTGCGAAGAAATCTGATAGCAACTCATGTGATATCCAATATCATATAATATAGTTTTCACGGCAAGTATCTATATTGTGAAAACAGTGCCCTTGGGATCCTTGTCTATTGCAAGTTATGAAGACCACATTTATATATTTTAAAATATTGGATACTAGAAGAATTTCTGCATATGTTTGCATGGTCAACACTAGATCTGATTTTCAGCTTCCCAATGAAGTCTGTTGGAGTTATGAGTGTGCAGGACCTCTGAAAATAATTCCTGATGAACTTTTAAACTATGGTGAGAAGTGGTACTGCATTATATGTATTTCTATATAATTATTTGTAGACACACACGTATATGAACATACATTCACACATATGTGGATGTTATAACTATGAATAAATTGAAGAGCCATGTGATAGATAAATGTAGCATGCTCCTTTTGATCATTCCACTTGTCCTCTGTCCACTAATTCATATCTCCAGATGCTTATTCAAACATTACAATTCCCTGAAAAAGTTCAACCAGCTGCCATTCAATTAAAAAAAAAATTCTGCGAGAAAATTCTCCTTTCCCAAAATCAGAGGATCTTTTACATCAAAATCACTCCCACACTTCATCCAGTTGGTCAGGATTCACCGCTTAGCCTAAAAATATCATGAATTTGAAGTCTGTTATCTTGCAGGCCGGCAGTGCTAGAAGTGGGAGGTTTATGTGAACAGAAAAGGACAACTGTCACCTACCCTATGGGATCCTGTATTTTCCCAAGATATCTGAGTCTATACGGCATATGAAAGATGTTTCAGTTCAGTTTTAGAAGATTTTATGGCTTCAGCCATTTGGACTCATGTTAAGTAAGGGACCTAGCATTACATGCAGAGGGCTTTGAAAAATAGTCTCATTAACTTTTTATAAACTCAAAAACATTGTGGAATTGTTTTTCTGTAGCATATGTGGCATTGAATCAGGGCATGCAGCAGAGCCAGTTTTCAGGCAACCTAGCATGTGCAGCCACTAGTGGGCTGCCTGACTGGCTATACTGCCTGATTGGTGGGAAGAGCTGATCTGCTAACTCTTCCCGCTAACGCCCAGCAGCACCTCTGGGCTTCTCAAAGCATTTGCCTATGGCTGTGATAGCTCCTGTGGCTTCTTGTTCTAGCCCTGCTCCTACCTCTGACCCATGGCTCTGATATCTGACTCCAGCTCTGTCATCTGGCCTCTGTCTCTAACAATGGGCTCCTATTCCTGGCTGCCTGAAGCCTGCTCTAACTCCTAGCACAACTACCAACATCCCAATTTCTGTCAGCGTTACACAGGGATGGCAAAGCCATGAGCTGACAAAAAAGAATTGTGGGATTGTGGCCATAACCAGAAACTGCAGGTGTTTTTTCAGTCCTTTTCCTTTGAAACTTCAGAGGATGCTCTCTCAGCAAAGATTAACAATATTGTATACATAGCTCTTTGTCAGTGTCACAAAAGGCTTGTTTACAAACACTTCAGGCTCACACCATGAAAATAAAAATTGACAGGCAACATTATAATTTAAGGTACATGATGTGGTGTTTTTATGTGCACAGCATTGTGTTGGGCTGTGCCAAATGCAGTGCAGAGAAGCGATCATTGCTATCATTTTAACAAGTCGCTTGTCTGCATGCACTATGTGATTTACTCTTGGGCCTAGCTGATGCATTCAGCTTTATTTGTTAACCTAGCAGAACATTATTTATTAATGAGTTCTTCATGCTTTATTAAGCCTAATGTCAAAACACCTCTGTGGGACTCTAGGCATGTTCTCTTTTTGTGTTAAAGCCTTCTAAAGAAAATGAAAAATTATGCAGCAAAGCTGCAGATAAAACCTAGAAGATATCAGTTCAATTACTCTTGATCTTGGCAGATGATGTTTCTGAATATTTGTGAAAGAGCAGCATCTGATTGTGCTGGCTTCAGTTAAAGAATTCTGCATTCTCAAATGTACATAATTAGGGTGCCTTAGAAACCTAAGAAGGCTACTCTGGTCTCAGAAAGCTGAGTGGAATGCTCAGATGGCAAAGCCTGACAAGTTTGGCATGGAAGTATAATTCATGCTTTTTTTCCATACTACTCTTTTATAATGGGGAGGGGAAGTTTGTGTGTGAGAACATTAAAATGATTGAGCGTGGTAACAAAAGGCATTAACTGCAGTTTTCTGTTACTCAATAGAATTAATGTTGCTCAGGAAACCAATACTGGAGTTCAATAAACTTCACCAGTGATCTGACCAAACAGCCACTCTCTGGCATTGACATGTAATTCAAATCCATTCATTCTTGGGCAGTTTCTAGGCTGTAGAGTTTGCTCTGATATGCTTTTGAGTCTATTATGTTTTCAACTGTGCTTCAGTGATGGTAGCTTTAACATCACAAACAATGACAATGAATTCAATACTTGATTTTATTCAGTAGAAAAAAATCTAATATTCTAGGGAATTAATGTTTGCCCTGGCTTTTCACACTGAACCAATTAGTCCTAGTAATATTTACAAAAATGGGAGGCCTGTCAAAATGGCTAGTTTGATATCTGCTTATGTTTTGTGTTTGAAAATGTGTGCAAAAATGAAAGGATTTCCAGTACCAGGCCTGAAAGTGGCCAATCAGAATGGTTTGATTCATCATAACAAACAAAGATAGTTCTGTAAGGATCAGAAATAGTTCAACTTGGGTACACCTTTGTGACTGTATCAAAGAGCATATTTACCATCTGGCAAATAGCTGCACCAGCAGTTTAACTTTTACAGTTTACATACTGAGGCATTTTGTATTCAATCGTGCTCTCGCTGAAGTCAGAGGAAGTTTTGTCATTAACTTCACTGGAAGCAGAAGTAGACCCACAATCAGTTCCCTTAACAATATTTCATCACATGAGTATGTTTATTGGTTTTGCTGGGCTTTTTAGTATTGACTAGCTCGATGATAAAGGTTTCTTCACCCACAGTTTTTTCCCAGCCTAACCTTGAAAGCAGATGCTAGAATAGCCTATTGTGAACAATAGTCTCTATAGACAGCAATTAA
This sequence comes from Dermochelys coriacea, assembly GCF_009764565.3. Lineage (NCBI taxonomy): Eukaryota > Metazoa > Chordata > Testudines > Dermochelyidae > Dermochelys > Dermochelys coriacea. The sequence goes on along the minus strand of NC_050070.1, from coordinate 88,882,943 downwards.
GTTACCAGCTTTAAAACCAAAAAAAACAGTTTTTGTTCACGGAAGGGCAAATTCTTCAACCTTGACTCATGTTGATTAGTGCTTACTCACAGTAATCCCATTTGACTTCAATAAGGCTACTCAGGCAATTACTTACATTGAGTAGTACTTAAAAAGGTGGCAGACAGAATCTGGCCAAAAATTAAGGTCTCAGGGATTTTTTTCCCCACCCCATCCAAACTATTGCAACAAAAATCCATGCAGAAAGATACTTGGAGGATGTTATGGATGGATGACTTTTGTGCTTCATAATTTCTTCTGCTAATATGGAATTTCTGTTTCCTATTTTCTGTTTATAATTACTATCAGTAATGAATATTTTATCTAAGCTTGTTTTTCAGCCTTTCCATTTTCTTTCATCTTACCTCTTTCATCCCACTTCTCAACATTTGAGAGATCAAGCAGAAGCAGTGAAATGGCTGAGGACCATAGTGTACAGGTACCATGTCACAATGAACATAAATAATTGGAGGGCCAGATTCTTAGCTGGTGTAGATAAGTGTAGTTCAATTGACTGCAGTGGAACCATGCTGAGTTACACCAGTTGAGGCTCCATCTCAGAGACTTGCAGCCATAAAAGATGTTAACAGCATAAACAGGAATATCTTATTTTACTATCTGACTATTTTCTCTCTAATGCCCTTGACTAGGGATGGTAAATCTAAGTTATAGGGTCCATAAGACTCTATGAACTCCCAATGAGAGTTTTCCACTGACTTCAGTGGAAGCAGTATCTGGCCCATAAAGTGGTACAGAACTGTCGCTGATCACAGTGCTTTGTTCTTAGGCTTAAAAGGATTCATTTTTTAAAATGGTAAATATCAATTTCAACACACACACAAGTTGTACTGATGATAATCAAGTTTCCTATCTTGAACTTAGAGTTCAAAATCCAAGATTTCTGCATTAAGTCTTGTTACAAATGGATTAGTGAATGAATAGTAAAAACAGGTCTGATTGATTTAAAGGACATTTGTATGTTTTGACGTGGTTTTTTTCCCCTAACCGTTTATAAAACTAACTTTTTGAATCTCACTGTCTAGAAATTGTCTGACACCTCCCCTGCCCCTATTGGTGGGAGTGTACACTGGGAAACTGAGTCATGTCCACTCAATTTAGGCTTAATCAGTTTTGCCTTTATTTAATACAGTTTCAGACATAATTATTGTCACTTATAGTGTCTGGACATACATTTATGCAAAAAAAGACAACAGTAAATGGGCCCACGTTACTCATTCGAGGGTGTGAAAAAGTCAGTCCTTCCTCCATGGTGGTTGTCCCCTTCTCTATCTCTTGGTCTAGTCTCATTTGTCAGTTTCTGATCCAGCATTTCTCAAGCTTTGGAGCCATTTTTTACATGTATTCTACATTTTCACATTCTCCAGTACTTAGTTTTCCTCAAATCAGAATTTAACACATTATCCATTGAATTTTACATAACCCAAATATTATGCATGCACAAGCTTTAGGCACCCAATCTGTACAATTTTTTTTCCCCAAATTTACAGTTTCTGGGTCATGTTGCCCTGGGTTATCCTGTTTGAGTTTCCAAGAAAAACAGAATTTTTGTTTGTTATGTTTTTACTTCTTACTTCCATTTGCCAACACAACACATTACTTATCTTGCCAACAATATCATTTTAAACAAATCAGAAGACTATATCAAAGAAATTAACAAAAATACCTTCATGCCAGGCAAAGCCTTGGTCTGCATGTTACCTTATCTAATACTTCCTCAAGATCCATAATTGCAATTTATTAAAGATATAGCTAACAAAGCCTTTAATGTTATCACTAGCAATCCTTCATTTCAATGTTATAGGTCAGTAAGTATATTATCCTCACCCTTAATCTATTAGAAGGGGAATTTTAGAGTGCATACTATAATTCCTTAATGTCAACATTTCTTATCTTCTGCAAGGGGAATTTTATTTTACTCAAAGTCCAAACATTTTGTACTTTTATATAGCCAAATCTTATTGTTTTTCCTGTTACAAAACTTTCGGTGCTCTGGTTTTTAGGCTTTTGTTTTTAGACAATTTTAATGGTACCCCAACATGCATGAAAGTTTAAATTGATAAAACTGAAAAATATGCTTAAAAATAAACCTCTATTAGCCATCAAAATTATAATAATTCTGCCAAACCTAACTGTTTTGCATATCAATGATTCATGCAAAGATTCTGCTGCTTTACAGCTATTATTTGCAATTTTTCTAGCCACTGCTGTCTTAGGCTCACACTAACAATTAAGTGGGTTGCAAAGAAGCAATCACAAATGTTTTTCCCCCATATTAAAAGGGCACAAAAAATTTAATTAAGAAGCACGTACTTGCCGCTATCTCTACTTGAGCATAATTTAACATTCACAGTTCTAGTCACCCCATCCCCCAAAAAGATATTAGAATTGGGAAAAGTACAGAGGAGGCAACAAAAATGATTAGGGGTATGGAACAGCTTCCTTAGAAGGAGATAAAAAGACTGGGAGTATTCAGTTTAGAAAAGAAGATCAAGGGGGAATATGATAGAGGTCAATAAAATAATGACTGGTGGGGATTAAGAAAGAAGTGTTATTTACCCTTTCACGTAACTGGAAATGGGGTCACCAAATCAAATTAATAAGCAGCAGGTTAAAAAGAAGCATATGGAAGTACTTCTTCCTACAATGCACAGTCAATCTGTGCAACTCATTGCCAGAGGATGTTGTGAAGGCCAAAAGTATAACTGGGTTCAAGAAAGAATTAAATAAGGCACATGGAGGATAGGTCCATCACTGGTTATTAGCCAAGATGGTCATGGATGCAACCCCATGCTCTGGGTGTCCCTAAATCTCTTGCTGCCTGTAAAAGAGCAGACTCATGCATGCGGCACCTCCTGCTGGTCATCATTGGGAATTAGCTCTTTTCCAGCCTTGGGCACCCTCTGCAGGTCAGTGATCCACACAGCTCTGGCCCCCATGTCTCCCACAGACCCACAGGCCCCTTTCTCTGGGGTTCTGCCCCCTGGCAGTACCCCCATACTCTGCCTCTGGGTCACCCCTTTCTGGGGAACCCCCAACCCCCACCTTGCCTCAGTCTGGGCTATTGCCAGTCCTCACCAAGCCCTCGCTCACTGGGGCAGACTGCAGCCACTCATCATAGGCAAGGGGTTCAGACCTGTTGCCTTCCTCTGCCTCCCAGTACCTCTATGGGCCTTGGACCAGGCCTTAAAGCCTGAGGAGTTGCCAGCCTGGAGCGCCTCTGCTCAGCCTGCTCCTTCCCCAGCACTGCACCACACTCAGTACCCTGTCAGACAGGCAGCCAAGGCTGCTCTCTCCTACCAAGGAGAGTGACTCCTTAGGCCTATGGCTCACAGCCTTTTTATACAGGCCAGCTGGGGCCTGATTGGGGTGTGGCCCCAGCTGCAGCTGTTTCCCCAGTCAGCCCTCTCCAGCCACAGCCCTCTCCAGGGCTGCTTTTAACCCCTTCTATTTAGAAGCGGGGGTAGCCAAAAACGGACAATAGGTGATGGATTATTCGATAATTGCCCTGTTCTGTTCATTCCCTCTGAAGCCTCTGGCACTGGCCACTGTCAGAAGACAGAATACTGGGCTATATAGATCACTGGTCTGAGCCAGGATGGCCATTCGTATGTTCTTAACACCATAGCAGAGACCAGCAACTCTGCAGCAGCTTGCCCAAGTCTAAGGGAAATGGTTGAGAGCCTGCTAGGTCTCTAGAGATTACAGAGCTTGCCTCATGTCCTCTTGGGAAGACTGCATGATCAAACATCATTAATTCTGCAACCACTTTATATGCTTTTGTTTTTAATTAAGCCCTTTGAGACAAAGAACAACTTACAGTATTAATCTGTTCTTGGCCAGTGTACAGTATCTACACAGCTTCTTCAACAGAGTTTGTGTCACCTTCTATCTCGCTTGTCATACTTTCTCCTTTAGGATTTACCATCAGGTTGACAATCATAAGTGGAGAGTCACCTAACTCTGGAACTTCAGTATAAATGTAGTTTGTTGTAAATGCTGTTTTTATTTTAATTTTTAATGTATTCTGGTACTGTGACTTCAGCTGTTTAGGCATGTGCAAAATATGTATTTTGCACTAAATACTTCATTTCTGCAAAATGCATGTGGTACATTTGCAACTAATTGTGGTTTTGAATTTATAGCTAACAACAAAAAAAAAGGCCAAAATTGTGCTCTGTTACAGTACAACGTAACAAATACGGAATAAATCCAGTGATTTCAATGGGTTTTCTCTGAGGACAATGGAATTACTCCTCACTTAAACATATATCTGAGGTAAAATTTTGCCGAGAATGAACTCTGTTTGCACTATTTCTCTGCCTTTCTGTATTCTTAGGGATTGTCTATACCCTCTGGATCATGCTCTGGCTCCTTGTCGATATATCGCAGGCAGCGGTCGATCCAGCGGGGGTTGATTTATCGCTTCTAGTCTAGATGCGATAAATCAACCATCTAGCGCTCTCCTGTCGACTCCGGTACTCCACTGGAGCAAGAGGCACAGAGTTGACAGGAGAGTGTCAGCTGTCGATTCACTGCGGTGAAGACACCATGGTGAGTAGATCTAAGTACGTTGACTTCAGCTATGTTATTCATGTAGCTGAAGTTGCATAACTTAGATCGATTTCCCCCCACCACAACCACCAGTGTAGACCAGGCCTGAGAGAGTTCTTAGAGAATTATTTGATTTCTGCATAATGTTTTGTTCTTCTGCAGCACTCACTGCACATGATACTGTGATCCTAATTCTAGGGCCCAATGCGGGTGCAGGTTTCTACCCACACGTGAGCTTTCAGGATCCAGGCTGAGGGCCTAACCCTGTGTCAGGAAATTTAGTGGGAGATTTGTCTTTCACTTCAGAGCACGGGTAAGACCTAAGATCCTGGAGTGCTATGCAATCTGTTCTGAAGATAAGGTAATTGTACTTAAAGATAGAGGGGTATAACTTTTGCTCTTCATTATATACAAGAAACCCTCTAAGAAAGCAGACCACGAGCTAAAATCTTCTGTAAATTACGATCTGCAGATGGGATTGCCAGGTGTCCAGTTTTCGACCGGAACACCTGGTTGAAAAGGGACCCTGGTGGCTTCGGTCAGCACTGCTGACTGGGCCATTAAAAGTCTGGTTGTCTGCCCAGCTCTGTGTGGCTCCCGGAAAGCTCGCCAGCATCACCTTCTGGCTCCTAGGCATTAGGGTCCCTCCCATGCCCCAACCTCTGCCCAAGTCTGAAGCCCCCAGCCCAGAGCCTTCTCCTGCACTCTGAACTGCTTATTTCTTGCCCCACCCCAAAGCCTGCGCTCCCAGCCCAGAGCCTATACCTTCTCCCATACCCCAAACCCCTTCCCCAGCCCGCAGCTACCTCCTGCAGCCCAAACCACTCATCTCCGGCCCCACCCCAGAACCCACACCTCCAGCCAGAGATCTCACACCCCAACTCCCTGCCCCAGCCTGCTTACAATGAGCAAGTGAGCAAGGATGGGGGAGAGCGAGCAATGGAAGGAAGGGGAATGGAGTGAGTGGGGGGCAGGGCCTCAGAGAAGGGAGGAGCAGGGACAGGAGCATGGCTTCCGGGGAAGGGGCGGAGCAGGAGTGGGGCAAGGGTGGTCCATTTTGATTTTCTGAAAATAGAAAATTGGCAACCCTATGTGTAGCTGTATACAAAATAGAAAAAAAAACCTGATTGTCACATGACCAACTCAGTGGATTTTTGCTCAGCTTTGCTTATTTAGGTAAGGAAAAACAGCATGTACAGAAGGCTCCTCTCATTCCTCCATGACTGCTGCCCTAGGATATTTGCTCTGCTGGTAACAATTCTCATAAATCCATAGAAGAGAATGGCCCTTTCTTGGGTCTGAAGCTTTGCTGAGTATTTCTGCAACAGTGCAGTGATGATTTTATTGTGTGGTGCTGTATTCTAATAGCATTATAATTGACTAACAGAATTGTTATCCAGTGGGCTCAGGAACTTCTCAAGACTAGCTGGTTAAAAGTACTCAGAGCCTGTTCCGATAATCACTACCACTGCACTATTCAAAACTAAATTTAAAAAAAAAAAATCAAACCTCATTACAATAGAAATAGTGAGCCAGTAAAATATGTAATAAAAGAAGCCCATTGTTCGATTGTCTCATTCTGCTCTGTCTGTGTCTCCTTCCCCTTTTCTTTGTCATCTATCCCCCCACCACCACCCTGTCTCTAGTTTCTTTTGTCTGCTTTTGCCTAACTTCATTCTGTTTTCTCTCTCTCTTTCATCTACTAATAATAAATGCCACATTGCCTTGTGTGAGGAGGGGTTGAGGGTGATAACAAGTCCTGTAGCCAGGTTTTAGGGGCATCACATTTAAAAAAAAAAGCGGTTACAGCCTGCAGGTAAGAATGAATAAAATTAACAAGATAGACTATTTGTGTCTGTATGTAAGTAATATATTTACAGAGAAGCGTCCCTTTTGAAAGCACCTTGAGTCATTCCAGCTCCTTGATAGCTCAGCGTTGCTGATTCCCATGATTTTATCTCAAGTCTCATGATGTTTGGGGTTTTCCTTAAAGCCCTAGATGTTGGAATCAATGGATGCAAATCTCAGCTTTCATTTAGTACATTTCTATGCCTTGCAGAGAAATGCTTGAAAACACCAAGCAAGCGAATATTAAAGACTCAGAAACTAACATGCAAACAAAAGGAATGCACAACATTATTTGTGTATAGATACCATGATTTTTGAGAGCAGATTCATGGTTTGGGGGGGGTATGGAAATACTCATGGTTAAGCCAGACTGATTGCACTCAGTGGTGTATGTAGTTCCCTAGCACTGCTCTTCCCTAATTAGAATAAACTCCTCCCCCACTATATAAATGGATTTTTCTTCAAATTGGATTATTTTCACATACCAAATTCATCTGCTGATGCACACAGCGGCCAGTATTAGTTACAGTGTAAAATACCAGGGAACAAAATATCAAAGGAAGAAATGAGATTGCCAATGAGATGCTGAGTCTGAAGGAGCATACTTGCATCTGGGCATGGCATAGCAGGCTCGTTCCCCATCTGGCTCCCCATTCCAATAGCCAGTCTGGCCCTGGCATGGTCTCTCTTCCCAGAGCTCAGTCTTCCATCCAGGTCATACTTTGTTTCCACCCCTTCTGGGAGTAACAAAGTCCAATAAAACAAAATGTACCATTGTCCTCACAAAAGGTCTTTGGCCTCATCTCTGGGCCCCATGGTCCTCACCCTTCTCTCAGGTACTTCAGTTGTCATTATTCTTTTGGTGAGAAATGGACTTCATACCACCTTTTCTGGGAACTAGTAGTAGAACCCAAGCTTTCCTGCTACACTGGGTTCCAGCCTAGGGACCCTATAACTAGCAGACATGTGCAGAGCAGACCTCCTTGCTGCTATCTCTCTGATCTTCTTATCCTGCCATCTCCCCATCAACTTCTCAAAGTTCACTGTTCTTTCAGAGCCAGGGCACTCCCCTGGAATCCCCAACAAATATAAACATAAACACACTTCCACCCTCCTTGGGCTTGACTTTATAGCCTTCTCACCTTTCCCTGGATTTGTCCCCCACTTAAATGCCTCCCAGGGCTCTCTTTCCCTGGAAATACAGTTCTTGCCCGTCTCTCAGGGCACATCAACAGAGATTGCTCCACCCTAGTGGCTGATCTGTCTCTCTCCTGGTTGCTTGCCAATCTTCTTTGCTCATGAGAGGATCCCAGGGCTTATTCTCCTCTTTAGCTTCCTCCTTGACCCTCTCTGTGCTCCCAGAGAGGAACTGCAGGGTGCCTTCCTCTCCTTCCTACAGCCTCCCTTTTTGTTTCTTTTCCTCTTATTTTATGATGCAGTAGCCTCAGCATTCTAATTCCTGTTACACCTCGTAAAGAATCAGATGAGTTAGTTGTCATAGTTGGGCATACATCCCTTATCCAGGTCAATACCAACAGTATGCCCATCAATTCTATTGTCATAAAGCTGCAAAACTGGATACTCAGATGTCTTAATTCCAAATTCAGCGATACAAAAGGTCATTCCCACTGTGCCTATGTTGTTATCTCTAGGGCCATCAGTATAGATTTGGTAATGCTGACAAAATTTGCTCTGTATAAACTCATAAATCTTAGTTGTCATATTTGATGGTCCTGCTCTTCCCTCTGTTTTATTGTATAATTCCAGATCCACAATGGGAGAGACGTCCATCCAGTTATATTCTGATTTTCCATGACTAAAGATTTCAATTTCTTCCAGCCTTCTTTTCCACCCAGGCCTCTTACCCACTTTTTGACCCTGTTAACATGAGGGAGTTTGTGGCATCCAATTACTTTTTATCTACTTAATTTCCAGCAGTGCTCGTATATTTGTTTAGTACTCTTCTCTTCACAATTTCCATTACTTAGCCCAAGAAGTGAAATCTAACAATTTCCTCACATTTGTTAGCATTTTTCCAGTTACTACCTGCAGCATACATAAGAGTCGTAATACTTACACCACATGCGAGTCACAGAACTTGGGCTGCAGTCAGCTTTAATTTTTTAAATGTTGATTTAGAAGTTGATTAACAACTTGACATCCATAATCTATAACTGGTCTTATTAGTACCCTATAAAGTATCAGCGATGTGTTCTTATCTGCACCCCAATTGTTGCTAGCAATCCTTTTAAGCAGCTTCAACCTATCTATATGACCCTTCAAAGTTAGTTTATCAAACATAACTCCTAAAAATGTAAAATCTTTGAACTATCTGCATTTTTTCCTGTATAGAGAGATATAGGTTCCATTCTTTCTTTAATGTGAAGATCATTCCCTTTGTTTTAGCTAGTGAGAATTTAAATCCCCAACTATTTCTGTGACAGAATATACCCCTGTACTCATACCCTACATGTTATTATAATAATCTTGATTCAAATTATGCCTTGTAAGATATGAAAACTCAAAATTTGCTGGTCAGTATTGCACTGATAAAATGTGTGGCAATACTGTATGTGAAGTTAACATTTCCCTGTGCGACGCTATTAACACATGTTCCAAACCCACAGCCCTGAAAAAACTGAGGTTGGCAAAGAGGTCTGTCCTAAACAAAGGAATAAATGTTCTTCTTAATTTGCACTTAAGCAGTAAACAGAGCCATCAAGCAGGGAGGGAAACAAAGAAAGTTCAAACAGGTGAGAAAAAAGCAGCAGGAAACATCTTTCTGCCTAGACTCTTTGTCCAGCTGGAATGTTTTCTGAGAGAGGGACTGAAACTATGAAAAGGAGGGATAAACACCCCAAAGCTCCCCCCCTCCTTGCCCATTGTATTCACAGCCCCTAAAGCGACAAAGGAAACAGTCGTTGGACTCTGGGAGAAGGGGTCCTGATCTACAGGGTTTGGTCAGTAAGACTGCTGAAAGCATGTGATGAGAAATTTTGCTTGAATCTGATATCATTTAAGTAGGGTATTAGGAGACATCTTTTTTTCTTGTAACCATTTCTGACCTTTATCTCTCATTACTTGTATTCACTTAAAATCTCTTTGTAATTGTTCTGTCTAATCCAGTGTGTTTAAATTGAAGTGTCTGAGAAACTCCATTTGGTGTGACAAAGTGTGTGAATAAGTCATGGTGTGCAGCCCTCACTGCCAAACTGGTGCCTCCTCCTGGTCATTCTGGGGATTAGCTCAAGGCAGACACCTATGTCCAGGGCCTGCACACTGGCACAGGCCATTGCTCTTCTCTTACCTCCCAGAACTGCAGTGTCCTCTTCTCAACTCAGCCCACTCGCTAGGTCATCATCTGTATTTCCCCCTTCCGAGGGAGGGTATCTATCCAACAGTCCAGCCACTTCCTCAGTGGCAAGTGTGGGTGGGTGACCCAGGCCTACCCAGTACCCAGCCAAGGACTCTGTAAATAGCAGCCTCCTGTTGCCTCTCTGTAGCCTCTGTTAATGCTGCTCTATTTCCCTGGACCACCTCAGCACCTTCTTCCCCCTTATCTCAGGGCCTCAATTGCTCAGTGCCAGGAGCCAGCCACTGCTGTGTTCAAGGTGCTTACAGTTCTCGCAGCCCTCCAGAGAGGCCGTCCTTACTCCCTGGACTCCTATCAGTTAGTGATCCTACTCTGACATGCAGTTCCCTTTCATCTGAGCCTGCTCGGCCTGGATTGGTTGCTCCCTGCAACTCCTAACTGATTGGCGGTGCTTCACTCAGCCTCTCTGGGCTGCTTGGAGGACTCCCCTCCATTGCTCCTTCCCGGACAGGGCATGATTAAGCACCTGCGTGGGGTAGGCACCCTATCAGAACATATTATTCCTTTTAAAGAAATAACTGACTTAATGTAACTTGTATTGTCTAGGAGCGGGTTGAGCAGCACAGGACATACATTTCTTGAGAAAATCTAACACTGGGGTGTATTGGGGTCACCCTGCTGTATAACTAAGGCTGGTGAGAGCCTGAGTGTAACCCAGATGTGACTGGCAAGCTGGCAGGCTACAGACACTCAGGGTATAGCTTGCATGCTGGAAGGCTGTTTGTGAGCACCCCAGGTAGGAGCTACTTCAGCAAGGCATTGTAAGGCACTCAAGGTTGCAGGGCATGTGTGGTATGTCACAATCTCCCCATTCTGAAATCCTCCAAAGTGCCTCATTGGTTCTCTCAAGTCTAATGCGTTTGGCCCATATTGCAGAGTCATCCACAAATTGGGTAATACCTACTCCTGCCCATATACTCTCTGGGAGATCATTAATCATAACATTAAACACAGCTCGGCTGAGAACACTCCCATTTGCAGTGCCATCAGTATATTTAAAAATATTCGACAAAGCCACCCCCGCACCATACTTTGTATGGGTCTATCACTTAAGAGTCTCTTATTCCAGCTGTAGCTATTTTATACAGCAAGACCTACAGTGCATGTCATTCATTTTTTCAATGTCCAAAAAGACAGCTATAATAAACTCTCTGTTCCCCAGGGTTTTTGTATTTGTTCCTAATCTTACAACATGATCAACTGTGCATCTTCCTTTTCTGAAACCACTTTGTACACAGTTTATAATTTCAAGTGTGCTACTAATCTCCAAGCGTGCTACTAATCTCTCATTTATCAATCTTTCCATAATTTTGCTCACATGAGGGCAATAAGCTTCCATGCATCAGGTCTTGGTTCCATTCTGCCAGTAGTATTCCTTTTCCCCATTTATTGTATCATTTCAACAAATCTCTTAAACTCCCCTCTGGTAGATGCTTAAGCATTGCATTACACATGCTATCTTTACCTGGAGGTGTATTTTTACTTTTGTCTATAGCTTTTTTTCAGTTCTTGTATGCTGAAATTTTCATTTAATTAATCATCTTTATATTCTACCTAGCCATAAGAGCTCACAATTTTCTTCAGCAAACATTCATTTTCTGTTCACAAAATTGTTTACTTTGATTTGTATCACTCCTACTAATTGTTTGGAGCTCTTTTTCTAAAATGTGTGCTTTCCTAAGTTAGAACTTCCTACTTTATCATTCCACTCAAAGACCAGGTATACATTTTATTTTTACTCTGTATCCCATTCATTTTAACTTGTTTATATATCTCTAAATCCTTAGAATCTTTGTTCATTTTTCCATATTCCTTTCTCTAACTCTTTCTTTGCCTTTTTAATAATTCTTTGTACCACTGCTTTTCATCTCTTATAGTTCATTGAGTTGATGCTATGCATTGTATGTTTTGCTTATTTGTATGCTTAACAATTTTTATTCCACCAGGAAATTGGATTTCTGAGTTTGTGGCCATTTGATGTCTTAAGTGCAGCAGCAGCCAATCCAACTATAACTTCCTTTATTCTATTATCATGAAATTCCTCTAGATTATCGCTTATGCAATTGGTACTTAGATACTCAGCACATTTACTCTTAAAGACTCCTTATTTTGCTTTTCTAAGCCTCGTGGTAGGAATTTCTCCAGTGTTTTCAGGTGATCACTTCCAATTCCATCTTCTTTATAGATTTCCCAACTGCTTTTACAGTAAGCGCTGTGTTACCTGGCACTTTACCAACCGACAAGCTCTATAAACCAGCATATCTGATCTTCATTGAAAGTCTGGTTTATACTCCGGTTGGCGCGGGACTGGCAGGCTCGCTTCCTGGCTCCGTGTGGCTCCCCGGAAGTGGCAACAAGTCCCTGCTGCTCCTAGGCGGTGGAACAACCACGAGGGGTTTGAAGTGCAGGAGGGGGTGCAGGGTGCGGTCTCTGGGAGGGAGTTTGGGTGCAGGAAGAGGCTTGGGGCAGGGGGTTGGGGCATGGGAGCGGGGTGCCGGATCCGGGTGGCGGTCACCTCGAGCGTCTCCCCATAAGTGGCAACATGGCCCGACTTCTCCTAGATGGAGGTGCAACAGGTGGCTCTGCGCGCTGCCTCCACCTGCAGGTGCAGCCCCCACAACTCCCATTGGCCATTTCCTGGCCAATGAGAGCTGCGGAGCCAGTGCTCAGGGCAGGCGAGGAGCAGCACAGAGCTGCCTAGCTGCACCTCTGCCTAGGAGAAGTCGGGCCATGTTGCCACTTATGGGGAGACGCTCGAGGTGACCGCCACCCGGATCCGGCACCCCGCACCCTCTTCTGTGCCCTAACCCCCAGCCCTGATCCCTTCCCACATCCAAATTCCCTCCCTCTTAGTTAACTAGAATTTTTTACTTACCAGCACCCCCCATTCGTTCAACATGCCAGATAACAAAGCTTTTACTGCACTTGCTATATTACTTGATGCAATTTCCAGATCTAAACATGAAAGGGTTTCACCCACTGAATTCAACCTAGTAGATTCTCCAGTATTGAGCAATAACAGGTTGTTCATGTCAATGAACTGTTCCAGATGTTTGCCATTATAATCCCTTTTCCTGTTTCCCCATAATTCATTGTGGCTCTAAAGGTCTCCACAAATATACAGGCCTTTGACACCCTTACCTAACTCTTCCAAGGCTTAGTCTACACTATGAAATTAGATCGAATTGATAGAAGTCGGTTTTGTAGAAAGCGTTTTTATACAGTTGATTGTGTGTGTCCCCACACAAATGCTCTAAGTGCATTTAGTCAGCATTTAGTTGGCGGAGTGCGTCCACAATACCGAGGCAACCATCGACTTCCGGAGCGTTGCACTGTGGGTAGCTATCACACAGTTCCCACGGTCTTCGACACCCATTTGAATTCTGGGTAGAAATCCCAATGCCTGATGAGGCAAAAACATTGTCGTGGGTGGTTCTGAGTACATATCATCAGGCCCCCCTTCCCTCCCTCCGTGAAAGCAACGGTAGACAATCGTTTTGAGCCTTTTTTCCTGGGTTACCCATGCAGATGCCATGCCATGACAAGCATGGAACCCGCTCAGCTCATCGTCACCGTATGTCTCCTGGGTGCTGGTAGACGTGGTACTGCATTGCTACACAGAAGCAGCTTATTGCCTTTTGGCAGCAGACAGTGCAGTATGACTGGCAGCCATTGTCGCCGTACTCCAGGGTGCTCTTTTAGCTGACCTTGGTGAGGTTGGTCAGGGACGCCTGGGCAAATATGGGAGTGACTCAGCCAGGTCATTTCCCTTTTAAGTTTTGTCTCATGGTGATTCAGTCCTGCTGGCAGTCCTGCACCGTCTTCTAATGAGCAGCCAGGAGACGACGATGGCCAGCAGTCATACTGCACCGTCTTCTGCCGAGCACCCAGAAGATGACGATGGCCAGCAATTGTACTACACCGTCTGCTGCCAGCAAGATGTATAAAGATAGATGAAGTGGATCAAAACAAGAAATAGACCAGATTTGCTTTGTATTCATTTTCTCCTCCCTTTCTCCCTCCCTCCGTGAAATCAAAGGCCTGCTAAACCCTGGGTTTTGAGTTCTATCCTTGAGGGGGCCATTCTGTTTCTCCTTCATGCAAAGCCACCCCCTTTGTTGATTTTAATTCCCTGTAAGCCAACCCTGTAAACCATGTTGTCAGTCGCCCTTCCCTCCATCAGAGCAATGGCAGACAATCGTTTTGTGCCTTTTTTCAGCGCAGATGCCATAGCACTGGGAACATGGAGCCCGCTCAGATCACCACAGCAATTATGAGCACTATAAACACTGTGCGCGTTATCCAGCAGGATAAGCAGAACCATAACCTGCAAGAAAAGCGAAACCAGGCGAGGAGGAGGTGACTGCAGCGCAGTGACGAGAGTGATAAGGACATGGACATAGACTTCTCACAAAGTGTGGGCCCCTGCAATGTGCACATCAAGGTGTCAATTGGGCAGGTTCATGGAATGCCAATTCTGGGCCCGGGAAACAAGCACAGAGTGGGGGACCGCATAGTGTTGCAGGTCTGGGATGATTCCCAGTAGCTGCAAAGCTTTCGCATGCGTAAGGGCACTTTCATGGAACTTTGTGACTTGCTTTCCGCTGCCCTGAAGCACAAGAATACCAAGATGAGAGCAGCCCTCACAGTTGAGAAGCAAGTGGCAATAGCCCTGGAAGCTTGCAATGCCAGATAGCTACCGGTCAATCGGGAATCAATTTGGAGTGGGCAAATCTACTGTGGGGGCTGCTGTGATGCAAGTAGCCAACGCTATCACTGAGCTGCTGATATCAAGGGTAGTGACTCTGAGAAATGTGCAGGTCACAGTGGCTGGCTTTGCTGCAATGGGATTCCCTAACCCTGGTGGGGAAATAGACAGAACCCATATCCCTATCTTGGCACTGGAGCACCAAGGCAGCAAGTACATAGACCTCAAGGGGTACTTTTCACTGGTTCTGCAAGCACTGGTGGATCACAAGGGACGTTTCACCAACATCAATGTGGGATGGCCGGGAAAGGTACATGACGCTCGCATCTTCAGGAACTCTGGTCTGTTTCAACTGCTGCAGCAAGGGACTTACTTTTCAGACCAGAAAATAACCGTTGGGGATGTTGAAAGGCCTATAGTTATCCTTGGGGACCCAGCCTACCCCTTAATGCCATGGCTCATGAAGCCGTACACAGGCACCCTGGAGAGTAGTCAGGAGCTGTTCAACTACAGGCTGAGCAAGTGCAGAATGGTGGTAGAATGTGCATTTGGGCATTTAAAAGCATGCTGGCACAGTTTACTGACTCGCTTAAACCTCCGCGAAACCAATATTCCCGTTATTACTGCTTGCTGTGCGCTCCACAATATCTGTGAGAGTAAGGCGGAGACATTTATGGCAGGTGGGAGGTTGAGGCAAATTGGCTGGTTGCTGATTATGTGCAGCCAGACACCAGGGCGGTTAGAAGAATACAGGAGGGTGCGGTGCGCATCAAAAAAGCTTTGAAAACCAGTTTCATGACTGGCCAGGCTACAGTGTGAAAGTTCTGTTTGTTTCTCCTTGATGGAACACCCCCCCACCCCGGTTTAACTCTACTTTCCTGTAAGCTAAGCATCTTCCCCTCCCCCCTTTGATCACCACTTGTGGAGGCAATAAAGTCATTGTTGCTTCATATTCATGCATTCTTTATTTATTCATCACACAAATAGGGGGATAACTGCCAAGGTAGCCCAGGAGGGGTGGTGGAGGAAGGAAGCACTGGGTGGGGTGGTGGAGGAGGGAAGGACAAGGCCATACAGCACTTTAAAAGTTTAAAACTTTAAAACTTATTGAATGCCAGCCATCTGTTGCTTGGCAATCCTCTGGGGTGGAGTGGCTGGGTGGCCGGAGGCCCCCACACCGCATTCTTGGGCGTCTGGGTGAGGAGGCTATGGAACTTGGGGAGGAGGGCGGTTGGTTACACAGGGGCTGTAGCAGCGGTCTGTGCTCCTGCTGCCTTTCCTGCAGCTCAGCCATGAGTTTGATCCTCCAGCAGCCTGAGCATTGACCCCTGCCTTCTTTCAGCAAGCTGACGCCACCGACCATCTTCAGCCCGCCACGTCTCCTCACGGTCATATTGTGTTTTCCTGCACTCTGAGATTGTCTGCCTCCACATATTTTGCTGTGCTCTGTCAGTGTGGGAGGACAGCATGAGGTCAGAGAACATTTCATCACGAGTGCATTTTTTTCACCTTCTAATCTTCGCTAGCCTCTGGGAAGGAGAAACAGATGCAGCTGGTGGAGAAAAAAAAAAGTGAGAGTGGTAATTAAAAAGACACATTTTATAGAACAATGGGTACACTCTTTCGTGGTAAACCTTGCTGTTAACATTACATAGCACATGTGCTTTCATTACAAGGTCGCATTTTACCTCTTATTGAGGGTATGCCAGGTTGGTGTGAGAGATCACTCACACAGGGCCAGGCAACAGAATTTGGCTTGCAGGCAGCCATGGTAAGTCACAGTCTTTTGGCTTCTTTAACCTTCATAACAATTGGGAATGGTTTCAAACAGCAGCACCCTCATTTCCAATACGAAGTAGCCATTGGGTTGGCTATTAAAAATGGGTTGGCAATTTAAAAGGAGGGGCTGTGATTTCCTGGTTCATGTGCAGCAGAAACCCAACCAATACCCTCAACCCCCCCCCCACACACACACACACTCAATTCTCTGGAGTGATGGCTTCACCCCTCCCCCCACCACTAACAGCGGGGAAGATTTTTGTTCAGCCACAGGCAAACAGCCCAGCAGGAACGGGCACCTTTGAATGTTCGCTTACTAAAACCACCCTATTTCAAGCAGGTGACCATGAATGATATCACTCTCCTGAGGGTAACACAGAGAGATAAAGAACGGATGTTGTTTGAATGCCAGCAAACACCGGGACCATATGCTGCAATGCTTTGTTCTGCAATGATTCCCAACTACGTGCTACTGGCCTGGCGTGGTAAAGTGTCCTACCAGGGTGGACGGAATAAGGCTGCCCTCCCTAGAAACATTTTGCAAAGGCTTTGGGAGTACATCAAGGAGAGCTTTATGGAGATGTCCCTGGAGGATTTCCGCTCCATCCCCAGACACGTTAACAGACTTTTCCAGTAGCTGTACTGGCCGCGAATGCCAGGGCAAATTAATCATTAAACACGCTTGCTTTTAAACCATGTATAATATTTACAAAGGTACACTCACCAGAGGGCCCCTTCTCCGCCTTCAAGGTCCAGAAGCCCGCCATGGGTGGGTTCGGGGGGTACTGGGTCCAGGTCCAGGGTGAAAAACAGATCCTGGCAGTTGGGGAAACTGGTTTCTCCGCTTCCTTGCTGTGAGCTATCATCTTCCTCATCCTCCAAAACCCGCTTCCATGGTGCTCCCACTCCTTGGATGGAGCCAAAGCACAAGGTTGGGGTAGTGCTGGTTGCACCCCCTAGAATGGCATGCAGCTCATCATAGAAGTGGCATGTCTGGGGCTCTGAACCGGAGCGGCCGTTTGCCTCTCTGGTTTTTTGGTAGGCTTGCCTGAGCTCCTTAATTTTCATGCAGCACTGCTGTGGTTCCCTGTTATAGCCTCTGTCCTTCATGCCATTGGAGATTTTTTCAAATATTTTGGCATTTCGTCTTTTCGAACAGAGTTCTGCCAGCACAGATTCATCTCCCCATACAGCGATCAGATCCCGTACCTCCCATTCGGTCCATGCTGGAGCTCTTCGGCGATTCTGGGACTGCATGGTCTCCTGTGATGATGAGCTCTGCATGGTGACCTGTGCAGGTGAGCTCGCCACGCTGGCCAAACAGGAAATGAGATTCAAAAGTTGACAGGCCTTTTCCTGTATACCTGTCCAGTGCATCTGACTAGAGAACGCTGTCCAGAGCGGTCACAACTGAGCACTCTGGGATAGCTCCTGGAGGCCAATACTGTTGAATTGCCTCCACAGTACCCCAAATTCAACCTGGCAAGGTCGATTTCAGCACTAATCACCTCGTCGGGGTGGAGTAAAGAAATAGATTTTAAGAGCCCTTTTAAAAAAGGGCTTCATCGTGTGCATTGGTGCAGGGTAAATTGAGATAACACTGCTAAATTAGACCTAAACTCATAGTGTAGACCAGGCCCAATTCTAGATTATCTAGTTTTTTACATGGGTTGTTAAATTATAGATCCATCTAAAGACGCTATTATTCTGCAGAGGAATCTTAACAGTGTGGTCCTTAAAACTTAAGTTCTGTACATCTATTTCAACATAACTAAAATAGTACTTTATAAATATACAGACCTCTCCTCCTCTTGTTATTTCTATTGTGCCTGATTACATCATATCCCAGAGGTCTAAACATAAATTTCTTGCTAACCTCATTTCTTGTACCGATCACATCAGGTTTGTTTTCCACTTCAAAAACAGTTTTCTCTAATTCCTGAGCATGTGTTATTAAACGAAGTGCATTCCAACAAAAAAATATTAGAACCATGTTGGTTAAACTACATTAGTACGTACATTTAAAATTGCATGAATGTGGTCTATCGAGAAATTGCCTATATGCAAATATTTTTCTGATGCTTTTGTTTTATTTTTATTCTTCTGCTTCTCTGTCTGTAAAGTTCAATTAATTACTTGTATGATAAATACTGTAAATTTCTCTTTGCCTACAAGCAGTACATCTTCATCCATTCCCCTTATATTATCTTTCCTGCCCTGAATTGTGTGGTGTTCTACCAGTGGTTCTTTTCCCTTAGTGACATTTTTCGCCTCCTCCACATTCTGCTGTGAATATCTTTTGATAGGTTCTGCATATGAAATTTTTTGGGTAGCTTTAATTGTCTGCATCTCTAGCTCGTTCTGCTGTCACACACCCTTTGTGTGCTGCACTATGCTTGTCTCCACAATTGCTGCATTTTAGTTCTGTTCCTTCAGAACAGTTCTTATATGAGTGTTCTCCACATTCACTACACCTCATTTTCCCCTTACAGACAGCCACCACAGGCTCAAATTTTTGACATCTATAGCTAGGATATATAGTATAACCCAGAAGAGCTGATATCCTGTATTAACTCTATTGGGTAGCATCGTATCGTTAAATGGTGTGGTGTGGTGTGGTGTTTCTCTCCCACTCCTGCTAATCAGTTGCTTAACAATCAGCACTTGGTTCTCACCTATACCCCTTTTAAATTGCATCCTCAGTCGTGCCTAGTGGAACCCCATGTGTTATCCATCTTGCTTCTGTCATAAATTTAGGTAATGGCAAATTACTTTATTTTCCCTACAATTGTTTAAGATGTTTCTCATCCTGTTCTTTATGTGTATATCCCACTAATAAATCTCCACCCTGAATTCTTTTAGCTCCTAATATATCTGTGATACTTCACCTAATCCATTCTGCTGTTTTCTAGGGATTAACATCTCCTATCTATACATACTTATATATATACTTCAGCTAGTGATTTGATAATTATAAGATGTTTGTCTTTTTCCTTACTCTTTTTTTCCATCCTTGTCTGCTCCCTCTTCTTCGGATACAGATATTTCTATGCTTTTTTCTTCTTCTTTCTACTCTGAAGTCATTCCTCATCCCTTGCTCCTTCTCCATCATTTGCCAACATAACTTTCAGTCTCTGTCTCTCAGCCTGTATTTCCAGCTCTGTTCAGCCAACCAGCTGCCAGACAAAGCTGCCTCTGAGTTCCAAGCCCCATCTCTACACCTCTCCCAGCCTGCACACCCCAACCTGCAGCCTGACCTGCTCGGTTGGTTAGCCAGCCCCAGCCCAGCCTCCTTCTTTATTCTTTTCCTTTTAAAAAAAAATGGCAAATCAGACTTGGCTGAGTACTCTATAGCTGCCACCAACTGTAATTCTTCAATATTTAGCTGTTTTTATCCTCTCATTCTGCCCTGTGTCTTTCAGGTAATGTAACAGCATCTTTTTAATAATACCCCATTTCCCTGATGTTTTTGCTAAATAATAAATAAGGTAAAACAAATTACATTATTTTAAAGACATTTGAATTAATCAAAAAGCTTTTCTTTCTTTATCAAATCCCTTACGTACTCATAAAAGATGATCAATTGTTTCTTCCATCTTACAGTGTACATAGGCCATCTTTGTGTCTATTGATTTGAGAAAGATTTTTGTTTATGTCACAATGGTCTGTAAATACTCTAAACAAAAGCACCTCATTTGTCCTATCCAGCCCCGAAGTGTGTCATAATCCTCAACCATAGGGCACAATTTAAAAAATCTTCTTCTTCGTTTTTTATTCATCCACATTTTTTGCCATTCCTCTTTTACATTTTTTCTGTACTAGGCTTTTGAATTCCTGTTTACTCAAAGGTATTTCTATGTCAATCCTTCCAATTTTTACTGTGTTTTTAGCTGCTTTGTCCACCATTTCATTCCCTATTATCCGAGTACGCTCTGGGATCCAGGCTAATGCTACATGTATCTCCATCTGTACTAACTTATTAGAAATATAATTTCATTGATTAAATCACTTCTACTTACTGAGACACCCATTTTTATCACCAGAAGGCCTTAGATTGAATCTGAAAAAATGAGTGCTTCTGCTGGGTGTATATCCCAGATCCAGTTTAGTGCTATCATAATTCCTACTTGTTCGGCTGTCATGACAGCTGTATAGTCAGATATTCTTTTAGATGTACTGATTCCAAATTTTGGTGTACAATATGCCATTCCTGTTCTTGTTTTGTTTTTTTCTTTTTGGAATCCATCTGTATATACTTGACAAAACTAGCTCCGCTTTTCACCTATATACTGGTACACTTCATTTTTACTGTGTACTGTCTCTTTTATCCTTAAGTTTATAAAATGAATCTAAATCCATATTTGGACATGTGACTTTGAATGAAGTCAAAACTTTTAGTCATGGGAAAATTAATTTTGGGTGCAGTTTTTCCTTGTCCTTCAATTCCTGCATCCACACTTTAACTCAAATGGTATGTGGAGTTCTAACATTGCATGCTATAGTTCACCTATCAAATTTTGAACAGAAATCCCCAGAAATTTATTCGGTATGTTTATCATTGCAATTCCCATTAACTTTGGCCCAGAATGTGAGGTCCAATAGTTTCATGTGCAGTATAATTGGCATTTCACTAGAAGCTATTTGTAGTGTGCACAGAGGTATTGCAATAAATGTACCATTCATAGTGCCTGTGCTTGTATTAAATGTAATTTTGTAAATTCTGATTTTGATGCTGACCCAAAAGCTGGCCAGCCAAAGTCAATAACTGGTCTGATTATGGCTCTGTATACCATCAGCAATGTTTTCTTATATGTCCCCCAATTAGTCCCAGCAAGACTTAAGCAGGTTAATCCTTCCTATACATTTATCTTTAACCTACTTTACATGATCTTTCCAAAGTAATTTATCCCTAAAAATTTCAACCTTTGAACTATATCTATTTGTTCTCCTTACAGATACAGTTTACATTCATTTGTAACTTGCCTTTTTGTAAAGACCAGTCCTTTGACTTTAGCAATAGAGAACTTGAAACCCCATGCATTTCGCCAGTCAGAGGTCTCTCATAACACTTTGTCAATTCTTTTTTCTGCCACCTCAATATTCCTGCTCATAACCCACAGAGCACAATCATCTGCAATTAGTGGCACCTACCTGGGCACTTACTTGTTTTGAGAGATCATTTATCATAATATTAAATAAGGTTGGGCTGATAACACTTCTCTCTAGTGTACGATTTTTAATATTATATGTATTTGACATAACTTTTCCAATTCTGACCTGTACAGATCTTTTTACTCAAAAATTCTCTAATCCACCCATAGATTCTTCCACTTATCCCTAGTCTGTCTACTTTCTACAATAAACTTTCCATCCATAATATGTCATACACCTTTTCAATATCTAGAAAGACAGCTATTAACATGAAACTCTTGCACCTCACTTTTTTTATTTGTTTTTAATTTAGCAATGTGATCAATGGTGCATCTTCCTTGCCTGAAGTTGCTCTGCACTTTATCTAAATAGGCAACCAATTTTTCATTCACCATTCTTTCCATAATTTCACCCAGACAGGACATAAGGGTGTCTTTACAGGGAATCCACTTTTGTGGATAGTTTGCCCGGTTTTCGTATTTGAATTACTACTGCATGTTTCCGCCCTACCGATATCATTCCTTTTTTTCCATACAGAGATAATTTGACTATATCTCTCTGAAAGCAGTTTGAGGGTTATTTAAACATTATTGCATGTATTATCTTTACCTGGAGATTATTCTTGCTGATATCAATAGCTTTCTCAAGTTCTCACATACAAAACCATTCAGTATAATATCCTCATACTTACCCTGACTGCATAACAGATCATGAGTCTCTTCAAAGAATTGTCTTTTAATCTGGTGGAAAACTTCACTCAAGGTTTTCATCATTACTCACCCATCATAAAGATGCTGCTAAAAATTCTCTCTCTTTATCCAAACTTCTAACTATGTTGTCAGTCCCAATAAGACCTGGGATGTGGCTACTCTTAGTATGAATTCCATTTATTCTTCTAATTGCCCTGTGAATTTCTGATGTCTTGGTATCTTTGTTTGTCCACTCATGGTACTTCCTCCAACTTTTTTATATATATAATTCTTTGTGTTATTGCATTACTTCTATAGATCTTCACTACTCATTGTATTTCTTTAATTGCTATTTTGCACTCCTATTTCCTCCATGGAGATGAGTTTTTAGTTTTGGGGTACTTAAGTGTGCTATGAATCCCTTTATTATATTCTTATTGAAATTCTCTATGTCATCACTCACACAATGATTATTCACAAATTTAGTACATTTACTTGTAAATAGTCAGCTAGCTTTCTTCAAATTCCAGGTGGGTAATTTTCTATTACCTTCAACCTTACTTTGCCCTTGAAAAGTAATGAGGATAGGGAAATGATCACTCCCCATTCCTTCTTCTTCATATATTTCCCAGTTGCATTTACTTGCAAAATCTGCTATTGTAATTCCCAGGTCCAAGTAGGAAAAACTACCATCTGCTGTATTAAATCTAGCTGGAGTGCCATCGTTTAAAACCATGAGATTTTTTTCATCAATGAACTTTTCTAAGCATGCACCATTTTTATCAGTTGTCTTAATTTCCACAATATATTCTGACTATTTATGTCACCACATATCATATATTGTCTTTTAGCATTCTTCACTATTTCTTGTAGCTCCAAACTTTGTAATTTCCCACATGGGTTATAGATATTATAAAACCTTAAAGAAATATTACTATTCTATTCTGCATTGGGATCTCAACAGCATTATGTTCTAGGTTTGCTTCTTCATTTTCTACTGCTATGTAGTTTAATCTTACCCATATAAAAGTACAAACACCTCCTCCTTTTCCTATTTTTTGGTCTTTTCTAAAGCCAATATACCCTGGAATTTTGAAAGCAAGCTTTTCAACCAACCATGTTTCCTGGATACATATGACATCTGGTTTAGTTTTCACTTCCAGGATATTTTCTTTTAGTTCTTAACTGTGTGCTATCAGACTGTGTGCATTTCAACAAAACATTGAGATCTCCATACCAATCATATCTCACCATTAACTTTATTCAAAATTGCATGAATACAGTGCATTGCAAGTTGCTAATATACAAGTATTTGTCTACTGTCCTTGCTATAATTTTCATTTTTTCCCAGTTTGTGATGTACAATATATATTATCATCTATTCCTTCCTCAGTGTTTATCATATTCTTTATAGAATGAGGCTGTGTCTGCAGTTCCCCTTTTCCTGGGCTGATTGAACCTTCCTTCTTCACCTGATGCTTTGAGAGTCTGCTTACAGCTTCCACATAAGATATATTGTTAACCCTTTATATGCCATACTGTGATTACCACCTCAGTTACTACGTTTGACCTCTGTCCCTTCTATACAATTTTCATAGGAATGTTCTCCCCCACATTTATAGCATCTTGTTTTCCTTTTAGAATCAGGTGCTATATGCCCATACCTTTGGCACTTACAATACCTTAAGGGAGCGGGGGGATATATGGCTTGGTTCTGAATATCTGAAATCCTAATGTTACTTTCTCAGGTAGAGTCCCCCAGTACAGCTGTTGATGACTTGCTTTGTCCTCGTCATTCATTAATTAGTTGCTTACTTACTAACATTTTATCTTCTCCTATGCTTTTGGTTATCTCACCATGAGTCAGCTCTAATGGAACACCATATATTACCCCCTTATTTTGATCAAATACTTTAATAGCTGGCAACTTATTTTAACCTTCCTGAGCATTTTAATTTTTAGCAGTTTATCAGCTTGCTCTTTGTTTTTACATTCAACTAAAAGATCACCATCTTTCAGCCTCCTTGCTCTTACATTGTCCCCAATGCTTTCTTTTAATCCAGTCAGCTACTTTCACAGGGTTAACATCACCTAATCTTATCTCTTTGGCTAGGGATCTTACAATATTTTGGTTTATTTCTTTCCTCAGCTTTGCTTTTTGCTTACATATCATATCATATCATATCATATCATCACCTTCTGATTCTGCTCTCCCTGCCCCCTTTGGTGTCCATTTTGCTTCTCTCATAGACTCTTCCAGTTTCTAGAGTGACTTCATTTCAGGGTCAGAAAATCCTCCATCTCCCACCAGCTCTCTGGCCTGGCTCCACTCCTTTCTGCTCTCGACTTTCTGCCTTCATTGCAGCCACCCAGGTCCTTCCTCAGCTGCAACTCCTCTTTAATTGGGGCTGTCCCACCCTACAAGTGCAGCCAGGTATGTTAGTCGGCCTCTCAGGCTCGCATTAACCCACTCCTTGTCTCTCAGGCACTGCCTCCCAGTAATCAGGCCTAGTAGTGGAATGGAGGTCAAAGCTGGATGTAGGGTAAAGAGTAGTGCTGCAATCAAGATCCGGGGACAGGTCAGGGTCAGAACCAAGATCAGAATACATAAAGAAGCCAGGGGTTGAAGCTGGGTGGTCAGAATCAGAGGGTCAGGAAGCAGAGGCAGGGCTGGAGCAGGTCAGTAACAGGGCTAGAGCAAGATTAGGATAGGGCAAGGAAAAGACAGGGCTTGGGCATTCTGAGGCAGGAACTGGATCAAGACCAGGTTGGGAGTCTAAGAACCTAATCGTAGCTCACAAAAGCTTATGCTCAAATAAATGTGTTAGTCTCTAAGGTGCCACAAGTCCTCCTTTTCTTTTTGCGAATACAGACTAACATGGCTGCTACTCTGAAAACTAATCAAACTATGAGGCAGCAGAAGAGATCCTGGCTGGGTAATACTGTTGCACAGACTGATCTCCAGCTCTGGTGGGGCTGGGAAAATACCTGAACCTGGGGATCATCTGACCCAGGCTCAGTTCAGGGGTAGGCTGCTGCCACATGCCTGAGGGCTGAGTCACTACAGGCTCTGTTGGAAGGATGAGTCAGTGCAGCTGAGTTGTTGCTGCATGTTTGAGTGGGGCAGACCTCAGCTTTGTTAGAGTAGCATGTATTGAGGCTCTGGGGATGGGTGGGTGAAAGCCTGCCCACAGCTAAAGCTTATAACGTGGCCAAATTTGGGTCAGTTTTTCATATGCACAGCAAAAGGCATATCTCTGACACCAGGGCCACCCCCTTGACAAATTTCAAATCGTGCTCCAGAAACACTAGAGATTCACAAAGAAATGGCTGTGAGATTTTTTTTTTAAACCTGGCTATAACATTTTTTCTGTAACCATGTTCTCAGAAATGATTGAACCATGTTAGGTGAAAATTTCCAAAAAATAATTCAGCCTAAGTCAGACATCTGGCATGGACACCTTCGACCGGAAGAGTTAAAGTTTTGGAAAGTAGGGTCTTAAAATGGAAAGTCAGGCTACACTAATCATAGCCATCACTACTTGCACTGCTTGTAACTGGGTGTGGACAAGAAAGCTGGAGTAAATAGCAAACTTTGCTACATATAACTTCACTTAACATTTTTCACTAACAGTCATTAAATAAATGGTTGCTAGGAACTTACAGTAAATATTTAAAATGTCTCAAATTCATAACACTATGAAATATTATTATGCTACATAGAAATAATATGATATGCATAATATTAGTAAGTAGTAAGAATCTCTCCCAGGCTGCATTCCAAATGAATTGTATTCAGATCCACAGACCTTTTTTCTTTATTCATCACTGACGCGATAATCGCTACCAAGACTCAGATATTCACAGGATTTGTTACATCCTGATGCCATCATGAATATTTTATGTCAGTGACTCACCACAGTACTTGCAGTCTTTTCCACAGAAAGTTATTTTCTATGGATATTGTTTCATTACCTAATGCCCCAAATTTCAATTCAATTCTCCTGGTTCATCATAAGACCCAATTCTGGAAAAATGTACATGCTTCACTTTGTAGTGTTAATAGCTCCATTAACTTCAGTGTGGCTATTCACAGTAAGTAAAATGCAGCATACGAGTTGGTCTTTGTAAGATCAGAAACTATATCTGGATAATTTGGATGCCTTTTCTCTGATAAAATAAGCCATGTGCAATCTAGTATGCAAATCTGGAACACACTTTTAATGCAGATCAATTTACTTTTGCAGGTATCATCAGCACTTTCCCTTGTCCATGTTATGATAATTTCCTTTGTGTCTACAAGACCTTCCCCTACAAAGTGGTAACAATGTAATATAGCAGTGTACCACCAGATATTTTGTGGGATCGTGTTCATAATATTAAATATGTACTTCAATTGCTCCATCCAGGAAGTATGCTGCATGCTTTACAATCAGACTTTGTAACCATGATAACCATGGAGAATGAAAAAGTTATGGAAAAGCTATAATTAGGAAACTCAAAACACAAACAAATCCTTAGAGGACAATAAAACTGCTGTATGAGGGAGTAATAGTAATTTTAGCCCTTTGAGAAGACAAGGGCAGACTGAACTGCAGACACTACTACCCTTTCTAATTCTATTGCCTCTGGCCTTCTGACTCTGCACAGTGTGTCAATGGAAGTGAATAACACTTTTAGACACCTATGTCTTTAGTATTTTTGTAGTGCCATAGTTATGATGTTAATGTGCATTTTTAAATATCAAGACACATAAAAAACTGAGAATGGCTTATATGAGCGTCTATAGAAAATTGGTCTGTGCTTACAGGTTTCCCCCCCAACCTTAATATTTGTTCCATTATTTTATTTTATTGAAGTTCAACATACTGGACAGAAATAACTCAGGGAACAGACAATGACAAGGCTGGAAGCAGAGGGGGGATAGGAGTAGGATTTGGGGTGGGGGAGAGCTGGCGGGATAGCAGCAGGGGAGGGGACAGAGTCAGAAGCTAGGATAGGGGGATAGGAGAAGAAGGGGAACAGGGAAGTGATGGGGAACAGGGGCATAAGGGTCCCATTATTCCTCAATCTCAACATTTTTTGCTCTTCAGGAGCTAGTTGTTAAACCCCCTTGCAAAGTGGGTGTCTCACCCTTCCCCCTCTCTTGACAAGTTCACAAAGAAGATTAGAGCCTTCTATTGCTATTGGTTACTCCATTCACCCAAGTGCTTAGAAGACTGTCCTGTGGATCTATAGGTCTGAGTCCTACTGATGAACCATGTGGGTGGTCTATAGGGGTCCACGTGATGCAATTTTCCGTTTTTTTCCCCAATGTTTACAATTAACAAATTATATCCAAAAGAACTATGTTAAAAGAAAAATAAGGTTGCAAAGCCAAGCACTGAAAAGCTAGGAAATGATAGAATTAAGGTTGCTCATGCAACCTTCAAGTCTCTTGGAATAAGCATTGTAATACAGTTTTTAATTACATGATCACATACTATTTTTACCACAAGGCCCCTGCCTCACAGGATGGGCAGTGCTCTCGGAATTAATGAGGTTAGTGTAGTGAAGGATGTTGTTGTCTGTAGAACCCAGGCTTCTTCTGTTGTAGAAGCTGGAAGGAGTGTGGTGAGGCAGGGAACTGCAGGAAGACAAAGGATGGTCTCATGGTTAAGTTACTTTATTCTGTCCCTGCCTGTGCCAAAGAGTTCCTGTGTGATGCTGGGCAAGTCATATGTACCAACATTTTCACAGGTAGCCACTAATTGTGTTCCAAATTTCCTAGATTATCAATTTGAAATACTTGGTTGGGGTCAGACTTGCAGAAATTGCAACTGCAACTGACATTAGTGGGAGTTCAGCTCTGAACATATAAATTGTAAAAAAAGGCTAAGTACCATAAAAAAATTAGGTCCTAATTAAAATTGAGCACCCAAAATTATTTGGCCCTGATGACAATTTTGGGTTTAATCTCTGTGATTCAGTTTCCCATGCTTAAAATGGGGTTAATACCACCACCTCACCTCCCAGGGTTGTTGTGGAGATAAATTCATTAATATTTGTAAAGAATGAAGATACTATGATGCAAACACAATTGAAATGCCCGTGAAGAAATTAATGATTCTGTATTCAGTGCAGGGTTTAGATGTTGTGCAATAAATAAAGACTGGGGCCACACATTGAGTGATGAGGACAAAAAGAAATACAGAATAACTACCCATTCAGTGAGCACTGTCCATCCTGTGCGCTGAGTGAGGCATGGCCCCATGGAAAAAATAGTATGTGATCATGTAATTAAAGACTGCTCAAGGGCGCCGGCAATCTTAATCCTGACATTTTTTAACTTTTGAGTGCTTGATTTTGAAATATTAATGTTCTCTTTAGTCATTTTTGCAGTCTAATAGATAATATAGGTTTAAGATAACTTTCCTCTTCTTTTAGAGATACAGAATGGAATACATTTGAACTATCATGACACATTGCTTGATTTTATCTTTCTCTCTTGCACTAGTGAAATCCTTCAACATGACTAAAAATGAGGTTTAAAACAAGCAACCCATTATAACTTGACTCTTGAATAGGAATTATCCTTGTCATTTTCACTCTCTCTTAGTATGTGAATGAAAGGACAGAAAGGTCTGTCTTTCATTCTCTCATAGATTATTTTTCCTCAATATTCCAGAGTGCTTTTCACTGTCTGTTGTGTTCCCTGCGCTGCTTATCATTATTCTGTCAGCTATATGTAGTGTTGATTAGGAAATTGATATAGTTACTAATAAGCCATACTTCACATGCAAGAATCCAGTTATTGAGACACATTTTCTGGATACACATTGAGCCGACGATAACGCACAGTTAATTTATATTTTGGAAATTTGCTTTTTAGTGCCTAAAAGGGTCATCATAGTTATTTACATTCATGTGATCCAAAATCAATACAGTGAAAAAACCAAGTACCATCCATTTGGCCATTCTTGTGTGCTCTTCTAAGAAGTGGTTCTATGTTTGTGATGAAGAAGCCATTCTACTAAATATCTCCTATTGATATGTGATTGGCATTCTTTCATCTGCGACAGATGGTGGGAATCGCAATCTATGATAGATGGTTTGCAATGTCTCATGTGACTGAATAGTCCAATCTGAGATTTGCATGATCTTTGGCAGTTATTGCAAAGGCATATATCTTGGTTGGGAGCTGCTTGCTTCCTACAGGCTCTTTTCTCTTCAAGCTGTAGGAGCCAGCTTCTCTCATGGACTTTGATTCCCTGATGAAGACGATGGTGCCACTTGTTACAATCACTTGCCAAGATTTCCCATTGGTCAGGATCAATTCCAAATTCCTTCACATCTCGCTTGCATGTACCTTTATAGCGAAGCTTGGGATGTCCTGTTGTTCTTGTTCCCCCTGATAGCTCCCTGTACAGCATGTCCTTGGGTATGCGTCCGTCTTCCAACCTACTCAGATGGCCCAGCCAGCGCAGTAGTCTTCCGTTGAGCAGGACCTATTGATAGTGCCAACAGCAAATTGGAAGAAGTCCAGATCTTCGTCATTTTAAAAACATTGCTGAGTTTCTTTGTGTCTGAATATCTGAATACATATATTGTGCTTATTTGAGCAAAGAATGTTTCTTTTTCAGTTGACTGTGCCTTCTTTTTGTAGCACATATTTGTTCAGAGGTAGATCAGAATGTACCACATGCACTGAGTTGGTTGTGAGGGGAGAGGAGAAGGTCTTTTGTGCTTAACAAAGGCATGGGTTGTATATGAATAAGATAAAGACACAGGCTCTTGGCTAGGGCTGTATGTAGAGCCTTTGGTCCCTAGGTATATCTGCCTCTTAGGTAACATTCTCCCTGCCACGTGACTGGGACATGGACAGTCAGGTCTAGTGATTGGAACAGGAGTTGGTAGCCAGGAACCAGTGGCCAGAGCCAAGGGTCACAGCCAAAGTGAGAGGTCAGGAATCAGCACAGAGGGTCTGTCAAGGTTCCTTCCCCACTCTGAATTCTAGGGTACAGATGTTGGGACCTGCATGAAAACCTCCTAAGCTTACTTTTACCAGCTTAGGTTAAAACTTTCCCAAGGTACAAACTATTTTACCTTTTGCCCTTGGACTTCCACCGCCACCACCAAATGTTTGACTGGTTACTGGGAAAGTGTTGTTTGGAAACATCTTTCCCCACAAAATCCTCACCAAAACCTTGCACCCCCCTGCCTGGGGAAGGCTTGATAAAAATCCTCACCAATTTGCATAGGTGAACACAGACCCAAACCCTTGGATCTTAAGAACAATGAAACAAAAGCATTCAACTTCTTACAAGAAGAATTTTAATAAAAGAAACAGTAAAAAGAATCACCTCCATAAAATCAGGATGGTAAATACCTTACAGGGTAATTAGATTCAAAACACAGAGAATCTCTCTAGGCAAATCTTAAGTTACAAAAAGACACAAAGACAGGAATATCCATTCTATTCAGCACAGCTTAATTTTCTCAGCCATTTAAAGAAATCATACTCTAACGCATATCTAGCTAGATTACTTACTAAGTTCTAAGACTCTATTCCTGTTCTGTCCCCGGCAAAAGCATCACCCAAACAGACACAGCCTCTTTGTTTCTCCCCCCCCCCTCCAGCTTTGAAAGTATCTTGTCTCCTCATTGGTCATTGTGGTCAGGTGACAGTGAGGTTAGCCTAGCATCTTAACCCTTTACAGGTGAAAGGGTTTTTCCTCTGGCCAGGAGGGATTTTAAAGATGTTTACCCTTCCCTTTATTTTTATGATAGGGTCAGAATCGGGTTACCTGGGGGTGAGGCAAGGGGGGGCTGAGGCTGGAACAAACCTGGATTAGGACTAGGACCAAGCAGGAAGGTGCAGGAGCTATCCCAGCCATAGACAAATGCTTTGAGGAGCAGCTGAACTGCTGTAATTGAGCCCATCTGCTGATCATATCTATCAGGTATCATTGCCAATCCGTCAGCCTACTACAGGCCAGCTGAGCTTGTTAGGTTGCCCAGAGACTCGCTCTGCTGCAGGTCCTGATTTCTGACACTCTCCTTTCCCTCTGATTCTGCAGAAGTCCCTTTCCCACAGGGGTTTTTCAAGGTTTGGAGTCTGCTGATCTCAACCAGGCAGAAGAGAGAAGCAACTAGGCTCTTCCAGATTTTGCTCCCCACCAAACATGCACAGGAAGCTAGTGTATATCAGTTCTTCAGTACATCGGTTGACTTTTCACATACCCACTGAGCAATAAAGGACTCTGTGACTCAGGGACTCCTTGTTGCCAACTGACAGATGGCACCAGGGTGCATCTAGTTATACAGGGATCCCCTGGGTCAAACAGTTCACCGAATGGTAGCATGTGAGGTCTCTACTGAGAGCCAGTAGCTTACTGTTTGTCCTAATCATTGTGAAATATGTATATGGATAATATATAAGGCGTTACATAGCTATACCTAATACTATGCTCTTAAGATCTTGGAGTTAAGGCTGGTCACCAGGCAGTGCTTATCTCATGAAAGGAGGTTCACAGCTAGACTGGCTGTAAGGTGCTGCAAAGATTTGGGGTGAGCAATACTTTACAAGACATGGGAAAATCTAGTGAATTAAGTCTAGGCTCTAGAGTGTGTGTGTTATGATTTTATTTTTATATGTATCCATTTGTTTCCAATACTTATGCTAGCTGCTACTTGAATCTCTATGGTCTGTTAAATAAACTTGTATTTGATTTCACTATAAAGGTATCGAAGTGCTGTGTGTTAAATGTAGTGGTGGTCTGAGGAGGAACTGGCAAGCTGGGATGTACTGTTTCTTTGGAAGCAGAAAATCTGTGAATACTGTGACTGCAGTAGACCTGGGCTGGGCACTGTGAGGACTAGAGACGTGTGCTTTTGTTGCCTGTGGCCAGTGGAGTTGAGGAGCTGAACCAAGGCAGGCACAGACAAGGCTTCCTCACACTAAGGGCAGATGGTAGACAGATCCCTCATAACCCTGGGTACCCCCAAGAAGCATCACTGGCTCATTGAGTTTCAGCCTTTCTTATCTTTCAGAAATTTCCACTCTTAAGGACAAAAATTCTGCATGATTTCAGAGAATGGAGGGCTAAAAATGGTATTTGTATCGTAAAACATGCCAGTACACTTGGATTTAGCAGGATCTAGACGGTGGGGGGATGTAAGCTGAAGACATGCATGGAGTTGAAAATGGAGAAACTGAATTTGCTGCACATTTTCTGGTGAAGGGGAAAGAAGCTGTTCCCCCACCCCGCCAATGAGATAACATTCCCATAAGGAAACTAGAAAGTGATGTTTATGAGCAATAGAAACCAAAAAGGAGGAAGTAAATAGGTTGAAACCTGCCCCCAGATTTGAAGCATATGCACATTGGATGTGCGTTTAACAGTTTTATTGCTTAGTGAGGAGGATTGCACTGAGATTCATAGATTCATAGATACTAAGGTCAGAAGGGACCATTCTGATCATGTAGTCCGACCTCCTGCACAACGCAGGCCACAGAATCTCACCCACCTAAAAGGCAATAAGCACGGAAAGACCTCTGATCAACATATTAACCCACAGAGACCTTCCTACCAACACTACAAAAAGAAGGATTCTGGGTGGATTCCTCCTGAAGGTTGAAACAGCAGCCTGGACTTCTACATAGAGTGGTTCCGCCGACGTGCACGAGCTGAAATTGTGGAAAAGCAGCATCGCTTGCCCCATAATCTCAGCCATGCAGAACACAATGCCATCCACAGCCTCAGAAACAACTCTGACATCATAATCAAAAAGGCTGACAAAGGAGGTGCTGTCGTCATCATGAATAGGTCGGAGTATGAACAAGAGGCTACTAGGCAGCTCTCCAAGACCACTTTCTACAAGCCATTATCCTCTGATCCCACTGAGAGTTACCAAAAGAAACTACAGCATTTGCTCAAGAAACTCCCTGAAAAAGCAC
The DNA here is from genome assembly GCF_009764565.3 of Dermochelys coriacea. NCBI lineage: Eukaryota > Metazoa > Chordata > Testudines > Dermochelyidae > Dermochelys > Dermochelys coriacea. The sequence continues at coordinate 88,849,845 of NC_050070.1, read as the reverse complement.
AAGAACAAATCCGCACAGACACACCCCTAGAACCCCGACCTAGGGTATTCTATCTGCTACCCAAGATCCATAAATCTGGAAATCCTGGACGCCCCATCATCTCAGGCATTGGCACCCTGACAGCAGGTTTGTCTGGCTATGTGGACTCCCTCCTCAGGCCCTACATTACCAGCACTCCCAGCTATCTTCGAGACACCACTGACTTCCTGAGGAAACTACAATCCATTGGTGATCTTCCTAAAAACACCATCCTGGCCACTATGGATGTAGAAGCCCTCTACACCAACATTCCACACAAAGATGGACTACAAGCCGTCAGGAACAGTATCCCCGATAATGTCACGGCTAATCTGTTGGCTGAACTTTGTGACTTTGTCCTCACGCATAACTATTTCACATTTGGGGACAATGTATACCTTCAAATCAGCGACACTGCAATGGATACCCGCATGGCCGCACAGTAAGCCAACATTTTTATGGCTGACTTAGAACAACGCTTCCTCAGTTCTCATCCCCTAATGCCCCTACTCTACTTGCGCTACATTGATGACATCTTCATCATCTGGACCCATGGAAAATAAGCCCTTGAGGAATTCCACCATGATTTCAACAATTTCCATCCCACCATCAACCTCAGCCTGGACCAGTCCACACAAGAGATCCACTTCCTGGAAACTACGGTGCTAATAAGCGATGGTCACATAAACACCACCCTATATTGGAAACCTACTGACCGCTATTCTTACCTACATGCCTCTAGCTTTCATCCAGATCATACCACACGATCCATTGTCTACAGCCAAGCTCTACTATATAACCGCATTTGCTCCAACCCCTCAGACAGAGACAAACACCTACAAGATCTCTATCATGCATTCCTACAACTACAATACCCACCTGCTGAATTGAAGAAACAGATTGACAGAGCCAGAAGAGTACCCAGAAGTCACCTACTACAGGACAGGCCCAACAAAGAAAATAACAGAACGCCACAAGCCGTCACCTTCAGCCCCCAACTAAAACCTCTCCAACGCATCATCGAGGACCTACAAACTATCCCGAAGGACGACCCATCACTTTCACAGATCTTGGGAGACAGGTCAGTCCTTGCTTACAGACAGCCCCCCAATCTGAAGCAAATACTCACCAGCAACCACACACCACACAACAGAACCACTAACCCAGGAACCTATCCTTGCAACAAAGACCGTTCCCAACTGTGTCCACATATCTATTCAGGGGACACCATCTTAGGGCCTAATCACATCAGCCACACTATCAGAGGCTCATTCACCTGCACATCTACCAATGTGATATATGCCATCATGTGCTAGCAATGCCCCTCTGCCATGTACATTGGTCAAACTGGACAGTCTCTACGTAAAAGAATGAATGGACACAAATCAGGCGTCAAGAATTATAACCTTCAAAAACCAGTTGGAGAACACTTCAATCTCTCTGGTCACTCGATTACAGACCTAAGAGTGGCTATCCTTCAACAAAAAAGCTTCAAAAACAGACTCCAAGGAGAGACTGCGGAATTGGAATTAATTTGAAAACTGGATACAATTAACTTTGGCTTGAATAGAGACTGGGAATGGATGAGTCATTACACAAAGTAAAACTATTTCCCCATGGTATTTCTCCCCCCCCACCCCACCCCACACCCCACTGTTCCTCTGATATTCTTGTTAACTGCTGGAAATAGCCTACCTTGCTTGTCACCATGAAAGGTTTGCCTCCTTTCCCCCCATTGCTGCTGGTGATGGCTTATCTTAAGTGATCACTCTCCTTACAGTATGTATGATAAAACCCATTGTTTCATGTTCTCTGTGTGTGTATATCAATCTCCCCTCTGTATTTTCCACCAAATGCATCCGATGAAGTGAGCTGTAGCTCACGAAAGCTTATGCTCTAATAAATTTGTTAGTCTCTAAGGTGCCACAAGTAGTCCTTTTCTTTCTGGGCAAATGTGAGTCTCTGATGTGACCCGAGAAAGCTCAATTTTATTGTGATCCATGTTAACAAACTGTTGAGCCTATAAGGCTAGTAATAATAAGCAATTAATGCAAAGTGAGGGCAGTCATCATCTCATGGAATCCAAAGAAAATGAAGTCTTGTAGGCAATTAATTTCGAAAAACATATTGAAAAGCATTTGTGTAAAAATGCATAAAGACCTTTTTAATAGGTGGTTAATAAGTAAGTCATGAAATAAATATAATGGTTGTGATCCATGTAAAACAAGCATGAGTTTATGAGGTTACAATTTTGAGTACAACAGAACCCTTGATGTAATGACTACAGAGCTGCTGTAGTGACTCCGTAGTTAAAGTTTAAGCTGTCTTTGAAGTATGAAACTGATTTCCAACCTCTCCCCATACCACACCTCCAGCTTTTCCAAGAAGAAAACTGTCTTTCTGAAAATTTGCTTGTTACATCTTATCCAAGAGTAATTTTTCCAGATTTGTTTAGTAAAAATAAGCCAAAGACCTTTAAAGGTATGATGCTCTGATACTATGGATGTATTGTGTCTATGGATGTATTTTTTTCTACTGCTTTTTTTTGCTCATGATGTTTCCAAAATGACCTGGTCTAGAAATGTCAGATTTGTTTTGGTCTTTTGACCATGCTGAAGAGAAATGCCTTTTAATATTTTTGGGGTGAATCAGTGTATTGAAAGAGAGAGGCTTACATTTTCAAAAGTAACTAATGATTTGGGGTGCCTCTATTTTTGGTTACTCAATCTGAGATACCTTAATAGGGTATCATTTTCAAAATGTGCAGAGTTACTCATCCTTTCAAGGTCAGGTTCTTTTAAGGAGTATGAAGTTAGGCATCCAAAATCATTAGTCACATTTGATAATTTAGGCCATAAGCATTATTAGTTTTTACATGAGTAAAATGAATCATTTCACCTATTGCCATGCAAAATATTCATTATAGTTGAGATTTCCAAAAGAGCCTTAAGAAGTTAAGTACTGAACTGACATTGAATTTCAATAGGAGTTGACCACCTCACTGCCTTATGTTCCTTTGAAAATCCCATTCTATATCATTGTCTTATAAAAGACAATAATGTAACTGATCATAGAGCTGATTAGAAAATGATGATGGCTCAAATGACTTTTTGGTCAAAAAATGGATGGACAATTCTGTTTTTTTTTCCATAATATACCTTGTTCTCTCAATCATTATCTATACTCACAATACAATACTCACAATACACAATACTCACTGTTAGCTTGTGGTGCTGGGTTTGCTGTTCTTGTATGGGTCACTAATGAAGGAATAAAGGATAGCTGGGTTTTAAAGTGCAGGATAAATGTAGAGATTGAGGAGAAGAGGAGGTGGGTTGTACGGGAATGAAAACATACTTTTTTGATAATTATTAAATATTGAATTGCTCCTTATGGAGCAGCTGCTATCACCCAATAGTTGAGACTCAATCCAAATCATCATCTTCTCAAAGAAGAAACTGATCTTCCTGAAATTTTTCATACCACTGTCATCCCAGACTAGTTATTCTTAGAAGTTTGGTTTATAAAAAGAAGAAGAAGAAGAAAAGAGGTTTTAAATTAAAGCATTTAGAAGTTCCAGTTGTAGTTTACTTTTTGAAAATTATTTGAATGCATTTTTGAGCTCACCATACTTCTGAAACACCGAATTTGCTTTGTTTTGGAGACCTTGTTGAAATGATGGGCCTTCTAGAATTTTGAGGAAGGTGGGCCACAGTGGTGGTTTAAAATGTATAGACAACAACACTTCTATCATAAACATTTTGAACATAAATTGACCTTCTAGTTCCAGGTCCTGGGGTGGGTGAGGAATAAGAGCCTCAGATAAATGTTGCATGGTAGGAATTTGCAAAGGATTGTGAAATAGGGCATGCAGAGTGGGACATGGGCCAAGTGGGACATAGACTGGAGGGGAAGAGATTGGAGTGCACGTGGAAGGACAGCATGAAGCCATGCTTCCCAGCCTTGGAAAGATGGTGGCTTCTGAGAGAGGCGGGTGGACTACAGGAAAGAGGTAGAACACTGGTGAGATGGGCATGAAAGAATGAAGGGGGGTAGAGGGCACCCAAGGAACATATAAGAGGGGGCACTGAAGGGCAAGGAATAGGTTAGGGGAGAGGGAGCTGGGAAGTATATAGGTGTATGTGCAAAAGACTTGGAGGAAATATATAAAGTCCATAGACCCCTGCTTTGGCAAACCTTATGAGGACATGAAGCCAGAGCTTCTTTCCTGAAAATAGAAGAGGAGTACTTGTGGCACCTTAAAGACTAACAAATTTATTTGAACATAAGCTTTCTTGAGCTACAGCTCACTTCATCGGATGCATCCAATGAAGTGAGCTGTAGCTCACGAAAGCTTATGCTCAAATAAATTTATTAGTCTTTAAGGTGCAACAAGTGTCAAGGTTCCTTCCCCACTCTGAACTCGAGGGTACAGATGTGGGGACCTGCATGAAAAACCCCCAAGCTTATTTTTACCAGCTTAGGTTGAAACTTCCCCAAGGTACAAACTATTTTACCTTTTGCCCTTGGACTTTATTGCTGCCACCACCAAGCGTCTAACAAATATATAACAGGGAAAGAGCCCGCTTGGAAACGTCTTCCCCCCCAAAAAATCCTCCCAAACCCTACACACCCTTTCCTGGGGAAGGCTTGAAAAAATCCTCACCAATTTGCATAGGTGAATACAGACCCAAACCCTTGGATCTTAACAACAATGAAAAAGCAATCAGGTTCTTAAAAGAAGAATTTTAATTGAAGAAAAAGTAAAAGATTCACCTCTGTAAAATCAGGATGATAAATACCTTACAGTGTAATCAGATTCAAAACACAGAGAATCCCTCTAGGCAAAACCTTAAGTTACAAAAAGACACAAAAACAGGAATCTACATTCCATTTAGCACAACTTATTTTATCAGCCATTTGAACAAAACAGAATCTAACTAGATTGCTTATTAGCCTTTTACAGGAGTTCTAACCTGCATTCCTGCTCTGGTCCGGGCAAAAACAACACAGACAGAGAGAACCCTTTGTTTTCCCGCCCCCCTCCAGCTTTGAAAGTATCTTGTCTCCTCATTGGTCATTTTGGTCAAGTGCCAGTGAGGTAATCTTTAGCTTCTTAACCCTTTACAGGTGAAAGGGTTTTTTCCTCTGGCCAGGAGGGATTTAAAGGTGGTTAGCCTTCCCTTTATATTTATGACACACACCCCAAATCACAGATAGGGTGAAACACTGGCTGTGATTTCTTCCTGGAGCTCTAGGAAAAAACAGAGTTAATAAGACACATGCACCTCTAAATATACTACGAAGTATATAAAGACTAACAATATTTTTCACATCTCAAGGACGATTTTAACCAGTTGATTCTGGGAGCGGGTATCAGCCACTTTGATAGAAGCTCCTGAGATATGTTATATATCGAAATCAAAATCTTGTAGAGCTAAACTCCACCGAATAAGTTTTTTGTTATTTCCCGTGACGGTATGAAGCCACTGTAGCTCAGCATGATCAGTTTGCAGGTGGAAATGCCATCCCCAGACATATGGGCGTAGCTTTTTCAGAGCGTAGACAATACCGTAACATTCTTTTTCACTGACTGACCAGTTGCTTTCCCTCTCAGACAGCTTCTTGCTGAGAAACACTACAGGGTGGAATTCTTGATCTGGTCCTTCCTGCATTAAAACTGCTCCCACACCACGCTCGGACTCATCTGAGGTTACTAGGAACGGTTTGTCAAAGTCCTGGGCCCTTAGCACAGGGTCAGACATGAGTCTCGCTTTAAGCTGGTTAAAGGCCTTCTGACACTCTTCAGTCCACTGAATGGCATTTGGCTATTTCTTTTTGGTTAGGTCTGTCAGTGGGGCTGCGATTGGGCTGTTTTGTGGTACAAATCGCCTGTAATATCTGGCCAAATCTAAGAAGGATTAGACTTGTTTCTTTGACTTTGGGACAGGCCACTTTTGGATAGCATCCATTTTGGCCTGTAGGGGGTTGATAGTTCCTTGACCCACCTGGTGTTCAAAGTAAATCACTCTGTTTAGGCCTATTTGACACTTCTTAGCCTTAATAGTTAGTCCTGTCTCCCTTATACACTCAAAGACTTTTTGTACATGTTCCAGGTGTTCTACCCAGGAATCAGAAAATATGGCCACAGCATCAAGGTAGGTGACTGCATATTCTCCTAATCCCTCTAGGAGACCACCTACAAGTCTTTGGAAGGTGGCGGGTACATTCCACATCCTGAAAGGGAGTACATTAAATTTATACAGCCCAACATGTGTGGTGAAGGCTGACCTTTCCTTGACGGATTCATCTGCCAGTACCCCTTGGTTAAGTCCAAAGTAGAGATGAACTGGGCCTGTCCCAGTTTCTCTAATAGTTCATCTGTGTGTGACATTGGATAGTTGTCTGGGTGAGTTACAACATTTAGCTTACAGTAGTCCATGCAACAACATATCTCCCCGTCTGGTTTGGGAACTAGAACCACTGGAGATGCCCATGCACTGCCAGAGGGGTGGATTATACCCATCTGTAGCAAATCCTGGATCTCCTGTTCTATAGCAGTTTTAGCTTGAGGAGACACCCGGTAAGGTTGGGCTTTAATTGGTTGAGCATTACCTCTGTCAATGGAGTGGTATGCCCATTCAGTCAGTCCTGAGGTGGCTGAGAATGTTGGCGCATAGCTAGTGCACAGCTCCTTGATCTGCTGTCGCAGCATACACCCAAGAGTCATGGAGAGATTCATCTCTTCCCCGCCACCAGCACTTTTCCCTTCGTAGTAGACACCTTCAGCCACTCAGCGTCATCTCCTCCCTGGGCTGTAAACTGACAAACTTTTAATTCTCTGGAATAAAAGAGCTTTAGAGAATTAATATGGTACACCTTAGGCTTTCGGTTGGAGGTGGGGAATGCTATGAGATAATTAACAGCTCCCAGGCGCTCCTGGACCGTGAATGGCCCTTCCCATGATGCTTCCATTTCATGGGCCTGGAGTGCCTTTAAGACCATAACCTGGTCTCCTACTTTGAAGGAAAGCTCTCTGGCATGTTTATCATACCAGGCTTTTTGCTCTTTTTGAGCATCCTTTAGGTTTTCTTTAGCACGGGCTAAAGAGGTTCGGAGGGTGTTTTGTAGGTTGGTTACAAAGTCCAGAATGTTAATTCCTGGAGAAGGTGTAAACCCCTCCCATAGCTGCTTCACCAACTGTAATGGCCCTTTAACCTCGCGGCCATATACAAGTTCAAATGGTGAAAACCCTAAACTGGGATGTGGTACAGCTCTATTGGCAAAAAGCAACTGCTACAACACTAGGTCCCAATCATTGGAGTGCTCATTTATGAATTTACGTATCATGGCCCCCAAAGTTCCATTAAATTTTTTCCACCAGGCCATTTGTTTGATGATGGTAAGGGGTGACAACCAAGTGATTCATCCCATGAGCTTCCCAAAGGCTTTCCATAGTTCCTGCCAGGAAATTAGTTCCTGCATCTGTGAAGATGTTGGAGGGCCAACCTACCCTGGCAAAACTGTCTGCTAGTGCCTGGCACACACTTTTAGCCCTAGTGTTGCTTAGAGCTACTGCTTCCGTCCATCGGGTGGCAAAATCCATGAAAGTCAGTATGTACTGCTTTCCTCTGGGTGTCCTTTTTGGAAAAGGATGCAGAATATCCACAGCTACTCACTGAAATGGAACTTCAATGATGGAGAGTGGCTGGAGAGGGGCTTTGACCTGGTCTTGGGGTTTTCCCTCTCTTTGGCATACCTCACAAAACCGGACATAGGTAGAAACATCCTTGCCCATTCCCTCCCAGTGGAATGACCTCCCCAAACAGTCTTTGGTCCTGTTCACCCCAGCATGATTGTGGGCCAAGGATGATTGTGGGCCAAGCTCAAGAGCTTGACCTGGTACTTAGTTGGAACTACCAACTGTCTCTGAGGATGCCAGTCTTCCTGGTGTCCACCAGAAAGAGTTTCCTTGTATAAAAGTCCTCTTTCTACAACAAACCGGGATCAATTACAAGAGCTCAGAGGTGGTGGGTTGCTCCGTGCCGCCGTCCAAGCTCTCTGGAGGCTTTCATCTGCTTCCTGTTCAGTCTGAAACTCTTCCCTTGATGCTGGAGACATCAGTTCCTCATTGGATTGTGGATCTATGCTTGGTCCCTCTGGAAGCGATGTAGGGGATGGGGCTGTTTCCGTTGACTGTGAACCGCTCTCCGCTGGTGCACTATGTTGGGGTTCAGGCTCCGGCTGAGCCTCTTGTGTAGGGTTATCGTCTGCTGCCGGTTCCGGTTCTGGGACTGGCTCTGTCTGGGTCTCTGGGACTGGATCCACTACTGCCATTGAAAGACATTGGCATGGGGTCTGGGTCCATCACCTCTGACTGGGTCCTGATAGAAGTTTCCGGAACAGAGCTAGGCGGGACGGCTTGTTTAGCCTGGCTGCGGGTGACCATTCCCACTCTCTTGGCTAGCTTCACATGATTGGCCAAGTCTTCCCCCAACAGCTTGGGGATGGGATAATCATCATAGACTGCAAAAGTCCACGTTTCTGACCAGCCCTTGTACTGGACAGGCAACTTGGCTGTAGGCAAATTGAAAGAGTTGGACTTTAAGGGTTGAATTGTCACTTGGATTTCTGGGTCGATTAAATTGGGGTCCACTAAGAAAGCATGGAGGAACTCTGGTGTCCCTCCACGCGGTGACCTTCTTCCCGCCCACACTCACAGTTTCCCTCTGCTCTGAGGGTATCTGGGAGGTATCTGGGCCTGAGGACCTCTGGTGTGATTCCAGTGCGATGAACTGTAATCTGTTGGGGTTCTTGGGCAGTTGGCCTTCACATGCCCCGGCTCGTTAAATTTAAAACATCGTCCAGCTGATGGGTCACTGGGGCAAGGTGGGTTGCTGGAGAACGGTGTGGCCAGATGATAAGGTGTCTGGAGTATTCCTTGGTGGGTAGTTGGGGCCTTGGGCTGCCCCCGGTAGTAGGGTGTGGTCTGAGAGTGTCCCTTCTGGTATCCACTCCAACTGCAACCAGGGTTGTTCCTCTCTTCTCCCTCCACCTGTTTTGTTCTGCCTTGCCCTGCCTCTCTGGCGGTCTGGGACTGCTCATATCGATCAGCATAAGAAGCTTTCTGCTGAGTCCATTTCCTTATCCCATAAACACTGTTTTATTTCCTCCTTGGACATATTCAGGAATTGCTCCTGAGCTATCAAAGCACACATTCCGTCAAAGCTAGTGATACCCCTTCCTTGGACCCATTTATCTAACGGATCCTTCATCTGGTTTAGATAAGCCACACTACTTAGTCCAGACCCTCTCTTAAGGGTTCAAAATTTTATTCTGTATGTTTCAGATGTAATTTGAAATTGCTTTAAAACCAAATCCTTGAACTTATTATAGTCAGAAGCCTCATCAATAGGCATCTTATTGAATATGTCCAGAGCTCTTCCAGTTAACTTTGTGACCAATGTGGTCATCTTGTGAGCTTCAGGAATTTTATGGAGAGTGCAAAGTCTCTCAAAGGTGAGAAAATATTCAGCAATATCACTGTATTCATCATACTGTGGACATAGTCGCTCCCATTTGCGGATTGTTGGGGAAGGATGGTTAGGGTTATCCAGTAGATTCCGCTCAGCCTTTGCCTTCTCCATCTCCAGTGCATGCTTCCTCTTTTTCCTTTGCTTCCATAGCTGTCCTGTAAGCAGCCTCTTGGTGTTCTTCTGCCTCTTTTGCTGCCTCCACAGCTCTCCTGTGGGCAGCCTCTTGGTTTTTTTCTGTCTCTCTCGCTGCCTCCAGTTCCTCCTCAGCATGCTTCCATTCTTTTTCCTTTGCCTCCATAGCTCTCCTGTGGGCAGCCTCTTTGGCTGTTTCTGCCTTGGGCTCTGTCATGTTTGCCTCTCTGTTTTTAACTAACTTTACACCCCAGAGTTAGAAATAAAACAAACAAACAAACAAACAAAAAACTTGGCTTGTCAAAAAAAAATATATATTATATATATATAAACCTATATATATATAGGTTGTGCTGTAACCAGATATCTATGTTCTCTGATAGGTTTTTTTTTAAGGATTTTTCTGTAGGCTGACAATCACTAACACCTTTGTCTCCAGGCAAATAGACAGAAAACCCCTCTAGTTGCTCTCAGGTAAAAAACAACTTCAGCTCTATGAAGACTTGTGAATTTCCCTGCAGGAGGTTAACTACCCTGCCTTTCGGTAGAGAAAACTCCAGCTCACAAAAGACAATTCCCTTTTGTCTCTGGTCTGGCCCCCAAGCAGAGACAAAAAAAACCCTCTAACTGCTTTCAGCTTAAAACCTGCTTTCCAGCAGCCCAAAGGAAAAAAAATTCTTTTTAAAATGTGTGCTTCTTGTTCAAAAAATCTCAAATTGATCTCAAAATGATTTCAAGTTAATCCCACCGCTCTGCCACCATATCAAGTTTCCTTCCCCACTCTGAACTCTAGGGTACAGATGTGGGGACCTGCATGAAAAACCCCCTAAGCTTATTTTTACCAGCTTAGGTTAAACTTCCCCAAGGTACAAACTATTTTACCTTTTGCCCTTGAACTTTATTGTTGCCACCACCAAGTGTCTAACAAATATATAACAGGGAAAGAGCCCGCTTGGAAACGTCTTTCCCCCCACAAAATCCTCCCAAATCCTACACCCCCTTTTCTGGGGAAGGCTTGATAAAAATCCTCACCAATTTGCATAGGTGAATACAGACCCAAACCCTTGGATCTTAACAACAATGAAAAAGCAATCAGGTTCTTAAAAGAAGAATTTTAATTGAAGAAAAAGTAAAAGAATCACCTCTGTAAAATCAGGATGGTAAATACCTTAAAGGTAATCAGATTCAAAACACAGAGAATGCCTCTAGGCAAAACTGTAAGTTACAAAAAGACAGAAACATGAATCTACATTCCATTCAGCACAACTTATTTTATCAGCCATTTAAACAAAACAGAATTTAACGCATATCTAACTAGATTGCTTATTAGCCTTTTACAGGAGTTCTAATCTGCATTCCTGCTCTGCTCCGAGCAAAAACAACACAGACAGAGAGAACCCTTTGTTTTCCCGCCCCCCTCCAGCTTTGAAAGTATCTTGTCTCCTCATTGGTCATTTTGGTCAAGTGCCAGCGAGGTAATCTTTAGCTTCTTAACCCTTTACAGGTAAAAGGGTTTTTTCCTCTGGCCAGGAGGGATTTAAAGATGGTTAGCCTTCCCCTTTTTATATTTATGACAGTCCTCCTTTTCTTTTTGCGGACACAGACTAACACGCCTGCTACTCTGGTTCCTGAAAATGTTAGCTAGTCCATAGAAAGAGGATGGAAGTAGCAGGAGTTATACATGATAAGGTATGGAATAGAGGAGGAGATGGGGAGGTTTTTGTTTACATAGCCTGGAGCAGTCTGCTTTTTTAGCCAGGAGAGGTTCCCACCATTTAAAAACAAAACTCTGCAGTCTAACAGCTGTTCATTTGATGTATTCAGCTACCTCTTCTTTCAAAGGACAAAATAACTGCCCATCCCAACCCTGCCCAGTACATTCTGCTTAGATATATAACATATAATGTGGAAAATCCAGTTTCTATTATCTACTGAGCTTGATACAAAGAGGAAGATTATTTAACTAACCTAGTCGGTTTTATATACTTCCTGGTTCATGTACTCCAACTGTTTTGTTGCATAGACAAATAGCTTTATTCTAAACAAAAAAAGAGGGGATTTTTTCTATATTTCAACATTCAAAACGAAAGCCATATTTAGTTAATCCCTAGTAGTTCCACCTATTAAGAAGAGATTATTGCTAACATGATTTAAGCTTGGGTAAAATGTTGATTACTATAATAGATGTTCTTAAATTATGTATACTTTTCAGGCAGCTTGCTAAATGGATAATGCTAGAAAACTTTCTCACAAACAGAGATCTCCCTGAATTAAACTGTAACAGCACTTTTAAATGTCACATGTTTTCTAGAAGCATATTTGCCCTCCAAAACTTTTACTATTGACGAGAATAGGACAAAACAAAAGGAAACCATTTTTGAACTAAAGTATAAACTTTCCTGTTTGCAGTGTTGTCTCTATAAACACTCCTTAATTTTTTCCATCTCAATTACTATGTTGCTCTTAAAGCTGTTTTCTATCTTTGTCTTACGTGATAGCTCCTGCATACCAGTGAAGGTGAGAAAATATATGTCCATGAACTTTCCTGGTAAAGAGTAGCAGCCGTGTTAGTCTGTATTCGCAAAAAGAAAAGGAGTACTTGTGGCACCTTAGAGACTAACAAATTTATTAGAGCATAAGCTTTCGTGAGCTACAGCTCACTTCATCGGATGCATTTGGTGGAAAAAACAGAGGAGAGATTTATATACACACACACAGAGAACATGAAACAATGGGTTTATCATACACACTGTAAGGAGAGTGATCACTTAAGATAAGCCATCACCAACAGCAGGGGGGGGAAGGAGGAAAACCTTTCATGGTGACAAGCAGGTAGGCTAATTCCAGCAGTTAACAAGAATATCAGAGGAACAGTGGGGGGTGGGGTGGGAGGGAGAAATACCATGGGGAAATAGTTTTACTTTGTGTAATGACTCATCCATTCCCAGTCTCTATTCAAGCCTAAGTTAATTGTATCCAGTTTGCAAATTAATTCCAATTCAGCAGTCTCTCGTTGGAGTCTGTTTTTGAAGCTTTTTTGTTGAAGTATAGCCACTCTTAGGTCTGTGATCGAGTGACCAGAGAGATTGAAGTGTTCTCCAACTGGTTTTTGAATGTTATAATTCTTGACGTCTGATTTGTGTCCATTCATTCTTTTACGTAGAGACTGTCCAGTTTGGCCAATGTACATGGCAGAGGGGCATTGCTGGCACATGATGGCATATATCACATTGGTAGATGCACAGGTGAACGAGCCTCTGATAGTGTGGCTGATGTGATTAGGCCCTATGATGGTATCCCCTGAATAGATATGTGGACAGAGTTGGCAACGGGCTTTGTTGCAAGGATAGGTTCCTGGGTTAGTGGTTCTGTTGTGTGGTGTGTGGTTGCTGGTGAGTATTTGCTTCAGATTGGGGGGCTGTCTGTAAGCAAGGACTGGTCTGTCTCCCAAGATCTGAGAGAGCGATGGCTCGTCCTTCAGGATAGGTTGTAGATCCTTGATGATGCGTTGGAGGGGTTTTAGTTGGGGGCTGAAGGTGATGGCTAGTGGCGTTCTGTTGTTTTCTTTGTTGGGCCTGTCCTGTAGTAGGTGACTTCTGGGTACTCTTCTGGCTCTGTCAATCTGTTTCTTCACTTCAGCAGGTGGGTTCTCGTTCCCTAATGCCCCTACTCTACTTGCGCTACATTGATGACATCTTCATCATCTGGACCCATGGAAAAGAAGCTCTTGAGGAATTCCACCATGATTTCAACAATTTCCATCCCACCATCAACCTCAGCCTGGACCAGTCCACACAAGAGATCCACTTCCTGGACACTACGGTGCTAATAAGCGATGGTCACATAAACACCACCCTATATCGGAAACCTACTGACCGCTATTCCTACCTACATGCCTCTAGCTTTCATCCAGATCATACCACTCGATCCATTGTCTACAGCCAAGCGCTACGATATAACCGCATTTGCTCCAACCCCTCAGACAGAGACAAACACCTACAAGATCTCTATCATGCATTCCTACAACTACAGTACCCACCTGCTGAAGTGAAGAAACAGATTGACAGAGCCAGAAGAGTACCCAGAAGTCACCTACTACAGGACAGGCCCAACAAAGAAAACAACAGAACGCCACTAGCCATCACCTTCAGCCCCCAACTAAAACCCCTCCAACGCATCATCAAGGATCTACAACCTATCCTGAAGGACGAGCCATCGCTCTCTCAGATCTTGGGAGACAGACCAGTCCTTGCTTACAGACAGCCCCCCAATCTGAAGCAAATACTCACCAGCAACCACACACCACACAACAGAACCACTAACCCAGGAACCTATCCTTGCAACAAAGCCCGTTGCCAACTCTGTCCACATATCTATTCAGGGGATACCATCATAGGGCCTAATCACATCAGCCACACTATCAGAGGCTCGTTCACCTGTGCATCTACCAATGTGATATATGCCATCATGTGCCAGCAATGCCCCTCTGCCATGTACATTGGCCAAACTGGACAGTCTCTACGTAAAAGAATGAATGGACACAAATCAGACGTCAAGAATTATAACATTCAAAAACCAGTTGGAGAACACTTCAATCTCTCTGGTCACTCGATCACAGACCTAAGAGTGGCTATACTTCAACAAAAAAGCTTCAAAAACAGACTCCAACGAGAGACTGCTGAATTGGAATTAATTTGCAAACTGGATACAATTAACTTAGGCTTGAATAGAGACTGGGAATGGATGAGTCATTACACAAAGTAAAACTATTTCCCCATGGTATTTCTCCCTCCCACCCCACCCCCCACTGTTCCTCTGATATTCTTGTTAACTGCTGGAATTAGCCTACCTGCTTGTCACCATGAAAGGTTTTCCTCCTTCCCCCCCCCTGCTGTTGGTGATGGCTTATCTTAAGTGATCACTCTCCTTACAGTGTGTATGATAAACCCATTGTTTCATGTTCTCTGTGTGTGTGTATATAAATCTCTCCTCTGTTTTTTCCACCAAATGCATCCGATGAAGTGAGCTGTAGCTCACGAAAGCTTATGCTCTAATAAATTTGTTAGTCTCTAAGGTGCCACAAGTACTCCTTTTCTTTTTCCTGGTAAAATATTTCAGAACGTTTTAAAAGCAATAGATTTCTAAGAAGATGAAGGAACAATGAAGACAGAAGATTATAAAAACAGAAGAATTTATTTTAAATATTATCACTCTAAAGTGCCAGTGCTAATCCTTAAACAGAGTGATGGTTGTATTAAATGATTTATTTAAGTAACAGAAAAATCATTTCACATTCCTTTGTGAAGGAAGATGTCTTCTGTGCCAGCCTCTTTTCTCTTAATCATGATTCCAGGATACGCGCTGCTGTGACATTTTTCTAAATAGGGCCTTTAAGTCAAGGTTTATGGTTAATAGTTTAGCACCTTGAAAAGTTTCATAAAATTAGCAAACTATTTCTTAAAAACATATAATGTATTCATTTTCATAAACACTCATACAGCTGTGGGTGAGATATTATTCCATTTTAGAGTAAGGGGATCAAGCAGATCCTAAAAGTGAGGATTTTATTATCAAAGTAATTGATTATATCTGAAATTATTGTAAATCGTGTGTGGGTGTGCGCGCGCAAGAGAGAGAGAGAGAGAGAGAAAGCGAGAGAGAGACTAATTAGAGGGTATTTTCCTTTTACTTCCCCCCCCCCCGCATGTTGTAGGACTTATAAAAGATTGATTTCTCACATGCTAACTGTTGAAGGGATTTTTTTAATATAAATTTTTGCACATCCCTTCCAGTATTAGATTTCCCTGAACTCTGCATGGCCACCATGTCAGCTTTATACCTCCTACAGGCTGGCACCCCTCAGGATTGGGATAATTGCTTTGGGTTGGAAATCTGAGCCCTGGGTATCTGGGAAGTTGGCTCAGCCTTGTACCATTGTGAATGTTGTAATGTTTTCTTTGCATAACCTTATTTTTGCTGCATGTTTTTATTTAACTTTTGTTCAATACTGACAAAGTGCTCAGCACTTGAGTAGACAGAAAAATAATCACAGCTCCTGCTCTAAAAGGTAGATACAGAGGTGACCGGACACACCAGGAAATCCAGAGAGGGAAATATGGGAATCATGTCACCATGACTCTCCTCAAGTTCTTGGTTGAGTTGAGCTGTCTCTGGGGCTCTGTTATTTAATACCACTCCTGATCAGCCAGGAAACATGAACTTTCCCACCCCCTGCCAGCTTCAGAAGCAAAACAGTGGGTCCAGTTCAGCCCTGATGTAAGTCAGTGCAGCATCACTGCCCTTATTGTAGGTACATTTGTCTCCCTGACTCCAAGATATAGATCAGGGTCTTTCACTAGATAGTACTTAACATTATCTCTAGATCACTACCCTGGTCCTTTAACAGCTCGCTTGATCCTGAGATTATTGTGACTGTTTAGCAAATACACCAGCTCTTTCTGAAGACTACTGGCTGGTTGTATTTTATTTGGGAGACTTGAGTAGCAAGTTAGGTATAACTCAGCCACTCTTCTACCTAAAGAGATTCCCACTGCAGTTTCACAATTATATAAATATAAGAAAATATTATTGCTGCTCTGCTGTGTTCTTACATAGCATGTTTACCTGTGTCTGTTCCATATATAAAACTTTCCAACTGGAAGTTAATAAAATTCAAAACTTTAATGACCTGTCAGCCTAGTGGAGTTATTAGGAATTCACAAATAAAGTGTAAACTGAAACATGGCATCAAAGGAGACCTCTGTCTGAAAATATAATTATCCATTCAATCATCATTTTTTATTATATTTACAGTGATCAAATTTGAACAAACATCTGGTGCTGAAATAACAATCTGACATATTCTGGATACTGTAAATATCTAGGTGGTCAGACAATATATGCTAATATATTAAAAATGACAATAAATCAAAAGGTCTTTCATGGAATATGTTACTACTAACTAGCATTTTTCAAACATTATTCCCCACAACACTCGAATGAGATAAGAAGGTGATCATTATTATAATACATACTTTATATGTGTGGAAATTGAGACACACATATTTTTTAAACTTGTCCCTTAATTTTTAACATGTCAGTATTTGGGTGCCCAACTTTAGACCCGTAAGCCTGCTTTTCAGAAGACCTCAGCACCTGCAGCTACCATTGAGTCCAATGGGAGTTGTGAGTGCTCAGCATTATAAGAGTGTTCTATAAAGAGAGATATCTGCATATAAATTAATAGATTATGTTCTAGTAGATGGCACACGAGAATATGCAGTTGCTCCTGGATTTTGTAGCACCAATAAAACTTTAAAAAAACAACAACAAGGAGTCCGGTGGCACCTTAAAGACTAACAGATTTATTTGGGCATAAGCTTTCATGGGTAAAAAAACACTTTTTCAGATGCATGGAGTGAAAATTACAGATGCAGGCATTATTATACTGACACATGAAGAGAAGGGAGTTACCTCACAAGTGGAGAACCAGTGTTGACACGGCCAATTCGATCAGGGTGGATGTAGTCCACTCCCAATAACAGATGAGGAGGTGTCAATTCCAGGAGAGGCAAAGCTGCTTTTGTAATGAGCATAAAACTTTGTTATGCATTGCAAATGGCACACTGGGTGAAACTCTTTTTTTGTAACTCAACACCTAGCACCTCTGAAAGTCGGTTCCTAGGAGTCTGAAGTTGGGCACACTAACACAGACGTTCCCCCAAACTAGTGGACACATTTGAAAAGTGATTTGCCCATGGAGTGAATGCCAAACCAGGATTAGAACTCAGAAGTTCCTGGCTCCCCCTCTTGAGCTCAGACCCCACTCTCTGCCTGTCTCTGAACAAAAGCTTAAACAAAAATGATACAAACTGAATATTTTAAAAGAGGTGGGGGAACCACACACACTCAGACTGAGATCACTCACTGTGCCAATCCCTATTACAGATACAGATTAAAGGCATTTGTTTGCACTTTTCCTTCTTGTTATTTTACACAGAAAGCACAGTCTTTGTAAAAGCATATTTAAAAAAAATTGTGAAGTTGATTTGAAATCAAGTTACTTTGAAAAAAATAAATACATTTGTTTCACTGTGCTCCGAGCTTGGACAGAAGAAATTACAAATGTCTCTGGCCATTGGAAAAATGGGTTCTTGTCAAATGTTCTAACTGTCCTAATAATGTGATGATATATGACTCTCTGAGAGACTTAGCTATAGAAACAGCATAATTATGAGAGTAGCCACAATTCTCTTATCTGTTATGAACACTTGCTGCTTAACTGCATTTCAGTGTTGAAGATTGAAGCAGAGAATTAAAATGTAAACCTAGTTTTTCTAGAAGTAGTTTTCACACATTCTAAAATCTGCTAAAATAGACCAGGAGCAGGTGATGTTTTGGGGTCTTTGAGTTGTTATTGCCAAAGGCATGTCATATGCTTAGTTTAAATATTGTTTACTTCTTCAGAAGGGTTCTGCTCTAGTCCTGCTTACTTTCTGTTATATTCAGGTTCTGATATGACACTCATCATCATGTTTTCAGACATTAAAAAAGGGATGAATCATTTTAAAATGATACAAAAAGAAAAGGAGTACTTGTGGCACCTTAGAGACTAAAATAATTCCACTCTATACAGCTAAATTCAGTGCCTTGCATAATGACAGGTTTCAGAGTAGCAGCCATGTCTACTACCATAAACACAGGGAGCAGTTACTTTTAAAACATTCTCTTAAAACTACTGGAGGAAGGAAGAAATTTGAGAGAGGAAAAAAAATACTTGTGGCTAGTGTCTGGAGGAATGTTGAGCCTAAATGCAGTGTAGATTGAGCAACTAAATTATAACATTATAGGTTTTTTTTCTCCATGCACAGTTGATGAACATTTCCAAAGCAAATGGAAATTTCCATACCACAATCATTGTAGTTGTCTAATTTTGCTGCATATTAACTTCTTGGAGCATTATGATAGTGTCTAATATAAACAGATTATTGTAGAAAATCACTAGATGAAAACAGCAGAGGCCAGATTTCTATGTAAGCCTTTTGATGATCAAAGCTTTAATATACTGTATATGCTGTTTTAATAAATAATGAATGTGAAATGGCTGTGGTAGTAATATCAAGACTTACATATGATTATTTTAAAATTAAATATAAGCAAGCATATTTAAAATAACTATTTTCATTAAGTACAAAGCCCAGGCAGCCAACCACAAAAAGTAGAAATAGCTAGGATGAGATTTATCATCCTTAAGTCATTTTTACTAGATTTGTAATAAGTCTTTTCCTGCACTAAAATAAAGGGGCAAAAGTATCTCATAAAAGTGGCATTTAGTAAAAAATAACTATTTCTCAGGTCATGATTTCCAATTTTCTGCTGAGCTTCAGAAGGAATCTGCTGGCACCAGAATTTTTTGCTTGGATTTAGTTTTTTGCTGGCCTTACTTAAACTGTGCTCCAGCAGCCCTGTAAAAACCAAAGTATCATAGAATCATAGAATATCAGGGTTGGAAGGGACCTTAGGAGGTCATCTAGTCCAACCCCCTGCTCAAAGCAGATTCTGTTGACTACAACGTTATCAGCAGTTCAGAGCAGCTTTTTTTAAACGTTGCTGTCTTATTAGTATATATGTTTCGGGGGGGGGGGTTTAATGTCACATAACTTGTGTTCACATTAATATAAACAAGTTAGATAAACTGACATTTTAAATGTACATATGATAAGATTGTATACTCAAGTCATCCACTTTGTCTTTACCTGAAAAGGAAAGAAAATTAGGATTTTCAATGTGTGGCAAAAGAATTGCATGTGAAGGGTCAGCCAGGTTAATCATCCCTTCCTCAATAATGAGAAATTAATACTCAAATCATCTGTATTTTATATACTATGCATTCAGTAGTGTCAGTTGAAACTTAAACCTATAAGAATTATTGGACCTCTCAAGAGCATATTGATCTGACTCTTGCAGTATGCTGATACTGTCAATGTCTTTATTCTTTAGAAGATAACATGATGAGTAGGTATGTTATAAAAAAAATAAATTATAAAATTAATTATATTTTATTAAAAAAATAAATTATTATAATCTTCTTAAATTGACAAAATGTATTTTCTGTTTGCAACTGGTTCAGATTTGAAGCTAAAAACATTATAGCTTTTCCTACGGGAAAATGAATAAACAACTTTTATATGTCAACTTTAACTTATTGAGGAACATTAAATTAAGCTATAATTAAAATACAAGCCTATTTTTCAATATTACAAGATGGGATTAAAACCAGGAACCATATCCTATTGTTGATCTTTGTGCAAATCTATTGACATAAATGAACAAGGATGGAATATGACTGCATGTTATCAGCTGGCTATTTGATTCTCTTGGCATAATCAAAGAGATTCAGAGAGAGAGAGAGAGATTTGTTTCATGCAACTTAGCTTGAAACTGACTAGAAATGCTCTTTAGCACATTTTTCTGTAGTGGTACGACCTGAGCAAATTGAAAGCTATACTTTCTGGGAACAAATGTTACCATATAATGAATATTGAAGCACCCTCATGAGCCTATCATTGTAACTGTTCATAAAAAGGTCATATTCTTTTGTTTCCTATGGCTAAAACTCTTTTTCAGGCTCTATTCATTCTTCCCCTTTAGATACTGTGACCTACTCATTGCTGGCCTCCCTTACACCTACATCTTCCCCCTCAAGTTCATACAAAATGCTGTCACTAAGATCATCTTTCCATGTCAGCCCCTTTGAATAACTCAACTGTCTTCCTTCTTCCCCTGCATGAAGTTCAGTATTCTTGTCACTACCTTTATGTTCCTCTCCATGTTCCTAAAGACCCACTTCCACCATGATGGCTAAAAGACACTACCTGACATAAATAATATAACTCATAAAATAATTGTGTCAACATAACATATATTATTTAGATGTACTCTCTATCTTTCTCCTACCTGCTGACTGTGTGTCTTTACTGTGAGCTGTTTTAGGTAAGGACCATACCATCTTATCTGTTTGGAAAGTGCCTCACATTGTGTGTGCTACCAAATAATCTTAATAATAGAAATGGGTCAAATACATTTGGGACTCCAGTGAAGTTCCTTTTTTATCTGAAATATCTGACAACCTAGTAAACTTTAGTGTTGCCAGTAATTTCAGGAGATGTGCCATGAAAATATGTTTTGACTAGATTTTTCCTCATACACAAGTCTGGCGGCCCTGAGTACATGACTGAAGCTGACTACCACAATTGTGTAATAAAGAGATGGCTCTATGCTTTTTTTGTGAATGGAACCACAGAAAGGCAAAATGGGGGCATAACTACAGAAATTGATTGTGGTCTTCCTGTATCTGGATATGCACAAGCAATTGACCTGGCCAAGCACTGTTCTACTCAGAGCACCTGCAGAACTTATTTTTACTATTGTTGGAAGTAAAATGGTTGAGGCAGCTGTGCATGAGGCTGATCTCAGGCGGCGTATGATCTCGTAATGCTATTTTTACCTCAAATGTTTGTGTCCTTTCTGGTGGGGTGAGGCAGGAAAGTGTTGCCACTTTCCCTACTTTTTAGCTAAAATTTGTCCATAAGAGTTCTAAATTATTCAAAAGTA
The DNA here is from genome assembly GCF_009764565.3 of Dermochelys coriacea. Taxonomy (NCBI): domain Eukaryota; kingdom Metazoa; phylum Chordata; order Testudines; family Dermochelyidae; genus Dermochelys; species Dermochelys coriacea. The sequence goes on along the minus strand of NC_050070.1, from coordinate 88,828,546 downwards.
TTTTACATAAAAGAACATCAAAGGATGTTGGCCTTTATTGTCAGTTGTGCCAGGGAATAAATAGGGTTATTATTATTTGAGTTGCTTTATATACTCATATGTGTCTTGTCATAGTTATACCACACAGCTGGTAACTTCCTGTGGCACAGTATATCTCAATCAGCATTTAAAAGTACTGTTCTAGCCAAAAATTAAGATGACAAAGCACTGGGAGTTATTATGAGGAGGAGATTACTCAGTGGGTCTCCTCTTCCTCTAGAGAAAGTACATCTAAGATTCTGTTCCAAAAACAGTTGGAACACAAAAAGATCAAGCCTGCTACAGGATATATGATCAGAGAATATATATGGTGATCGTGGTGACAGGCTAGCTATTTATCTGTTTAAGTCCGTAAAAGCACAGATGCTAAATATTAATGTAGACATACATCTGGGATTTCACTACATTTCTACTAGAAACCCCATCCTTATCTTCTATTTTATCTGCTTGCCCACCACAGACAGACAGACACGCTCACTCTCTCTACAAATTTAAAACAAAATAAGTACCACTACAGCTGGTGGATGTCTCAGGTCTTCTAGTGACCTTTATGCTACTTAGAAAGACACAACAGCTGCTTTCTATATTCAAGTAGGATTGGTAAGAATGATTGATGTTGATAATCTTCTTAGAGTCCTGTAGGGGGCAACCTGGAAAACACACACATATCTTAGAAAGTGAGTGAATTTAGCTAGTTGCATGTAAATATTTAAATAAGTGACCAAAAGACTAATCTGTTTGGGGGAGAGAGGGTGGAAGGATATGGTATAACTGATAGTACTGGGAGGAAGACATACCAGACTTACCATGGTCAGGTTATTGGAGACCATAAAGTGAAAATTGATTCAGGAAGCTGTAATTCGTAGGCAGCAACTCTGCACCTAAAGAAATGATTCCAGTCAAAGCATCTCAGACAGTAAGCAAAGGTGTAGTGTTCCAGCTATAAGATAAAGACTGGTGAACCTGTTTAGACTTAAGCTTTTCCTGAGTTGTAGCTTGTCTGATGATTTTGTGCTTTTATGGATGATTGGTAGAAGCCAACACTTAAAGTAGATAATGAAACTTCAGAAGCTGAGTAGCTGATCCCAAGTCATCCATTGTATATTCCTGTACTCCATCATAGTAAAATACGGGTCTCCTTCATGTTGGTTGGCTTATTTACTAGCATACATTTCACATTCTCTACTGTTTTGTTTTTTTGTATTTATTTTATATAGTGGATATAGATGCTAGATGTGAATTGTACTGGGAATTGTTGTCTGATACCACCTTCTCAAGTATTCCATCAGGCAAAGATGCATCCTATGAAGTGAGCTGTAGCTCACAAAAACTTATGCTCTAATAAATTTGTTAGTCTCTAAGGTACCACAAGTACTCCTTTTCTTTATGCTTACCAATTATTGTGGAGGGTTTTGTGTTTCTCAATCTCTCCTTTTCCAAAGAATGATTGTAATAGTCCATTACAAGCATGTTTTTTGTTATTCAGTGTGAAAAGTCTGATGCTATCTTTTGTCAAGGGCAAGCTGCATGTCATATGGGTTCATGGGCTCCTTACAGTTTGACATGTGATGCTGTGAGCAAATCAAACAGTTTAGAACCTCTTCTTCAATTTGCACATTCATTCCAGGCCAAAAATAACAAGTCTTTAGCCGGATGTTTGCACTTCTCTCTTCCCAGGCGTCCCAAATGAATTAACTTTGTCATTTCTGATCTTAGTGATCATGGCACCACATCGTTCAACTTCAAAATCAGGTCATCTATAACTTTTAGTTCCTCATGAATGACTGTGACTCTGCCATTGGGGAAGACACAAACATTTTTCGTTTGGCCAACCAGCAATGATTGTTCCCAGCAAGATGGATAACTTAGGATCCTATTTATTTACAGAACTTAGTTCTGTCAGTTTCTTGTCTGACACATGTAAACTGATCATGACTAAATGAACTTCTGCCTCAAATGATTCTGCAATACTGTCATCTCTGCCAGGTATAATCTGCTTAAGGTGTCAGTGACTGGTACATCCTTTTCTGGCTGCATTTGACCACAATATTGTATTTCTGCCAGTACAATATAATTCATTGTAGCTTTGGTGATGCTGCCACAAGATTCTTTTTTCTGCTTGTCTCCAAAGGCTTATGTGTCAGTGACTTTCCTCCCATCACATATTAATAGAAGTGCTTACAGTCAAATACTATTGCATACATCACTTTTTCAGTCCGCGCATTGTTAATTTCCATGGATGTGAGAAACTTCAATATATAAATGACTGACTTCCTTTCTTGCAGTGACAGTCCTAAGTTCTTATTTGGATGAATCTGCATGAACTTTTACTTCTTTATTTATATCATAGTATGCCAATAAGTCTACACTGACTAATAGCTGCTTCGTTTTGGTGAAGGTAGAATATTGCCAGACAGCCCATTAAAATGCAGAGTCCTTCTTTATAACGCTCAGTGGTTCCAAAACTTCTGCAAGGTGTGATATAAGCATAATCTGTGATATCTTTTCTAGCTCAACATCATGACTGGAAATCCCATTTTAGCAATTACTGTCACTTTAGCAGAGTTGGGCTTGATAATCCTGATAGAATATAACCAAAATACTTTACTTTGGCTGCTGTGAAGATTCAACTGACCAGGTTTAACTTCTCCTTGTGGAGCATGGCACATAGATTGGCATCATTATCTTACATGAAGTTCTAAATATACATATATATGATCATCCACAAAGTCTGCAATTTCACATAGCCTGCAATATGTTTCATCCATTTTAATTTGAAACACTTGTTGGGCTGAATGTATTCTAAAGGGCTACATGGATGAATCTGTACCTCCTTTGTGAGCTATCAAATGTGGTTATCAATAAAATTTCTGTGTCCATTTTTATCTCACAGGCCACTTGGGTCTGGCATCAAAGACACTGAACAACTGGGAATCTGTCAGTTTAAATCCAGATCTTGTGCATGCTTCCCTCTATGCAGGCATCCCCAGTGAAGTCAGTGCAGCTTTTATATGGGATCGAGGCACACATGTAGCTCTCTAGTTTGTGGTTCTTTGCTATCACTGTGAGGTTTAATTACTTCATAGGATCATCTCTTTGACAATTGTGTCTAGATTTTCTAATCACAAAATCTTTGTAGCCAATCAGCCTTGCACTGGAAATGGGATTTTCTGTGGTGTATGTTTTATTGGGTATTGAGTGCTACCATCTTTAATATTTTATTGTCCAGAAAACTGCCTTAACCCATTAACTGTAGCTTTGTGTTCCTTTATTAGGTAATCTGTCTTGTTTTGTCTTCGTGGAAATGAAATTGGGATGTTTCCTTCAGACATTACTGATTTGATTAAAATATGATCCAGATATGTTCAGAGACTGAATTTAAAGTCTGGACCTTTTAATATTTACAGTGTTTATTCTCTGTTGTGCTTATACATTGCAGGGTATGTACTTTGTACACCCAGTGGCTTGTCTCCTTTCTCTTCTGGTTGGTGTGTGTAAGAGATGATTTTGAGAGCATGAAATGTTCACACAGTTTTCACAGTATTTCACTGACTTGTGCACTAATCTCCAGTGTGCTGATATTTCTCCCCAAAGATAACCTTTGTGAACAGTTTGGTATAGTTGGGCCGCTGAATCATAATTCACTACTGCTTCTTATTTTGCATGGATGAAGGTTCCCACTAACCTGTCATCTGTGCTGTATTGTGGCTGCTTAACCACTCCCTCCATTCTTTTGAAGTTGCATAATTTTGCATAATGATTTTTTTACATTTGTGACAGAGCTGCCCTTTGTTGGCATTATATGACTTTTCTCTGCTCCCACTTTTGCCACAGATCCTCCTTCTGTTTTCAGGTTTGTATCCTGCCTGCCTGTGTGAACTGCAATTTTTTGGTCTTTGTGGCTGTCTGAAATCATTTACTATTGCACTGACTGCCTCCTTTTTCTACACACATGTTGGCTGAACTTGTCATTTCATATGTTCTAACAATGAGGAATGTTTTATTTCAATATAGCCTCCCACATTTATCAACCTTTCCTGGATTTTTGGTGAGTTTGATGCAAAAACTATGCTCGCCATAATCATTTTGCTCATATCGTTAAGTGCACAGTCTTTAGCTAGCAACTCTGTCACAAACTGTTCACCTGTACCCCATTGTAAAATTGATAGTATGCAACCCACGAGGCTAGCTTTTGGGGGACATATGCCTCAAACATTAAAATATGCCCTCAGCTCTTTCTTATCTTCATCGGACACATCTATCACGTATTGTAAGTGCCTGTACCTTTCTTTTCCACTCAGATGAGCAGACAACAGCATTTTTCTTCCTCATCTTTATATTTTAGGGGACCCTTGAAAATGAGCTCTGTGTGCTGCTAGAACCTCTTCCACTCCTCAGGAAAGTTCATGCTTTCCCAGTTCAGCCTGGGCAACTGGACTTCAGCAGATCCCATAATTCTGGGATCTGGCCAGCTGTTCTCTTTGGAGCTCTAAAAATCCACCTCGCCTGCAAAAATGTACTTTTCTATTTTCTTAACAGTGACTCATTGTTATTCAATGTAATGCACTCAGCCAGGCAGAAAATGCTTTACAGAACAATGGGATTGTAAGGATCCCAGACATTGTATAACATCCCAGGCCTTTTTCATTAGCAGATAGCATCATTTTGAGTCTGTTTCACATACAAGTACACATACAAGTAGCTAAAGTGAAGTTTGGGTTTTCTTTTGAAAGGGTAATGTGTGTTTCTTGGTACAATACAGTATGTCAAATTCGATAGTTGCCATAGTTGATATCCAGTTTCAACTTTACAGGTTTTTGATGGAAAAAGAGTCTGAGTTCAATCAGTCGTTAAACGTATGCTTCAGTGATTACCAGAATGACAACTTTGTCCTACAAGAATGTGAGTGACAATAGTTGCTGTGGATTTCCTAGCTCACCTAATCGGATTTCTTCAGAACTATATAATTATTAAGTCATTAGACTGAACTTCAAATGGTATGACAGATTTATTCTGAAATTAAAAGAATGTCCAACAGGATTTTATTTCTCTATTATTTCTTTTACACATCTGTGCTGAGATGCACTAGAAGCATAACAGTGCAAAATTGTTGAGAGGTCAGTGTGATACTTGGAAATGGGCTGGGTGACCTAATTCTTGGCAGTGGCTCAGAAAAGAAAGCTCACTAAGGGAGCATGTGAGAAGCATCTTCTTTTGTTATGTTTTCAGGGTTGAGGTGAATGTGGTGGGGAAGAGCGGGCATAGCTTTGCAATTATATAAAATAGCTGCTCCTCTGTTTAGGTTGTAAAGCATACAAAAGGATTATCATTGCATAGGAAGGGTAGGTTCACAAAAGGAGGAGAATAAGGAGATAGGCAGCACCTGCAGAACAAAGAAAGGCATGCAAACAGCATGAAACTTTAAAAGGCATGTTATTCATGTGTTTGTGTGTAACCACAGGAATTCAGAATACTACTCTTTGCCCAGGTAAAATCTCTGTCCTTTCTTAGACACTGCTGTGCTTTGGAATTACTGAGTTATTATGAAACTGGCAAGAATTTGCCTAGAAAAGGAATCCTAATGTCATTTGCTATATGGGTGTAATCTGATTTTGGTGCTCTCCATGCTGTTTAAAAGGTTCAGATGACACAGTTAAGCATTTTACACTGCAAACCCATTTTGATTTTTTAAAATGTAAAATCTGTTCAGCTGGTTTAAGGATAAACATTTAAAACAGACACAGGAGATGTTTCTCACTTTAAGTTGCTTTTAAAAATTGTGTCCCCACCTAAAATACATTTTTATAAAAGTGTCTAAATACACATTAACATAATAGATTTTAAAACGCAGCAGGTGCTCAATAAATGATAAGAAGAGGCTAAGGGGGAAGAGGGGCTGCAAAGGAGCTCTTTGCAGCTCCCTAATTCTGGGATGCATTCTGGCCAATCCCCAGCATAGTACAGAGCAACCTCGGTACTTCTCTAAACTCTGCCACCAGGATATGATCCCAGGGGGCCAGAATGGCAGCTGGAACTTTTTGGAGCACCCTAGTGCTCTAGCCACAACTCTTTTATGACCAGTGCCTGTGCAGTGGGCCAGGAGGAGACTCCTTGTGCCTTCCTTGCTTATGGTCCTTTCTCTCTCCTTTGTGCACACATGCAATAGCACCCACAGTTTTATCCCAAATAGCTAATTATGCTGGCACAAGAGAACAAGTTAAAGGCAGAGTGCTATATAACATCATCTATTTCTAAGCAGATACTTCTAAACTTCCCACTGGGTTCAAAGAGGAGTTCTACTTCAATATAGATGGAACAATATGACCCAGAATTGCAGCCTTCACCTTGAATTTTCTTGTTTTTGTTTTGTTGCTGGTGGTTTTGGGGTGATTTTTTTTCCAGTTTTTGCCACAGTCTTAAAGAGGGACTTTCATATTGGGGGAAAGGTGAAGACTGAACATTCTGCAGCAACTTTCTGCATTCCTATTCCCATTTTAAGATATTGGTGTTTAAATGAGATCATTCTGCCACCCATCCCTAATCTCTCTTTCTCCTGTAATGAGAGCTGAAGCCATGAGCCTGTGTTTATTACACCAGGGGCTGTTCTCATGGACAACACTGACTCAAGCTATCATAAACCATGACTTCAAAGCAGCAACAATGGGAGTAAAGACCAACATTTGTCCTTGATATATATCTAGAGGAAATGTCAATGAATATTATGAAAGGAATAAGGGAAACAGAAACTGATATATTATTAAGTATCCTTTATCAGTTTTCTTCAATGTGAATATCCCACCCTAATGTTACTAAAACAATTCTTTCTTGTGTTACTTGAAGCATACTGGAGTCTCCAATTTTAGTCTGTAATCAGTTTAGAATTAGTAAAACTATTTATAATATAGAACGCACAGCAAATTCTGTTACACAATTCCTGCTGCTTTGTAACAGAATTCCTTATTACTTTCTTCAGCTATTTGGCACACAGAAATATCTTCAAAGTTTGATAGTAATTTTTGTTGTCAGTCCATTAAGTTGATTTTATGGCAGCCAACACAACCAATGCCAATTTATGTGAAGTCTGAAGACTTCTTCAGGTCTCCGTGAAGGCCATTTGATACCAGCACCCTCATTTATGGCTGACCTTGAGGGAAGTTCAGTTTGGTAATTTATGGCAAACCCCATCTAGGAAGACCCATTTGTAAGATTCACTGTCATTTAGCACTAAACAATTGTTCCTGACTCCAAAGACAATCTGAGTCCTGACAGGCCAATCCCATAAAAAATATTGCCTGGCCGCCCAGGTGTCTTTTCCAATTATGTGGAGTAGAAATTAATACTTTTAAAAGCTGCTAGTTTTTGAAAGGTTATTACAATTTATTCCAGAGGTTTCTTTTGCACATTATGATGAATTGGTTTATTATGCAGTTATTTTCTATGTCAGCTTTTTAGAAGATTGAACCATAATGTGGAAACATTAGAGTGAATGCCAAACATATTATTTTACAACTGAGTAATAGATATCCTCTAGAAAAGTGTGCTCTGTTTTTAATAACAGGTAATTTTATGTTTATGTTCCCTAATGCTGTTGTCACACATTATTTATTTCTGTGTAGTAAGGACCAGAGAACCTTCTTTTAAAATGTTACTGATAGCGTGGACAGATTTTAGTGCAATTTGCTAAGAATATATTAGTTAAAAGTACAATACTATAAATTGTGAATGATGCTTTCTAAAAGCAAAGAATTTCTGTGGCTTTCTCAATATCAGTTTAATATATGCAGCAATTCCAGGGACAATAAAAGTCAACCTTACTTCCCCCCACACCTAAATTTAGAAGCAAGAAAAAAATTGGTTCTCTAATAATCGGCATGTTTTCTTCTATGAAATTTTTCTGGAATAATCTCTGGATGTTAATTTTGTTCCCAAAGTCTTCTCCAACTGGTCTATAAAAGGACAGTAATTAGCATTTTAATGGAAAGAGCTGAATGTTTGCCTACAGTGAGCATATTCCTCCTATTTGGTGTAGCGCAACAATACTAAAAAACATAAGGCACTGAATGTTTCATTTCATTTTTGGGGGGCAATCAGATTAAGACTCCGGTCCTGCAGTAGGGCATGCCAGGGATTGCTGTGCCCAGGCAAAGCCGCATTGAAGTCAGTGATGCTCCTTTTGGGCTCAGCAGTTGTCTCCCCTCATGCTATCTATTGCAGGATATTGGAGTATCTCCTGCTAACAGAAAGAGCCTTGCCAAGAAACAAAGGGGAAATATGAGTTTTACCTATTTGGTGAGCTCTGCATAGTAGTATAGTTGTCTACTCTAATTAGTTTTAACATAGCTTCTGCACTTCTGGTACTCTGACTTCAATTTTGCAGGTGGTTAACTACCCTCAATTCACATTGATTTCTTTTGCAGCATTAGAGAATAATATGGCTTCCAACCACAGGTGCACAGCAGTGCCCTGTATAGTTTTTAACTGGAGCAGTTATCTTAAAATGGTTACATATCTGGTATTATTTCAAAAAGACAATTTCCTGTGGGAAAAATGGTGTTTATTTCAAAAATAGCAGGTTAGTGCTAATGAGTGCTTGACACTATTTTTCAAACACGCAGAGGCAGGAATAAAGATTTGGCATTAAGCCCAAATGTTTTAAACATGTTTTTAAGTGACTAAAGCTGGAAAGTAGAGATAAAGGCACTTTAAAATATTCTCTCCTCAAAGCAAAAAATCCTTAAAATTTTCTGTCAGCATCCTATCATCAAAGTATCTGAGTACCTCACAAACATTATTGCATTTAACCCTTCATTCCATTATTCTGGAGAAACAAGGCCCTCATGAACTTACCCTCAGAACACCACTTGTGAGATGGTAATAACATACTGATTTTCAAGGCATATACTACTTTGACTCCCAGTTCCATGTCTTAATCACAAGACCTGTATGATGCAATAGTGATACAAAGGGAAGGATGGTTTTCTGGATAAGGCAGAGAACTAGGATTTAGGTGATCTGAGTACAGTTGCTGACTCTGGAACAGGCTTACTTTGTGATCTTGGACTAATCAGTAAAGTTTTGTGAACAATCCTGACTTGTAGTTTATGTCAGTAAATTTCTATTATTTACCAAACGAGAGGTCAGTAATACTGAGACCTGCAACAATGTTAACAATCTGATCACACATGCAAATGAGTCTGATTGGCTGTAGTGTGTTCTATGGAAGCAATTTTGTTTTTTCTGGGCTTTGGATATTTTCTCCACCATATGCCTTTACTCTTAAAGGAAAAACTGTCACACTTCTGTAATTCAGTCTCATAATGGAGATATTTCCAGATATTTTTGATAAAAACATTCACAATGTATGTAACAATGCTTTTGTTTTGGTGAATATCAAGGTTTATTGTCCCTCAAGATAAATATTGACCTGAGCTTTAACTGGGTCAATATTAATCTCCCTGTTCAATAAATCCTGGTGTTCTCTTCTACAGAAATCAATCCCTGCTTAATATATAATATTACTGAGTAAAATTAATACATTCATTTTCTTTTGGAGATTTTCATAAGTGGCAAACAAGTCCAGGTTATTGGGGTTCTACAAAAAGGATTCACATCATGATTAGTACATATTAATTTTAGTACATTGCTGTGTAGTGCATTAAATTAATGGCTGTATTGCTAAGAGGATTACAATAAGGTCTATTAAGTACTTATTTCAAGGCTTGGCAAAAGTGAATAACAATAAATAATTCAAGTAGCACCTCTAATCTTGTTTGCTTTCTTCTTAATTGGTTTTACAGCATTGTTTTGACATTTACCCTCGAATTAAAAAAAATTACTTACAAAGAAGAAAATGCATGCTGTGCACTAATCCCGCCGCCAGTAAGATACTTGCATATTGATGCATCAAAGCACAAGATTTACAGTCTGTCTTCAGGGCTGGCGAGGTCTGTTACCTGTATGAAGTAGTATGGATTTATAGTCTTGCACATGTACTGAATTAAATAACTCTGTTTGTACACATGCATGAGTTCTATTTAAGAACTCTGTTTGATATATAAAGACTATCTCCCCTCCTTAGGGTGAGATAAAGGATTCCTTCTCCTGAGTTAAGAAGGTATGTTATAATTCACCATTAGTGGCAAAGACAGGGGTTTTATGCAATTATATAGCTTTATTTTTATTCTGGGGTTTTTTTTCAACTAGAAGTGTTAGGATTGTTTTATCACATAATATCTCTGTCGTATTAATTTTCTGTATAAAACATTTTTGTGTGTGTGTCACTGTGCCTCAGTGAGTCACAGCTGAGATTACCAGATTCAGGACAAACTGGTGAGAAATAGGGCAGATTTACACAAACCTGTGGTTATTCTATCATTAAATTATACCAAGCCAGTAACTAAAATAAATGTTTGTCTCACCACACTAGTTAACAAGAAGTCAAAAATGCAGTCTCCTTAGGCATTCCAGCCCTTGTTTCACCACCCAGACACTAGACTTTATGATGAGTGCTTATTGAAAACCAATTTAATCAAACAAAGGGTTCTTCTGATCTCAAGAGATCAGCCACATATCCAGGTCAATATATAACTCTGACCTTATCTAATAATCATACTGCTGTCAATCTGTTAGTAACTAAAATCTAAAGATTTATTAATAAAGAAAAGAAGGAGAGAGTTTAAATGGTTGATGGATCATATACATACAATAATGGCAGTGTTCTTATATGAGATTTGTAGTGCTGATGTTATAGACTGCTGGCTTGTAAAGTCTCTGGTAACTCCCCAAAGATTGGAAGGTCTTCAGTCCTTAATTCAGTCTGGTTCTTTTAGTTGTAAATCCACAGTACAGAGAATCAGAGCAGGAAAGAGGTATCAAGGGTCTTTTATATCATCTGCGATGTACTTGGAATTCTACTGTCCCAAACAAAGCTCACAGCACAGTTTGTAGAAAATTACTGGTACAAGATGGACTCCAGGGTCATATGAGCATGTTGAATGCCCATACGTGGCTTGCTGACTCACTGGGACAGCCACTGGCCACTTGGAGGCTAAGGCGTCTGCAAGAAGAGCTATTTGGGCAGAATGAGTTTCTTCTATGGATCATTGTGAGAGTTGTGTCTTTGATGGGCCATCAACTTGAATAGTCTATTCACAATGAGCAGGCTAAACTGGATGTAAACTGCCTTGTGAGTGTCACCCCAGGAACAAACACAATAGTGATACAGGTATGCAGTCAATATTCATAATTTTAATTACAAAAATGATACATGCATATAAATAGGATAATCATACTTAGCAAATCATAATTTTTCCATTGACACCTTGCATGATATATTTTAAATGAGATTTGTTGCAATTGTATAACAGTGGCAATATCATTGATATAAATGGTCATATTTCAATCATACAGCATCACAGTATGAGTGAGAGAGAGGCATATTCCATTTGTGAAATATGGGCAGTTTTCATATGTAAGTATTTGTCACAGTTATCATTACTTTAGTCTATAAGGCAGAGGGGGTTAAGCTAAGATTATGAATATGCTTCATATAACTGTTGTGAAGTGCCCCAAGGGTCGGTCCTCAGGCCGGTTTTGTCCAATATCTTCCTTAATGATCTGGAGGATGGTGTGGATTGCACCCTCAGCAAGTTTGCAGATGACACTAAACTGGGAGGAGAGGCAGATATGCTGGAGGGTAGGAATAGGATACAGAGGGCCCTAGACAAATTAGAGGATTGGGCCAAAAGAAATCTGATGAGGTTCAACAAGGACAAGTTCAGAGTCCTGCACTTAGGACGGAAGAATCCCACGCACCTGTACAGACTAGGTACCGAATGGCTAGGCAGCAGTTCTGCAGAAAAGGACCTAGGGCTTATAGTGGACGAGAAGCTGGATATGAGTCAACAGTGTGCCATTGTTGCCAAGAAGGCCAATGGCATTTTGGGATGTATAAATAGGGGCATTGCCAGCAGATCGAGGGACGTGATCATTCCCCTCTATTCGACATTGGTGAGGCCTCATCTGGAGTACTGTGTCTAGTTTTGGGCCCTACACTACAAGAAGGATGTGGAAAAATTGGAAAACATCCAGTGGAGGGCAACAAAAATGATTAGGGGCCTGGAACACATGACTTACGAGGAGAGGCTGAGGGACCTGGGATTGTTTAGTCTGCGGAAGAGAAGAATGAGGGGGGATTTGATAGCTGCTTTCAGCTACCTATAAGGGGGTTCTAAAGAGGATGGATCTAGACTGTTCTCAGTGGTAGTGGATGACAGAATGAGGAGTAATGATCTCAAGTTGCAGTGGGGAGGGGGGTTAGGTTGGATATTAGGAAAAACTTTTTCACTAGGAGGGTGGTGAAGCACTGGAATGCATTACCTAGGGAGGTGGTGGAATCTCCTTCCTTAGAAGTTTTTAAGGTCAGGCTTGACAGAGCCCTGGCTGTGATGATTTAGTTGGGATTGGTCCTGCTTTGAGCTGGGGGTTGGACTAGATGACCTCCTGAGGTCCCTTCCAACCCTGATATTCTATGATTCTATGAAGAGGGTCTTATCAACACCTTGACAGATAGTTAGAAAGTACACAGATTTGTTTAAAATGTATTTGTATTTATTGAACTATAACTATTTTCTGTGGGTGAAATTCCATAGTAGGTACAAATTATACGATTTGGGCACAACCCTGACCTACAGCGAGCAGCTACACTTGAGGGAGAATTCACTATTCACAATAAGAGCTGCACAAATAGAAGCTTCCCAAGTGGGGAGAGGCAGTAAATCAGCATTTCTCCTGGCCAGCCTGCCCCAAGCCCTCAGATGCATAGGTAAGTAAGGTCCCATGAGAAGCAAGTATAGGGGAAAAACGGTTCATGAGAGTTGGCAGTTTTTCAAAGAGACATTATTAAAGGCACTTAAGCAAACTATCCCACTGGGTAGGAAAGATAGGAAGTATGGCAAGAAACCACCCTGTCTTAACCAGGAGATCTTCAATTATCTGAAACTCAGAAAAGAGTCCTACAAAAAGTGGAAACTCAATCAAATTACAAAGTATGACTGCAAACAAATAACATAAATATGTAGGGATAAAATTAGAAAGACTGAGGCACAAGAACTGAGATTAAATTAGCTAGAAACATAAAGGGCAACAAGAAACATTCTACAAATACATTAGAAGAAAGAGGAAGACCAAGGACAGGGTAGGTTGATTACTCTATGCGGGTGGGGGAACAATAACAGAAAATCTGGAAATTGCAGAAGTGCTAAATGACTTTTCTGTTTTGGTTTTCACCAGAAAGGTTAGTAGTGATTGGACATCTAACATAGTGAATGCCAGTGAAAATGAGGTAGGATCAGATGCTATAATAGGGAAAGAACAGGTTAAAAATTACCTAGAAAAGTTAGATGTCTTCAAGTGACCTTCGCCTGATGAAATACATCCTAGAATACTCAAGTAGCTGACTGAGGAGCCTGTAGTGATTATCTTCGAAAAGTCATGGAAGATGAGAGAACTAGAAAATGGCAAATAAAGTGCCCATCTATAAAAGGGGAAATAAGGATAACCCAAGGAATTACAAACCAGCTTAACTTCAGTACCCTGAAATATAATGGAGCAAATAATTATGTTTGCCGACACCTAGAAGATGATGAAGTGATAAGTAACAGTCAGCATGGATTTGTCAAGAACAAATTGTGTCAAACCAACTTAATAGCTTTCTTTGACAGGGTAACAAGTCTTGTGGATAGCGGAGAAGTGGTAGATGTGGTATATCATGGCTTTAGTAAGCCTTTTGATACTGTCTCACATGACCTTCTCATAAACAAACTAGGAAGATACAACCTAGATGAAGCTACTATAAGGTGGGTACATAACTGCTTGGAAACCCAGTCCCACAGAGTAGTTATCGGTGGTTCACAGTCAAGCTGGAAGGGCATATCAAGTGGGCTCCCACAGGGATCATTTCTGAATCCAATTCAATATATTCATGAATGATTTAGATAATGGCATAGAGAGTACATTTACAAAGTTTGTGGATGATGCCAAGTTGTGAGGGGTTGCAATGTATTGGAGGTTAGGTTTAAAATTCAAAATGATCTGGACAAACTGGAGAAATGGTCTGAAATAAATAGGATAAAATTAAATAAGGACAAATTCAAAGTACTCCTCTTAGGAAGGATCAACTGCACACATACAAAGTGTAAAATGATTGCCTAGAAAGGAGTAGTGTGAAAAGGGATTTGAGGGTCATAGTCAGTCACAAGCTAAATAAGAGTCAATAGTATAATACTGATAGGGTTGCCAGGTGTCCGGTTTTTGACCGGAATACCTGGTTGAAAAGGGACCCTGGCGGCTCCAGTCTGCTAAAAGTCCAGTCAGCGGTGCAACGGGGCTAAGGCAGGCTCCCTGGCTCTGCGCAGCTCCTGGAAGCGGTCGGCATGTCCGGCTCCTAGGCGTAAGGGCGGTCACAGGGGCTCTGCGCACTGCCCGTGCCCCAAACACCAGCTCCACAGCTCCCATTGGCCAGGAACCATGCCCATTGGGAGCTGTGGGGGCAGAACCTATGTGTGCGGGCAGTGCTCAGAGCCCCTGGCCCATCTGCCTAGGAGCTGGACATGCCGGCTGCTTCCAGGAGCCGCTTTTTTAAAAATTTTGTTCTAGAGTTTGTATATAAATATATACATTTCTCCTAGAAAAATAGCTGGTATTTTCCAACCAGTTTTAGTTTCATGATTAATTTTTATAATTCCAAAGGAAACAGTTTAAAACAAACTCACAAAACATTCTTGCATTATGCTAGTGCATGAAAACCAGGCAGTGAAACTGACTCAAACCTGACCATTAATCAATATAAAACTAAACAATATATTTTTATTGTCCAAGCAGAGAGAAATGTGAAAAGGCCCTTATTCCAAGGTCTTCTATACCTTCCCCCCCGACTGTGTGGCTCCATTGCAAGTGTGCTAGTAGGGTGATCCTTCTAGCCAGAGCCCCTGAAACGATGTCTTTAAATAGGAGTTCTCCTGAGTGGAGGATGGCAGTGTATGTTCTATAGTGTGTGGAGATTGGATGAATGATGCTGCATAGCCCACCCCCAACTCACCTACTGGTCTACTCCCTCCTCTTGCCTGCTGCTGGGCAGATCTTGGACCCCAAAAGATGTTCATCCAACTTCCTATCCACATGTGCCTTTGTGAAGTTTAATATAATTCACCGCATGTTTAATTCCTTCATATATGTGCTGTTTATTGTTTGTACTTCATTCAGCATGAAACATAAAAATAGATTAGTCAGCTTCAGTTTTATTTCTAGTCAATTATTGTTATTTATTTTTGTTGCAATAGTTTTTAGAGGCCAGGGCCCCATTGTGCTTGGCACTGTGCAAACATATAACAAAGAGATCTTGCGTAATGGCTCTTATGAACAAGCACAATTCTGCAGTGCTTGTTGGACTGGAGAAACAGCTGGAAAATGTGTATGTGCACACGCAATTATTTTCCTTGAAATTAAAATGAAGAATATAAGAAAGCATTTCTGGTACTATTAGGCTGTGTAAAATATTTTATTTTTTGTGTGTTACTTACCTGTTACTATTCCTTTAATACATAGTGGACTTTTTCTGGGTAGTAAAATCTCTCATCACTAATGTAACTAAAACAAGTATTACCCCATGGCTTAATCTCTTTATTATCTTGGTGAAGTTTTTTACTCTGATTTATTTGTTAATATGAGTGTGATTCACGTGTTTACAGAACATTTATAAAAGGAAAAAAATCAAATAGTATTGATCTAATTTTGCACTCCAGCCTTCATCTCCAGAAACCAAATAATCGGAGAGGTGAGGGTGGAGGTGGGGGTGTCATATCACATAGTATAGCCATAGCTGCTGACATCTTAATTCCATAAAAATATAGATTGACCGCAAATTGACTTTGAAACTTTCAAGCTCAAGGGAACAGTTATGTAACCAGAGCAACTACTACCTAAGAGAGCAAAAGCCCTCAGCCTGGCAGATACTGGATAGTCAGAACCAACTGAATCATAAAGTGATAGGTTTTTGATTCAAATGAAATCACTCCAGTTTTACACTGCAGTCACGCTCCATATGCAGGCGGGCAGGGGCAATTTTGTCTTTTGGGTTTTAGATTCATGATAAGCAATCTAGCACTTCTGTGTTTTAGTTGGAGGGGCGAGTTGATATCTTGGCAAAACAAAACATTGAAAGGATGGTTCTCTCCAAGGGCCTAATTCAGCAACTATTAAAGTCCATTGTCTTAGGAGGAAGCTGGATCAGGGCATATATTCTCAGTTAGCAAATCAAGATAACATTTCCTGAAAGAAAAAAATGCCAAAATGTAATTCACAGTAAATCTATCAGAATTTACAGTTATAAGAATTACATATCCTAAATGCCTTGGTTCTTCTATCAGTGTAAAAGATGGTACACTAGTTTTTATATATGACCATTATATATATATATAAACACTAATATATTTCGGCCAGAGTACATATGATTTGGCAGCACTTTTTTGGATCATATTGAAAGTAATTCAAATATTTCCCGTACACATACAAGGTCACAATATTAAATACTGGTTTCAGAGTAGCAGCTGTGTTAGTCTGTATTCACAAAAAGAAAAGGAGTACTTGTGGCATCTTAGAGACTAACAAATTTATTTGAGCATAAGCTTTTGTGAGCTACAGCTCACTTCATCGGATGCTGTAGCTCATGAAAGCTTATGCTCAAATAAATTTGTTAGTCTCTAAGGTGCCACAAGTACTCCTTTTCTTTTTAATATTAAAGACTATGTAACTTAACTGTATATTGCACTTCATTTTGTGATCTGTCTCTTGTTTTATTTTAATTAGTTTTTATTTATGATTCATTTGTTGTATATCAATCCTGATTGTTATATATAGGTAATGGGCACCATATGACAACCTAGGCAGATAGTTAAAGTCTGCATGAGTACATTCTGGACCAGAATCTCCAGTACAATCTGGCCTCTTTGTACCGCTCAGGTAGCTCAAAGTCTCTGGATTCTGACCATAAGGGGCCATCAGAAAATCCCTTGGCAGAGAACAACTCCCCATTGGCATAAGCCTGGAACACATGGCACTCTGAACTACCTGCCCTTCCCCACCTCCACCACAGAGGCAACAGAGCTTCACTACACAGGGTGCTCTGTCTCTTGGCCACTCAGATAGATGTCAGGGTCATTGCAGAATCAGGGAGCCATAACTGTCTCATTGATGACTTGCCCTCTGCCTCTTTGTTGTCCTGGTGGGTGCTTGGACCCAGGTGAAAACTGAGACTTCTGTATATGCATATATTTCTTGACCAAATTTTCTTAATAAAGAGAAGGTTGAGCAGTGCCTTGATTACAGTCTATAAGTGGGAACAAATATTTAAAAACGGGCCCTTCAATCTAACACGATCCAATGGGTGGATGGAAATACGGCATACATTTTTAACAGTGAGGATAATTAACCATTAGAACAATTTACCAAGGGTCGTGGTGGATTATTAAATCAAGTTTGGATGATTTCCTAAAAGATCTGCTCTGGTAATTGTTTTGGAAAAGTTCTATGGCCTGTGTTATACAGAAGCAATATGTGGAATCTATGTTTGGGATGTGCACTAAAAATCAACAAAAAGATGTATTGCTCACTAGGGAGGGGAGGACATGTTCATTAAAAAGGAACTAGGCCTGAACTTTGACTTCACCCTTGCACTGATTAACAAAACATTTGGAAGGTTGGAATAAGTTAAATTATGAACCCCAGCTACCTATCTCTTTTTACCTTTGTGGATTGGGAGGTGTGTGAATGCATCCTATCCATCTGCCTCCAACAGGGAGTTTTCCCTTGATGGCTTTCCTAGACTGTAACTAACCCCCCATCAGGGTGTGGCTTTGATTGTTATCGTATGCCATGCCCCTCTAGATATCTGGTAGAATGTTCTCAGACCGTGAGCTCGGAGCCAGGTGCTGTAGACACTCCAGGCACTGGGCTTTAGGGGATCTAGCCCTCATTGGGTGCCGATGAACACTCATACATTTTAAATAAGTGAGGAGGATTCCTTTACTAAAGGTCACATATTTCGGTATAATTCAATGGTTCCCAAACTGGGGTTTGTGAACTCCTGGGGGTTCGGGAAATGTTACGGGGGTTTCTCGGGGAAAAAATTTTCCCTAATGGTGGACAAAGATGTCCCTAGGGATCCTGCACAGCACAGGACCAGCAGCCTGGAGCCCCTGGACTTCCAAGAGCTAAGCAGATCAAAGCAATCATATCTGTCACACTGAGGAGCTTTAAACTCCAAGACTCCTTATAAAAAATTGAAAGGGAGGAGGATATTTTTTTGCTGTTTTTAAAATTAAATAGGCAGCTAGTATTGTTTTTAAAATTATTATGAAGAACAAGTTTAAACTTTGTTGTAATGTCCGTTGTTTGCCTGGACTGCTCAAGATCTGAATGCTTGTGTAGGAAGAACTCTTTGAGTTGGCTTCTTAAATATCTTCATGCTGTTTCACATCTGATAGTCCTTGATGAAACATACGAGCCTTGTCTTATAACAGGCTTATTCAAAGTGATACAAGCTACGAAACTGAGATCTTGGAAGAGTGTTTCCCTTTTCATAATGTAATAACAATATTGTAATGATACATAATAATTAATAATAAATAGTGAGTAATAAGCATGTCAAAACAAATTTTATATTTCCAAGATCACTGCTTTTATAATTTATACGCAGGTAAAGGAGAAAATCCCTGGAAATATTCATTTTTAGGAGGGGGTCCACGAGACTTGACATTTAAGTGAAAGGAGTTCACAGGTTGTTAAAGTTTCGGAACCACTGGTATAATTTAAGGTGTGAATTCAAACTGATATAGTTATACAGATGTAACACCTTGGGTGGACAATCTTCTTTCAGTCTAAGAGAGACTTTTTTGGTTTAGTTTATGCCACTTTGGAAGGGGCTTAAGCTAAACAGAAAAAAGCCTCTTTTATAATGGAATAAGAGTATCCAGCTGGGGAGGGCTGTAACTGTATAACTATCAGTGTGACTGGTGAAAATTCCCCAGGAAGACAAGCTCTGGCAGCCCGAGGCCTGGTCTACACTTGGTGGGGGATAGATGTAAGTGAATAACGTAGCTGAAGTCAACGTACTTAGATCTACTCACCACGGTGTCTTCACTGTGGTAAGTCGATGGCTGATGCTCCGCCATCGACTCCGCCTGTGCCTCTCGCCCCGCTGAAGTACCGGAGTCGATGGGAGAGTGCTTGGCAGTCGATTTATCGAGTCTACACTAGACGCGATAAATTGTCCCCCTGCTGGATTGATCGCTGCCCATTGATCCAGGCGATAATGTAGACAAGCACTGCAGGCTGCATCCCACTTGACACTGTGGTGTGTAGCTACACATGGCAGTGAAAGGCTCTGGCAGCAGGAAGACAGCAGGACACAGCACTAGTAAAAATAGCAGTGTAGGTGTGGCAGGGCTTGGCCTTGTAGAGAGACATGTACGGTATTTAACTTAGGGGCTTAAGCATTTGGGGCACTCTACCCCCCTAAGCTGTGCCTCACTGTCTATGCTGCTACTTATACCCATGCTAGCTGGGCATGCAGTATCTGTACTCCAGACACTGCTGTAAGACATATCCATAGTTGTGAGTTCTCCTACCTCAGAGTATTAGGAAATTTGAAAGTAGTGGGAGAGGTGGAGGCAATATTAGAGGGAGTGGGTCCTGCTGTTTTTGTGTGTGGAGCAAACTACCTTCCCTTCTCTCTCTCTCTAACAAGATAAGAGAGGTGTGACCGGGGTCCCAGTAAGGGCCATCTGTGGTCACACAATTAGGGTGAACTGCAAAGAATGGGGCAGACAATCCCCAAAAGGCTGGTGGATATTCCAATATGTAGATTTACAAAGCCAGCACAAAACAGCTTCTTTATTACCTTACTGGTTACTCAGAAGTGCAAACAACACAGTTCCCTTAAAGTGATCCAGCCTAAGGCCTCCATCCAGGTACCCAAATCAAATACAATGAAGATTTCTGAAAAACTTATCATATAAAAGAAAAGGTTCTACCAATCCCAAAGGATCAGACACATTACCTCCCAGGTTACTGAATATTCCAGATCTTACCCAAATACACGCTACAGCCAATTCTTATTAACTAAACTAATATTTATTTTAAAAAAACGAAAGAGAGAGAGAGAGTATGGTTAAAAGATCAATATACATTCAGACATGAGTTCAGACGATTGAGGTTCAGATTCATAGCAGAGATGTTTCAGAGTAGCAGCCGTGTTAGTCTGTATTCGCAAAAAGAAAAGCAGTACTTGTGGCACCTTAGAGACTAACAAATTTATTAGAGCATAAGCTTTCGTGAGCTACAGCTCACTTCATCGGATGCATTTGGTGGAAAAAACAGAGGAGAGATTTATATACACACACAGAGAACATGAAACAATGGGTTTATCATACACACTGTAAGGAGAGTGATCACTTAAAATAAACCATCACCAGCAGCAGGGGGGGGAAAGGAGGAAAACCTTTCATGATGACAAGCAAGGTAGGCTAATTCCAGCAGTTAACAAGAATATCAGAGGAACGGGGGGAGGGGGGAGAAATACCATGGGGAAATAGTTTTACTTTGTGTAATGACTCATCCATTCCCAGTCTCTATTCAAGCCAAAGTTAATTGTATCCAGTTTTCAAATTAATTCCAATTCAGCAGTCTCTCGTTGGAGTCTGTTTTTGAAGCTTTTTTGTTGAAGGATAGCCACTCTTAGGTCTGTAATCGAGTGACCAGAGAGATTGAAGTGTTCTCCAACTGGTTTTTGAATGTTATAATTCTTGACGCCTGATTTGTGTCCATTCATTCTTTTACGTAGAGACTGTCCAGTTTGACCAATGTACATGGCAGAGGGGCATTGCTGGCACATGATGGCATATATCACATTGGTAGATGCGCAGGTGAACGAGCCTCTGATAGTGTGGCTGATGTGATTAGGCCCTATGATGGTATCCCCTGAATAGATATGTGGACAGAGTTGGCAACGGGCTTTGTTGCAAGGATAGATTCCTGGGTTAGTGGTTCTGTTGTGTGGTGTGTGGTTGCTGGTGAGTATTTGCTTCAGATTGGGGGGCTGTCTGTAAGCAAGGACTGGCCTGTCTCCCAAGATCTGTGAGAGTGATGGGTCGTCCTTCAGGATAGGTTGTAGATCCTTGATGATGCGTTGGAGAGGTTTTAGTTGGGGGCTGAAGGTGACGGCTAGTGGCGTTCTGTTATTTTCTTTGTTGGGCCTGTCCTGTAGTAGGTGACTTCTGGGTACTCTTCTGGCTCTGTCAATCTGTTTCTTCACTTCAGCAGGTGGGTATTGTAGTTGTAGGAATGCATGATAGAGATCTTGTAGGTGTTTGTCTCTGTCTGAGGGGTTGGAGCAAATGCGGTTATATCGTAGAGCTTGGCTGTAGACAATGGATCGTGTGGTATGATGTGGATGAAACTAGAGGCATGTAGGTAGGAATAGCCGTCAGTAGGTTTTCGATATAGGGTGGTGTTCATGTGACCATCGCTTATTAGCACCGTAGTGTCCAGGAAGTGGATCTCTTGTGTGGACTGGTCCAGGCTGAGGTTGATGGTGGGATGGAAATTGTTGAAATCATGGTGGAATTCCTCAAGGGCTTCTTTTCCATGGGTCCAGATGATGAAGATGTCATCAATGTAGCGCAAGTAGAGTAGGGGCATTAGGGGACGAGAGCTGAGGAAGCGTTGTTCTAAGTCAGCCATAAAAATGTTGGCATACTGTGGGGCCATGCGGGTACCCATCGCAGTGCCGCTGATTTGAAGGTATACATTGTCACCAAATGTGAAATAGTTATAGGTGAGGACAAAGTTACAAAGTTCAGCCACCAGGTTAGCCATGACATTATCGGGGATACTGTTCCTGACGGCTTGTAGTCCATCTTTGTGTGGAATGTTGGTGTAGAGGGCTTCTACATCCATAGTGGCTAGGATGGTGTTTTTAGGAAGATCACCAACGGACTTTAGTTTCCTCAGGAAGTCAGTGGTGTCTCGAAGATAGCTGGGAGTGCTGGTAATGTAGGGCCTGAGGAGGGAGTCTACATAGCCAGACATTCCTGCTGTCAGGGTGCCAATGCCTGAGATGATGGGGCGTCCAGGATTTCCAGGTTTATGGATCTTGGGTAGCAGATAGAATACCCCAGGTCGGGGTTCTAGGGGTGTGTCTGTGCGGATTTGTTCTTGTGCTTTTTCAGGGAGTTTCTTGAGCAAATGCTGTAGTTTCTTTTGGTAACTCTCAGTGGGATCAGAGGGTAATGGCTTGTAGAAAGTGGTGTTGGAGAGCTGCCTAGTAGCCTCTTGTTCATACTCCGACCTATTCATGATGACGACAGCACCTCCTTTGTCAGCCTTTTTGATTATGATGTCAGAGTTGTTTCTGAGGCTGTGGATGGCACTGTGTTCTGCATGGCTGAGGTTATGGGGTAAGCGATGCGGCTTTTCCACAATTTCAGCTCGTGCACGTCGGCAGAAGCACTCTATGTAGAAATCCAGGCTGCTGTTTCGACCTTCAGGAGGAGTCCACCCAGAATCCTTCTTTTTGTAGTGTTGGCAGGAAGGTCTCTGTGGGTTAATATGTTGGTCAGAGGTGCGTTGGAAATATTCCTTGAGTCTGAGATGTCAAAAATAGGATTCTAGGTCACCACAGAACTGTATCATGTTCGTGGGGGTGGAGGGCAAAAGGAGAGGCCCCGAGATAGGACAGATTCTTCTGCTGGGCTAAGAGTATAGTTGGATATTCTTGTTAACTGCTGGAATTAGCCTACCTTGCTTGTCACCATGAAAGGTTTTCCTCCTTTCCCCCCCCTGCTGCTGGTGATGGCTTATCTTAAGTGATCACTCTCCTTACAGTGTGTATGATAAACCCATTGTTTCATGTTCTCTGTGTATGTATATAAATCTCTCCTCTGTTTTTTCCACCAAATGCATCCGATGAAGTGAGCTGTAGCTCACGAAAGCTTATGCTCTAATAAATTTGTTAGTCTCTAAGGTGCCACAAGTACTCCTTTTCTTATAGCAGAGATGGTGAGCTTTGTAGTTGCAAAGAGGTCTTTCAGAAATAGTCCATAGGTTACAGTCCAATGTTTATATTTCAGAGTGATCCAGTTAGAACTGGGATGTCAACCCTTGTGGCTTAGGCTTCCTCTACATTACATCTTAAGCAGATCTGAGATGACAGAATCAGGACCTAAAGGTCTTTTATACAGTGTTCTAGCATCCACTTGATCCTGGGTAAATAATAGGCTTTTGATGTAACCTTTTGCTTTCTAAACACAACCAGTAAATAGTTACACAAATTAACATAGGGCAATTTATCCATTAGGCAGTCTATTACAACCTTCAAAGAGACATATAGGCAATGACATTATTTTATCCAAGATTAATCTAAATGTTAATATTCCCTTTTGATCTCTGAATTAATAGATATAGTGACAGACAGGAATTGTCTGTTTACATGCTAGCATCAAAGATACTCACAATTAATAAAAATAACAAGGAGTCCTTGTGGCACCTTAGAGACTAACACATTTATTTGGGCATAAGCTTTCCTGGGCTAGAACCCAGTATCACTTCTAACTTCTAACAATATAGGTTTGCATTTCAAAGTTCTATCCTACTTAGCATGAATGGCCCTAATTACCATTCACATACCTTTGTGTCTTTAAAGGTCACTTTGGGTTAATTAGCCTGCAAGTTGTTTAACCCTTTCTGGCCATGAGTTATATTTTGTATAAGATTTGCTGCAATTATATAGCAGTGGTAACAATAATGATTTACATGATTATATTTTAATCAGACAATGTCACAACAAGAATTAAAGAGCTGGCTTTGGGATTATGGGGTGAAAGGGTAAAGCCTGTGTCAGGACTCCCAAAGTTTTTAAACTTTTGGATAAAAATTCCAAATAATCAAGTTGTTTTTAAAAAAAAAAAAAATCAAAAAACAAACAAAAAAACCCATATGAAAGATAATAGCAAGGGAGCTAACATAGGGAATAATATATTAGTTATTGAAAAAGCACATAGAACACTCAGGTGGATCCCAGCAGGAAGCCATTACAACAACAAAACTCTTCAAGTTACAATTCAATCAAGCAGACTTTAATCAAAAGCACTGTGAATCTTAGAATGCTTCTTCTCCATTGCTGTGATTAATGTATTTTTTTCTTTCAAGTCATCAAGTAAATAAATAAAATATGCTTAAATGCTCTTGTCTGTAATGTAAAAAATATGCCATGCCAGCTTCCTGCAGAGCAAGAGAACCTCCCTGCAGGGACCGAGCAATCTCATGGTGGACTAATCTCAAAAGGTGATGAGATTTGGTTCAGTTTAGATCTGCATCTAAAAGTTTGGAATCCTACACATTTGGTTATTAGAGTCAAACAATACTGTAATACTAGCTTATCTGTCTCTACACAGTCAATGAGAATTAGCCATCTATGTCAATTGGTACAGTCTAGAATAGTGAAATACTTTGCTTTGTACATCATTGAAACATATTAACATAGATCACACAAAATTATTTATTCTGATTTTACTTAAACTCCATCTAATAAACCACAAGCCAAAATCATGTTCCTTGCCCTCCGCTACTGTCCTGCTATTTCATGTCAGCGGTTTGTTTCATCCATTGCTACGGTAACTGGCTACTTTGTCATATTCTGCTTATGTCATCGTCTCCTTGAGTCCTTGCATTGGTTTCCAATATCAGATTCAAACGACTCATTTTCAGGGCTCTGGATAAAATCCTATCTCCATTGAAATCCACAGCAAATCTACCATTGTCTTCAATTGGACTCTGATTTCACCCCATCTTTACAGCGCTGTCTATGCTTGCATCTCATCTCCTAATACTTCCCCACTTACCCTATCAACACTGCCAACTTGACACATCTTGACAATCCTTTGGTCTCCTCCCATAAGCAATTTTAAGCCTTCTCTTCTGCTGTCTATATTCCTGGAATGCTTTCACGGGTCTGTAAACTCTACATTCAGTTAACCCTCCAAAACTACAGCTTTTGCACCTGCAACCTGATCTTTCCTGTCAGACATTTCTCCTTTAATATACTATATTCATGATAATTTAAAAATGACCAGTGCAAATTTTGACAAATACGGCAATTTCCTGCAATATCTTTGGGAGATCTTACTGAATTAAGTTTCATTTTGGCCAGGGACTGTATATAATTCCATGTGGAAGGGTGACCACAGCCCTCCAGGAACTAAGAACAGTGAAGGGAGGAGTGATTAGGTAAATTTATTCAGGTTGTAACACTTGCAGAGCGGTACCACCACTTGGAGACGCTCTCATATATTCAAACTGGATTCTCTGGGGATCAACAGACAAAGAAAGGACGTTTGGATAAACAGTCTGAGTTTAAACTGACTGGGGGTCTTCTTTCTGATCCAGCAAATGGACAGAACCTTAGGGAAGGGTTTGAAGGACTGATTCCTGCCAGAGCCCCTGCTGACAGTGGGTTGGAGGGAGGGGCTAATTGCTGGGTTTTAGTATGTGTGTAGGTTCTTGTATTGTTTTCAATGTTTTCTTGGAAATGGTTTCACTTTAAGGATAAATGTGCTTACTTTGAAAGATCTGTATGGTAACTTGTAACTGTTGGTTTCATTGTTCATAGACTTTCAAGAATAAGCAAAGTGCAGGAGCTGGTTGTTAGACAGTCTGGCTTGCTGGGGAACTCATGCTATATGCAGGGAACTATGCAGCCTCAAAAAAACATAGTCAGGATGGGGAAAGAGACATAGCTGAGGAGCCAGGAGCCTCGAGTGGGTACTCTTGCTGGACTACAGAGGGGGAATACAGATGCAGTTGCCCTGAACTGTGACACAAATCATTAAGAAAAAACAAAAATGTGTAACAAAAGCATATCTCATGAACTATTACTATATTCCATATTCAGTCTTTTCCCTGCAACATGACTCTGTCATCTGTTATTAACCTAATATAGGGTATGATACTTCAGAGTGATGAGCACGCTGAATTCCCATTGATGTTTCTGACCTCATGGGGGCAGCACATGGCAGGATTGACCCCTTAGAGAGTGAACTCTAGTGTAAAATTCCGTGCACAATGATGACATTGTAGAAATAATCATAATTAGTAATAATAAATAATATAATACATTTCATGTATCTGCTGGTGTGTCGAGCAATGCTTTGAAGTAATTGTCTAACGGAAAATAAAACCAGAAAATATTTGAATTAAGTTTGACTTTATTTATGCTATTTTATATATAAAATTAATATTTTCATATCTTTAAAATAATGTCTCACACCATTATATGCCTGGGTTAAAATAAAAATCATTAGAAGCAGCAGTGATAATGAGAAAGTCAAGGTTTAGTTGTGATTTTAATCTTTCATTATCCTCTTTAGAATGATAGTTGTTGGACTGCAACTGTACATCTGAAATCCAAATCTCTCTGTGCCACAAAGATGAACAGATGGCAAGCACAGTGCAGGTGGAGCGTTCGGTAGTCTCTCATTTGAAAAATGTGCACATTTTAAAATGCTCAAGAAGTCCCAAGTCTGCAGTGATATTTCCTATGAGCTATTCCTATGCTTCCCCTCTTTTGACAAGGCATAGGTTTGCATCGTGTGTCATGCCTAATGGTGATTTCAACTCCTTGTAGGTAGTGGCAGCAGGTGTTTAAAAAAAATATTTCAAATGTATCACCAGTGTGGCTCCCATGATTTCAGTGTTTTAGAGCGTTAATCAAGAAGAAACTTTCATCCTGAGAAAACATTTTCATATTACTAACTTTAAAATAATATTAAATGTAATGTTCTGCTTCTTTGTATATAATTATGTATTCAACTCACTTCATAGAGACTTCTTTTGAAGATTCTTATTCCTTGTTTCACATACAAACGATGAAACACAAGCAAAGCTAATAGACAACACTGAAAATAGCTCAGGTTTTCTTAGTAAATATTGCAAGGTTGTGCGTGTGTATATGTTTTGAAGTAAAATGAAATAATTCTCATTATATCTATATGAGTCATATAGTTGCACAAATTCAAAAATTTGTAAAACTTAAAATCTGTCAATGAAAAAGCAAGAATATTTTATCAAGTTGCCAAATATTGGGCATGATTCCAAAAGAATTGACTCATGCTTAAGGGTGTAAACCAACGACTAATTCTTGTTGGTTAGGAAGAAACTTTTCTGGGGGCATGGTATCTAATAATTGATTAATTCAGCATTTCTTGCACCTTCACTGCAACCCAGACAAAATACTGGACTGGATAGACCACTGGTCTGAGCCATTGTTGCAATTCCTAGGTTACCAATTTTGGTTGGATGTATTCCTGGAGGTTTCATCACATGACGCAATCTTTAATGAAAGATTAATTTTTAATTCCTGGAGACTCCTGGAGGGTTGGCAACCCAATATGTTTCTGTGTTCCTAGTGCATAATACCTAGGTTCACATTGTCCTATAACCTGAAAAATATGTTGTTACATTCCCCACACATAAAAAAGCAACCATATACCTTTAGGCTGAAAGACTCAAATTAAAAGACCAACAAAAACAATAAAGAGCAAAAGTAAGCTCTTTGGGGCAGGACCTGTGTGTTAATGATGTGTGTGTACATTGCCTAGCATAATGGAGGCTGCATTCCGAAGTGGGGTGTTTAGGCATTCTCACAATATCGTTAATAATAAAGCAGAAGGTCTCCATGAGATTTACCCCAGCAATGAATTTCACCCAATGTGTTTTTTCCATGACAGAAGAAACAGTTTGCATTGTTTGAAATAGAATTCAAAACAATAAGATAATTGCACCCTGTTGGGTTATTTTCTCCCCCTTTTGTAGCTGTGTGTCACCTGTGCGATCGATCTGATAAAAGACGGTGCCTGCATGCAATCATTTCCCAGCCTCGTATTGTACCATAGTGATGGCAGCCATAACACCACAGTAAATTTTCAGTTTTTGAGTTCACAGAACTCTAGATTCTAGATTCTGTGCAGATGTTTTTTTCTTATTGATAACTGAGGACAGATTTCAAATTCACTGTTACCAAAATTGTCTTGCCAAAGCACACAGCTTTCAATTTTTAAAACATTCACAGGCAGCTCTGTTTAAGCAGCTGTTGTGGCTAACTATTTCTCTTTTGATAAGCCCTAATATTTGTCTGAAAAGGGAAAAGTAGTTTATTCATGAACATTAGTTCTCAAAGTGAAAATTTAGCAAACTGAACAGTTTTAAAAGTCAATGTGAATGCTCTCTGGGAAGCTTCTTTTTTAACTCAAAGAAGGCTTCATTTATTTTGAGATACAATTTTGTAAATTTTAAAAAATTTCCATTTGCTTCTTGTTGTCTTATCTGAATTAAAGCTTTCTGCATTTCGCAAATATCTGTGGTAAATGTGTTTAAGGGACTACTTGATTTAAGTTATAAAAAACCCTGTAGATTAACAAAAAATATTTTTGAATTCGCAAATGCTCATACCAGTCCATAAATTCCAAATTGCACCTGAATCTAAATCTGTACTCTATAATTGTCTGACCTGTTAAGATAGACAACATTTTTTAAATTGATCCGGTACAATAAGATGCAATCAGATTAACAAAAGATTTGTGTTTGGCACAAACAGTGAACATGTGTTGGAAAGCAAGATTAGATTTAGGTATGCCCCATCCATGCCTTAGTTAGATTTTTGATGAGGTAATTTCAATATACTGTACTTGGAAGACAAGATAGATGTTCACTAGAGCTGGTCAGAAATGATTTTAAAAATTAACATTAAAAGCAGGAAATTTTTCTGAAAATGGCTACATTTTCCCATTTTCTTTTATCAATCGTAAAGCTATATCAGAAAAATGTAATGGACATAAAACAAGAAATCTTAGGGTTAGTATATATACCTTTTTTTTTGTACTGCTATAACTCGATCAGTTAGAATCCGATATAGTTATAGTAGTACAAAAACTGTGTAGGCAAGCCCTGAAGAAGGGCAAAAGAAAGATCTCTGTTAATGTATGAACTTAATGTCTTCAGGTAACCCAAATCAGCACAAAGATGGCATACAGCCACCTTAGCTGTGGACACAGCAAAGCATTTCATTCTTTGTCAGCCTGAATCATGTTCCCATATGTCTGTGAAGGTGCAATTTTGCGTGTGCATAAGTGGCACCAGTTCTTTCCTACAATACAAATACATCATAAGACTGTACTATATCCGTTATTCCGATAGGTTCAGGATATCATTTATTTTCTAGTCCGTCTCTTTGCATTTTAGTCGCAAATGTAAGTTATAATGCAGAGTTTATTCCTCTGACAAATACTAGATTACTTTCTTTTTAGTAGGAAAAAAATATCAAAATATTCTAAGTTTGCTTAAGGTCAGGCAACTGAAAGTTTGAAAAATGGGAAGGGGTTTTAGTCTGACTCACCACTCAGCTGTAAAAGGCAATTTGAAACAGAAAGTTGCACACATTATTTAAAGTTTTATAGATTTGTTATTTCCTAAGGCCCTTCTAATTTCACATATTTCAGGATGCCGTGCTGTTTGCAGGGATTTTCTCAGCACCACATTTTATGGATTTGTTAAAAATATTACACAAATAGTAAAAACTTAAGAAATTGATATGGGAAAGTCAGAGGATTATGGGCTGGTGGGGGAAAAACCTGTGGGGATCTGTGGCAATAAGCAAAGGCAGAATTTAATTTTTGTAGACTTCAAAAATATGTCAGAGGTGTGAACTCTTGTCTTGTCTTTGAAATCTAAGAAAGGTCTGTCAATCACAATTTTAATTCAAAAGTAGTCCTTATAAAATATCAGTTTACAGCAAGGTGACTTTAAAGCTTCAGATACCACTTTTTTTTTTACATAAAACGTAACACCTGTAATTTTGATTTTAGATTCTCTGTTCCTGTGAGCTCCAGTACATTTTCCCCTCATCAAATATCTTCTAAATGATGATTCGGAGGTTTTTCAATTCAGGGGATTGGTTTTTGTTCTGATTATAATAAGTAAAGCCCAGAGTTCACCGCTGATATAGTGGGGCATAGGAATATCATTATTACTATTTATTTGTATTAAGTAGCACATAAAGGCCCCAAACATCATCAAGACCCCAACATGCAAGATGCTGTACAAAATCATAATAAAAGGTAGTTCTTGCCCTCAATAATTTACAGTCTAAGGTCCTGCTATACCCTGCAAAAACTTACGCATGTAATTAACTTTTGACTTCAGTGGAACTACTCACATGCAAAAGCCTTTGCACAGTCAGAGTCTAAATAGACAGGAGAAGTATCATCATCCCCATTTTACAGCTAGGGAATAATTTACCCAAGCTAACACAGAAAGACTGTGACAGAGCCAGGAATTCAACACAGAGTATCCGAGTCACACGTCAGTGCCTTTACCTCTCAATGCTATTCTTTCTCTCAATGCAAAAAGGGAACATACAGTCAAATATTCATTGTGATTTTTTTAAATTCCTCAGCTAATAGGAAGTACAATTTCCATAAAAGTGATCTTCCTCTTCAAGGGCAAAGCACTGTTCCAATACCATAGTGGCCTCCACAGGAAAGAATTAGGTCTTGCCCTGGACACAATAGAGTCAAGCACTTGTGCAAAGGACCTGTGTTACAATATAGAAGTCAGAAAGAAGCACAGTATACTTTTAGTATTAGTGGTTAGTAGGAAGATCACTGGAGATAATGAACTCATTTGTGAGCAGGCGTATACACTCATGCAGAGGTGTAAGGGGGCAAAGGGTGTCCTTCTCACTGATTTCTGGGAAACCTCAGTGTGAGTCACATTGCCAGGATGGCTGGGGAGAACAGCTCCCAAAGGACCATTACTCCCACTCCTGCATTGGTGAGCAAGGAGTGGGTGGTTAGGGGCAGGAAGTGGGTGGAGCGTTGGCTTCATTCCCCCAAACACACTGGCAGCACAGCTTAGCCGAGGGGGGGTGAAGGGAGAAGTATAGTGGGCCAAGGAAAGGGCTGGTGGAACTTACTTCCCCTGTGGAGCAAAGGGATAACAGGGTAGATTGCACGGTACAAATTTAACCCCGTGTGATTTGGTAGTAAATTTTATTTCATTAGGCCTGGGGATTCCTCACTGACTTTAGTAGCATGTATCAATTTCCAGAGCTGCTTTCTTTTCTTTTTCTTTTTTTAAGAAGTTTTCTGCCTTGAGCTTTTTTGATTGGAAAATTACAGTCTTTCCCCAGCAATGTCACTGGTGATCTAAAATGACCTTAATAAAACATGTTGGCATCAAGTGGATAATTCTTTTCCAATGGCTTTTAGACGTATACATATTTCTTCTGCTTGCCTGTAGATACTAGAATCTCCTCTAAAAAGCTTTTCCCCTGGAAAAAACCATGCATTCCCCCAAACGATGGCTCCAGAATACACACCGAGGTACTGATTAGCCTCTCACATTGGTTTTAAACAAAGGTAGCTTCACTGATTTCAACCGAGTTGCTCCTAACTTACACTAGCGTTAAAGCTGAATTATGTACCTAACATTATGTTTACACCTTTTTGGAAATTTTTTTATCTAAACACATTTTCAATAAAAAGCAGGTAAAGGTTACCGATAAAAATGTTCATGATTGTTTTTCATATAGACTTGGTATAGTCATGTTTATTTACAGTTTCCCTCTGCTTCTATTTAGACAAGAGCTGATATATATATATACTCCAATATATATATATATATTACATTTTAAAAAATGAAAAAGAAATTTTTTTTTTCAAAAATGTTCATGGATTTTTTTCAGTTTTCTGATGAAAATCTCAATAAATAAAATCTCAACAAATAAACAAATAAATAAAAAGGTATTCGTTTTAATTAAAAAAGCAGTAAATTTCAAATGAAACAAAAATTTTCCATAAAACTTTTCATTTAGAAAAAAGGCCAGTTTTCATCAAAAAAATTGAATTATTTTTTCTCCTGCTCTAGTCCAAATATCTACCTGTGTACAAGGATGTAGGAGATATTGCTCAGAAATACACTTACCTGTTCCACAAAGCAGATAAGTGCACCCATGTACCTATGCAAATAAGTTATTTCATCTCATATTTGAAATAGTTTGCTTTTGTTCTGTGAGCAATGCATTTAGCATAGTGTGATAATGAGGATCTGCTAATGCTTTGCATGTGGATCTTAGCCTCTTTTCTCTAAATTATGTCCACCCCCATACATTTTTTTTCCCTGATGCCTCAATCTCACTTCCAAATGTTGGTTTCTGCTATCTTTTTCCCAGTTACATCATGGTAATTGTTTGGTACATAGTAGTTTTCCGGTGTGTTGTCATATATCTATCTGAAGTTCCTTCCAAGATTTGGCCCCATTTCTCTGTGTGTGGGCGGGTGTGTGTAAATACAACAAATAAAAATTGCATCAAGGCTTACACTGACTGAATAATAAAGATTTGATTTATTGTTCTATTTTATTAAAAGCTTTCACTTTTTCTTCAGTAACAGGTAGGAAAATGCCATGCATTTTAGCTTACTAACAAAAGATAGCTGCTTACAGTTAATGAAAGGCATAGGATCGGCTCAACAGTGCGGTTAGGTTCAGAGCATGAAAGATCATAAATCATCCTAACCTATCTAACCTTCCCTGTACTAAATGACAAACTGCTGGAAATACCCTTTGGGTCAGGTCACATTGTTATACCAATAAAATAAAAACCAGCAGGATCTTATTAAAGGGGAAAAGGCAAAATACCACATTTATTGTGAATACAGAAAGAATCATAGTAAGCAGTTAATTATAGCTATAACATTCCATTCAATTTCATATTTATTCACACACACACGCGCACACACACAGAGGTTCTGCAAGGTTGTTATCATAGTTACCAGCCTTAGAGTTGCTCATGCCAAGCCACTGGCCAGGTGGCCTGGACATGAGGAGGGAGCAGGGCCTTGTCAGATGCTCATCTGATGCTCCTGGAAGTTGGTTTGCAGAATCAGTCCCCAAAGTTCTCACTTTCTAGAGTCCATTTTTATAGGAATTTCTTCCTATGCCAGTCTATGGGAATTGCTTCATCATGCTGTTGCTGAATCAATCAGCAGATAGCACATTCCTGATGGCTCCATGCTGCCAGATGTTATCTTGTTCTTTGGTTCTCCCATCCTTGAGGCTGTTAGGTGGATTCCAGTCTGCTCTCTGGGGGTCCTCTGGTTATTTCCACATGACGTCTTCTTCAGCCGATGGACACTGGATTCTTAGGCTGGCACCTCCCTGATCATTCAGTTATAACATATGGCAGCATGAAGCTTCAGAGGACTCTGTTGAACCCAAATATCATTTAGCATCCTAAATCACAGAGACTTGCACAAATGCTAAATACTAATTAGGATTGTAAAATTTGGTGAAAGATAATGTCCATGTGTCAGGAGTCCCCAGGCAATGCTCTGGAACTGCTCCCTACGAAGCCAGTCAGGACTCTGGTGAAGTTTCCTCTCTGTGAACAGACTGTCTTCAGGGCAAGAACCTAACATGGCTTCCACCTTCCTGGGTCTGACCTTGGAGCATTCAGCATCCTCTGCCCCTCCATGCGCTTTCCACAGCGAGTCCGCCCAGACGGGGTCATAGGGAAGCCAGAGAGTCCTGCACCCCAACTTCACAGTCAGACGTGACTCTTAGCCAGACAATAAAATAGAGGTTTATTGGATGACAGGAACAAGGTCTAAAACAGAGCTTGTAGGTACAGAGAACAGGACCCCTCAGCCAGGTCCATTTTGGGACCAGTGAGCCAGACAAATACGTCTGCACTTCAGTCCACATCCCCAGCCAGCCCCCAACTGACTCACTGTCCAGCCCCTCCTCCTCTGGCTTTGTCCCTTACCCGGGCCAGGAGGTCATCCGATTCCTTTGTTCTCCAACACCTTTAGCTATCACCTTGCAGGGGAGAAGGGCCCAGGCCATCAGTTGCCAGGAGACAGAATGTCGGCCATTTATGTACACTGGCCCTTTGCTCTGCAACAATTATACCCCCTTATCCCACCACCGAGACTTAAGAAATACATAGGGGAAACTGAGGAACCCTTCCAGTATTCAGAGGAAACATTAAGAACAGTCCCACTTTGTCACACCATGAAACAGGTGAAATCAAAGGTTAATTGTTTAAAAAAAATTTTAGGTGACTTTAGGAAGAGTTCAGTATGCAACTTTCATAGAATGTTTTATGTTGCTGAAGTACAGTATTTTATATTGCAACTAGCAGTTTCACCTTTAGGCTACATTCAAACTGCAGTTTCTTGGTTTCTGGATTTCAAGTTGATCATTTCAAGACACAACATAAGGTAACATGGCTGTGGTGCTGGTCTGATGGATGGGAGGGTTTGGTTTGGTTTTCCTTCCCTAGCTTTTTTAATGGCTTTCAACAAATAGTTCTAAAAGTTTTTTTTTCCACACAAGACAGCAGCTGCTGGACCCTAAAAGTCTTCACGAAGTAATGTGCAAACCTATTTCAGAATGTACTAGATATTGTGGATGGGACCTTATATGCTTCAGTAAAATACAGTTGATGTTATTATTTCAGTAGTGCTCATGGTGGTATGCATGTTCCAAACACTCAAGAAGGATAGTGTCTGCTCTGAGGAGCAGACAGTCTAAGGAGAGTGTGACAATCTTAGGGCACCTACAACAGTGAGTCACCTTCTTACCCACTGCCACTAGCAAGAGGTAGCCTTGCTCATGGTGGCTGGGTGTTTATCTCCCTAATGCCATAAACCTTTCAGCCATGCAAGCACTCTTCTCTGGGCTATGCCAGCTTTTCTTCACCTAGCAGGTTAACAATAAGTGCACCCCAATTCGCATGTCTCTTTGAAGCATTCCCCTGTGATATCCAGCCCCTGACACTGGCTACTCGCGGAAATCCCCAACACTCTGCATCCAAAGGAGCAGTGTACACCAGTTTACTAGTTTTATGTTAAACCACCGCTCCTGTGAACCACACAGCACTTGTGAGTACTTACAATAAAACAAAAGTAGGTTTATTTAAGAAAGAATATTTCACCAGAAACAAGAAAGAGTGATGCAAACACTCCACAAGATGTTTCCTCAGCAAATGCATCTAGAGTGCTTCTCCTTTCTCTGTGTTATACTGAAACAGGCCTTTGTCTTCTTTCATAGATGGGTGATCCCCTGTCTGTTATAATGTTCCATT
Organism: Dermochelys coriacea; assembly: GCF_009764565.3. Taxonomy (NCBI): domain Eukaryota; kingdom Metazoa; phylum Chordata; order Testudines; family Dermochelyidae; genus Dermochelys; species Dermochelys coriacea. Next base: position 88,793,256 of record NC_050070.1, on the reverse strand, counting down.
TTTACCTCCAAGTGGTTTCAATTGTTTGTAGTTGTCTCTGATGGTTTTTCATTGATAGTCTTGGGATGGAGCAAGGCTAGACAATTGAGCTTTGCATAACGTCACTGGCTCACCAGGGAAGGGTGACAACTTCCTCCTGCTTGCCTGGGCTATCACTGAGACATATTAGCCCCTGGTGACTAATTATTACTCCAAGTTCATAAAGCATACTTCCAATATACTGACATTATTCCTTAAATATTACCTGTATATACATCTCCTAGTGATTGAGCCTTGATAAGATATAAGCTTTCTGTAGATACCTTATTTATGTATAAATGCCCTGCAATACATGTTTTTGCTGTAGCGAGTTTGTTGGGTCTGAAATGAGAGTTGTTTGCAAAGAACAGTGGACCCGTTGCCAAGGGGCCTCTGTGACACAGAGAGACAGACAAGAAAACAGAGGCCAAGGGAAGAACAAGAACAACAGACAATTTATATATAAAGCCAACTCAATTCCTGGTAAATAACACAGCAGAAGTGGATTTTTAAGAGGGCCAGGATAGAATGGAGGCTTGTAGATATGTTCAGGGAGGTCATGTCATGAATAGGGGACTGCACAGAAAAAGGGAGCCAGATGATTGTGAGAAGCTGCTTTCATACAAATTGTACGGCCGAACTGAATAATACAAGACAGTGGAGAGTCTGTGGTATAAATTATGGAAAACAGAAGAGGAAAAACATTGTTTGATGTAAAAAGCAAATAAGGCATTGAGTCATGATGCCAGTATTGCAGGGGAGATGAGTTCATTAAGAGGCCTAGACAAGGGAGAAAAGACATGTTTTGAGATGGGATTTGCACAGTGGCAAAAGAGATATGGAAAACTGTTCAAGATGAAGCTGCAGAGAAGGTTCATACCTCAGAAGAATGACTGGAGAGGAGAGTACAGAGAGAGAAGATGTGAGAGACACAGCAGACTGGAAGAAGTGAGGGGAGAATTATATAAACATGGAAAACAATTTTGAACTGGATCCCAAAATGAATGGAGCAATTAGTGAGTATATGTGAAAATAAAAGTGAGAAAAGGTTTTCTCTGCCCAGTTGCTGTGGAATAGACCTATACAAAGAAAGGATTAAAAGGCTAATTAATTGACCATAAAATGGAAACAGTGAAATTCAGGCAGTGCAAAAGGAACAAAAACCAGCTGCAACCAGCGGGTTGGGAATTCTTCTGACAAAGGAGAGTTCCCCAGGGCCATTCAGGCAGCATAGCTAGCTCTGTCTTCACCTCCACCATTTTCTGCTAGAAGCACAGCCGGAACATGTGTCATGAAACTGGTTACATGCCTCTCTATGCCTGCTCTGATGTGAGTTTGTTACTGCTCTTAGGGTACTACACGTAGGGCGGAGTGCAGAGTGCATACACATCTCGCCCAGCTAGCACAGGAATAAATAGCAGTATAGACAATGAGTAATGGCTTAGGCAAGTAGAATGTTTTACATGCCTGAATCCTACATGGCTCTCTACACACCCAAGCAGTGCCTCCCCTGTATACGCTGCCATTTGTAGCTGTGTAGTATCCTGCTGCTTACTCCAACCAGAGGCTTCCCCGCCCCCAGTGAAAGGCTCCAGCAGCAGAGAGGCAATAGGGAAAGGGTCTGGCAGTGGAGACTTTCCTGGCTGCCTCCCTGCTGCAGTCTTTCACTGTCATCTGTCACTACACATCACAGGAACAGGTGTGGATGCAACCTGCCTTTCACTACCCCGCGGGTAGCTACACACCACAGTAACAAGTGTACAGGCAGCCTGCCTTTCACTGCCACCTGTAGCTCCATATGTAGTTCCTGTGCTCTACATGCTGCCATAAGTGTAGTAATAGTATGAGTTTGTGAGCCTAGCTGTTTAGTTAATACTAGAAGGGCTTACACTTTTAGTTCTGGAGGTCCCTGGTACAAGCCCTTGGGTCAGCCCAGATGGCAATTGTTATACATTCAGTACTCTTGTAGTTCCCAGGAGACTGCTACAAGCTAGCAGAGATTAGAGAAGCTCTCAAGTCATTCTAAACTCTGTTGCTGATGTGGTTGGTACAGGAACACACCACAGACCAAGAAGCTATGACCAACACTATGATACTCCCCCTTTAGTTGTACGGAGTGCAGCAGAGAATCTGGGCCAGTCTTTGTTCCTTTAATCTCCGTACATTACAGTGATTGTGTGATTTTTAACGATACTAGGTAAAAGAAATCAAGAGAAGTGTGATTTTTAGGTTGTCAATGTCTCCTTAAACTGGGCTTTTCCTGTAATTATTTGTACTCCAGAATGATTGCAGTACACAATTTCCTTGTATCAGCATAACAATCTAATCACGTCTGTATAACTTATGACCTGCTTTATTTAATTGGTTTTGAAACAACCCCTGAATATAAAAAATAGCCTGGAGTGATCACACATTTATTATTCTCTCTCTGAGTCAGAAGACAAGGAACAGGTTAATCAAATCCATGCCAATCTCTAGCTCTTTCCATAAGTAGCTATTGTTGCTTTCACTGAGAAGATCACTCCTACTCTTTCCCCAAATGATTGCACAATATTGATCTCAAAATGTTGACATGGAGGTCCTACAGTATGCTACCTCAGACTTTGTGGATAGGAATTAATGCAGAGCAGATGCTCTAAGTTTCATGACATATGTGTCCTTATTTAAATAGCAAGCATGCTATTCTCTCCCTCTCTTTGCCCACTCCCCCGCAGTACTATCCTTTTGACTCAGAGCACTATGGGTTTTGCCTTGTGGTAAGAAATGGTGATCATTAAAATTTAAAACATTATGTTAATCAAATAATGTAGATGAGGGCCAAGGAAGCCTGTGTCTTTAAATATTAAGAACTACTAAGAACATCCAATGACAGGTTTCAGAATAGCAGCCGTGTTAGTCTGTATTCGCAAAAAGAAAAGGAGTACTTGTGGCACCTTAGAGACTAACAAATTTATTTGAGCATAAGCTTTTGTGAGCTACAGCTCACTTTATCGGATGAAGTGAGCTGTGGCTCACGAAAGCTTATGCTCAAATAAATTTGTTAGTCTCTAAGGTGCCACAAGTACTCCTTTTCTTTTTAAGAACATCCAGTAAATACAGGGACCAGATCCTCAACTGGGGTAAATCAGCATCACTCCATTGCAGACAATGCTACTGGGTAAGTTTACACCAGCTGAGGATTTGGCCCCATGTCTTTAATAGGAAAGAGAAGATTATATATAGTATTTGATTTGTTTCAAACGCTTTAGTATACATGGTATCAAAATTACTGTATATTGAGCATTACACTTATTACTAATAGCAATATTTAGTGTCCCCTATTTAGATCAGTGCCTGGTCATGCTCAACACTGTACATGATAAGAAAGCCCCTGTCCTGAACATATTATAATGTAAATAGGTGAGGGGAAGAAAGGAAATACTATTATTATCCTCACTTTCCCAATGGGTAAAATAGGCACAGAGAGATTAACTGACTTGCCCAAAATCACAGAGGAAGTCTGCTGAAAAATGGGAAATTGAACTCAACTCTCCTGAGTCCTATTGCAGTTCCTTCACCACATGGCCATCCTTCCCCAAAAACATCCTTCTTGTCCTGGTATTTCCCGTTGCGGTTGGGTTTTATGCAGTGCTGTACCTCATTTATTCAGGCCAGGTATACAATGGCCAGACATTGGTACCATGGAATAAAACCTTCATTAACAAATCAGATGAGGTCAGACACTAATATTAAACTATTTACTTTAAAATGTCTGTCAACAGAAAACTAGACAATACTTCATATAGGCCCAAATCAGGCTTAAAATTGAAGTGTTCTATGGGCATCAGGTGGGATTAAATGCTGCTCTGAGGCTACAGAGCCATTCCACAGTGGTTGTAAAATGAAGCAGCCTACATAGCCCCCCACCCTCTTATGCTGGGGTGTTGCCAGTGGATCTGTGTAACTGTGCATACACTGGCCATTATGCATTCCCCTGCTCCCATTCTCAGTCTGCAGATTGGAGTTGTCCTCTGTGTCATACAGAGGTTAGGGGGCCCTCTGTATAACTGGTCCCCACTCTGCTGCTTTCCCCATGGCAGAAACATGACAACTCTGTCATAGTTTGGGCCATCTGCATGGCTTTCTCGTGCCAGAGGATTTGCTTGAAACCAGTGCTGCCAACCACAAGGGTTCAGAAATCATGAGTCAAATCCCCAAAATCATGAGTGGCTTAAAAATCATAAACTATTTTTAAAATAAATTTGGGAGGGGCTTTTTAGTTGCAAGCTGGTTTTGAGCCTTTAAGATACACTTGAGTCAGGTTTGTAAGTTTTTCTCCACAACCAAGAAGGCTAGGATCCTCCTTCCTTCCTTTATTTATTTTATGTAATGAAGGTTGAGATTCTCTCATGATCCCATGAATCTGAGAGCTGTGGCTTTAAGAAAAGTGCCAAATATCATGAGACTCATGATAAAATCATGAGAGTTGGCTATACTGTAACAGGCAGTCCTTATTTGAGTTAATGGGAGTTTTGCCCCTATAAGGGCGGTGGGATCAGGCACAGTTTAGGCATATCCCTAATTCTGGAATGTGATCTTATTTTTTAAAACTGCTGTAGCCTTTATTTTGGACACACAGATATGAATTATTTCTCTGTACAATTGATAATTGACAAAGAGCAAGTTTTCTGCTGCATTGTATCCAAAGACAGTCCATCAGTTCTGTTCTATCAAAATAAGCACAAAACGAATGGCACAGAACACGGTTTCCATGTCATGTTGGTAGAACCCTATTATGTCTCACTTATTGTATGGACATCTTTTGTCAGTGCAGTTAATAATGCAGGATGAAAGCTAGAGTCCAGAAAATGCATATTCTTACTGTAATTTGGACGTTCAATTAGGGTGAGCATGTCGGAAAGCACAAGGAAAGATAATTGCTGGAGAGGCAGAAGGAAAAAGTGGACAAGAGGTACAATGCTGAAAAATTTAAGGAAAATAGAATGCTCTTCTTGTCATGGTGTTAGCAAAAGCCAAGAATTTGGCCTACTATATTCCTTCTAATAAGACGTTTTTTAAAATGTGTAGTTTTTTAAATCATTTAAAATATGAAGACGCAAATGTCACAGGTTGAAATCTTCTAACAGGATTTGAATAGAGTTCCTCACCTAAAATTAAATAAAGGTTGTTGTTCTGAGGTTCTTTAATAGGTATAATGTGCATCTCTCCATCAGCATAAGTGGAGGGGGCAGAAGACGTGTCATTTATGTTTTCTATAGCAGAGGGCATATTAGTAAATAAATTATAGTAATATTAAAAAAATCAGAATGATTAGTGGCCTTTTGAGCTGCAACAAGTTACAGGTCCAGTGTCAGTTCCACAGTCGGCAGACACATTCACCATCAAATGCAGGCTCATTGAAACCTCTTTTTTAAAAAATGTTCAGTCCCTGAATTTTGACAGCAGAGAGTTGTGTAGAGATGGAGAGTCTACTCGATCTTCTTACCACCACATATGCTTACACCAGTTCCTCTAAGGCAAAGAAAATTGTGTTTTCCCTCATCCACTCCCACTTGTGGAAAAAGTAAGGAATCTAAAGCCAGTGCTTGGACTCTGAAGAGAGGATGTCAGATGCACTTTCTCCTGTGCTCCGCGGGGACCTGTTAATCAGCGTTGGTTTCTTGATTGTTGATGTCCAACCCAGAGTTCATCATACTGTGTGGCTTTTAAAGGCTTTTCCTGTCTGTTAAATTAGCCTAAGACCCCTATAAATCCTGCAATATATGTCCCCTGAGATCCCGACAGATACATAAATAGATTAGATAGACACTGTTATGTAAATAGTATGTAAACATATTTGTTACCTTTCTTTAAGCTTTAAAATTTCAATAAGCAGATGTAGTTACCTCATCAGAGCACCTGCAATATTCATTTGAATCTATCTATCTTGTCCTCCCATCATAGTGTCTCAGGGACAGATTTTTAAAGATATTTAGGTGACATCAGTGGTATTTAGCCACCTAGGTGCTTTGAAAACCACAGTAAGGACTTATCTGTATCTTTAGGTGCCAAAATACTTTTAAAATCTGGTTCTGTCAATGTCTTGTCCTTACTATAAGAAATACTTTGAGCAGCAAATACCAAGGGAAAGTTATGCAGCCAATTGGCAAGTTTTTAAGGGTGACCATAGTACATACAATATTTTTTAAAAAGCTTTTCTCAGAAAAATAGCCTTCCTGGCTATTACAACCATGATCTCTCCCTCCTTAAGCCTCAGATGGCCTAAACGTCTGAGTTGTTCAAATCCAGTGTTTCAGTTGACCCACTAGAGAGATGCAGCCAAATGCAAAGTTTCATTCCAAGTTCAACTTCACCAAAAATCAGGGGTGCTCAAAAATGTGTTTTCTGTTTGGCCCATTTCTGCTTTTGTGCTAGGGTCAGATTGGCTGTTATGTGTGCCTTTTGAGATGATTCTCTTCTATTTCAGTTGAATGTTAATAAAAGCAAAAGCTGACTTAAACCTGCTGTTATTGTAGGAGTGTTGAATCAACTGAATAAGAAGTAAATAATTAGCCTATGGAACTCTCTGTCACAATATACTTGAGGTCAAGAGCTGAGTAAGATTTAAAAAAATAAACATTTCTAATAAACATGAGAACTGTTAATATTACATTAAGTAGGATTTTAAAGTACAATAGAGATTAAACCTTCATACTCCAGGTCATAATCCAGCAACTAACTGAAGGGGTTAGTGTAGGTTATTCCATAACTATCCACTTCAGTTATACCTTATTACAAGCAGCTGCGATTTGCTATTTTTAGAGCCAGGATACTGGATTAGGTAGATCACTAGTCTGAACCAGTATGACACTTTCTCTATTCCTATCAAATATGATTTTAAAAAAATATGAAGAATTTTAATAATAATACTGATTCTTCTCCACTTATGCCAATACAAATTTGGAGTAACTTTTTTGAAGTTAATGGAGTTATCTCCATGTAAAACTGGTGTACGCAAAAGAACAAGCTGGTCCTTTTTTAATTTTAAACAATTCATATTGAACAGAAACTAATTCCAAAGTCAGTGATCAGCAAATGCTGCACAAATTAATTCATATATATCTAATAAGGATTGTAAAGCATATTCATAGGAAATATTGGTGAAAGAGACAAGCATTTGAGCTGCACAGAACTCTTCTTCAGACCTTTCAAGATCATGGATCCTACGCATTCTTATCACATGTTGTGTACCTCATCCCGTGCATCAAATGCCCCAACAGCAGCCATATGGGTGAAATTAGACAATCACTATGCTCTTCCATGAGCTCACACAGAAAAATGATAAAAGACAAAAACACCTTCTCACCTGTGGGTAAACACTTTTCACAAAATGACCACTCCATATCTGATCTCTCAGTTCTTATCCTCCAAGGAAATCTTCCCAACACCTTCAAAAGGTGTGCCTAGGAGCTTAAATTCATGACTCTGTCAGACACCAAAAATCAGGGACTAAATAGAAAGAAAAGGAGTACTTGTGGCACCTTAGAGACTAACAAATTTATTAGAGCATAAGCTTTCGTGAGCTACAGCTCACTTCATCGGATGCTGATGAAGTGAGCTGTAGCTCACGAAAGCTTATGCTCTAATAAATTTGTTAGTCTCTAAGGTGCCACAAGTACTCCTTTTCTTTTTGCAAATACAGACTAACACGGCTGCTACTCTGAAACCTGTCATTATGCAAGGGACTAAATAGAGGCACTGGTTTTTGTGTCTCATTATAAACCGTATAATCTATTAACTCTTCTTTGTCCAATGACTGTAGATATTAATTGCCCACTTCAATTTAAATGATTTCTTGCAACATGTGTTATCCCTTATGTTTACCAATTTGTTCCACCTTGTATTTAGCTGGTTCCCTTTTGCAGACCTGAAGAGGAGCTTAGTGTAGTTTGAAAGCTTGTCCATCTCACCAACAGAAGTTGGTCAAATAAAATATGTTACCTTACCTACCTTGTCACTCTCATATCCTGGGACCAACAACAACACTTCAAACATTCATAGAAGATGATGAGAGAATCAATAAGCATGCAGACAAGGGGAATCCAGTGGATATAGTGTACTTAGGTTTTCAGAAAGCCTTTGACAAGGTCCTTCACCAAAGGCTCTTAAACAAAATAAGCTGTCATGGGATAAGAGGGAAGGTTCTCTCATGGATTGGTAACTGGTTAAAAGATAGGAAACAAAGGATAGGAATAAATGGTCAGTTTTCAGAATGGAGAGAGGAACATAGCAATGTTCCCCAAAGGTCTGTACTGGGACCAATCGTATTCAACATATTCATAATTGATCTGGAAAAAGGGATAAAAAAAAAGAGGTGGCAAAATTTGCAGACGATACAAAACTTTTCAAGATAGTTAAGTCCCAGGCAGACTGCAAAGAGCTACAAAAGGATCTCTCAAAACTGGGTAATTCGGCAATAAAATGGCAGATGAAATTCATGCTGATAAATGCAAAGTAATGCACATTGGAAAACATAATTCCACCTATACATATAAAATGAGGGAGTCTAAATTAGCTGTTACCACTCAAGAAAGAGATCTTGGAGTCATTGTGGATAGTTCTCTGAAAACATGCACTCAATGTGCTGCGGCAGTCAAACAAGCAAATAGAGTGTTAGGAATCATTAAGAAAGGGATAGATAATAAGACAAAATGGCATATTGCCTCTATATAAATCCATGGTACGCCTACATCTTGAATACTGCGTGCAGATTTGGTCACCACATCTCAAAAAAGATATATTGGAATTGGAAAAGGTTCAGAAAAGGGCAACAGAAATGATTAGGGGTATGGAATCTCTCCACTTCCATATGAGGAGAGATTGATAAAACTGGGAGTTTTTATCTTGGAAAAGAGATGACTGAGGGGGGATATGATTGAGGTCTATAATATCATGAGTGGTATAGAGAAAGTAAATAAGGAAGTGTTATTTACTCCTTCTGATAGCACAAGAACTACGGGTCATCAAATGAAATTAATAGGCAGCAGGTTTAAAACAAACAAAAGGAAGTATTTCTTCATACAACGCACAGTCAACCTGTGGAACTCTTTGCCAGAAGATGTTGTAAAGGCCAAGACTATAACAGGGTTCAAAAAAGAACTAGATAAATTCATGGAGGATAGGTCCATTAATGGCTATTAGCCAGGCTGGGCAGAGATGGTGTCCCTAGCCTCCATTTGCCAGAAGCTGGGAATGGGGGGATAGGGAATGGATCACTTGATGATTACCTGTTCTCTTTATTTCTTCTGGGGCATCTGGTATTGGCCACTGTCGGAAGACAGGATACTGAGCTACATGGACTTTTGGTCTGACCCAGTATGGTCCTTTCTTATGTTCTTATTTTATATTCCAATATATTTCCAATAGTTGACTAGATGACTAGTCTATGCCAGACTAGTCTGGCTCCAATATCCTGTGGTAAGTCTGGTCCCCAGTGAAATTCAGAAAAAGTCCCCAAGTTGTTCTGTCTCACATCCAGCTGCCCACAGACCCAAGGGATGCTTCCATCTGCCAGGGATGGCCAGAGTAGTGAGTTACCCTGCCACATCCCAGATCTCTTTTCCACTGAGAATTCTCCCTTCATCTGGAGCTGGGGCAGAGGAGGCAGTAAACCACTACACTTGGCTCTGTGCCATCTAGGGATTCCCTTTGTGCAAGGAGAGGCCATAAAGCCAGGCTTCAAGCTGCTTTATATCCCCTGAGTGGTGCAGAGCAGTCAAAAGATGTGCCAGAATCTGATCAGGCATCTCTAAAATGTACTTTAAATAAATAGTCAAGATGGACCATTTCATGTGTCGGGCTTCACTAGGAGGTTACTCATAGTGAAAAGCAATTTGAAGATATCACATTCAGCTAATCAATATTCTGGACTCTTGTATCCAGTGGTTCATACACTCCTTGAGTGTGAAAAATCCCTGTGGCGGCTTCATGAACTACAAAGCCATCGACAGCATATTTAAGTATTTTGTTAAAAAATTAATGATTTATTGAGCAAATGCATACTAGTTTAGCATTGGGATAACATGATTGGCTTAGTACTTGTTTTGCATTGGAGTAACATTCGTCAATGTATCTGGAACACAAGGTGGCAGCTGAACATGTCTGTCCTCAACTGAACTATGAAGACAAATTAACTGAAATTAAACAGTTGATAAACCAGCACAAGTTGGAGAAACTCCTTGGCCCCTTGACCCTTTCGGTAGATTTTAGATTGAAGGGGGAAAGGATCATTTGAGTGCATTTGCACCTTCAATGGAAGTAACAGATGTGAGATGATGTGGATGCCATACCTTTTTGGTGGAACTTCAGTAAAGACACTGCCATGTTTTCTCCAGCGTGCAAGCAACAAAAATTGACTAACAGCACATCAGCAGCATGATAAAGCACCCAATGAATATCTGGCATGGTTTCAGCTTTAAAGGCCATGTACTGTATGTTTTGAAACTTAATCTTTCTTCTTCCTATTGACTTCTTGCCCTCTAGAACATTGAGTCAACTGCTTCAAACACTTTCACTAAATACAAAGTCAATTGACTGTAAGTAGTGATAAAGAAAATATCACGTGATTAATGCTACAGTTCAAGTTCTTCTGATCAGTCACAGAAAGAATAGTTAAGCAAATTCAAACTTCCTTCCCAAGAATCACAGTGTGTTAAAGGTGGATAGTCGGCCTGCAGCCCAGTGGAAAAAACAAGCCACTCAAGGCAAATCTCTTGTCTTTTACATAGAACAAACTAGTTGAGCAGTGTTAAAAGCTGGCTATTGATTTGTGCCCAGACTGAAAGCCAGGCGCTGATGTAAATGAAAATGTGTCAAGAGTCAGTATTGATTTAAAAAAAGAAAAAAACAAGGCCGTCCCCTGGGAAATACTGCTAGCCATACAGCTATGCTTGTCAGTGAATGAAATAAGACCTTTTCCCACAAGGCTACACATGTCCAGACATAAAATTTCCTTCTTTAACTGAGGTAATATGGACACCATGCTGCATGCAGCTGATGTTGACAATTTCTTCTTTGAGAAAATTGGTCAGCAGGAAAAGGCCAAGGTAGAGAAAGGGAATCAAATGTTAAAGAAGACAAATTTGCAAGCTGAGCTTATATTCTTAAATGTATTTAAAAAAACTTTAAGTACAACAAAGCTCTGTTACAATACAAACTCAATTCTATAAGAATCAGGGGTGGGGAGTAGGGGATGGAAGAGTGGGGAGAGGATCAAGCCCTGCTGCCCATAAAGAAGTACCACTGATGGGGTCAAAGGAGTTCCTCCTTCAAAAGGAAAATGCTCATAAAACAAGCTTTGAGAGCAAGGAAAGGGCTAACAGAATAGAAATTGGAGAGTCTTGGGGTCTAATCTGTATATGCTATTTATTGTGTTTGCGTAGTTAGTAACTAGTAACGTGCAAGACAGTTCAGAAGAATATAAGAACTGGCCTAAACTTTCTTCCATCATGGAATTAAATCCATACCTGAACTATTTTTTCAAGCTCAGACTCAGTTTAACTCTTCATCTCTCTATCTGATTCCAAACATCAATAGGGCTCTTTGATTCATTCTCTTCCTGTCTCTGCTACTGTGAATAATGCAATCATCCCAGACCCCGACAAAGACCCATACCATTACTTATAATTTCTAAAAGACTAATAGAGGCCCCGATCTGCATTATGTCATCTCGTGTCCCTTCATTAAAAGTGGTAATAGGACCAGGAAAAGGCTATTGTAGCTCAGACCCTCAAGATAAAAGGACAATGGGATAAACTTTCCTGAACTACAAATAAGGTTTATATTTAGCCTGAAAGCTGGGTGAAGTTTCAGGAAGGTTCTTATTTTAGATCTGGTTTCATTAAAAAATCTCTGTGAGAGACTTTTTGTAAGCACTTTCTTAAAGGTTTCATTTATTTTCACATCATTTTTGCTCCCTGTTAGAGTTACTAGAGCCTGTGCATCTGCAGACTGCTATCTGTGAGAGTCACATTACTCCTTCTGTGAGGATGGTTTCTCTGTTTCAGATCCCCACACACAATCACTGTGCCCTTCTACCACTATCTGCTCCTTGTTCTCCATGAATGGCAGAACACCCCTGTAGCCCTCAATGTACTCCTGTCTCAATGTGGGGTTAGAAATGAAAATGTTAAAAATATCACTGTAGCAGGCCTGGCACCCAGAACATTACATCAGCCTGGCAGCACTCCTACTTCCAGTCCCACGGTGCCAACTGCAAAGCTTGTACCTCTAAGAAACTTGCTGGGACAATCCAGAATCCTGATTCTAAACCTATTTAAATCAATGAAAAGATTCCCTTTAACTTCATTGGGATTTGTATCAAACCCCATGTGCATAAAGAGCAGCTGCTGCCATGGTGGGAACTGTAAACATAGCTTTCCTTTTTAAAGAGGAAAAAAAGAAAAACAAGGACATCTCAGACATAAATGAGACTTAAATACCATTACGGTTCTCATGCTATCTGGCAAAAGGAAAGGAAAGCACAGTTAAGGTGAAAATGTACCTTGCTATCTTAATAGCTTTTTTAATGTGCTGCATTCTGCCTGATATTGCATGCAGCTTTTTTTCCCAATTTTGTATCACAACGTTGCAGCATTAATATTATTAAAATTCATGGTTTCTTATAAAGGGAAAAGCTAAAATTACTCCATCACTAGCTTCTGTCCATAATCCTCAAAGATACTCATTCAATGAAGTGCTACAATAAAAGAAATTATCAAGAAATATGAAATGCAAAACCCTTACAACTGATGCATTTTATAAGTCTGTTGAAAAATACAAAAATGGCAAAAAATTGTACAAAAGACATTAACTACTTATCATGCATTTTACTTGCCTCACAATAATGTTTTTGCATACACAATTTTAGTTTGTCTATACCAGTTTCCAGCACTGTCTCATACTTCTCCTTTCTGGGAACAATAATGGGGAGTCATGGAAATGACTTGAGCCAAGCTAGGAACAAAAACCATTCTGCTTATGTACCTGATGAACAGGGACAGTGCTGGGAGGAGGCTTACGGGGTCTATAGCCACCCCAAAATTTGCCTTAGCCTTCCCTTTCCCTCACTGTAGCCTGCCTGTAGCCGCTGCTGCTCTCCGGCTGCCCAGCTCTGCAGGCAGAGCAGAGAAAGCAGCAGTAGATAAGTAAACCCAACTGAGGGGCAGGGGTGCCCAACAGCAGCCCCTGGACTATGTCCCCGCCCACCTGGGTGTGTCACCCAGGGCTGGTGGAGGGTCCGGGGCTCTCCACAGTGGCCTGGACTGACCCACTCTGGCCCAGGCTCTTGGGCCCTGTCCCCCATGGTCACTGCTCCCTGAGGGCTCAGTCAGCCCCAGGGTGGGGTCCTCCCACCTGGGCAGCTCTCACCAACTAGGAGCAGCCAGGATTGTGCACTACCCAGCTCCAGTTTCCAGCCTCTCAATCTCTCCTATTGAAGTTGTTCCACTTTCAATGAATAATTAAATATATATTGGGTCATGACTCTATAGTGTAGTGTTTAGGACATTTACCTAGCATGCTAGCTTTGCGGATAGTAATCTAAGGCACTTATCTCTCAGCACGCATTGTATTGGGAGCAGAGGCATCTGACTCCACTTTTGTGGGTGTCAGTGTTGTTCCTGTGATTTTCTAGGTGCCTGAAAGATAGGCACCATGTTGCTCAGTCTATGTCCCTTCGTGGATCTGGGCCTTAGGCCTTAGATTTGGTAGCAGCCCACTTTGCATAATATAAGTGATTATACAAGGGACTGGGGAATGGTTAATAAACCCTATTTTTAAAATTCCAGGTTACAAAAGATTAGCTGCTTAAATGTTGTAATAAACAACAACACAATTAGGGTTCACCTGGTTCCTTCCACCACAGCTCATAAGTTTACATGCTGAAGCTCTAAAAATTGTTTTCTGCAAGTGCTCCGATGTGTAGTCCTAGTGTAGTCCCAGTGATTTCAGTGAAACTACTCATGATAATAAGCACTATTTATTACTTATTAATTATTATGATTTGTCTTGCAATAGCATCTAAGGGCCCCAGTCATGCATCAGGGTCCCATTGTTCTAGATGCTGTACAAACATAGCACACAAAGATGGTGCCTGCTCTCAAGAGTTCACAGTCTAAGATGGAAGAAAACCAGTGGATACAATACACAGATGGGGGAGCACAAGGAAACAGTCACAGCATCCCAGCTGCTGATCCACTGAGGAAAGTTTAAGGAGGGTCTTGAAGGAAGACAGTGAGGCAGCCATGGTGTTGGACCCCAAATAAGTAATGGGGGAAACCAAGTTATCTCTGAGGTGTCTTGTTTAAATTAATCATTCAAATGATCCAGCACAACTACTTTTCTAGGCAACACATCTTTATGTACCAGTAACTTACCTCTTTTACAAAGGAAAGGCTTTGAATCCAGGACAATGTTTGGTAACTTCTGTAGGCACAAGGCAAAGAGAGCAAACATGATAATAGTCTATCTGCTTTTATTACAAAAGGAAACTATTTAAAAAGTCTTCAAGATACAAAAAATATATATATATAGAAATGAGCGATCAGTTGTCTTGAGAAAACTGCCCAGCTCCTTCATTTGCTGTAGCACAATCTGTGGTAGAAACAAGAACACTTGTGCCTCTTAATGTTTGACACCTTTTAGGTTATGTTTAGGAGAGAATGCAATGGGGCAAAAGAGGAGCAGCCATCTGACTTGGAGTAACTAAAAAGAAAAGGTGGTTGACACTGTGGAATGAGGTGGTGAAGAGAAATATATGCTCAAGAGCTATTGAAGTCAACATGCCACTTGTAACACTATGAAAGTGCTAGCAGATGTAAACAGTTTCCTGAAGCACCTATTTTGAACATTTGGGGAGCAGCCTGAGAAACCATGTTGTAAAAGCACCCACAATAATGCCGGAGATTGTTAATTAACCGAGTGTCAGAGTGAGATCTTACATGGCAGGTGATCCAGACACAACAAAGCATAAAACACCACTGGGTCTTCACCTGCTCCATCCATACTTGGAAGGAGGGAAAAATGTGTGTCAACCCTATCATCTTGGGGGCATGGGCAGGAGTGACTGGAGAGGAGGGAGAGATTTATGTGATAGATAAAGGAGAAAGAGAAAGAATCTATAGAGATGGTGCTGGATTGGAAAGGGAAGGCAAAGATTATTCAGTTGAGTAACCCACCACAAACTCTTCTCCCCCATAAAATTGTTCTGTCTTTGATCCCATCCTTCTCTCTCTGTGTGCTCAGCAATATAGATATGTAGCCCATGAAAGAATTGGTCCAGGACCAGTCCCCATTTCCTCCCCTATCTAGCTAATATCACAACGAGAAGCTGCTTGGGAAGGGCGTGATCATGAAATGTATTTGGGCTACAAATACAGGAATCATTTTCTGTTAACATTCATACAAACAAAACTTCACTTGTGAGACTATTTGGAAAAAGACAGATAGAAACATAGAGTGACCATGGTTAAAATTTGGTTTCTAAATCACTGAAATGTTGAAGAACATGTATTAACCCCATTCATCTTCCTCTACGTGATTCTTGTAATCTTGTGAATCGGTAAGAATCTAGGCAATGTAAATATCTGTGTCTTATTGTCCATTACCCATGGAACACTGAATGTCTTCTACTCAAAGAGTACTAGGGTAGCTAACTGGTTTATTTACTTTATAAATTATATTACTTTTGTGGTTGTTTTTTATGTGCTAAAATTTCTCTTGACCGTGTATAATAAGCATAATGCCTCTTTCCATACGTACATGCAGCATAAATAATTATACCAAAATGACTTACAGCTAAGCATGGAGCAGAATCCGAGCTACTGGCAACTTACTGCAAATGTCTGCAGCAGTGGCTTTTCACTGCTTCTTGTGATCTATGGCATGGTATGTAATGAAACTCAAGGAATAGTCTATTACTGGACATGGGTCTGAGGACTACATCAGTCTAATGGAACAATTAACTCAACTGGTTCTGCAACTCTTGATCTGCAGAATTTTGTTTTAAGATTAGAATGACAAGGTGAAGATTAACACCTCTGGGTCAGTGGCGCTGATGATACATGACTTATTAATCCCCAAAGAAAACTTTAATTGGACACTAGAGTACTCCTTGCTTCATTGTTAAACACTGCCAACTCTCTGGGTAATTAGAGTAGATGATGCATATGATAGAGATTGTTATTGTAATTACACTCACCAAAACTAAGGCAATGACTCTTTTTTCCTCTAGGAAAAGCATATGTCATTTTCTCTAAATAACCCAGGGTTGATATTTGTGAACAACTAAAACACATTCAGTATATATAGCCAATGAATAGCCACATTTCTAACATGAGGGAACTGGAAATAGGATTCATCAGAAAGAATCCCTTGATTTAGAGGAATTGTCTTAAATTCTGAGCTTCAGTGCACAGAGAATGTAGTCTGCCACCAGGTTCCTGAACATGTTGATTTATTCTTAGCATTTACCTGTTGTTGCTCACTCTTTCATCAGGCTCTCTCCATCAGGAGGCACCAATTTCCAACAAGAAGGGCTTATTTAATGAGTTTGATAGGTTTTGAATTCAAATATTGGAAATATATTCTTCTGAAGGGGATTTCTTTTCACAGACAATTTAATAAATCAATCCATTATATTGCAGCACACTGCTAAAGAATCGACAACAGGCTTACAGTTCCAGCTTCTGTAGTCAGTGCTCCAAAACTAATGAAATAGGATCTGAGGATTCATTAGTATCTTGGTAAAGTGCAGAGCTCATGAAATATGTTAACACTCTCATTAACGGGTTGGAGCAATCATTTGAAAAAAAAACATCTTTATTACTTTCTATGACACAGTAAACAAATGCATGTCCTCAATCAATTGGGATAATCATTGTCAGCATCTTACATAGTTACAAAGCAAACAAATAAGCCAGATTGTTGCATTATGTCAGTCATGTCTAAACATCAACACACAAATTGCCTTAGGCAGATGGGAAACTTGTAAAAAGCCCAGATAGTCAATATAGCACACAGTATGACTTATTGATTTAGCACTGTTATTAAGGAGAATCTGTTGTGGTCTCCCACAGATTGCTAAGAAGTTGGATCACCAACAATATTAAAATAGTTTTAAAGAAACTTCAACATGTGGGGAGCCCTAACTTTTAAACATTAGTGCCTGGCCCTCTCTCACCACCTTCATCCACAAGCAAATCACCATAAATGCATCTCAGTAGTCCTCTCCCTAGTGCTAGTTCCCACAGGAGTTATTGCAGCCTAAAGGTAGGTGTGACTTCCATAAGTCTCCAGCAAAGGGGAGGGGCAGGAAAAGGGACCAACTCCCTTCAGGTTTTTTCTGTTAATGATAAAGGTAAATCTTACACCAGATACCACTGAGGAATCCTCCCCCAGCCTTGATATTTGGGGTAGAATGTTTTTCCCAGTGGCCCCAAATTTGCTTCCTGACTGACAACTGCAGTTCACAGTTGTCATAAAGCAGATATCTTCAGGCTATACAGTCCATTCAGTGACTGGCAGCTGCCTGCTGGGGAGGGACCTGCCTGTGATTGGACATTGATGAGAACCTCTTTGATATCATCCCCAAAGTCTCGGCTGGTATAGAAGGTACAAAAAGAGCAGGAAAATGCAGAATGAGTCTAAGAATATCTAAAATAGAATGAAATGAAGATAACACAAGGAGATAAGACATATTTCAGCTATAGAAAGAATAAAAGATCCATTAAATTAATTAATAGGGCTTTTAAGGCAGTGGTATAATTTAGTCAAAGAAGATGTAGGTTATGAAGAAAGATTTTAATGAATTCTTTACCTCATTCACAAGGAAGGATGGGAGAATGCACTAGTGACAGATACACATGTGCTTGGGTACAAAAAAACCCAACAACTCTTATGGCTAGATCTTCAGTGAATGTAAATCACCACAGCTCCACTGCTGGCAATGGTGCTATAACAATTTACAGTGGCTGAGAATCACCTTCTTCAACTCAGAGTCACACCAGTGAGCTTGAATAAGAGCAGTGGACCATTAGTAAGCACTGAAGCGGATTTATCTCTGCTCCAGAATTCTGAAGGTGGTGGCAAGAGGGAACTATGTGTGTTATCATTCACCAGAGGTTTTTCACAGTTTGCTGGGAACCTAGGGAGTTCCTGTAGACTAGAAAAAAATTAATGTTCCAACCGTATTTTTTAAAAATTGCTTACTCAGGATAGCAGAGCTCAGCTGCAGTATCTGTTTTATAATGGAATTCTGCCTTTTCTTTTTAACTCACAAGGGCAAGTGACTTGTCCAAAGTCACCTACAGCCTGATCCTGAGAAATGCTGAGCATGCACATACCTAATTAATTTCAGCTCTACTTCTTACTGATTATGACTAATTACTGTTTGGTTTGGTGCTTTATTTTATTTTCCACTATTAGTAAGTGAGGCATGGTTTCAGAGAGGCTGTCCTAAAGGGAAAACAATACCTAATAGTTTAGGGGTGATCTATTCTCTACCACTATTGCCTTTCTCATAATCATTGCTGTCAGAGACAGCTCCCCATGGACCCATTGTCATTATGTTTGGGATTTCTTCATTTATTGTGGTATAATCTGTGGGAATCTCTCCTTTCTCTGCTCACGGCTGTCTAGAAACACATAATTTTGAGGTCACATAGTCACAATTTTCTTTTCCCTAATCCATTTCTGAAACAGCTTTGAGCTAGCAAAGGCCTGGTAATTTGGAGCCTCAGACTTTTTAAAAAGTCTTCCATGCAGCTGTAAAGGAATCAGCCCCAATTTTACCAGTGACATTTCCCAAGAGCCTAATTGTCATTTCCTTCATACAGGCACCTGTTGCTTATCAATGCTGCTAACAACTTGGGGGCTGAGAGAGTCAGCTGCAACAAGCTAACCTATTAGATTAACACAGGCAAACAAAATGGCTGGGGATGGATAAATAAATGAACCTTATTCTTTTCCTGTCTGACTGGAGCACCTGTGTATAAATTAAAAGATGAATCAGCAATTTGGGCTCTTTGACATCCACTTACAATATGTCAGAGCTAGAAAGGGGGAGCCAGAAGAACTTACTCTGTCATGCTGGAGAGAGGAGATGGTTCTTCCTCGTTAAAATATGGAATACATTTTTCAGAGCTGGAATTTAGGAGGCCCACAAAGCCCCTGGAGAGCCAATAAACTCACTGAGAATCTTTCTTTCAGCACAGCATTGTGATAAACTTCTATGGCAGGGATCGGCAACCTTTGGCACTCAGCCCATCAGGGAAATCTGCTAGCGGGCCAGGCCGGTTTGTTTACCTGCAGCATCCGCAGGTTTGGTCAATCACAGCTCCCACTGTCCGTGGTTTGCCGTTCCAGGCCAATGGGGGCTGTGGGAAGCAGCGGCCAGCATATCCCTCGGCCCGCGCCACTTACCGCAGCCCCCATTGACCTGGAACGGTGAACCGTGGCCAATGGGAGCTACGATTGGCCGAACCTGTGGACACTGCAGGTAAACAAACCAGCCTGGCCCGCCAGTGGATTTCCCTGACAGGCCGCGTGCCAAAGGTTGCCGATCCCTGTTCTATGGGATCATGAATCTACCACTGAAATTCTAATTTAGAATAGTTTGTTTTTTTAAAAAATAGAAATTTGATGAAAAAACCTGTTTATTTTCAAAGTGTCCCCCTGCCCCTGAAGGGTGGGTATTGGTAAACAGATATATTTTATGAAAAAATATACACATAGCTTGATTTTGTTTAAGTAAATTAGACATCATGTTTGTTTTGGTTTTGTTGTTGTTTGCTTTGTGTACTGTTCCTAAAAAACAGTAAAAGAAACAGAATTACACTTTCCCTATGACTTTCAATCAGATCTTCTACCAGGTAGTGGAAATATCACTGCTGGTTGCTATAGCTCAGTGCACTCCTGGTCCTAGCTAAGGATTCAACTCAATCACTTCTGTTGTCTGGATGGGAGAGAGGTGGTGGTCTATTTTTCTTGGTGGTGAGATGGCAGTTACCCCTGACAAGAGGAAAGAAATGTTATTGGAGTGATTTTGTTATCCAAGCTGATATGTGTGTAGTCTAAGAAACAGCCATTGGCACAAGGTACTCCACGGTTATCTCTGCTTTTTTCAGCTCTTGTTGCCATCAAGGGTGTGAAAATGGCAAACTTCTGGGGAAATGTATAGGAAATATGTATTACAATAACAGATAATGAATTCATTTGAATTCAAAGTAGTGAACTGGTATCAAATATACTCATCCCACATTTTAATCTAAAGCATTAGACATTCCTCTGAACTGACCGTCCTTTGCCAAAAGCAAGCTCAATTGCATTATTGTCTGTTTTGTTCAAAGGATCAGCGTAACAGCTGCTATTGTTATGTAACATTCATAGTCAATCCTTTACAAAAGAAAATAATAACAATGGTTGTTTTACTGTGGTGGGAATAGCCCTTTCTGTAACTTCTACAATAACAATGCACAGAAATGTGCAACAAAATCACTACGGTTTTAAACCTTTATGCTATAAACAAAATATTACTCTTCAGAAATGCTGCCCGTAAATATTCAGCTCAGACAATATATTGCAAAGGCAAGCATTCTGTGATTGCTGGTGATGGAAAGAAGCTGTTACAGTTCTAAGAGATGAAAGAGTCAGATCATTTTTTTTTTTTGCCTGGTGCATCAAGTACAAACTCACTGCTAGCTGTATGGCTGATTTTGTGTGTGTGTGTGTTGATCAGAGCTGTAAGAATGCAGGAAAAGTATTTTGTTTTGTTTTTTAATCAGTCTAGTTCCCCAGGCTTGCAGAAATGGGTGTGCATAAAGTGAGAGGCGGGGCACAATCAGAATTGGCACCATTTGTTAGCAGTCTCAGCTATTGAACTATTACAGCCCCTTAGATCTCACATTCTAAGATTTAGACAAAATGGAGCAAGTGAGTCAACAGAAAGATGGTGGGAAGGGCAGTGGCAGGACAAAGTAACCGTAGAGGCAGATGTTTGCATAACATTATAGTCACAGGTCTCTCACTTCTAGAGGTGGTCCTTTAGGGCAAGTTTGAGGTACATTGGTGAGGTAGTTTGGGGAAGCTTGTACTGGACCTGTCTGGGTTGTACCTTGTATGTGGCCAGAGATATTATATCTACATCTTTCACAAGCACTTAACTCCCCTGCGCCCCAAAAAAAACAACAATGTGGGGGGAGAGAGGGAAGTATAGTGAAAGGGAAGGGCATATTTAAAGGTGTAGCGTGAACCTTCAAAAAATGCAATTTGTGTTTTCTGTGTTTAAAATCCCAACGCAGCCCTACATTTGTGCCAACTTATATATTACATGTGCATTAATTTTTAAACGCAAGATGACAACTCCATTAGTACACCTAAAACATTGCCATAGTGTCACTATAATGTATTCTGAGAGCTGAATATTAATGGCCAGCCTTAAGACCGGTAACCTGGAGGTGAAAGACTCCCTCTGCCATTAGGAATTCTCTAGAGGCCAGATTCCATTGATGACAGAGGGAGATTTGCCATTGACTTTAGCGGTGCCAGGATTTCACCTTAGGTTCTTAACCCCTTACTCATGATGAGTAGCACTCAGTCAAAAATAGCTCTATTGATTTTAGTGGTGTTACTCACAAAAGTAAGTACAACTTGTCATGAGTAAAGGATGCGATACTGAGCTTTGACTTATCTGTGTACCCAGAAAACATCATTAATTCTAATGGAAAATAAAATAGATAGAAAATAGCCACAATTTGCATGGAGAGAGGAGGAGAGAAACAACTTCAAAGACTGAAAGATTGAGATGATCTAAAGATCTGTATGGAAGACAAAGGAAATAATTTACCAGAGGCCATTAGTATTAACAAAATTGCAGGCAGTATAGTAATTATTGTGGCTATATCTAGGTCATGACCCTGCACTTGCAGAAAATAAGGTCTGTTGTGTAGATGTAAGGTAAATGGCCCATCTGAGTAGAAGGCATTGCTGCCTATAATGTGTACTGACAGCTGCCTCAGGTAAGAAACACAATGCACTGCTGCTATTGGGCAGGAGTAACTCTCTCCAGCACATTCCATTCCAGCAAAGCTCTTAAGCATGTTTGTAACTTCAAACATAAGAAGAGTCACTTTAAGGTCAATGAGATTTCCCACATGTTTAAAAAAATGAAAAGGAGTACTTGTGGCACCTTAGAGACTAACAAATTTATTTGAGCATAAGCTTTCTTGAGATGCCACAATTAATCCTTTTCTTTTTGCGAATACAGACTTACACGGCTGCTACTTTGAAACCTGTCACATGTTTAAAGTTATGAACATGCTTTAGTGCTTTGTTGGATCTGGGCTTCATTGCTTCATGAGTGCTTTGTACAGGTAAACCCGAATCAGACACAGATTGCCCCCTCTCCAGCTACCACCCTTTCTCCTCTTTCATAGGAGGCTTCCAGATTGGGGTGTGCCGGGGGCAGGAATGATGGTGCCCCCAGGTGGGCACTTCCACAAGTGCGAGGAGGCTGGTCTGCATCAGCAGAACTCTGCGCCCCTTTCTGCAGCATATGAGACAAAGCTGAATCAGGCCGCTGCTGCAATACATCAGCCTCTTATTTTAGATGCAAAACTACAAATGCATGTTTTTTAGATGGAAATCTCCAGCAGCCACTGGTAACTAGAAATTATATCGGTGTCAGTGATAGAGCTGTGTAAGAGGAAGAGGGAAGAGACATAGGCACAGCACAAGAGTAATAGGAGAGGAAATCAACCAGAATAAGCAAGATTTTCTCAAGAATATTTTGTATTTATTGGAGTGATAAACAATGAGGTGTCTCTTTCACACAGTTTAAGAGGAAGTAATTGAGAAACCATTCTGTTCAGATACTCCTGAGATTGGGGTGCCCTTAGTGGAACTGCTTCAAAAATTACCTTCAAGGAATCTGGCTTAAAGTGTGTAAGAGAGAAGCCTTTCTAAATTTACCAGCGCATCATTCACTGAAGCACTAACGACAATTTTATGATGTGGAAAAAACCTATTTCCCACCCGATCCCCCTTTAAAAAAAAAGGAAAAGAGAAATATTTCTTATATAAACTTTAGTTACATATTCCAATGAAATGGCAAGATTAAAAGAGTAATTAGGATTCAGGGTCAGAATGAAATTCAGTTCACATCTCAGTCCTTAACACATAATTCTGCTAAATGAGAGCACTGAACAGAGGAAGAATTAACTGATTTCTTTTAAGTTTAGTAATTGCAAATGCAGAGTGAATATCATTTGCAGACATGGTGCCAGAGGACAACTCAAGCTAAGGAAATAATGGTAGCTCTGATAAATAATTTATGCACAATATCAAAAGCTGAATGAGGTAAAGGAATGGAGAGCCCATTTGAAAATTTGGAATTTGCTCAAAGCTGTTCTTGCAATGATTCCCAAGAGGATGAGTAGAGATCAGTAATAAACTCTGTGACTGTGTATAATTCATAAACTTTCCTTCTGTTTTGTTTTCAGCATTTACACTTTGTGGTTAACATAGGAACAAAAAGCAAAACAATCCTGATAGAAGTAGATAAGCTAGTAGCTGTCTTTCCACTTAGTCTTTTTATAAAGGGTGTCTATTTCCCCCCAAAATTACAAACATATCTCCCATTAAACCTAGCACACTGACGGGAGAACAGACTCCAGTGGTCACATACACAGGCCTCCTTATATTTTTATGACAGCTGTTATACTGTGAGATCATAATACGACATAAGCAATTTCTTTGATTTTTATTAATGGCAGTCTGCTGTTGCTGATGGTTATTGTTCAGATTGGATTTGCTATGGCTTTGTTGTGTGGCGGCAAGGCAAACTGAAAGCAAACCAGTGAAATATTTTCTACAGTTGTGGCATATTTTTGAACGAATTACACATCTCAGAATGCAAGTGAATTTTTCCCCTCCACAGACACGTTTAAAGAAGATGCTGTTAAATTAAACAAACCTAAACATTATTTTTAAAAAAGATTGTCATTGAAATTGATGCATGGCACACTAGCAAATGTGAAAACACATGCAATGAGAGGAGAGAGTAGCAAGGATTTATTTACCTTTGAATGTGCGTGCTTTGTTGTTTAATTTCTAAGCACTACAAGAATCAATTTCATAGCCGAACTTGCAAGATATGTTGTAGATCTTATTAGCTTGTTGATGTACCCATTGAAGATTTTAATTTCTAGAGCTGCAAAATGAAATGGTTTCTCTTCTTAAATGTGTTTTTATTTTCATGCGCAGCAGCTTCTTATCAAAGATATTTCTCAGAGAGGATTTTGTTTTACTTGCCTAGAAATATGGGACCAGATCCTATAGCTTACTAAGCCAAAACCTTTGCCTCATAGCTCTCCATCCTTCCTGGGTATCTAAGACCCAAAATGCAGTGATCAACTTCAGTTCAACTGTACTGGAGGATAGGAGTAGAATTCAAGGTGATCTTGATAAATTCAGACCTTCAGAAGGTCTGAAATCCGTAAGATTAAATTCAACAAAGACAAATGCAAAGCACTGCACTTAGAGAAGAAAAATCAAATGCACAAATACAAAATGGGGAGTAACTGGCTAGACAGGAGTACTGCAGAAGAGTATCTGGGGGTTATAGTGGATCACAAAATGAATGTGTGAATCAAAAATGTGATGCAGATGCAAAAAAAAAAAAAGAAAATGTCATTCTGGAGTTTATTAACAGGAGTGGGGAACTGATAACAGCCTTCAAATAGGTTAAAAACTGTTATAAAGAGGATGGTGATCAATTGTTCATGTCCACTGAAGGTAGGACAAGAAATAATGGGCTTAATTTGCAGAAAGGGAGATGTAGGTTAGCTATCAGGAAAAACTTTCTAACTGTAAGAGTAGTTAAACACTGGAATAGGTTACCAAGGGAGGTTGTGGAATCCCTGTCATTGAAGGTTTTTTAGAACAGGTTAGACAAACACCTGTCAGGGATAGTCTAGGTGTATGGGGGGTCAACTAGATGAACTCTTAAGGTCACTTCCAGACCTACGTTTCTATGATTCTCTGACTGAAGTGTTGGTGACTGAGCCGTGGGCGGTCTGGCGTAGTGGTGGGAGCAAGATCGTTAATGATCTGGAGCAGTGTTTCCCAAACTTGGGAAACTGCTTGTTCAGGGAAAGCCCCTGGCGGGCTGAGCCAGTTTGATTACCTACCGCATCCACAGGTTCGGCCAATCGTGGCTCCCACTGGCCACGGTTCGCCGCTGAAGGCCAATGGGGGCTGTGGGAAGTGGCAGCCGATATGGGATAGCTCAGTGGTTTGAGCATTGGCCTGCTAAACTCAGGATTGTGAGTTCAATTCCTGAGGGGGCTATTTAGGGATCGGGGGCAAAAATTGGGGATTGGTCCTGCTTTGAGCAGGGGGTTGGACTAGATGACCTCCTGAGGTCCCTTCCAACCCTGATATTCTATCAGTCTATGTCCTCAGCTCCTGTGTTGGTGCCCTGTTTAGCTGTCTATGACTGAATAAAGTTTATTTCATTAATTTCCAGCCCTCCCCGCTCCTGCTGTCATCAAATGATGAATAAATTATTCACAAGTAAACTGATAAATTATTCTCCCAGCTCTATTGATGGTTGAATAATATTGACCTGATAAATAATTCACTATTCTTTCCCCCCCTCAGCTGGCAAATAAATTATTTGGGAATGTTCTTTTATCAATTCTAGACCAGCTCTTCCATCTGTTGAGACATGTACAGGGTATTGATCACCATGGTATCTAAACATCACATATCTAGAACCCTTGCACAAATCTACTTTTTCAGGGGAAACAGAATTTGGCCCTAATTAAGGATTTAGGATTGTGCTTTTATTCCAT
This sequence comes from Dermochelys coriacea, assembly GCF_009764565.3. NCBI lineage: Eukaryota > Metazoa > Chordata > Testudines > Dermochelyidae > Dermochelys > Dermochelys coriacea. Next base: position 88,767,349 of record NC_050070.1, on the reverse strand, counting down.
ATTTACTTAAAGTATAAGTGTCCATTTGGATATTAGTATTATATAAACATGTCTGCACATAGCTCAAAGCCAATAAAAATTAAACTTCTAATTAATTTTGTGTTTATTCCGATTTTCATCCACCCTCCTCTCTCTTACAACATAATCATTACTAAGGCCATCCCATAATCCCAAAAGGAACTAGGATGTGGGTTCTGTAATGCACAAGAGCCAGGAGCAGACAAAGAAAGACCAGATGGATAACTTGTCTGGTGTCCACTGCAAACACAGACTGCATAGCTCCAAGGTTATTCCAAGTTCCTGCATAAATTATATGAGTTTTACAACCAGAGCCACTCCATCTTTTTCTTTTGACCATTGAGAGTGGTATCATATACCAGAGTGGCAACTGTCAGCAGGAAAGAGGATGAAGGAACTAAACCGAGCTGAAGAAATTAACTATAAAAAATCACTGTATAAATCAAGTTGTGTCACAACTAGCAATTCTCTTAATTCCACCAGCCTCAATTGGGAGTAACTCCATTGACATTAGTGTAAAACTGGTGTGAGAGAAGAATCAGGTCCATTTAATTTAAAGGTGTCACGTGCTGATGACAGGAGGAGAATGCTTTCTTCCAATGGGGGTACATCCCCTAATGTTTTTTTTTAAGTATGGCTCCCACTATCACAGTTGATCAGGAGCAGAAGAAATAACCCCTTCTGGCCTCTCTTGCCAACAGGTTTGTTCGCTTTGTAATTTAACACAGGTGCAGGAGCACATCTGTCTCTTCTCCAAGCTAGAGCCGTGTAAGAGAGTTGATAAAGCCCCAAGGCTGTAGTAACTTTAGCAGCCTGCTCTACCACAATGGGAGAAAGACAAATGGCTCAAGAATGGGAAGGAGTACTGCTCAGGGAACAGAGAGATCATTTCTTAGATCTCTCGGGCACCATGCCGTTCTATAACACCGGGCTGCAGAGATGAGCTTCTCCCCTCTACCCTCCATTGTTTTCCTCTTCCATGGGGCCTGAGAGCTGTCACTTGAACAGTCTGGCTCAGTTTATAAATGTGTTCCTGGCTTTCAGAGTTTATACACTGCAGAATGTCACAGATCTTTGAGGCTCAAATAGCGCTCTTAAGAGGCCTTCTCCATAGGCACCAACTTCATGGGTACTCCAAGACTGGAGCACCCACAGGAAAAAATAGTGGGTGCTCAGCACCCACCGGCGGCCCCACCAATCAGCTTCTCCCCCTTCCCCCACCCCCAGAGCCTCTCACCTGCTGGTGGGTCCTGCCAATCAGCTCTTCCTCCTCCCCCTCAGAGCCTCCCATCTGCTGGTGATCAGCTGTTCAGCAGCATGCAGGAAGTGCTTGGGGGGGGATGGAGGGGAGAGGAGAGGAGCGGGGACAGAAATCGGCAGAGGGAGGGCGGAGTGTGCTCAGGGGAAGTGGAAGAATGGGGCAGGAATACGTGGGGTGAGGCCTTGCGGGAAGGAGTACCATGGGTGCAGGGCCCAGGGCACAGAAGGGGTCGATCACCCCCTGGGAAACCAAAAGTCAGCGCCTCTTGTTCTCTGTGGAAGGGTTGGTGACAATTCCATAGCTAAATGGACTCTGGACTCCTCATTGTTTCCATAGCTAAAGTTGCATTGATATTTTCACTTAACATGGAAATAAAGTCTTTCAAAAATGGCTGGCATTAGCTGGAGAAGGGTTGTGGTCAAGGATTACCAGGAATCCTATGGCGGGCCTTCTGCATAAGCACTATTACCCAAAGCTTATTCAGTTCAGTAGATTGTGGATGAAGCACTTAAAGCTGGTCTCCCCAGATTAAACCCCTGGGAGCAGTGGCAATAGAAGTACTTCCTATCTTGGTCTGTTGGTCACATCCCCATGTGCATAGGAAGCTAATTTGGTACAATGATATTAAGGTTGGGATTGTCAGTGAAACCTAAGGGAATTAAGTGCCCAACTCCCACTGACTTTCAATGGAAATTGGGCATCTAAATCCCTTGGGCACCACTGCAAATCCCAGCCTAACTTTGCCCATCCCTGCACAAGCAGGGTGAACATGTCTTGTCACATGCTGTTTTTCTTTGTCTGATCCATAGGTGATATTTTATTTCCTGTGTTTTGCTCGTTTATAATTTTGAATGAGGGAAAAACACAGTTAGCCTGGAGAAATAATTATATTTGTCTGCAAAAAAGAGTGTGTGGGTGAGTGAGCAAGTTCCGATGAAGTGAGCTGTAGCTCACGAAAGCTTATGCTCTAATAAATTTGTTAGTCTCTAAGGTGCCACAAGTACTCCTTTTCTTTTTGCAAGTTATTTATAGAAAGAAATATCTTATTTGCTTTGTCATGCCTTCATTTTTGGAAGATATATTTCTTTAAATGCACCATGTGAGCAGTGAAAGGATCATATTGAAAGATTATGTGCAAGTTAAAGCTGATTCCACACTTCAAATCCACCCTGATGGAGCAGAAGTATTTACTGATTTGTGTTGACAAAAGAGAGGCCTCTTCCTCATCACTGTAGTGCCTAGGAGCCCCAGTCATTGACCAGGACCCCATTATACTAGGTGCAGGATAGACACAGAACAAATAGATGGTCCCTGCCCCAGAGAACTTACAATCTAAATATAAGACACGAGACAACAGATGGATACAGACAGATGGGGGAGCACAAGGAAGCAACGAGACAACATTGGTCAGCAGGATAGGCGGTGGTATTAGCACAGCAGCAGCATAGCCACTGTCAACGTTTTTGTAGGCATCACAGCAAAAGACAGTTTGAAGGAGGGATTTGAAGGTGGATAACAAGGTAGATTTGCAGGTGTTTGCAGGGGCAGCATGGGAGAAAGCACAAAGATTCTTGTTTGAAAATTTAACAAGTGAACGACAGATGTTGGCATCATTGGTGAACGGGAAGCAAGTGCTGAGATCTTGAAAGTGAATGAGAAATGATAGGCTGGATGGAGATAGGCCATGAAGGGCCTTAAAAAAGAAGACAAGCAGTTTATGTTTGCTAACATAAAGAAGGGGGCAATGCAAGGAAGGCTGACATGGTCAAAATGATGGGCTAGTAGAATTATCTTTGCAGCAGCATTCTAAATAGATATGAGATGCAGGATTACATTTGTCAAGGCCAGAGAAGAGGATGCTGCAGTAATTGAGATGCGAGATGATGAAAGCATGAATGAGAGTTTAAGCTGTCTGGATCTGGGTAGGAAAGGCTATGTCTTAGAGATATTATGTAGAAAGCAATAGCAAGATTTAGACATAGCCTGGATATGAGAACCTAGATGGAGATCCAAGTTGAAGATGATCACAGGTTATGGGTCTGAGTGACAGGCAGCATGGTGGTGTTGTCCATAGTGATCAAAAAAGAAGGCGAGGTCGGGGGTGAGATTAAGAGCTCTGTTTTAACCATGTTGAGTTTGAGCTGATGGCTAGACATCCATAAGGAGATGTCAGAGAGACAGGCTGAGATTTTAGTTTGGACAGGAGGCAGGTCCGGAGTACAGAGGTAGATCTATGAGTCATCAGCATACAGATGAGAGTTAAATTTGTGATTGTGGGTGAGATTATCCAAAGATAAGGTGTAGAGTAAGAACAGAAGGCAGCCAAGGAAGAGAAAGGGAATTCCTACAGAAAGCTGAAGGAGTATGAGGAGGATCCTCCAAAGGACGTGCTGAAGGTGCAATTAGAGAAGTGGAGGAGAGCCAGGAGAAGACAGAGTCAAGCCAACGAAGCATAAGATTTCAGGAAGAGCATGGTAAAGACTTGTCTGCACTGGGTTTTTTGTACAGGGCAGCTACACTAATATAACTGCACGGATGCCAACCCTGACTTGTACATGTACTGTACTTCTCCAAAAAAGTGGCTTGCACCAATGTGGCTTACCTTGGTTTAAAAACTGGGGTAACACCACACCAGTGCAAGTCACTTTTTATACTGTTGCAGTACATCTATGACAGGGGTTCTCAGCAGTGCAGCTTCATTAGTGCAGCTATGCCAGTGCAAAAATCCCACTGTAAACAAGATCTAAGATTAGGTCGCAAAGACAGCTTCAGATTTGCCAACCTTCTTTTGTGCAGCATGCTTCTACATGCATGAGTCTATGTAAAGAAATAAATAAATAATCTCATAGCCTGGAATTTTTATACATTGATAAAGCAGCACAGGAAAAAATCTGCTTGTAAATTTCAACTGGGAGTATAGTCTACTGGCAAAACATATTTCCAGCATGAATGACTCTTTGCTGATGGTTTCTACATCAATGCTTCTAACTGCTTTTAATATTTTGAATTCCAGTGAATGCCAAGCTTTCACTCTCTTTATTTAGATAAAATGGGCTTCACCGTCTTCATAATAGCTAAGAGGGTGGTTAGTTTAAATATTTTCTAAAGTTTTAATTAATAGAAGAGCATCTAAGTTTCAGCTGAGAAGTCTTATTTCAGATATGAAAATATTATTCAGGGATAGGCAGCTTTGACAGAAAAAAAATCTTAGAGCAGTTATCTATGCACATTGTTCAAAGCAGAGGGAGAAAACTATATTTTTAATTTCAAAAATTGCTAATGAGGTGCTATGTTCTGACACCTTTAATCACACTAAGTTGTACCTCATTCAGTGAGTAGTCCCTATTGAGATCATTCATGGAGTAACTATCAACACAGAATCATAGAAATGTAGGACTGAAAGGGACCATGACAGGTTATCTATTCCAATCCCCTGCACTCAGGGAGGACTAAGTATTTCCTAGTCCATCACTTACAGGTGTTTGCCTAACCTGTTCTTAAAAATCTCCAATGATGGAGATTCCACAACTTCTGTAGGTAATTTGTACCAGTGCTTAACTATCCTTACAATTAGGAAGTTTTTTTCTAATGCCTAACCTAAATCTCCATTTCTGAAATTTAAGACCATAACTTCTTGTCCTGTCCTCAGTGAATTAAGAGATTTAACACTCTCCTTTTTATAACAACTTTTTACATACAGTCTTCTGTTGTCCAGACTAAACAAATGTTTTCAGTTTTTACTCATAGGCCATGTTCTCTAGACTTAAATCATTTTGTGGTTCTCCTTTGGACTTTTTCCAGTTTGTCCACATCTTTCCTGAAGTGTGGTGCTCAGAGCTGGACACTGTACTCCAGCTCAGGCCTTATCAGTGCAGAATAGAGTGGAAAAATTATTTTTCTTGTCTTGCTTACATCAATCCTGCTAATATATTGATGAATGATGTTCCTAGAGGACAGGTCCATCAGTGGCTATTAGCCAAGATAGTCAGGGATGCAACCCATGCTCCGGGTGTCCCTAAACCTCTGACTGCCAGAAGCTGGGAGTGGACAACAGGGTATGGATCACTCAATAATTGTCCTATTCTGTTCATTCCCTCTGAAGCATCTGGCCACTGTCAGAAGACAAGATACGGGGCTAGATGGACCATTGGTCTGACCCAATATGGCCGTTCTGATGTTCTTATCAACTGCCTTTTAATGAAAAATACTGTTACTACTCATCGTATGTGTAGTAGTTCTCTGTTAATGCAATTCACCAGATTCAGTAATGTTGCTGTAGTTTAATTGCTCAGACTGGGCACCTGTGGAATGGGCACAAGGAGAATGCTACACTTGCTGCTCAGCTTGATTTCATGCTAGGTCTGCTTACCAGCCACTCAGCACAAAGTGGGCGTTTAGAGTAGGCCAAGGGAGGGGCAGGCCATAGCTAGTGTGTCTGCCACTATGTGCATCCAGGGACCACAGACCCTCATATAGGAGGGGTTGCAGCCACTATTCCAACCCAGGCCATGAAGGGGATCAAAAACTGTTCCACAGCATGAGCACAGGTGGGGGGAGTAGATTCTTTCCCTTTCCAGCCACCATGTAGCTCCTCCCACAAAACCAACCCACTTGAGATGTATGAATTTTACTCACCGTGAACAACTAGTAGAGCTGTGTGTCTTTATAATTAAAAGAACACAGAAAGTGAAAGGAGAGAGAGAAACGTATTAAGGACTTTGTTCCATTTCTTATTAACCAGATTTTAAACTATCAATAGATTCAAAAATCTGTCTGTAATATATGAGTGCAGTGTTATAGCCATGTAGGACCCAGGATATTACCTCACCCACCTTGTCTCTGTAATATATGTAGGCAGATATTTATTGGTCAACAGATGACCCCTACTGGTGTGCAAAAAATCTGTCTCAGCTAGTTTATAAATTTGATACAAAGAAATCCTCTTTAACAATAATAGTAATAATTCTATATATAATGAAAGCCATACTTTCATAAAGAACAATGTTGATGTTTTTTCATTTCATATTTTGAAATTTTATACCACTTTTTATGTGTGTCATGACTGTTTCATGAAAATCCAGTGAGTGCCTTTGCTTATTTCATTGTGATTAAATCCATCTCTTTGCATATCTGTCTAAATATATGGGTATGCCTAATATATGATAGCCTCTATGAATATATGTAATAATATCACACAGAAGGGTAAGGGCTTGGTCTGTAAGTATAATTTTGTGGTATTGAAACTTGTCTTTGGCACAAATTCTTGAGCTCAGTTTTATCTAAGATCTTACACTGTGCCATCAACATAGTATCTAAGACCTCACAAGATTTTAAATACAAAATGCAAAATCTCTCTCTTCCATTCTCAGTAGGTAGGAGTAGTTTGCATGGATTTTAATTTCCTCAAAATGATTGAGGAAGGCTAACCTGCAGAAATGGGATTTGCATTTAGTTTTGAAACTGCTGAGGTTCTCTCTTGTGATAGGAAGTTCCACACTCATGGTCCAGTTGCTGGGACAATTCTGTCCTCTACATTCATGTGTCTCCCCTAGTTGTAAACAGTTTCATTCTCTCAGTCTAATGTAGCTGTCGAGGGGTCCCAGAGGGAGAGTGCTCCTTCAGATGGACATGGACAGGGAAGCTTTTGATTATAAAGGTATTGCCCCATCATCCTCTGTGATAAAAACTAATGTAGAAAAATCATTTAACATCTCTACAAAGTTCTTATTTGTTCCCTTTAGTTCCTGGGGGAACCACCACTTTTCTGGCAGGTTTTCTGCTTCTGATATATTTAACCCACTTATTGTTAGTTGTTTTTATGACATTGGTTGATTACTCTTCAAGATCCTGCTGAGCCTTGCTAATTTATATTTTAATTGTCACAATTTATGCTTCTTTCTGTGGCTTCCAGTGACAAATTCTGAAAGAAACAAATACTTGTTTGGTTCAAATAGCCTCTTGTGTCTTTTCACTTTGCCATATCTTCTTTCTTATCTTCCTTTTAGTTGAGGGCATGCATACTTTTAGAGACTATGCAGCTTCCATGGAATCAAAGGGTTTTCATTTCTTCACTTTCAAAAGTTAAGTGCTGCTATGTTAAGGTTTTGTAACATTCCTGTCCGACGGATTTTTTACCTTAATTGTATTTCTGTTGGTATTACTTAGTGGTTTAACTATAACTAATTCTTGAACCCATTCCTCTGTTGCAGGAATACAAACAAATAATTTTTATGTGCTTTAGAACTAGTTATTCCAAGATGCAGTCATTTCAGGTGTCAAGAAATTACTTCTCTAGCTCTTGTTCCATTGTAAAAATCATGGCTGTGATATTTATTTAACTACTTCACAGTAGTTTTTTCAGGTGTAGCTGTAAATTTTATGGCGAGGGTTTTAGAAAACTCGCTGCATTCAAATCAGCTTCAGTAGGCTTTGACTCAGGCTCAGAAAGTGCTAACATACTGCTGAGCTAGTCACCAGCAGAGGGGGACTAGAACTCAACACTACCTGGGCTACTAGGTCTATGCTTCTGAGTTACATGAGGTTTAAGGGGCTACAAGTGCTTTCATTGCCACCACTAGTCAGGGCTTCTTGATGTACTTACAAGATGAGGTTTATACATTAGAATCATAGAATCATAGAATATCAGGGTTGGAAGGGACCCCAGAAGGTCATCTAGTCCAACCCCCTGCTCAAAGCAGGACCAAGTCCCAGTTAAATCATCCCAGCCAGGGCTTTGTCAAGCCTGACCTTAAAAACCTCTAAGGAAGGAGATTCTACCACCTCCCTAGGTAACGCATTCCAGTGTTTCACCACCCTCTTAGTGAAAAAGTTTTTCCTAATATCCAATCTAAACCTCCCCCATTGCAACTTGAGACCATTACTCCTCGTTCTGTCATCTGCTACCATTGAGAACAGTCTAGAGCCATCCTCTTTGAAACCCCCTTTCAGGTAGTTGAAAGCAGCTATCAAATCCCCCCTCATTCTTCTCTTCTGCAGACTAAACAATCCCAGCTCCCTCAGCCTCTCCTCATAAGTCATGTGCTCTAGACCCCTAATCATTTTTGTTGCCCTTCGTTGTACTCTTTCCAATTTATCCACATCCTTCCTGTAGTGTGGGGCCCAAAACTGGACACAGTACTCCAGATGAGGCCTCACCAGTGTCGAATAGAGGGGAACGATCACGTCCCTCGATCTGCTCGCTATGCCCCTACTTATACAACCCAAAATGCCATTGGCCTTCTTGGCAACAAGGGCACACTGCTGACTCATATCCAGCTTCTCGTCCACTGTCACCCCTAGGTCCTTTTCCGCAGAACTGCTGCCGAGCCATTCGGTCCCTAGTCTGTAGCGGTGCATTGGATTCTTCCATCCTAAGTGCAGGACCCTGCATTTATCCTTATTGAACCTCATTAGATTTCTTTTGGCCCAATCCTCCAATTTGTCTAGGTCCTTCTGTATCCTATCCCTCCCCTCCAGCGTATCTACCACTCCTCCCAGTTTAGTATCATCCGCAAATTTGCTGAGAGTGCAATCCACACCATCCTCCAGATCATTTATGAAGATATTGAACAAAACGGGCCCCAGGACCGACCCCTGGGGCACTCCACTTGACACCGGCTGCCAACTAGACATGGAGCCATTGATCACTACTCGTTGAGCCCGACAATCTAGCCAGCTTTCTACCCACCTTATAGTGCATTCATCCAGCCCATACTTCCTTAACTTGCTGACAAGAATGCTGTGGGAGACCGTGTCAAAAGCTTTGCTAAAGTCAAGAAACAATACATCCACTGCTTTCCCTTCATCCACAGAACCAGTAATCTCATCATAAAAGGCGATTAGATTAGTCAGGCATGACCTTCCCTTGGTGAATCCATGCTGACTGTTCCTGATCACTTTCCTCTCCTCTAAGTGCTTCAGGATTGATTCTTTGAGGACCTGCTCCATGATTTTTCCAGGGACTGAGGTGAGGCTGACCGGCCTGTAGTTCCCAGGATCCTCCTTCTTCCCTTTTTTAAAGATGGGCACTACATTAGCCTTTTTCCAGTCATCCGGGACTTCCCCCGTTCGCCACGAGTTTTCAAAGATAATGGCCAAGGGCTCTGCAATCACAGCCGCCAATTCCTTCAGCACTCTCGGATGCAATTCGTCCGGCCCCATGGACTTGTGCACGTCCAGCTTTTCTAAATAGTCCCTAACCACCTCTATCTCTACAGAGGGCTGGCCATCTCTTCCCCATTTTGTGTTGCCCAGCACAGCAGTCTGGGAGCTGACCTTGTTAGTGAAAACAGAGGCAAAAAAAGCATTGAGTACATTAGCTTTTTCCACATCCTCTGTCACTAGCTTGCCTCCCTCATTCAGTAAGGGGCCCACACTTTCCTTGGCTTTCTTCTTGTTGCCAACATACCTGAAGAAACCCTTCTTGTTACTCTTGACATCTCTTGCTAGCTGCAGCTCCAGGTGCGATTTGGCCCTCCTGATATCTTTCCTACATGCCCGAGCAATATTTTTATACTCTTCCCTGGTCATATGTCCAACCTTCCACTTCTTGTAAGCTTCTTTTTTATGTTTAAGATCCGCTAGGATTTCACCATTAAGCCAAGCTGGTCGCCTGCCATATTTACTATTCTTTCGACTCATCGGGATGGTTGGTCCCTGTAACCTCAACAGGGATTCCTTGAAATACAGCCAGCTCTCCTGGACTCCCTTCCCTTTCATGTTAGTCCCCCAGGGGATCCTGGCCATCTGTTCCCTGAGGGAGTCAAAGTCTGCTTTCCTGAAGTCCAGGGTCCGTATCCTGCTGCTTACCTTTCTTCCCTGCGTCAGGATCCTGAACTCAACCAACTCATGGTCACTGCCTCCCAGATTCCCATCCACTTTTGCTTCCCCCACTAATTCTACCCGGTTTGTGAGCAGCAGGTCAAGAAAAGCGCTCCCCCTAGTTGGCTCCCCTAGCACTTGCACCAGGAAATTGTCCCCTACGCTTTCCAAAAACTTCCTGGATTGTCTATGCACCGCTGTATTGCTCTCCCAGCAGATATCAGGAAAATTAAAGTCACCCATGAGAATCAGGGCATGCGATCTAGTAGCTTCCGTGAGTTGCCGGAAGAAAGCCTCATCCACCTCATCCCCCTGGTCCGGTGGTCTATAGCAGACTCCCACCATGACATCACTCTTGTTGCACACACTTCTAAACTTAATCCAGAGACACTCAGGTTTTTCCACAGTTTCGTACCGGAGCTCTGAGCAGTCATACTGCTCCCTTACATACAGTGCTACTCCCCCACCTTTTCTGCCCTGCCTGTCCTTCCTGAACAGTTTATAACCATCCATGACTGTACTCCAGTCATGTGAGTTATCCCACCAAGTCTCTGTTATTCCAATCACGTCATAATTCCTTGACATCACCAGGACCTCCAGTTCTCCCTGCTTGTTTCCAAGGCTTTGTGCATTTGTATATAAGCACTTGAGATAACCTGTTGATCGCCCCTCATTCCCAGTATGAGGCAGGAGCCCTCCCCTCACAGACCTTCCTGCCTGTGCTTCCTCCCGGTATCCCGCTTTCCCACTTACCTCAGGGCTTTGGTCTCCTTCCCCCGGTGAACCTAGTTTAAAGCCCTCCTCACTAGGTTAGCCAGCCTGCTGGCAAAGATGTTCTTCCCTCTCTTCGTAAGATGGAGCCCGTCTCTGCCCAGCACTCCTCCTTCATGGAACACCATCCCATGGTCAAAGAATCCAAAGCCTTCTCTCCGACACCACCTGCGTAGCCATTCGTTGACCTCCACGATTCGACGGTCCCTACCCAGGCCTTTTCCTTCCACGGGGAGGATGGACGAGAACACCACTTGCGCCTCCAACTCCTTTATCCTTCTTCCCAGAGCCACGTAGTCCGCAGTGATCCGCTCAAGGTCATTCTTGGCAGTATCATTGGTGCCCACGTGGAGAAGCAGGAAGGGGTAGCGATCCGAGGGCTTGATGAGTCTCGGCAGTCTCTCCGTCACATCACGAATCTTAGCCCCTGGCAAGCAGCAGACTTCTCGGTTTTCCCGGTCAGGGCGGCAGATAGATGACTCAGTCCCCCGGAGGAGAGAGTCCCCGACCACCACCACCCGCCTTCTCCTCTTGGGAGTGGTGGTCGTGGAACCCCCAACCTCAGGACATCGCATCTCATGCCTCCCAACCAGCGGAGTCTCCTTCCGCTTTCTCCCCCCAGACATATCATCTGGTCCACTCTCCGCATTGGTACCTGTGGAGAGAACATGAAAGCGGTTAGTTACCTGTGTCTGTGTTACTGGAACCCGGACATTCCGCTTACCTCTTCTGGAGGTCACATGTTGCCAAGCTTCTTCACTGGCCTCTTGGCTCCTCTGTGCAACCTGCTCTACATCTTTAGAGCTTTGTGCCCCTAGAAGGCTATCCTGAGTTTGGTCCAGAAAATCCTCAGTCTCTCGTATACAACGCAGGGTCGTTACCTGTTGCTCCAGACCTTCAATCTTCTCTTCCAATATGGAGACCAGCTTGCACTTTGATGCACATTAATGATTCATTCGTTTTTCCATAACCAACAATGGTCTTCACACAATTAAAAAAATTAATAAATAAACACATGCTTCCTGTTCAAAGGAATTTGAGAGCCAAAAGGCAGACAAAGATTAGAGAGCAATGCACCATTCAGAGGAAGGTAATAACTTTGAAATTATTTTTTAAAAAATAAATTGGAGTTCTGATGGTGTCATGTGAGTTAGCATTTTCAGGCATTGCTAGAAGCGGGGTCTTAGGGCTTTAAGGGGCAAATGATCTCTGCTCTACTCTAACTCTACTGATGTCAAGGGAGTTACAGCAGGAATGAATTTGGCCTTCAACATTCTTGAAAATTTATATTATGCCTGATTGCTTCACAGTGCTCCCAACATTCAAAGCTACAATGCACCGAGCAGAAAAACCTAATAACAAAGACTGTTATGCTTGTATTGCCTCCTCCCCCTGCAAGTTTCTAAGCTGCCGATTGAGCAAAGAAACATAAAAGACAAAACTGTTACTCATGTGTGCAAAAAAGGTCAGCTCTTATAACTTCAAAACTTCCTTCCAATTTGGCTAGTTTCTCTGGTCTCAAGGAGATCTGCAAAAAACAAACCAAGTATGAGCAAAACTCTTTCTACTCTTTAGATAGGCACGTACCACATTTCTGATAGAAATACATGGAGAAAATGGGATTTTTGTTTTAATACATACAAAACTCAAAACTGGCTGGACAAATTTTCATGAAACTTTACAAATAAATCACCTCTGAGCTGAAGCCAAGCACAGAAAATTCACCCCAAATGAATTTGTTTGCAAACGTTATGAGTAATTCATAAGTGGTGAAATAGGGAATAGGGGGTGTGTGTGAAATGTAAATATGTAAGCTGCCGATGTATTTCAGCCTGGTTGGTAACGGAGCAACTGTTTGCTCTATAACTCTCTCTCTCAATCTTGCACACACACACAAAACTGGTGCAAATGTTTTAAAGGAATTGTGAATCCCAGTGAGCCTATATCTATCTATCTATCTATCCATCTATCTATCTATAAATATGTTAAGGACAACATGATTACTGAAAGAATGAGATCCTATGGAACCTATGTTCAGGAGCCAAGATATCTGTAATTTAATTTCACTATGTTCTGCAGTTCTCCATAATCACAGAAAGTCCTGCAGATATGACTTTACATGACTAATCCATTGGGATCCAAGTAGCTAGACAAGGGAGGACATTTGACTGTGTTTTATTCTCATATGGAGAGGATTGTGTATGTTTCCTGAGAACTGAAATTCAGAACCAATTACTGTAATACTGAAACCTTTCTTTTATCTACAGAAAGCAGCAGTGCAGGATTTAAGACTGTAAACCTATGGAAATTTGCTCTCATTATCATCATCATTTCTTGTCCCTTCCCTATTTCTTAATTAAAGGAATTTAATTAAAGTAGTAATTAGTAATACTGTATCTACACAGAGATGTAATATCTGTATATTTTTCCTCACTTTTAAATTGTTCACATATTAAGCTCCAGTTATGGATTGTGTGCACTGTTTAAAATCTAAAATTCTTTATTTTGGGAGCATTTTTGTGTTTAACTTTTTAAGGCTAGGGGAGAATATAATTAAAAAAAAAGAGGAAAGATGATTTTGTGGTTACGACACTAGGCAGCAAATCAAACTTCAGTTCAATTCCCAGCTGTGCTATAGATTTCTTCTGTGACCTTGGGCAAATCAGTGAATCTCTCTGTACTGTTCCCCATCTCTTTTTTCCCTAAGAGAACAATAATGCTTCCCCTGTAAACTCTTCAGGGCAGGGACTCTCTCTTACTCTGTGTTTGTGCCGTGCCCAGCACTATGCTGCCATGATCTTGGGACTATTACTGTGGGGCTACTGTCATATAAATAAGAAAGAATTCAGTACTACAGGCTAAATGAAGGCTTGGAGCTATGATCTGTTCCTATATCTTTACTAGACATTATTATTATTATTATTATTTATTATTTATTAGCATTACAGAAGCACCTTAAGGTATGTCTACACAGCCCATGTCAGTGAACCTCCCAGCCTGGGCTGACAGACTCAGGGCAGTGGGTCTTGCTCCAGCACACTAAGTAGAGGTGTATAGGCAGCACCTTGAACATACTGCTTGGGCTGGAGGCTCAGGAGGCTCACCCCCTTCCCTAGCCTTCAGAGCCTGAGCTCCAGCCTGAGCCAAAACTTCAAAGTGCTGTCTATTTTAAGAGTGGTAGTGCAAACCTTGCTGCCCCAAGTCTATCAGCCCAGGTTGGGAGGCTGGCTGCCACAAGCTGTGCAGATGTACCAGTAGACGCTTCGATCACAATCACGTGCCCATTGTAATAGGCTATTTACAAACACTTAATGAGAGACAGTCTGTGCCCCCAAAGGGTTTACCAGCTAAACAGACAAGACAGGTGAAGAGTGGGAAGGGAAACAAGATACAGAGGGAGATGAAGTGACTTGGTTTCCTGACTCCCAATCCCCAGGTTCTAGCCACGGGACACTGCTTCTCCTAGTAATGGTGGACATAGTTAAACTGGCTCTTAAATAGTAAGTTCCACTTCCTAGATATGTTGCTTGGCATTATTATGAATGGCAGAAAAAGAGCAAAATAAACAAGTTTTAGTTAATACTAATGCCGCTTTAAAAGATTTTTGCAAGTGAGGCTTAATCACTTGTAAGCATTGATTGCCTGCCTCTTAATAAACATTAGCCAGTGTATTGCCACTTGCTGATGAGTGGTTTATGTGTTCTGGTCCCTGCAGACTGAAGAAGTCCTGAAGATTGATGGAGGGCCATGCTATTCAAACAGCAGGCGTTGCTGAGACAGAAGCTCTTTGTGCTAGGCAGCCTTGCTATTGGAAGTCTCCTATATCTAGTTGCCAGAGTTGGGAGCTTGGATAGGTAAGTAATTAAACACCCAGGCATAAGTCACAGTCTTAATTATAAATGGATCTGCATTTATTAATTATAACTGGGTTTTTTTCTCCTTTTTTGCTTAAAACGTATAGATCTCCAGGTTTTTTTCCTATTGATGTATAGAAAGACTGTCCACCTTAATATTGATTTTCATTATTTCTTCCTTCTCTTTCTGGGGAGGGAGTGGGAGAAGGGAGAGAGGTGCTGCTTGTCCAAGTCAAAGTATTTCTATCTGTCTATTTGTATTCTGTGTGCATTGATGCTTGTTTTCAGAGGAGGAATAAAGCAGCATACAGTACAAATGTCATTACAGTAGCTCATTTTTGTCTGTGTGCGTCTGTGCGTTGACCTCTAGTCTCAGCAAAACAGTTATGATGTATTTATGTATCTTCTTTTCTAAATTTACAGAAATGCAATTAATGTGCGACAGTGGTAGTTAAAATTATGTATGAGCCTGCAGAGTAGCTTATCAAGTTTTGAATCCTATTGCGCTTGAAAGATTGCTGCAGGGTTTGAGAATTTTAACAATGTTAATTAGCCATGATGTTCTGAAGCTGAATGCACCAGACAAGGAGGTTGTGTCTGCAAGTGATTTCCTTGAGAGCAGTGGAAAATCCACAGAGAGGAAATTATAGAGTATTTGGCACTCTTGATCAGGCACACCCTTTGAAACTATTTGGGATGTAACAGACCTATCTCTAACAGCTGATAATGTCTTTGAGACCTTAGAATGACCTGGGATTGCTTTGATAGGTGCCAGCTTTGGAAGCATGACTGAAAAAAGAGTTTGGTGTTCCCTGTGGGTGAGGCCTAGGTCTGAACAGATTAGGGCTGTGTGCGCATATCTGTGCCAGTGACCCTGCTCACCCCTTACCCTGGGAAAATATGGCTGATGTGCAAAACTGTGACATGCTTCTATTCAAAATATCTAGAGCATGTAAAACTGCATAGGAACAACATGGGAACTGCAATATCAAATGAGACTACTGGCCAACCTGAGCCCCATCCTTATGTGGTGTTGTTGCCTTCCAAGGTAATTAGTCTCTTCCTCTTCCATTCACTTCAGTCTCACTATTGAGGAAGGCATTCAATGCTATCAGGTGGACTCAGTGCCTCACAGGATCAGACCCCTAAACTGGTATCTTGCCTCCACCAGTGACCAATGCTTGATGCTTCAGAGAACATTAAAACTAAAGATAGCCAATTATGTGATTCTGTAGGTGGGGCAAAAATTCCTTCTTGACTCCTTCAGGAGTTTAACTTATGCCCTGAGGCATGAAATGTAATTAACCTTATATCATTATCTAAGCTTGCACAGCTACAAATGTTATTGATGGTCATAAAATTATCCAGCCACAATATCTAACTCATTGACCTCATGCAGCAGTGAATTCCAGAAGTTCCATATATAATATTGCTAATGACCGTATGACTTATCTTCATCTTTCATTAAGCAATGTGGAAAAATACCACACTGCCATTAAAACATCTCTGTTTGTACTTGAGAGATAAGGTGGACGAGATAATATCTTTTATTGGACCAATTTCAATGCAAAATATTACCTCACCCATCTTGTCTCTCTAATATCCTGGGACCAACACAGCTACAACAACACTATTTGTACTTATCATGAGAGAGAGAGAGAGAGAGAGGGCATGTCTTCACTACAGGGGAGATCGATGCTCTGGCAATCAATGCAGCAGGTGTCAATTTAGCAGGTCTTCACTTCACCTGCTCTCCAGAGTGCTCTCCAGTCAACCCCGGTACTCCACCTCTCTGAGAAGAGTAAGGTAAGTCGACCAGAAAGCATCTCCCATCGATGCAGCACAGTGAAGACACCGGGGTAAGTTGACCTATGCTATGTAGACTCCAGCTACTTTATTCATGTAGCTGGAGTAGCGTAACTTAGGTCGACTTACCCCGGTAGTGAAGATAAGCCCAGAGAGACATAGATGGACCAACTGAAAGAGCCTTTCTGCAGGTGTGTTAGGGCCCAATCTAAAGCCCATTGAAGTCAGTAGTAGAAGGACTCCCATTGACTTCAGTAGGCTTGTGATTGGAGCCTCAGTCAGTTACGCCCAGATCCTCAAAGGTATTTAGTCACTTAACTTCCACTGAAGTCAGTGGGAATTGGGCACCTAAATACCTTTGAGGATCAGGGATTAAGTGCTTAATATTATAGGCAGGGCTGGTTGTACTATCTATTATAAAGGATGCCTGAGACTTACCATGAAAAAAGACCCTGTTTTCAGTTACTTATAACTTTCCCAAACTTTAACCTTCTGAGCTGAAACTTCCCATTCCAGGTGTCTGCCTCAGGAACTGCTTAACAGAGATAAGGCAACTGGTTGTGCTGAAAAGTAAATTATCGAACTGAAGAGAGCTTGCTAGCAGAATTCCTCCAGGATCAGTCTTGGGACCAATCTTATTCAATATTTTATTGATGACCTTTGCACACAAAGTAGGTGTGGTAATGAAATTTGCTAATGATACTAAGTTGGGAGGCATCCAATATTGTACAGGGAGATCTCGATGAAGACCAGAGTAACAGAAATGGGATGAAATTAAATAGTACAAAGTGCAAGGTCCTGTACTTCTGGTCTAATAATAAGAATTTCTGCTATAAGCTGGGGGCTCATCAGTTGGAAGCAACAGAGGAGAGAGACCTGGTTGCATGGGTCAATCATGGAATGACTATGAGCCATCAGTGTGATGCAACTGTGAAAAAAGGCAAGTGCAATCCTAGGATGTATTAGGCGAGGCATTTCCAGTAGAGATAGAGAAATAATAATACCATTGTCCAAGGCATTGGTAGGCCCTTGTTTGGAATAGTGTGTACAATTCTAGTCACCCATGTGGGTGCTGGGTGGTGCAGGTGGCCTGTGATATACAGGATGTCAGACTAGATGATCTAGTGGTCTTTTCTGGCCTTAAAATCTATGACTCTATGAATATTTTTGGAAACTTTCAGTCAAAACAGTTTAGCCATTTCTGAATATATTATTTTGAAGGAGAAATTAGTTAAGGACATTGAAGTCAATGGTAAATGGGACAAAATACAACATGGTTTTACAAAAGGTAGATCGTGCCAAACCAATCTAATCTCCTTTTTTGAAAAAGTAACAGATTTTTTAGATAAAGGAAATGCAGTGGATCTAATTTACCTAGATTTCAGTAAGGCATTTGATACCGTGCCACATGGGGAATTATTAGTTAAATTGGAGAAGATGGGGATCAATATGAACATCAGAAGGTGGATAAGGAATTGGTTAAAGGGGAGACTGCAACGGGTCCTACTGAAAGGCGAACTGTCAGGTTGGAGGGAGGTTACCAGTGGAGTTCCTCAGGGATCGGTTTTGGGACCAATCTTATTTAATCTTTTTGTTACTGACCTTGGCACAAAAAGTGGGAGTGTGCTAATAAAGTTTGCAGATGATACAAAGCTGGGAGGTATTGCCAATTCGGAGAAGGATCGGGATATTATACAGGAGGATCTGGATGACCTTGTAAACTGGAGTAATAGTAATAGGATGAAATTTAATAGTGAGAAGTGTAAGGTTATGCATTTAGGGATTAATAACAAGAATTTTAGTTATAAGTTGGGGACGCATCAATTAGAAGTAACGGAAGAGGAGAAGGACCTTGGAGTATTGGTTGATCATAGGATGACTATGAGCTGCCAATGTGATATGGCTGTGAAAAAAGCTAATGCGGTTTTGGGATGCATCAGGAGAGGCATTTCCAGTAGGGATAAGGAGGTTTTAGTACCGTTATACAAGGCACTGGTGAGACCTCACCTAGAATACTGTGTGCAGTTCTGGTCTCCCATGTTTAAAAAGGATGAATTCAAACTGGAGCAGGTACAGAGAAGGGCTACTAGGATGATCCGAGGAATGGAAAACTTGTCTTATGAAAGGAGACTTAAGGAGCTTGGCTTGTTTAGCCTAACTAAAAGAAGGTTGAGGGGAGATATGATTGCTCTCTATAAATATATCAGAGGGATAAATATAGGAGAGGGAGAGGAATTATTTAAGCTCAGCACCAATGTGGACACAAGAACAAATGGGTATAAACTGGCCACCAGGAAGTTTAGACTTGAAATCAGACGAAGGTTTTTAACCATCAGAGGAGTGAAGTTTTGGAATAACCTTCCAAGGGAAGCAGTGGGGGCAAAGATCTATCTGGTTTTAAGATTCTACTCGATAAGTTTATGGAGGAGATGGTATGATGGGATAATGGGATTTTGGTAAGTAATTGATCTTTAAATATTCAGGGTAAATAGGCCAAATCCCCTGAGATGGGATATTAGATGGATGGGATCTGATTTACTATAGGAAACTCTTTCCTGGGTATCTGGCTGGTGAATCTTGCCCATGTGCTCAGGGTTTGGCTGATTGCCATGTTTGGGGTCGGGAGGGAGTTTTCCTCCAGGGCAGATTGGAGAGGCCCTGGAGGTTTTTTTGCCTTCCTCTGTAGCATGGGGCATGGTTGACTGGAGGGAGGCTTCTCTGCTCCTTGAAGTTTTGAACCATGATTTGAGGACTTCAATAGCTCAGACATGGGTGAGGTTTTTCATAGGAGTGGTGGGTGACATTCTGTGGCCTGCGCTGTGCAGGAGGTCGGACTAGATGATCAGAGTGGTCCCTTCTGACCTTAGTATCTATGAATCTATGAATCTATTAATTTTGCCCATATTAAACCATTCTGGCAACCTGTTCTTTGAGGATCTCTAGTGACCCCTTGTTTTGGAGTAAGGACTTGAAATTTGGCAGGAGCATGGTCTTTGTGTCAAGGATGTGCCTTTTGGCATCCATATGAAAAATTGCCCAAGTGTGTCCAAGTTATAAGCCTTGGAAAAGTCACCGTTTGCAATGCTCATAAACAGTTAAAGCTCTGAAGATTCCATCCTCATTGAGCAAACTCAAGCTTGTGTAGACCAGATTGTGCCTGAACCATCCCTACAGAGAAATTGAGCATGCTCCAGCTTAGGCTACTGGGAGAACTGGATTTTCCCTGTAATGGCTGCTCCCAGGTGCTTCAGGCAATGGTGGAGCCAGGCATCAGACCTGAAATCAGGGAGCCTGTCCTTCCTATGCACTCAATGACCAACCCACACCACCACCACCTACTGGCATCTAGGCAGCATGGAGGAGGATGGATTAGATGACCTCCTGAGGTCTCTTCCGACCCTCATCTTTAAATCTTCTATGATTCTATGATCTTATTCAAATGCAGAGGTAACAAAAGCTGGACTGGGTGTGGGAAAGGAGTAGCTTGGGAGAAGGAGTCCAGCGAGGCTGGGACTGGAGTGGGAAGAGAAACTTGGACTGGGGCTGACTGGACAAGGATGCTGGGACTGGGAGTTGGGGGGAGTAGAGGAGAGCCTGGGACTGGTTGGGTAGGGAGGCTGGGACTGGAAGCCAGTGAGAGAAATGGTAGGAGACGGAGCCAGGTGGTTGGGGGGCAACACTGAGATCTGACAAGGAGCTGGGTATGGGGAACAACTGGGACTGGCTGGACAAAGAGTCTGGAACAAGGCCCAGGGAGCAGGAAGACTGAGACAAAGATCTGGGGAGGGAATGTGGGGGAGACTGAGAAGGAGAGAGAGAGGCATAACTGAGAATTGACTGGGCAAGGAGACTGGGGACTGAGCATATGGAAGGGGTCAAACTTAGATTGGGAGAGATATTGGGACTTGAACAGAGAGCCCAAAGGGGAAAACTAGGACTGGGACTGGGACTGGGACAAGAACCCAGATGAATAGAGACTGGGACCGAATTGGTAAGGATCCAAGGGTGGGAAAGAGACAAGACTGGTACACGGACAGGCTGGAGGAAACAGGACAGAAGGAGTCAAGCTTGGGGCAAAAACACAAGAGCACACACCCCGCTGGAGGCTGAAATGGAACCCAAGATTACGGAGTCTCACTATTCCTCTGTTGTCAGCAAATATCTGTGAAATCTGCTGGCAAATTATGCTACTTCTTACTCAAGTGCTGATGACAACATACTATTGCTATTAGACCCTCTATTACTTCAAGTGACAGAGGTCTCTGCAGTGGTTCTAAAGGTTCCAATTCTGCAGATGAAATGTGTGGATGTCAATTTGATGCCACATGATGGAAATTCTGGTTTTTTCAGTTTGCTTTTTAATAAAAACCTAGTAAATTACACACAAAACTTTGTTAAAACAACATTATTAGCAGGGATTCTGTGCCTAAAATACTATATAAACATATAAATAAGGACTGTATCATAATGCACACAGCATAATTCTGGCATTTCCTAACTTTTCAGTGCTTGACCTTGCAACCTTAATAATGCTTTTTTTATATGTGGGAGGGGTGTGTGTGTAATACTCATCTATAGATATAGATATATAGAGAGAGATATTATGTGCAAACTTGAGCATTAGTGTTTCCAGGGATTATGATGGATTTTGTCGCTTGGAATCCTGACAATTGGCTCATTATTTCATATTTTAGGTTATTAATAGCATTTTGAAAGTATAAATACCTTAAATGACAAGATATTATTTCCAAAAATAGCACTACACATCAGGAATCAGTTAGTTTGTTTCAGGATTATCTACCAAAAGCACATTGCCCAGATCTGTCAAATGTCTCGTTGAAAAGCAGGTGCTAATTTGACTCAGGCCACTTGTTTTTCTTGTGCTGTGAACATGCTGCTATCTATTAAGAGCTTGATGAATAGGAATTTGCAAGAATATTAAAAATGCCACAGATTGTCTGCCCCATTTAATAAAGGATGGATTAAAATAAAATTTGCAAACGTATATTCATTATGGTTTACAACCGAACAAAATCGCATCTGTTTTGTTGATTTCAGGCTGCAGCCCATTTGTCCCATTGATGATCGACTTCGACCCCATGGCCAAGACGAGATCCCACTCCGAGCTCTGCAGTTCAAGCGTGGGCTGCTACATGAGTTCCGTAAGGGCAATGCCACTAAGGAGCAAATCCGACTTCACAATTTGGTTCAGCAACTCCCTAAGGCCATTATAATTGGGGTGAGGAAAGGAGGCACTCGTGCACTGCTTGAGATGCTGAATCTCCATCCTGCAGTGGTCAAAGCTTCTCAAGAAATTCACTTCTTTGATAATGACGAGAACTATGCCAAGGGTATTGAATGGTACAGGAAAAAAATGCCTTTTTCTTACCCTCATCAAATAACAATTGAGAAAAGCCCTGCATATTTTATCACAGAGGAGGTACCTGAAAGGATTTATAAAATGAACTCATCCATCAAATTACTGATCATTGTCAGGGAACCCACAACAAGAGCTATTTCTGATTACACTCAGGTGCTGGAGGGGAAGGAAAGAAAGAATAAAACCTACTACAAATTTGAGAAGCTGGCTATTGATTCTAATACCTGCGAAGTGAACACTAAGTATAAGGCAGTGAGAACCAGCATCTACACAAAACATCTGGAGAGATGGTTAAAATACTTTCCAATCGAGCAGTTTCATATTGTAGATGGAGATCGGCTCATTACAGAACCACTGCCAGAACTCCAGCTGGTGGAGAAGTTCCTAAATCTTCCTCCAAGGATAAGTCAGTACAATTTATACTTCAATGCCACCAGAGGGTTTTACTGCTTGCGATTTAACATTGTCTTTAACAAGTGCCTGGCGGGTAGCAAGGGACGCATTCATCCAGAGGTCGATTCCTCTGTCGTTACCAAATTGCGCAAGTTCTTTCACCCTTTTAATCAAAAATTTTACCAGATCACTGGGAGGACATTTAACTGGCCCTAAACTAAATTTCATACAACACTATGTGTTGCACCTGGAGACAAGCAGCAATGTCTCTTCTAGAGTAAAAATATGCACTTTTCATAGACACAACTATCAAATTAACTTTTTTTCATGCATACTTGTACATATGCAGTGTGTGACCAAATATAAGGTGGGATCAATTTTTCTACAGAGTAGTAACTAACATAACATTACTCTCTACATAGTTGCATCATTTTAAGCTATACAAATACAGGACAAGGTAGTATTTAGGGGAATAAATTCAGATACTGTGCAAAAGGGACAGTGTTCCTCTTGCTCAATAACATTTATTATGTGACACATTTATAGACCCAGACAGAATGTTATATAGAACATGCAAATTCACCTTGGAATTGTGTGTAGCTGTGAGGGTATATTGGAAAGTATAACATTCAGGCTATATTAAGTATGCACCTTGCTAAAGGAATTCTGACACTTTAAATACAATGATGAATTGTTACAGTGAAACTGGAAAATGCTATTTTCTTATTATTTGAAAAGAAAATCCTATCTCGTACAAACAATATTGGTTCAAAGTTCCTGTGGTGAGTTTGCACTATTGTTTTATTGTATGGACCATAATGTCACTTGTAGCATGTCAATCATATATCAAAAAAAAAATAATTTTTTCTTCTATGCTTGTGTGTCAACAAAGAGAAACATCATGTATATAGTGTATATTGTTTGTAAATACTGGTTTCACACTAAGTAATTCTATTTTGTAAACCAAATATGGCTATTTAATTTATTGTGAAAATGAAATTTATTGTGGTATTTAAAAATGGAATGGATTAAAATTACTATATGTGCAACTATTTTCCACCTTCTGCTGTTTGGTGTATATTGGTGTGATCCCAGAGGCAAAAATGTGTGTGTGTGTGAGTGAGAGTGAGAGAGAGAGTGACTTGCACTTGTAAACCTGATTTCTGGACAGTTGAGAAAACTGATATATGAGTTAAAGTTGAGTTTATTAAAAAACTCAACCATCTGGAAAGCTGGTGTAATACACACCTCAAAGAACATTATTGCTGTTCAGTTAAAGCGCTTTGAAATAATTAAGTCAGTTGCAGTTTCCCATGAGGATGAAAGATGTCTATAACCAGGTATATCAGAAGAGCAAAGCAGTCATTAAAAATGAAATGACAGAGAGACAAATAGGTTTAGAAGAAATCAAAGAAAACATTTGTGGTATTCCTGCTTTTAAGTGAAAATATATAGGTCTGCCTAGAAACAAAAAAGCCATAGAGCTGCTACCACTGACATAAACATATAGCTCAAGTGTTCATTCAGGAAATGAAGGAAAATTAGCTCTGAATTGGTATCTTCATATTATATATACTCTACTGCTCTTAAGCATTCATAAGAAAAACAAAGGCAATTTAAAATTGTATTTTTTTTAAACAGAGAGCTTTTTAGAACCATTGTGTGAAAGATGTATAGGGAAAGCTATTTTGCTCTCTCCTCTGTTTTTTCCACCAAATGCATCCGATGAAGTGAGCTGTAGCTCACGAAAGCTTATGCTCTAATAAATTTGTTAGTCTCTAAGGTGCCACAAGTACTCCTTTTCTTTTTGCG
The DNA here is from genome assembly GCF_009764565.3 of Dermochelys coriacea. Taxonomy (NCBI): domain Eukaryota; kingdom Metazoa; phylum Chordata; order Testudines; family Dermochelyidae; genus Dermochelys; species Dermochelys coriacea. Next base: position 88,743,234 of record NC_050070.1, on the reverse strand, counting down.
AATACAGACTAACACGGCTGCTACTCTGAAACCTATTTTGGAAGGTATCCAGAGTATTCAAATCTTGTGAGTTATGATAGTGGTGTATTTGGTAGCTCAGTTCATAATAAGCTAAAGTTTTCCCCATGGTCTGTTTATCCTGCTCAGTGAATTGAATTAATCAGTTTTCTAAACAAGTGATTTTTAAGTCTTCTGTGAGAGATTACTAACTTTCTCACCATGCCTTCAATCATATGTGCTAGTGCTGTAAATTACAAACACTTTCTTCCCAAGCTGATTGGGCAGTCCTCTGAGAAGGCCGGATGTTAGAGAATGAGTGCAACGTTTAAACAGCAAAAGCAGTCAGTGCTTTATCTAATGAACTATCTCACTTGCCCAGGTACTAACACAGAATTAGGGGCATTTAAACAATCCAGGAGGTTGGATACATAATGCTCTTTCCATTTTAAAATTTACAAGGCCTTATAGGAGGTGCAAGCAGATCCCAGAAGGCTTCATATGGGGGCTGCTTATTGGCCTGGTCTAGTCAGGAGGCAGGTTGCTGTTGCCCTGATGCACAAAGGCCAAGAGAAGTGGTCCATTTGTGCCTGGGAGTTACTGCTCTGCTGGAAGGCTGGGATGGTGATGTAGTGAAGCAGCTGTGTCACCCCCAAGCTAGTCCTACGTAGCCTCCTCTGAACAGGAAATACACTCTTGAAATATTTCAGAGTAGCAGCCGTGTTAGTCTGTATTCGCAAAAAGAAAAGGAGTACTTGTGGCACCTTAGAGACTAACAAATTTATTAGAGCATAAGCTTTCATGAGCTACAGCTCACAATGCATCCGATGAAGTGAGCTGTAGCTCACGAAAGCTTATGCTCTAATAAATTTGTTAGTTTCTAAGGTGCCACAAGTACTTTTGAAATACAGAGCATTCTTGTGGCTGCATTCCCCAGGAAGCTCACATAACGGGTTGGCTACCTATCTTGGGCTATTAAGAAACTTAATTTCAGTGGGCTTTGGATCAGGCCCCTCATTTACAAATCTAGAACAAGTTCTTGGGCAAAACTGGTTCAAAAGAGCATGCATGGATGAGGGCTGTGATATCCAAAGGAGCCTGAAATAGTAGGGCACCCAAAGCCCAGCTGAGAATATTAACACAACTGAGTTGTTGACATTGGCTGGTAAAAAGTAAAACAGCAGAACTCATTCTTTAAAAAAAAATAACCCATAACCCAAACCCATACTTGAATTGAAGATTGTAATATTCATAACTGGTTTGAGCAGCTCTGACCTTATGGTATTTACCTCTTCAGGACCCAGGTGTGAATAAGTCATTTTGGCCACCTCGATTGGTTCCCAAAGTTCTGGGTGAATCATTTCTATTCAAATGGATCATGAGTGCTCATCCTGGAAAGAGCACTTTTTGTTTTAGCTTATGATTGCAACATGATGTACAGTTAAATGAAGCTGCAGCTGCTAACTCACTGCATTGGAGTCCCCTAGAGACACTGTATAGTTCATATTCTCTAAAAGGCTGTAAAATTGAAGGCTAAACAATCCATAAACCAAAAATTCAGATTAAAAACCTCTAATCTAGTGGTGCACTTTTAACAAGATTGTCCCAGCTCCTATTGACTCTACACAGCACAACAATTTACAACATATAGGACTACTTTAACTATCTACATATCCCTGTCTGAAAATGTAAATTAAACATTTTAACACTTTGAGTGCATTGAGTTATTTAATGTTACACATTTGCTCTTTTGGGTGGTGCTGGGGGGGGGTCACAAAAACAATCTCTAAACTCACCAGACTGAAGACACACCATTCATGTTTATCTTGGGCTGCTGCTCCCTTTTCAGCTGAATGATAGGTATGTCTAAGTTGTCAATAATGGTCTGATAACCATTGCTAAAATAAATCTTAAGGAGGCCCTTGTGTCCCTTTCTCTAACCTCAGTACAAGTCTAGGGGCCTCAAATTCACCTGGTTGATATTGACAATTGATAATGAGTCATCTCGCTATCATCCTGAACACCCAGAGGTACTGAGGCTCAAGTAGGGAAAGTGCAAGGCTCCTCTAAAAACATTGGGTAGCGGTTTGGGTTTTTTTATGGATTTTTCTCCCAAAATTTTTGTGGTCTACACAATTTTATTGCTTACATTTTCATGCGTTTAGGAGTTCAGCTTTAGGGCCCAGAAAGTCTGTGAACTGTAAGACTGTGAGTCCACTCACCTATACCCAAACATTTTAAATTGATGCAATACACCCAATTTTCAATCTTTGGTGCCTAAATCCCACACCCAGATCAATGTATCAAATTATTTCACAGGCAAGATTGCTCAGGTTTGAGTAGTTTGTCTCAGTGGTAGCAAAGCTGAGAGTTAGCAAGAACAAAAACAGAGTCCCCCGTTATGCGAGTTTTTGCTGGGGTCATGCACGGATGTTTTGGAAGGGCTGGGAGTTGTGCTAGCTGTAATATATCAATTAAATTAATGCTCTGCTTGGCTTGTTAACGCCACTGGGTCTTGGATCCATTGTTGGAGTGTATTGTCAATACCGCCTTGAAAAAGGGCAAGACCCCAGCTTCTCCTCACACAGTGAATATTGTTTTATAAAGCCTCCGCTCAAATGCAATTGTAAGTTGTGTAACATTTATCATTAAGTTCTGCAACCTTTTAGCAGACTTTGTAACTTCAGTTATTGTTAGCATAACCTTTTCAGTTACACTTCCCCCAGCCTTTTGTCTTCTCTCCCTCTTTGAATACCTGTGAAGTGGCTTTTCCCCTCCCCTTCCCTCCTGGAATGGTGGGATGGTTGAACAGCTGGGAGATCATAGAATGTCAGGGTTGGAAGGGATCTCAGGAGGTCATCTAGTCCAACCTCCTGCTCAAAGCAGGGCCAATCCCCAGTTTTTGCTCCAGATCCCTAAATGGCCTCCTCAAGGATTGAACTCACAACCCTGGATTTAGCAGGCCAATGCTCAAACCACTGACCTATCCCTCCCTCCAGAAGAGCTCCCAGGTAGATAAGATGTCTGGGACTCTAATTAGGCAGCAGTCACACCCCCAATGCATGGACACTGTCTGAGGTGGAGTGTGACCAATCAGATGCAGCCAAGTCATCTTTAGTCGCAGGCCTTGAGGAGCAGGTCCTTAAAAGGGGAAGGGGCTAGATGCTCAGGAGTGTATTCACAAGTTTGTATCTCCTGTGAAGGCCCTTTGCCCAAACCACCTGGCCAGTGATTTGCTGCGTTGTATTCCATCATGCCTTGGGAAGACTTACCTTCATCGCACCGTCCATCGCTGCACTGTGGGACACTTACCTTGAAGGATCCTGACATCTCCAGTGCTTTGCCTGTCCTGGGAGCGTGAGTATGTGAGTGTGACTCCACCCCCTAACAGTGGCATCGTAATAAAACAATATAAGTGTAACCATGGGTTGGTTTCTAGGGAAATTGACGTAACAAATACCAAGAACCCATCTTTTAACAATGACAGTCTCACAAATTTTTGCCCTGTCTTGAACTTTCCCATAGCACTAATGAGTTGGAGGAGGTCTCTTGTTAACAGAGTCAGATTCTGAGTGCTGCACAGATGAATCTCCACTTTCATTTTAAAAATATAATACATTTCTATCCCTTTTCCTTGTGAAAATAGCCATGCAAATGTTAACTAGTAAAAACTGATTTAAATCGATTGCCAAGACTGTGAGGGGTAGACAGCTGGGCTTCTACAGCTAGAGTTTGGAAGTGCTAACGAGCCCCTACATCAGCTCACAAACAATCTGCATGTAAAATGAGCCAATTGAGTTTGGGTTTTATCCCCAAGGAATCATCTCAGTCACCCTCCCCAAAACCAGTGCTGAATATTATGGTGTAATAATCATGAACAGGTTTTTAGCAAGGTGAAGCTTTTTTCACAACCCACTGAAAAATGCTAAGGACAGCTCTGCTGGTTATTTCCTTTGCAAGATGGTGGTTTCTTCCTCTCTAAAACTCTAGCAGCATCTTTAGCCCTTCAAACTGCAACACTCTGAATGGAACTGACTGACCCAACTCTCTCTGCTGGCTGAGGAAGTTGATAAATGGAAGCATGAATGTAAAATAATTGGTATGTGTCTTTGTTTTTTATCTTCTTTAATAAAGAATTTGTTTAGGGTCAATGTATAAAGGGAAAGGGGCTTTAACTGGGCACTCGGGGCTAGTTATAACAAAAGATAACTTTTTAATTACATTTAAAATTCAAATTCACCTAAGCTTGGGCCATGTAGAGTTGTTTTTATGACTACAGGCCCTGCCCCTGACGTTTAAGAGTTTCTGTTATAACTGCACTGTAGTACACAAATTTTTTAGCCTTTTGATTGTTTATTTAAAGGAGAATGACTGGGTAGTGGGCTACAGTGTCTTCTTCTTCTATCACTTCTTCAAAGCCAGCCCAGGTCAGTAATGACTGAAAGTTATGTTCTGATGGCTGTGTGTTCAGTGGTTAATGTAAAATGGGTTGATGGTCCTAGTCCAATTCTGCGGTCATACTTCATACATGCAAAATAGACTTCAGCTGGCTGAACACCACAATTTTTCATCTATTTCTTGCAAATTGGCTTCAAAAATAGTTCTGCAGTAAGACCTATGTATTAGGAAAGTTCTGACTTGTAAAGTCAAGCTGCTGTTGTGACTGCAACAATGGTTTTCTTTTTAGAGCAGAAAAATTACGCATTTTCACTGTTATACCCTAAACTATTAGGAGTCAGTGTAGGGAGCCCTGCTTCATAATGGAGAAAATAGAATGAAATCATTTATATAAAATAGCTGCTACAGGAGTAATGTGTCTCCGAGGTTCATACAATGGTCTTCATGACACCACTGAAGATTCAAACTTGTTATTAAATGTTGAGGTGTGGACATTGCAATGGGAGTCCCTAACTATTATTGCTAGTTATTGTTAGATTTTTTCCTTTGCATAGAAGTTCTATCCATATTATAAATCATTCTGCATTTCTATGACCTGATCAACATCTTGCTGTTTCGTATGTTGCTCGAATCCAGATCAATATCATGACCCGTTCCAGACAAGCATTTGCAACCAGCTTTAGGAAGTACCAACCATTGCTGAGTGTATTTATTTTTTATAGAGGGAAACCTTCAATGACCTTCTGCAATAGTATGCTCATAAAAGAGTAAACTCTTTAGAGAATGTCCATGTGTTATCAGTCTGGGTACCGGCCTTTTTCCTAAGGGTTAGATTGACAAGAACAAGAAAAAAATGCAGGAAAGGCAGAACTTCCAACATCCATCTGCTGCACTGTGCTTAACATATGGTAAGTAAGATCACCTGCTGTTCAGAGGCCCCTGCTAAAGTTGGCCCAGTGGCATGACTTTAGGACAGAGAGTTGTCATAAGGTTGATTGAATTCCCTGATTGCTGTTGATGTCAAGCTCAGTTTCATTTTATCAATTAATTCTATTTAATTTTGTTTTAATGAAAATTTACTCCAACTGACCAGAGCTTTCTTTGAAATGTACACCCTCTGAGACAGCAAAGGAAGCAGTAGTTTAAACAGCCAGATTCTCTGCTTGAGTCTTGGGTTCAGATCCTGATGCCATGGAATAGAGCAAATTCTGGCTTTATATTTTATTGATTTACATATTTTAAAAAATACATGCATCCAACATTGGTCAGTGTGTCTGACAACCAGTTGCTAATACCTGTCTGAATGGTGTGTAGATATCAATCAGGATTCAGGCAATGTCTAAAATATCTAGATTTGGATCAGGTCCTAGAAATGCAGTATGGAATATCAGATTACATACCAGTAAAACAATAAAACTTCAAATCTTTCCATTTTATTCCTGAAGCTGATTAAACAAGCAAAATTAAAAGTACAAACTTCCACACATCTTATTTCTGGCCTTAATTGCAAACAACTGTGTTTTAATGTATGAAACTCTTGCCATCCAATTCCTTGACTGCTTTTCCAATGATGAGAGCCTTTCCCCTTCATTGAACTGTGAAGGTATCATCTCTATCCCTAGCCCTTGGAGATATACAAGAATTAATGTGCAACAATTTCTGTATATGAAAAAGGAGATAGAAGTGTCACAACGGGTGGGACTAGCCATGACAGTGTCTGTAACTTCATCTTCAAAAAACAATCCAGCTGACACAAGACCGTCTGTGCAGGCCACTAATAATGCAGCATGAGGGAGAAAAACATTATTTGCATGGAATGTCTTTGGTAGACTGCAGTGGCTCATAAAGAACCATTTGACTCTACTGGGGAGATGATAAACAGATTTTTATTTTCAAGAGGGAATGGTAATTTCAGATTTACCACACTGATTGAAATGGCTGGGCTCTATCTGGGAAATAATCTTTATTTTATACTTTTTTTTTATTTTCTTTTTTAAAAAAAATGTTAAAATTCTGCCCAAAGATATGTAGTTCTCACTGACATCAGTAAGAGTTGTATATGCATATCTAAAGAAACAGCCCTCTTTTTGAGGTCATGACCAAAAATGAGAAAAGCCAGAAAAAATAAAACTGTTTGTTGAAGTAGCTTAGGACCAAAAGGCAAATTTTGTTACCAAAATAAAAAAAGAAGACTGTTCCCTTTTTTAATGTAGATTATTTTGTTTTCAATCCCTCTGCAATGTTGGAAACACAAACACAGCAGCACTGTTCTAATGCATAACAATGGGCAAGTGAAAACGATTTTAAACAGAAATAAAACAGACCTGTTCAGTTTCATTGTCCAAAGCGAGTGAAGTGCAAAAGTTAATAATCAGCTTCAATTGTGAAAGGTAAATTAGATTTATTTTAATTCTTTCCACTTTAATAATATTTTAAAAAGTCATTCCTACCAAGATACGGAAATAAAATGTTATTTTAATCATGAATGTTAATGGTACATTCTTTTGGTTACATATTCTTCTCTCTAATCAACCTCCTAAGAATGGAGTTATCCAATGATAATAAGGAATCAGGGATAAGGAATTCTGATGGAAGGATTCCTAGTTAGGTGAATCAGGTTACCCCTCTTGATGCTATTAATTGTATAGCCGCTTTCAGAATGAAACATTTAATATTCACTTTTCTAAAAGTCCACTGAGCTGACACAATATGACACACTCATACATTGGCTACACTTGGTTACACAAAAATAGTAATATCATTTATGAATTCCATCTCATGGGACATTAATTTTACCTTCTCAAAGCCATTTAATCTGAAGGTCTACCAGATTAGCAAGAGAAAAAACTACCATTGTCTTCAGATTCTGGTAAAAATGTTGAAAAATTTCCATCCTGAAGGATAGAAGAATTGCCAAGAGCAGCACTTGTGGGGCACTCTCCCCTGGCTTGTATGATTGGTCCCATCAGACAATCTATTTGTGAAACAGAAGATAAACCATTCAAATTATTTCCTAGATTCCCACTATGTCTGAGATACTGGTAATAATTCCTTTGTAAATGTTCATACCATGTTTTTGTCTAAGCATATGTCTGTGCTGCCAAAAAAGGTGTGTTCTTAACCCGTGTTAGCTAACCTCAGTTAAAATAGCAGCGAAGATCCAGCAACTTGGCTTTTAACTCAGGTTAGCAGCCCAAATTCAATCCCAAACTCCCCTATAGGCTTTAACTCGAGCTGCTAACCCAAGTTTAAAAGCCAACTTGCTGTGTCTTCACTGCTGTTTTAACTCAGGCTAGTTAACCTGAATTAAGAACACACCAGGTTTTTTGCAATGTAGACATACCTTAAACTGGTCCCGGCTATAGTAAGCTATTGTTGAGTACATAACAGCTGCCATGTTTGCTTTCAGCACAAATAATTAACTATAAAGCCCCTGGAGTATAAGAATGTAATATGAAACCAAAGTCTGTCCCTTTAAGAAGAGTAAGCATGTTCAGGAGAAGTTGGCAGCCAGTATGAATTGAACATCTTGAATACAACTGTGTGTAGCAGCCATGCCAGGAAATCTAGCTGCTTTTATTTCAGGGAGGGTGTATGGACCAGGTACGCTTCTGCAGTATAGTATCTCTCTGTATTGAACTGCAGTATCGGCATGGTGTAAGAGCCCCCAGATCCTACTATGGAACCTGACTGCTTTGGCCCTACTGGTCAAGAGGCAGAACTGCCATGTTACCAGGTCTGAAGATTGCTCACTGATAATGCATTATAAAATAAGCATTAGTGCTTATTCAAGTCACCCTGGTGCTCTCATTTCATTTTCTTAACTGCTCTTTATTAGTTACAATTCAGCAAACACGATGCCCTTTTAACTCACACAGCTTTTCATGTAATCAAGTTGGAGGTGCAGTAGCACTGTGTTCAATTAATTCCATATGTTCTGCAGTCACTACTGGGAAACCCATTTCAAAATATCGAAACAGATCTTCCCCGCGCCGCTGCTGCCACCCCAGGTGAATAAAAAATTCTCCTGTGGGATGGAAGTAGAGCCAATGGGAATATAATATAGTGCTCTTAATTTAACAGAGGCTATGATGGAAGGAAGCACCACTGAAAAGTGTTCTCTAATAATAATCTTCTCCATGGAATCTGCATAGGGCCACAGTGGGTACTAATGCACTGCATCCCTGCCAGCCTCGCATCCAGCCTGCTCATTCCTCTCTCAAGTTCACCTTACCAATTCTGCCCTGAGCTTGGGCCCCAGACTTATGAAGAAGCCTCCACAGGATCTGTACAAACGGGAGGGATGGTGCCACAGAGGGGGCTGAGCCCCAGTCTATTCATGTGAGTGGAGGTCTGCACAGATCTTGGGGTGACAATCCATGCCAAAATGATTAGAGAAGCTGGGAGTATGGCAAAAGGTTTTTAGAACTGAACAAGGTTTAGCTAAGAAGGATCAGGTTGTATGATATGCACATTGGATTGGATCCACAAAGGGTCTTAGGTGTTGTGATGCTTTTATTAGTGGAGCTATTAAGGCAATCTCCTACCAGACTATCTAGCATAGTGGTTAAGGGCAGTGGTGAAAGGTGGCAGATCTCTGTTCAAATCCCTTCTTTTCAAATCCCTTCTTTTCAGAAGGCAGAGAAGGCTCCTAAATCTGGGGATTAGGCAACTAAGTGGATCTGAGCCATTGCTAGGAATTGTTTACTAAAAGGAGGTTGTCACAGGGTAGAATGGGCCCTTTAAGAGGGAACTGGCCCAGCCCACTTATGCCTCATTAACAGCCTTGTGATGGAGCATGATAGAGTGCAGCTGGTCTCCATAAAGAGCCAGAGAAGAAGCTTTGGTGGAGGGAGTTAGAAGGTTGCTCAGAGAGCAGAAGGCTACTGGGAAAGCAAAGTCCATCCAGCTAGGGCAGGGAGTGCTCTGCCAAAATCAGAGAATCGAACTGGCCTCTGTGGACGTTAGTTTAGGACTTTGAGTTTTGCTTGCAACTTTGCTAGTAATAAGCCCAGGGCTAATCAGAGGCATGCATCAACTTTTCAGTACTGAAGGAGAGATGATAGGTAGGGTGGGAATAGGTTATGGTTGTGCCATTCAGAGGCTCCAGACCACTTTACATGTCAAGCCAGTTGCAGGATGAAAATGAATTGGATTGATCGGTTTCATCCTGCAGCTATAACCTTCAGGTGTCAAACACTTCTGCACCTGAGCATAGTAGCTGCAACAAAAATAAGATCCTAAAGAGAAATGGGAATAAAATAAAAAATATGTAATGGAAACAGCAAAAGTGAGGTGGGGACCAAACAAGACTATACAGTCAAGTAGTGCTTGTAGGGAAACTTTAAGAACAGTAGAATAAGTTAATAGTAGCCAAAGGGACTTAGAAGAAGAAGTCAGGCTTTTGAAGATATGTCAAGGGGAAAGGAAATACAAAAGAAAAAGACTCATTATGACTTTTACATTGATGAGGTGTTGAATTTTTTTAAAATCTGTCTTTAACGAGAACCATAAAAAATATGATAAAGTTCGTGTGTACACACACACACACAAACACTTCAGTCTGCATGTTCCTGTTAGCTGCTTTTCCTTCTGTACTCCTCTTCATCCCTGTTGCCATGTAACTTATACAAGTCTGACTCTACTTCTGTGCACACTGGCGGTGGGCAATCTGCAGCCCACGGACTACACACGGCCCATCAGGGTAATGCACTGGCGGGCCGCAAGACAGTGTTTACATTGACCGTCCATCCGCAGTTCGCTGTTCCCGGCCAATGGGAGCTGCGGGAAGCAGCGCAGGCCGCAGGGACATGTGGCTGCTGCTTCCTGCAGCTCCCATTGGCTGGGACCAGGGAACCGCATCCACTGGGAGTTGCAGGTGGCCATGCCTGCAGATGGTCAATGTAAACACTGTCTCACGGCCCGCCAGTGGATTACCCTGACGGGCCGCAAGTTGCCCACTGGTGTACACAGTGCAGTGAATGTAAAATGCTATCAAATTAGATTGGTAGCATTTTATACTAATGTTGCAATGGTGTAAATGATTACATAAGGCCCAGCCTGAATACCAAATGGATGTAGGCTACATTTCTTTGGGCTTGTGTACATGGTGCTGCAGTGTGCACTGCAAGTCTCAATCTGGGACAGTTCCTCAGATTTGCCATTAAAAAGAATGGTTCAATGTGGGAATCTCTTTTACATCCTCTGCAGTGATGACCAATTCAAATAATTCATTTAGCTTTGTCTCAATACCCCTGTCTTCCCTTGGATCTCCTTTAGCCATCCTTTAGTCATCCAGTGTCCCCACTGATTTGGCAGGCTTCCTGCTGATGATGCACTTAAAAAAATGTTTGCTGTTAATCTGAGTCCTCTGCTAGCTGCTGTTCAAATTCTTTTTTGGCCTCCCTAATTAGACTTTTACATTTGACTTACCAGAGTTTACGCTCCTCTCCATTTTCCTCCATAAAATTTAACTTCCCATTTTTAAAGGATGCCTTTAACTACTACTTTTACATTGTTGTTTAATCATTGTGGCACTTCTTTGGTCCTCTTACTATGGTTTTTAATTTGGGGTATACATTTTATTTGAAACTCTTATTGTGTTTTTTAAAAGTTTCCATGCAACTTGCAGGCGTTTCACTCTGTTTTTAATTTCCATTTAAATAGGTTCCTTGTTTTTGTGTCATTTCCCTTTTTGAAATTTAATGCTACTGTGGTGGGCTTCTTTGGTATTTTTTCCCCTTACGAGGGTGTTAAATTTAATTATATCATTACTATCAAGCAGTCCAGCTAGATTCACCTCTTGGATCAAATCCTGTCTTCCACCTTGGACTAAGTCACTAATTGCCTTGTGGGTTCCAGGACTAGCTGCTCCAAGAAGCAGTCATTAATGGTGTCTAAAAACTTTATCTTAGCATCCCATCCTGAGGCGACATGTACCCAGTTAATATGGGGATAGGGAACTCCATAATAATGGGGGATTTCAACTATTGTTTTAGCCTCTCTCATCACCTGGAGCATTAGACTGTTCTCTTCAGTTCCTACCTGTTCTTTAACAACTTGTATCCTCTCTATAGAGAATCCCAGTTAATAGATCCTGCACTAAGGGATGTCTCTGTCTGAACCGTGTGCCCTTCTGCACCTGTCAGCTTTTCCCCAGCCCTTAGTTTACACCTAAAGAACCTGAGCATTCTCTCACATACAGCTGTGTAAATCAGAACTAACTCCATTGACGCAGGTGGAGCTATGTGTGAAAGGGAATGAGGCCCAGTTGTAACTAATAGAACTGTTTACATCCCCATTGGTTTTGATGTTGTAGGATTAATATCCACAATGTAACCATCCTTGCAGACTTACAGAGAGGAAGGAGGGTCCAGTGGTTAATACACTAGTTTAGGATTTGGGAGACCGTAATTCCTGTCGCGGTGTGACCTTGGGCAAGTCTCTTAGCCTCAGTTTCCTATCTGTAAAATGGGATAACTATACTTTTCTACCTCATAGGGAGTTATGAGGATAAATACACTAAAGATTGGCAGGTGTTTGGGTACTGCAGTAATACGTATAAGTATCTTAGATAGGTGTCAGAGTGGTAGCCATGTTAGTCTGTATCAGCAAAAAGGAGGAGTACTTGTGGCACCTTAGAAACTAACAAATTTATTTGGGCATAAGCTTTTGTGGGCTAGAACCCACTTCATCAGATGCATGCAGTGGAAAATACAGTAGGAAGAGATATATATTCAGAGAACATGAAAAAATGGGGGTTGCCATACCAACTTTAACGAGACTAATCAATTAAGGTGAGCTATTATCAGCAGGAGGAAAAAAAACTTTTGTAGTGATAATCAGGATGGCCCACTTCAAACAGTTGACAAGAAGGTGTGAGTAACAGTAGGGGGGAAATTAGCATGGGGAAATAGTTTTTAGTTTGTGTAATGACTCATCTACTCCCAGTCTTTATTCAAGCCTAATTTAATGGTGTCCAGTTTGCAAATTAATTCCAGTTCTGCAGTTTCTCGTTGGAGTCTGTTCTGTCAAGATGTCAAGAATTATAACATTCAAAAATCAGTCGGAGAACACTTCAACCTCTCTGGACACTCAATTACAGATGTAAAAGTTGCAATTCTTCAACAAAAAAAATTTCAAAAACAGACTCCACTACAAAACTTTTATTCTCTTGCTGATAATAGCCCACCTTAATTAATTAGTCTCGTTAGAGCTGGTATGGCAACCCCCATTTTTTAATGTTTTGTGTGTGTGTGTGTGTAGATAGATAGATGTTCCTACTGTATTTTCCACTGCATGTATCTGAAGTGGGTTTTAGCCCACAAAAGCTTATGCCCAAATAAATTTGTTAGTCTCTAAGGTGCCACAAGTACTCCTTGTTTTTTTTATTTTTTATATAGGAGTGACAATGATGTTTTTACACGGCCCAAAGTAAATGGTGGTGAGCATGTGCCACTGATCTATTTAAAAGCCAAAGTGTGTGCTAAGTAATGGAGGCATGGGACATGATGTTCTACAAATACTTAAAGAATGTAAAACAAAAGGAGGAGAGAAAGGAAGCATTTAGCATGTTACTTAAAAAAAGAGAGGGGAAATTTAGGGAAACTGTCAGGACACAAAAAGTCTTGTTAATAACATTTATAATGTTTGAAATCACAAGAGAGAGCACAGGGAAATCTTATGTGAAAATCACTGAAAATAATGTAATTTTCCTTTTCCAGCTTCTCCCAAGCAGCAGGGTTTATGAAATCAGCTTGAGACTACAGACATGAATACAAATTCTGAAGTTATTCCCAGCTGATAACATGTTCTGCAGACAAGTCATAATTTGCTCTGATTAGATTTTTTTGGGGAAGCTTCAAAAGTAGCCAGCTAAATAATTTCTTTTCTTTGCACTATTCTGATATCTTCAATCATAATTTCCATCTGCAACCAATTTTGCTTCTCTGTTTTCCATGCTTGCTCTGTGCTCAGGTGAATGTTTCAGAACATTTCCGCAAAAATAGTTCAGCTACTTCTAAGAGTAAAATTTAGGGGCAAATAGATAGTTCTGACAATGCTAGTTTTTCCCCTAGCTGTTTCTTTGAAGAGCAGTAGTGCCTCCAGAATTTGAAACAGGAACTCCAAATTTTACAGCAGATCATTTTTGGATGAGAGGTGCCTGTTGCTACCTCCTATAAAAATCAACCGATATTTGGATAATTTATAAACCTCTGAAAAATTGTCCATTGAACATGTCCAGTAAATCTTTTTAGAGGGTAAAATCACTCTGCACATTCCATTTGCATACAGCATCCCTTAATTGACAAGCACGAATTACTGGACAAAACACTTGTTTGTTTTTTTTAATGAGGTTTTACAGTTTTGTTGCTGTTTTCAGTCTTGGATATGGGCCAAAAATATGAAGAATGCATCTTCTGAGCCACCTGTGCCTACTACCTAGCCATGATCATAATATAAGACAATGGAGGGCATTAAGCATGGTTCAAAGGTATCAGAAAAAGTAATGAATTTTAAAAAGCAACATTGAAGAAATGTGAAGTCAGATGAAGAAAATGGATTGTAATCAATTATTTTCTTTTCCTCTAATCCATCTTTGAGTGACATGTTTCCAGTTCTGTTGTTATGAGTGGCTGCACCAACCTTTGTAAAGTGCTTTCTCTCGCTATTCTACCTTTCAGTGTGCAGCATTTTCTGATACTTCATATGAAGGATGCTATGTAAAAATAAATTCATATTATGTGCGGGTGTGTAGATATGTATATATCTGTATCCATATCCACACAACAGAATATAGGAAGAGAGAAATTGTATATGGTTAGGGAAAACATGGAAAATGGGAGTATTGTGTAAATTATTAATTCTATTTATCTTAGGGTTTTCTATAGTACACATAGCCATGGTATCTAAGCAGGGCCAGCTCTAGGTTTTTTGCTGCCCCAAGCTCTGAGAGTGCAACTTCCCAAGCAAAAAAAAAAAAAAAAGGATGGCCGGAATGCCGCCCCTGGAATTGCGCCGCCCCAAGCACATGCTTGCTTTGCTGGTGCCTAGAGCCGGTCCTGTATCTAAGTGCTTCCCAGGTAAATAAAATTGTCCTGATGAAGGCCCTTGTTGATTCAAAAACATAGATTCATAGATACTAAGGTCAGAAGGGACCATTCTGATCATCTAGTCCGACCGCCTGCACAGCGCAGGCCACAGAATCTCACCCACCCACTCCTACCCACTCATTGCTAACATGAAGTGATAGCAATCTGAAGAGTGAAAGTGAGAAATAAGATGTTAATTATTGTGACATTGAAAGAGTAAAAAAGAAAAGGAATACTTGTGGCACCTTAGAGACTAACAAATTTATTTGAGCATAAGCTTTTGTGAGCTACAGCATCCGATGAAGTGAGCTGTAGCTCACGAAAGCTTATGCTCAAATAAATGTGTTGGTCTCTAAGGTGCCACAAGTCCTCCTTTTCTTTTTTGCGAATACAGACTAACACGGCTGCTACTCTGAAACCTATTGAAAGAGTAGTTATATCCATTTGTGCAAGCAGAGATAGTAGGAAGTGTTTTTTCCCTTGATCAGAAAATATCTTTACAGACAGGGAATCACTAAGTGTACCCAAACTACCTGACAGAGTTTTTAGAGTGATTTTTTTTTCATGTGAGTATAAGGTTAATCCTTGGCCCTGGTATGTTAGGACCTCCATAGTTCACTTGTGTTTCACAGCCATGGAGGCCTTCTCTGAGCCTGAGAGAAAAGAAACCCTGCCTCTCTGTCTCTCTTCTTTCTTACCCCACCTGCCCACCCATCCCATGGTGAAGTAGTAACGATGTGACTACTCAACCTCTCCCTTCTCAAGGGATAGTGTCTATAATATGGGAATTAGGTGTCTGGAGATGACATTAGGAGACATAGTCCCTGCTTCTTGACATCCCAGCAACCAGCAGAATTCCAAGGACAGCTTGGAAGATTGGTCACCAAATGAAATTAATAGGCAGAAGGTTTAAAACAAAGAAAAGGAAGTATTTCTTCACACAACGCACAGTCAACCTGTGGAACTCTGCCACAAGATGTTGTGAAGGCCAAGACTATAACAGGGTTCCAAAAACAGAACTAGACAAGCTCATGGAGGATAGGTCCATCAGTGGCAATTATCCAGAGGGGGCAGGAATACAAAACCATGCTCTGAAGTGTCCCTAGTCTCTCTTTGCCAGAAGCTGGGAATGGGGGATGGATCACTTGATGATTATCTGTTCTATTCATTCCCTTAGAAGCACCTGGCATTGCCATTATTGGAAGACAGGATACTGGGCTAGATGGACCATTGGTCTGACCAGTATGGGTGTTATAGTTTTATGTTCGTATTGAATGGACCAGCACGGCCCACAGAGATTTCTCAACTGATATGTCTGAAACAGAGAAGTCAGGTAGAGATGCAAGACTAGGAATGTAACTAGGATGAAGACACTTTAGCAAAAGGAGATCTATGAGGAAATAGAACAGAGCTCCAACCTAAATAATGAAATATTCAAGACCCCACTCTCTGACCTCATTCCCAAAATTCTATTCTGGAAATGTCCTATAAAACTTAATAGAAAATAATTGTGTGTATATGTGTGTGTGTGTATATATGTATATATATATAGTGCTGATCAAAAATCTGAAAAGTTTTTTCTTGAAAAATTGATTTTATAAAAATTACTCCCTTACCAGAAAAATCTTTTTCAATTAATGTCTTAATTTTTAATTTAATATTTTAATTTTTCAAAAAATTTTGACGGGAAAATATTTTGGAGTTTTCAAATTTTTCAAATTGTGGGAAAATGCGCACTTTTTTTTCTCTTTTCCATTTTTCTACTCTTTCAATGTCAATTAACATCTTACTTCTCACTTTCACTTTTCAGATTGCTATCACTTCATGTTTTTGGATCAAGTAGAAAGGAAGAGAGTAAATATAAGAAGCTAGAGACAAAGTAACACTTCCACTTTTTCCAGTTGGAAAACCGTAAACATGACAGAAAGCTGCGGAGGGGAGAACAAATTTTCAAACTTTATAACTGGCAAAAATTGGGGAATAGTAAAAGTGTGGGGAAATCTACTTTTCCCCACTTTCTTAACTTTTCAAATTTTCTCGTGGAAAAAACATTACTTCCAGATGGGAAAATTTCAAGGGGGGCTTTTCCCAATAAAAATGTTCCCACCAAAAAAAATCCATTTTCCAGGCAGCTTTAATTGCTATCTTTTTAATCCAGTCTAAGGAATTTAATATCCCTGATATACAAAAATAGAGGATGGTTTAAAACCAGGTTGGAATGATATAATTCTCTATTACATTCTATAGGTTTGAGAGTAACTTCTACAGAAAAGGTTTTGTTCTTGGTAATCTGCTGTGAGGCAAGGCTATAAGGACTGTGCAGACTATGAGATTAGTGGGTTATTACAATCTGGGACGCCCTGTATGGTGGAGTTAACAACTTGTCAGCAAAAAGCATAGTGGGCAGGGAACTGAGCTGGATGTGGCTTATAGATAAGCATGCACACACTGTGCTAACTAAATTCAATATTGTTTTCTTATTGTTATCCTCATCCAATTTTATTAAAAAGACATAATTGGTTTATTTAAATCTGGAGACATAACAGAGACAAAACCATGCTGTGGATAGGTCTTCTCAGTGAACCAGGAACCCATTTGCATTATTTCTTGACTCTCCTCATCCCACCACACCCTACCAACGAGCACTGCTGTGCCATCCAAACTAAACCAATCATCTGCACAATCAATGAGCTTGATGCAAAGCCAGGTTTTAGGACTGGCTGGGGCTAGTACTTCCCATAGTACTTCATAAATAGACCTCAGGATTTGTCTCTTAGTCCTCATGAAAGACACTGGCTTGACAGCCTCAGAGACTGAAATCCTCTGTTAAACTGCAAAATAGATATAGCGTGGGCATCAGCAACACAGGTGTCCCCATATCCAACCAGTAGGAATCAAACCTGGCCCAAAGCCAATTAGGTCAAGAGGCTACTTCGACTTCCACATCCATTCATTCTTTTGCTTTCCTGCTGATTTGTGTGATATTGACACCTATGGACAAAGTTTTATTTTATCAAATAAATCCGGCACAAGGACCTAACCTACCTCTATATCCAAGGATTCTGATGGTGAAGGAAGTTATTAACTGGAGGAAAAAAATAGCCACGATTTTAAAAGGGTCACTTAATGTAAATTCAACAGAGACTCCTGAAGGTAGGAAACTGGCTAGCTAAATGTCAGAATTAAAAGAAGTCCTGTGGGTACTCCAGAAGATTATAGCCCAGTTAGTTCAACTTTAATTTTAGAAAAAATATTAGTCACTGGGGTTTTTTTAGAGATCATTTTGGAACACTTGCAAAAAAGGAGGTGAAGGGGAGTCTTGATTAAGGATTAGTAGCCATGTTGCAGAGAAGCATGGTCATGTTTCACTAATGGAGGTAATAAAAGAGGTCATTTGTAGATATTAAAGCTGGGGTGGACAAAAGGGATGCAGCCAGCATTATAATTAAATTCTCATGAAGCATATAAGGAAGTTTCACATTGGTGGTGAAGGTCTAAAGGGCATTCAGAGAAATATGTCTTGCAATGAATGATGTATTAACATCTGACTAATGCATAGCTGTCAGTGATGGGTTTTTTTTTTCAGTCTGGAAAACTAGCAGGGGAGTACAAAATAAGTTATTGGTACCACAGCTGTTTTTTAAACTATAAATAAAGAAGTTGTAAGACTATTTTGACAGGTGGCTTTCCTAGTTATTACATTAAGAACGTGGACCAAAATCAATGAAGTCTCAATGGCAGCTGCTGGGTCTCATTTGAACATCAAACTGCTTAGATAAGTACCTAAATATGGACATGATTCTAATTTGAGACACCCAAGTTAGGCCTCTCTTGCAGTTAAGGCTCTGCATGGAGACTCAGGAGATATGGATTCCTGGCTCTGTCATATTCTGCCTATGTGTCCTTGGGCAAGTCACTTAATCTCTCTGTGCCTTAGCTCCCCATCTGAAAAATGGGGAAAACACTTTTTCATACAGTTTTGCCAAGATAAATTTATTAATGTTTGTTTGAATATTGGAGTAACGAGGAGCATAAATAAACTAGAGAGATATCAGAGAAGTTTGCTAGTGGTTATAAAAGTCTGCATTAGTTTAAGAGAAAAGCACTT
Source organism: Dermochelys coriacea (assembly GCF_009764565.3). Taxonomy (NCBI): domain Eukaryota; kingdom Metazoa; phylum Chordata; order Testudines; family Dermochelyidae; genus Dermochelys; species Dermochelys coriacea. Next base: position 88,724,640 of record NC_050070.1, on the reverse strand, counting down.
TCATAAATATGTTCTTTCCCTGAAATTTAGAATTACTGCACTTATACCAAATGCCAAAATGTCCATAAGCTTCAAAGAGTTATCTTTATCCTGATAAGGTAGCAGATGCCATGTTAGAGATGGCACCTTTTCTGTATTAAGTAATTATTTGTAATAAAACTCGTACAATCCAAAAGTCAAACAATCACCTCCATGAACATCTTGACCTAACTGTGGCAGTGGGTCAGTTGAATTTCATTCACTTCAAAGTACATCTTCTCTACCAAATTAAACTTATATTAATTCTATCTTCCTTACTAATATACCAGCTGATAATTTGGATAGAGATATGGCATTTCCGTACAATGGATTGGGGTCATATGGTTAAATCTCATAAATTTAAGAGGTCACAAGGTCGGACAGACAAACATATAGCTGAAAGGCTAAAAAGTCATGTAAGCCAGAAACTGGTATCACCAAAAAGCAGATATGAGTGCCTTTTCCTAGTTTAGAAAATGTCAAGGAAGGTGATAATGATCCATTAGCAAGCTAGAAACCAAGATGGAAGCTTCTTCCTCATCTTGCAGATCCAGAATTGTATGTGGATTAAGTATAGCATGGGGATGGTGAAACTTTGGCCCGTGAGCCACATGCGGTTCTTTCACCATTAAAGTGTGGATCGCGGAGCCCCCCTCACCCCATTGTCCACCTATCAGAGTGAGGGTTGGGGCAGAGCTCAGGACTTCTGCTTTGCAGCAGGCTGGTGAGGTAGGGGCTTCTGCCCAGTGGGGAGAGGAGTCTCGGGGCTTCAGCCCCACGGGGTGTACCTGCCGGGCTCTGGGCTTCAGCAGAATCAGGGCTGAACCCCGAGCCTCATCAGGTGCCTCCCACAGGGCTGAAGCCCCGAGCCCTGACAGATGCACCCTGGCTCAAGAACTTTTGAAGATTGTTGTATGCAGCTCAGAGGGCCAGTAAGTTTGGCCACCCCCGGTATAGAGTTTATTTTGCAAATAAGAATGACTGTACACAGAACACTTTGTCGTGGCATGCTACCTCTCCTCCCCCTTCTATAAGCCAGCAGATACCTTTCTGCTGCCTTTTCAGTGGGATCAGCTTTCTGTCTTTTTGACTCTCTTGCAATGAAACCTTTTCAGCCTTTTGACCATATGTCTGTCAATCATGTGTCTAGATCCCCCATAACTGCAACACACCAGCTTAGTTTGTCATATTTCCCTATAATGGTGGGTCCCCATAAAGAATAAAAGCTTATTATTGCTATGACTTAATGAAGCTACTCCTTTAGTTCAAGTGGGAGTGGTCTGTGTTTTTAAAGGCCTAATAGCTCACTGAAGTCAACAGAAAGACTACCTTAGTGAAGGAGGTTTTGGGTTGTATTCCCATTGGAAATCCATTTTGGGGGTTCTGAAAATGTAATAGTTTTTCTTCTATGTTAACTCACAAAGATGTCAGTGGCTGCCAAAAGAAGAGAATAGGAATATAAAATATTTATATCAGACCATGAGAAGGACATTTTGTGAAAGCAAGGATTCTGTGGATTATTCCAGCTAAAGAGGATTTGGATATGAGTGGTACATTCCAGACAGCTATTTTGCAACAAACCAATGTGGTGTTGAGCACTGTGATATATAAAAGCCATGAGTTGGGATGAAGAGGAAAATCTAGAAAACTATCAATGTGAGCAGAATACAGACATTCAAAGAGAAGAATTTGCAGAACATGAAGTCTTGCCAGATTTAGCAATTATATTTTATACATTTCCACTGCAGGTCTAGAGTTTAGGATTTCCTCCTTTATTAATGGAAGAGATGGAAAGAATCAGAGTCAAAATGACCAACCTGCAGTAAACATAAGATTATAGGAGATCAGTGCTGTCAAAAGCATAGAAAAATCCCAAAGTCAGTCCTGCTTGAGGAAATATATGCAATATTAGAGCTACTCAAAGTGTTTTATTGTAAAATAATTTTGATGACCAATTGGCAATTTTTCATTTTTGATGATATTTTCCAGTTTTTAGATACATATTGGGAACTGAAATTTTTGGTAAAAATCCATTTTTGGTTAAACATTTCAGGTTTTGGTAATGTTCAGTTTTGGTTTTTAAAATCAGAAATTTTTACTGAATAAAGAAAATTAGATGCTATCCCAATAAGGTCCACCCACTCTGCTCCTTCATACCAAGCAACAACTAAACTAAGAGTGACACCATGTTAATTTAATTTTGGAGCTGTAGGTCACAGACATTAATTTCTATTCTAGTATATGTTAGGTGTATAACACAAAATGTAAATTCTTCAGTATCTGTTTAGAATGTCTTGGCCAGAGAATCTAAAGTTGTAATCTGAAACTGTAGACATAATTTGCTTTCCTCTCATGGACCCCAAATGCTGCCATCCTTTAGATCTGACTATAAATAAACTCTTCAAAGGTGAGGTACAGTAGCTGTTCACTGAAAAATACAAAGGCATTCAACAGAGACCGTATGGCACAGCAGCTGAAGGAACTGTTTCACGCAGTTAAACTGAAACATCCACATATCACTTCTGAAATCCTGGCAGTTTTTTGAGTAGTTGAATATCAGGTCGCACAGTCTAAGAAATAGAAGACTGAGTGACGTAAGAGCTTACTTGCTGACCTGTAACTGAGTTTTCTTCATAGACCTTCATCATCTTTCTGTTGGATCTTAGTGTTCTGGTCCCCAACTTCCCTTTGCTTTACATTCTTTCCTGACCTCGTTCATGGATTTTTTTTTATTGGCAAAACCTGTTCCACCTCCATGCCAATTGGGCGTATTGTGAAAAATTAACTGCAAGATTAATGTTTGATTACAAGATACCCAGTAGTCACATTTCTCTAACACATGCCCTAACCCCAGGGCATGATGTGTGTAAATGCTAATGAGAATAAAAGGAACTACAAAAACCTATGAAAAACAGAGTACCCCAATATTCTTGGGGGACATAACACAGATAAGGAAAAAGAGGGGTGACCCTTTCATGCACGTATGCTGGGTATTAGGTATAGTCAGAATCACATTATCAAAGAGAATGCCCAGATTGGAGGAAAATGAGTTACCATCGGGAAAACTCCAGCAGGAACCATCTCTCTATTGATGATCAATTTGTGAGGAACCCATTAGACTATAAGACTATCTAGAGGGATGTGAGTATGACTATAACTATAACATGTGCATGGGTATTTCTATATGTATATGCTTGGATAATCATAACCTTGTTAACTTTAATAAAATTGATAAGGTAGATTAGATGTTGTGAATGTCTGTGTTACTATCCTTGGTCTTCATGTGTTCCTAGAGACACTAGATCTGAGACAAATGACATAGGTAACTTCCACTCTGAGCTTGAAACTGTAGCCACCAGAGCCAGATCCATAGTGGTTTAATACAAAATTACTTAAAATATGACTTCAGATGACATGAAGTGGGTATTCACCCATGAAAGCTTATGCTCCAATACGTCTGTTAGTCTATAAGGTGCCACAGGACTCTTTGCCGCTTTTACAGATCCAGACTAACAAGGCTACCCCTCTGATACTTAAAATAGTAAATTAACTAAATTTACTTTAACTCACACACTTAATTGTCTGCAGGATTGTAGCCTGGTAGAGCACACTTTAAATGGTATGTCCTGAATTGTTTGTTGTTTAAAAAAATATAAAAAAATTTCTCTCCTGTTCATGTTTATAAGGCTCTTGCTGGCAAGCGAGAAACTGGCATATGGTAACAGTGAAACTGACTATAAAATTGGCCTTGCACTTACACTGTTATGATGAAAGGTGCAAACGGCTTGCGCAAGAGGGTTCATTGAGAGATAAACACCACAAACTTGTTAAAGAGACTGAGTGGGTTAAAGTACTCTTCTGTGTCCGGCAGTTAAACTTTGTATTGCAAACAACAACAGTATGCTTAGCAAAGGTCTGCAGCACCAGGTCTAACCACATGATGTGGTAGTTAAGTAACGGCCACATCCACAGAAGAGTATCAGAAGTACCCAAGTTTGATAGATTTTCACTTTTGTATATAGTGTTACCTTCTGGCTCCATGGTCCCGGGCTGAGGCTGCTAATCAATTCTCCTCAAGATGGCTGGCTGGCAGCACCCATTTGACAGCTTACTGCATAGGTAGATTTAGTCATCCACTGCTTCCATAGTTTGTTGCGAAGCACAGATGTCTTATATCACAACTTCTGCACGAACACTCTGGATATTTGGTTTTGCCCAAGAAACTCTTAGTCCAAAGACAGCTGTCTCATATTGGAAACTCTCCAGTGCATCTTTGAGATTGTATGTTTGCATCCTGACCAAATAGGACACAACATTATCCACAAAATCCAGGTTGGTAAAAGATTGAACTGACTGTTATACTGACAGTTATCCTGATATTTGCAAAGAGTTGTTTTACTGGTTGGGGCCAGGATACATCCCTACTTTACCTCAGATCTAGTGTCTGAGACCTCTAGGTCCCCCAATGCACTCCTGTCCCTGAGTCTTCATGTAGATCTGGAATTAGTCTCGGAAGGGTGTTGGAAACACCAACGCCCTGTAATGCCTTCTACAGGACAGCTCTATTGACAGAATTGAAGGCTGTGTTTAGGTGTATATATGTTTCTGTCAAAGGCTGATTACATTCCACATGGATCTCAGATAAAAGACAGAGCAAGTATAGCATCCATTGTAGATCACCTGCCACTGGAAACCAATTGCTCTGGGTGATGGCATTTCACAAAGAGAGGCAAAGCCAGGTTAGTAGGACATGTGTGAAGACTTTTTTCCAGGGACAGATAGTTATTGGCCTATAGCCTAAAGCTACCTCACTCAGTGGGCTTTTCCCCTTATAGAGCTGTATAACTATCACTTCCTTCCACTCTGCTGGCACCTCCCCAGTTTTGCAAAGCAGCTGCCCAAAAGGCAAGCTGATGCTCAGACTCATCTATGAAGTCCACATGGTCCTAGCGGAGGAGTTTTGGGCTATAGGATTTCCCATGAGTAAAGACCACCGGCTGGGGCTGGAACAGGAGCTGGAGCAGTGTGGTGCATGTAAAACTGTGAGATCACAGGCAAAAGACAGAGGCTGAAGACAGCACCTTCTGCTTGGGAAAGAGCAGAGTTGCCTGACCTGAGGCTCCTCCAAAAGAGAGTTGTCTGAGTGCAGCATTTGCCCATCTCTGTTCAACGACACAGGAGTTGTGCACATTTTGTAAGTGAACAAATTATGCTAAGAAAATTCCCTGATTCCATGTCACCAATTTCTTCTCCAAATGGGAAACTGACCCTCAAGGTGTCGAAATCTACTTCCTCTTGGAAAAGGGGTGGCAATACTTTAAGGAAGATTGATCTCAGATGTAAAATTTCTCCACTAGCTGGGTCATAGATGGCAATTATTATTCAGAGTAGACAAATGTAAAAATGTTTCTTGAAGTGAAGAAATAAAGAGAGAAAGAGAAACTCTCTCTAATACTAAAAGAAAAAGATGTTCCAACATACTAACAAGAACAGTGAGATTTGGGAAATACTAACTTATTATCAAAAAGAAAAGGAGTACTTGTGGCACCTTAGAGACTAACAAATTTATTAGAGCATAAGCTTTCGTGAGCTACAGCTCACTTCATCGGACGAAAGCTTATGCTCTAATAAATTTGTTAGTCTCTAAGGTGCCACAAGTACTCCTTTTCTTTTTGCAAATACAGACTAACACGGCTGCTACTCTGAAACCTGTAACTTATTATCAGAATCTTTAAAACCTGCAGCTCAAAATGCAGTGACAGATTCAAAAATGTGGGCTTATTCGTATATATAACATGTGTAAGGCTTTTATGAGTTGCATCCAGTGCTTAAAGAAAAGCCCAGCAATAATTTAAAAAAAAATACTAAAATGATTTCTGTGTCACATAACAATAAATATCTTCAGCAATTTAAATTAATTAAACCTTTATTGTCATTGGACAGTAGCAAGGAACTAACACTGGATTAATTGAAGCTCTTGTTTATGTACTTTAATTTGGGAAGAGTGGATAACATGGATTCAAATAAATTCTACTCTTGCAAAGAACACAGAATGACAGAGCCACTAGACACCACTAAAGGCAGTACAGAGATTCAGATTGCATATCATTTTTGTGCATATTTATTTAGAAGGCAAATTTGGAAAGGCTGTGCATAACCTAAGGAAAGTAGACTTGTTATATGCAAGTTAGAGGTTCTTCCAAGCAACTCGCTTACTCACTGGTATTTTTAGAGACTATTCTTTTTCTGCGTCCTTCTTTTTCAGGGCACTTACCCCGGCACTTTTCTTTTACTGGAGCTCCCCCACAAGGAATACAATGGAAAGTTAGCTTTATGATAAACAACACAGATTTCCCATTTTGAGTAGGACAATATCCATTTCTTTATATAGAAATCTGATTTTCTGCAAGGCATTCACTAATTTTGGGCTCGTTTCCAAACACGAGAAGCGCTTATGTATCCCACACAGGGTATGGTGTTCTGTCCCCTCTAGTGGCACCGAGGTCAGAGATTAATGAGTCTGCTCTACAGCCTTAGCTAAGAGCCATGTGGCTCATGCATTTACTTTCAGAGGGCCCAAGTTTGATCCTATCCACTGCTGACCAGGATCTGTCAATGTTACACTTATGCTCAGAAGTCGGAAGCTGTACCTGAGTAAAGAAACCTAGGCTGGAGAGGATTACTGCATTGATATGAGTAGCGTTCTGTGCATGAATGTAATGTTGTTTTAGGAATTTTAGGGTGTCAAAAATATAAAGGGAAGGGTAACCACCTTTCTGTATACAGTGCTATAAAATCCCTCCTGGCTAGAGGCAAAACCCTTTCACCTGTAAAGGGTTAAGAAGCTAAGATAACCTCACTGGCACCTGACCAAAATGACCAATGAAGAGACAAGATACTTTCAAAGCTGGAGGGGGGGGAACAAAGGGTCTGTCTGTCTGTGTGAGGCTTTTGCCGGGAACAGATTAGGAAGGCAGTCTCAGAAACTCTGTTAAATTAATAAGTAATCTAGCTAGAAATGCGTTAGATTTCCTTTTGTTTAATGGCTGGTAAAATACGCTGTGCTGAATGGAATGTATATTCCTGTTTTTGTGTCTTTTTGTAATTTAAGGTTTTGCCTAGAGGGATTCTCTATGTTTTGAATCTGATTACCCCGTAAAATATTTACCATCCTGATTTTACAGAAGTGATTCTTTTATCTTTTCTTCAATTAAAATTCTTCTTTTAAGAACCTGATTGATTTTTTCATTGTTCTTAAGATCCAAGGGTTTGGGTCTGTGTTCACCTGTACAAATTGGTGAAGATTTTTATCAAGCCTTCCCCAGGAAAGGGGGTGTAGGGCTTGGGGGGATATTTTGGGGGGAAAGCGTCTCCGGGTGGGCTCTTTCCCTGGTCTTTGTTTAACACGCTTGGTGGTGGCAGCATGCCTTGGTGGTTCAAGGCCAAGGCAAAGTTTGTACCTTGGGGAAGTTTTTAACCTAAACTGGTAAGAATAAGCTTAGAGGGTCTTTCACGTAGGTCATCTGTACCCTAGAGTTCAGAGTGGGGAAGGAACCTTGACATAAGGCAAGAAGAAAAATAATTAATGTATTGTATCTGCACTGATCTGCTCTAGCACATGGATTCCTTCTTTTGGGCCCAGTGCTCATCATTGACCTTAGTTTTAGACTAGCACTAATGTATTTAGGTTAATGGATCCCAAGCAAAGAAGATATGGGGCTGCAGCAGAACCCAGGCTCTGGGCCATCAGCGGCAAAGTTTTTCAGGAGAGGGGAGTACAGCGGCACAAGCCACCTGCACCCACCATTCTGTCAGGGGGTCCAGAGCAACCCAAAAAGTGAGTGGAGTTGTCTGGGAGAGGTGCTGGTTCGGTGAACTTAAATCTTTCCTCTGTTGGTGAACTGGCATTCTTCCTTCTCTGAGCAAGAGACTTTCACAGAAGTTATTCCAAAACTGTGGCATGAACTCCCACAGGATCTAAGGCCCATTACAAACCTCACCACTTTCCGCTTCAAGTGCAAGGCACATTTCTTTGACTTGCCTTCTCTCACATAAACACAGAGCTGTGGGTACATTTAAAAAACAAAACAAAAGAAAACAATGCCCCTACCACAATAAAATGCTACACGGCATACACAATTCTCTCCCGGGGTAGAAGATGAGAGAAACAACAGTGCTACAAAGTTCTCCAAAAAGTGTAAAGATGCCACACTTCCAGTACCCTCTAGATACAGTCTTTGGATTCCTTGGACACACTTCCTGCTGGGGGAGAGAAACAAAGCAGCCCAGGGCAGGGCAGGCACAGACTGCAGCTACACAGAATAGTGGAAAGTTTTGCTACTTTAGTCTGTGCATTGTTTCTGTTCATAAAAATGGGTTTATATTGAACCAGTCTACTCGTTAAAAGATACTAGAAGAACAAGCCACTCTTACTCGGGTGTTGCTCTAACCTGGCCCTCATCCAAACACAAAACCTCTGGCCTGCATGTGCTGGAGCTTTACAACCAGTCTAGCTGGCCTATAGCAGGGGTGGCCAACCTGGGCCTGAGAAGGAGACAGAATTTACCAATGTACATTACCAAAGAGCCACAGTAATACGTCAGCAGCCCCCCCAGCCCCGCTCCCAATGCCTCCTGCCCACCAGCAGCCCTACCAATCATGTGCCTCCCCTTCCCTCCCCGCACCTCCCAATCAGCTGTTTTGTGGCGTGCAGGAGGCTCTGGGGGGGGAGGAGTGAGGGCACTCCAGGCTCAGCAGAGGGGATGGAAAGGGGTGGAGTGGGGGCAGGGCCCATGGCAGAGCCAGGGGTTGAGCAGTGAGCACTCCCCAGGCACATTAGAAAGTTGGTGCCTGTAGCTCCAGCCCCGGAGTTGCTGCCTATACAAGGAGCTGCATATCAACTTCTGAAGAGCCACATGTGGCTCCGGAGCCACAGGTTGGCCACCTTTGGCCTATAGGCTAAAGTCAGACTGCCACAGACACTTGGGCTGTTAACCTGCTCACATTGCAGTGTGGATGTAGGATAAACCACTTGAGTGCTGATAATCTCAAAATGCCTTCACACAATTCCCCACAGGTGCCCCGAAGGACAGACAGTTTCTCCCAGAATTCAGTGGAAAAGTTGCTGTGTTAACATCCCTGGGATATGATTTCAAAAGTTCTAGCACCTCACATGGATACGTACAGCACTAGTGGTGGTGCAGTAATTTAAGTATGGCATTGGAGTGTGGCTGCTCATGCCTGAACTAGGACAACCTGGGTTCTCAGACCTGAGTGAAGTGAAGACATACCCTATGGGCCTGTAGCAGGTCAGTTACCCCACTCCTGGGGGGAAAAGTAGGCTGATTAGGGAGGTGGCCACACCAAATCAGGCCACAGCTGGCCGTAATATAAGGGCTAAGAGAGGAGCTGAGTCAGACTCTCTACAGCCTTGGAGTGGGAAGGGCCTAACTGCTTGGGTACCTCGAGCAGAGCAGAGCAGTGCTGGTGAAAGGCAAGAGGAGCTGGGGAGCTCCAATCTGGCAACTCTCCAGGCTGAGGCCTAAGCAGGTACTGGGGCTACAGAGGGGCAGCCTGGGGATAGGCAGAGGCAGTTGGTCCAACCCCCTTGCCAGTGATGAGTGGCCATTACAAACTGCAGTCTGCCCCTTGAGACCAGGGGCTAGATGATGACTGGCAGTAGCCACTGAGGCAAGGGGAGTATAGAGGATTCTTGGTTCCCCGGGGAGGGGAGACCCAGAGTGTGGGGCTACTTCTGGGGTAGAACCCTGAGTTAAAGGGCACCGGGGTCTGGGAGGGACATGGGGCCCTGAGGCAGGTGAGACACCAGATAAGAGAGGGTGCTCTGAGAACAGGAATTGAGCTAATTCCCAAGGCAACCAGCAGTAGATGCTGCGGCGGTGAGTCTGCGATCTGCTACATGGCCAAATTCACTTTTTTCATATTGAGAAGTACTTTACTCTGCAATAGGACTTTTTATGATGTAAAGTACTCCCCAGCAAAAGGGTATCAGAATCTAGCCTTAATACAGTAGCATAGCCAACACATACCAACAATTTAAAAACCTTTTTTCTTAACATTTGCAACAAAAAAATTGATGTTTATTTTTCTCCTTTCTCCCTGTTGGCAAAGTGAAAACTTTCTCCTGTCTCAACTATAGATTTAGTCCCTGGGGATATGTAATCTACAGAATTCTCAAACACTTTTTTGTTTCATTATCTTGACACCGCTGCCACCACTTTCTCATTGCTGATTGCCTCCATTTGATTGGTCACTAACAATGCAATGACTAAACCAATGTAAACATGTAATACTGATCTCCACCTGGAATTCCTATTCATGACTATGGATCATGGTATGTCCTGTATACTACAATTCAATTAGCTTTGTGGTTTAGGAAAGTGATTTTGTTCTCATGGACTTCTTAGAAAAGAAAGAATGAATACAATGTGTACTTCTGCCACAACTCCCCCTAGCTGAAATAAGCACTTTTCATTTGTCTTTGTAATTACAGTGAGGATTCTGGGGGAATATGTGCAAGGGAGGGTCCCTGAATGGTGATTAAAGCTTTCACCCCTCTCCTAAGAACATAAGAACAGCCATACCAGGTCAGACCAAAGGTCCATTCAAGCCCAGTATCCTGTACTCTGACAGTGGCCAATGGCAGGTGCCCCAAAGGGAATGAACAGACAGGTTATTATCAAGTGATCCATGCCCTGTCACTTAATCCCAGTTTCTGGCAAACAGAGGCTAGGGACACCATTCTGATGAGGGATGGATGAATTCACCTGAATCGATAAATAGTGCCAGGGAGATATTCCATATGATTCTGGTTACCTTTATGTTGGAGATCATAAAGAAAACTTCTGAAACTTTACTTCAGTGGGAGTTATGCAAGTAATAAAAGGAAATTTTGAGTGCAAGGTAAACTCACTGCAAGAAAAAAGGGACACAGAACAGTGTTCATTTTATCTTTTAAGCCTTATGTTTGTGAGTCTGTTCTAGAAACAGGATAATCTATTCTGTTAAAAACAATTCATAATCTTTTCTCTAACATCCCAAAAGCTTCTGCTGGTGTATTGTAAACTAACAAACCACAGAGAGACACACTACAGACAACAGAAAAACTTCTTTCAGCTGCAGACCATATGCTCAGCTCACATCTATCTTTCCATATTGGTAACTAAACTACTGACATCATTTTGATTTGTTGAATAAATAGATTAATTAATTAATCTAAGTGGGACACATTATGCATCCCTATTATCCTCCATTCTATGCACAAAAAGAGCAATCACTGCATGCATTTAAATTAAATTTTGTCAGTAAAATATGATTGTTTGATATTGCAAGCATTTGCATTTTATATACTTCAATTACTATCTGCTAATGGTAATTTAATCATTCAATAAACAACACTAAAGAGAGCAAATATTAATGAAGATTGAAGAAATTTGTACTACAATTAATATTTTTTGTTCTATTTTCTGAAGGGTTTCAAGTGCAGCCAGTAATAAAAAGGATAATCAATTAAAGCTAGCAAACAATAAAGAAAGTTGTAGTTATGGCTCTGGCATAGTGGCTGACCAAGGGGATTGTAAATACCCAAAGAACATCTTTTCCTATATTTTACTACATGATAAAGTATAAAGCATTATTTATGGATGGAGGGGGCCACAAGGGGGACTGAGCCGGGTGCATGAGCCGAGCAGAAGCTTCTGCAAGCTTTGTACTCCACGCAGGTACAATGCCTCCTGTAGTGCAACATCCTTTAAAAGGCTGCAGCATTTAGGGTCAATTCAGGAAGGCATCCATATTAGTCTTAAGGACAGCATGTAAGCACATGCATAATTAAATTAACTGGGGGGACGTATCTAGTGGAGTCCTGCTGGGGTGTGTTTTTGGTCTAGTACTAGTCAATATTTTTAATTAATGGATAATAGAGTGAAGAGTGTGCTTATAAAATTTGCAGATGACCCCAATCTGGGAGGGCTGCAAGCACTTTCAAGGACAGGATTAGAATTCAAAATGACCTTGACAAATTAAAGAATTGGTCTGAAATCAACAAGATGAAATTCAGTGAAGACCAGTGCAAATAAAGACTTTAGAAAGGAAAAATAGGAAATAACTGACTATATGGTAGTACTTCTGAAAAGGATCTGGGGTTATAGTGAATCACAAATTGAATATGAGCCTACAATGTGATGCAGTTGTGAACAAGATTAATATCATTCAGGGATGCATTTACAGCAGTGTTGTATGTAAGACATTGGAGGTAATTGTCCTGGTCTAGGTGGTACTGGTGAGGCCTCAGTTGGAGTAGAGTGTCCAGTTTTGGGCCCCACATTTTAAAGAAAGATGTGGACAAATTGGAGAGAGTCCAGAGGAGAGCAATAAAAATTATTAAAAGTTCAGAAAACCTGACTTATAAGGAAAGGTTAAAAAACTGAGAGTGTTTAGTCTTGAGAAAAGAAGACTGAGGAGGCACCCGACAACAATCTTCAAATATGGTAAGGACTGCAGGGCTGGCCCTAGACCAAATGGTGCCCCAGGCGAAAAGTGTCTTCGGCATCTGTTCCCCCACCTCCATTTGTTAAACTTTTTAATACCTTATTTTTTATTGCATTTGTAGCTCATTTCACAATTTTCATGCATGATTTATCCCTGTCATATAAGATGATAAATGTGCATGCTAGGATCTATAAATCTGTATTCATTCAGGCCATAGATAAGCAAATAAATTGTTTTTCTAAGCTTACTTTTTAAATTTTAAGAATAACTTAACCCGTTCCATCAGGGCATGTAAACCTCAGTCACTTGGTACCCCACTGCTTTATGCTGTCAATCCAGCTCTCCCAGCGAATGTCACTTAGTGGCTTCATGGTCAGATTTCTAACATTGTCCATGAGGATCTTTCATCTGATAGTTGATGCTGAAAACCGGGCATATATCCTCTGCAGTACTCCAAAGACAGATACTGAATCTAAAAAATATGACTCTGCATCTGACAACCAGGTTGAGGGAATGGCAGCCACAAGATATGAAGAAAGCTTTTGGATTTAGTACAAGGATCCTTGCCTGGACATCACTGTTTCTTCCCTTCGTGTTCGCACCATTGTTGTAGCCTTGGCTGCAGCAGTCCTGAAGCTTTATTTTTTACTCATTCAAAACATTCATAAACAGTTATTTTAGGCCTTTTCCAGAAGAGTTATTCACAGAATGGAAACAGGTAAAGTGTTCCTTTGCTTGGATACAGCCATCCTTGTCAACAAATCTTACTATAAATGGCACCTTTTCACTGTGACTAATGTTGGAAGTGCAGTCCATTATTATGGCATAGTACTTTGCTTTGCTGATCCACATCAACATGTTATCAAGCACTTTCCTTGCCATAAAGTTGTTTTGAATTGTTTTGCTACAGTATAACATAACAGTTTGCTACAGGTTTCAGAGTAGCAGCCGTGTTAGTCTGTATTCGCAAACTGAAAAGGCGTACTTGTGGCACCTTAGAGACTAACAAATTTATTAGAGCATAAGCTTTCGTGAGCTACAGCTCACTTCATCCGATGAAGTGAGCTGTAGCTCACGAAAGCTTATGCTCTAATAAATTTGTTAGTCTCTAAGGTGCCACAAGTACGCCTTTTCAGTTTGCTACAGTACAACATAACATAGACGCACTCTATATTGCAGTGACAAAATCCCTTGAACCTGACCTAGACTGACCATCTCTCTATAGGAGAGAGTGGGTCATTTTTAGGGTGACCAGATAGCAACTGTGAAAAAATGGGACGGGGGGTGGGAGGTAATAGGTGTCTCTATAAGAGAAAGTCCTCCAAAAACGAGACTGTCCCTTTAAAAACAGGACATCTGGTCACCCTAGTAATTTTCCATGCTGATTCAATGCCTGGTCTGTCAGCTGAACTGCCAATATGGGGGCCAATGTTCATGGTGTTTTATTCTGTATTTGGAATGTTCTTCAGCTCCTTTTAGTTTTGTCCGTGAGGTGGTAGCAAAAAGCTACCATTTTCGTTTGTCAGGTTTTTTTCCAGTTACTGAATTTTCAGTTTTTAAATAAATAAGCGTTTCACTCGGCTCAACCAGGGATGTCCTTATCGTGAGGCGAACTGAGGCAGCCACCTCAGGTGCCGGACTGCGGGCGCCACTAGGACCCAGAGTGCAGAAAATTGTCTGCTGCTGGTGCATATATATTCTCTCTGCTCTAGATGCAAAGAGATGGTGGAGTGCTGTGCTGGAGGAAGGAGGGTACAAGAGACATAACAGGCAGGCAGAAGAAAGCTGCAGGGAGAGGGAGAAGGAGGAGCCTCTTATTTACCTCTCTAGCACCCCCAGGAGCCTGAACTGATTAACATCAGCTTCTCAGGGAGTTTCCTGTTTCCTGCTGCTTCCCTGAACCCACTTGAGGAGAACAGGCAGTCAAGTGAAGTAGTAGGAGCCAGTTAGGCCCTTAACACACTGATATTTTCCCTCACTCAGGCCCTGCTACCAGCCTGTTTGTTTGTCCCTTCAATTGAGTTTTGAGAGCCACTATAGCTGACACAGAACAGCAGTCATGAGTGAAAGAAGAAAACGCCCCTCTGGGGCAGCATTCAGAAAAAGAAAGAAAAAGCAAAGGAAGCTTTTCCATCTAAGCAGGAAGGAGCTCTCCTGAGATACATAGACACACACGTTCATGGTGAGCCTTGTGAGGCCCCAGTGAGGATGTGAGTGGTGAGGAGATGCCTGATCTTCCAGTTAGAGTGCAGGTGACCTGGCAGCTACTGCAGCATACATATCTCCATCTCAAATGTAACTATGCACATTCCTAAAGAAAAGTGTAGATCAGAGCAGAGTGTGGTGGAGGCTCAAGAAACAGCTGCTGCTGAATTTAGTTCCTTAAGTCTAGATGATCCAGGACTGTGGATCCACTTGAGCAGTTGCAGAAGTTGAGGGACTTCCTTGTACTGCATGGGCCATAGCAAGTGGAAAACTTCATGTTCTCCAAAGTCAATGAAAATGGAAATTTCCATCCAACACATTACTGGTGTGAAATCCCCAATGGTGACAAAGTAGAGAGGTCATGGCTTATGTATTCAAAACCCCAAAATGCTGTAAACTGTTTTTGTTGCAAACTCTTCCCGTCTAATGTTCCAGCCACATTGGGTTCTACAGGAACAAAGGACTAGAAAAATCTGGCTAGAAATCTGGCATGCCATGAGAAGGCAGCAAATCACCAGAGAGCATTCCATAGATGGAAAGAGCTTGAGATGAGACTAAGGTTAAAAGCTACCATAGATGATCAGCATCAAGAGAAGATTGCATCAGAGTCTCTTTACTGGCAAAATGTTCTGAAAAGGCTCATTGTCATTGTGAGAATGCTTGCTACCCAAAGCTTAGCACTGCACGGCACTTCAGATCAGCTGTATGTGCCAAACAATGGACATTTCCTTAAAATTGTGGAGCTGATGGCTGAGTTTGATGCTGTACTCCAGCAGCATCTAAGAAGAATTACCACCCAAGAAATGTACATACACCACTACTTTGGAAAAACAATTCAAAATGAGATCATACAGTTACTGGCAATAAATGCCACAATCTTCGGTTTGACTTATCTGAAGTCAGCAAGATATTACTCTGTTAGTCTGGACTGCACACCTGACATCAGCCATATGGAACAAATGACTTTAATGCTGCATTTTGTAACAACAACAGAACCTAGTGAAAATGTCCCTGCAATGGACTGTCAGAGCATTTTCTAGAATTTATTGACATTGATACTACAGGAGCTGGTATGACAAATGTACTTCCTAAAAAAGAACAGAGGAGTGCAGACATGGATCTGAGAGTGAAACCCTCAAGCTTTTTTTGTCCCATGCAGTTGTCATTCATTGAATTTGGTGGTCAGTGATGCAGCATCAGCTTCTAGGGAGGCTGCTGAATTTAATGTAATTCAAAGCATCTATGTATTTTTCTCTGCATCAACTCATCGATAGCAAATTTTGAAGCAACACCTGGGAACATCCTCTTTGACACTGAAATCACTGAGTGCCACACCAATGGGGAAAGTCAAGTGGAGGCGATAAAGCCTATCAAACACCAAACTGGGAAGATAGATGATGCCATAAAAAGAAAAGGAGTACTTGTGGCACCTTAGAGACTAACAAATTTACTTGAGCATAAGGTTTCGTGAGCTACAGCTCACTTCATCGGATGCATGTAATGGAAAATACAGTGGTAGAGACTGTCCAGTTTGGCCAATGTACATGGCAGAGGGGCATTGCTGGCACATGATGGCATCTATCACATTGGTAGATGCGCAGGTGAACAAGCCTCTGATAGTATGGCTGATGTAATTAGGCCTATAATGGTGTCCCCTGAATAGATATGTGGACACAGTTGGCAACGGGGTTTTGTTGCAAGGATAGGTTCCTGGGTTAGTGTTTTTTGTTGTGTGGTGTGTGGTTGCTGGTGAATATTTGCTTCAGGCTGGGGGGCTGTCTGTAAGCAAGGACTGACCTGTCTCCCAAGATCTGTGAGAGTGATGGGTCGTCCTTGATGATGCGTTGGAGAGGTTTTAGTTGGGGGCTGAAGGTGATGGCAAGTGGCGTTCTGTTATTTTCTTTGTTGGGCCTGTCTGGTAGTAGGTAACTTCTGGGTACTCTTCTGGCTCTGTCAATCTGTTTCTTCATTTCAGCTGGTGGATATTGTAGTTGTAAGAACACTTGATAGAGATCTTGTAGATGTTTGTCTCTGAGGGGTTGGAGCAAATGCAGTTGTATTGTAGAGCTTGGCTGTAGACAATGGATCGTGTGGTGTGATGTGGTCTGGATGAAAGCTGGAGGTATGTAGGTAAGTATAGCGGTCAGTAGATTTGCGTATAGGGTGGTGTTTATGTGATCATTGCTTATTTATACCATAGTGTCCAGGAATTGATGATACCATAGTTGCCATTATAGAGGATAATGCTATGACAGGAACTGTTCGTGGGAGAATAGCCGCAGAGGGAAATGGAATCAGCAGAAACAGAACTTCAAATTTCTGTGTGGCTTAGTGTTGTGGCCTGACATGTTTGAAATAAATGTTGTAAGCAAGAGACTCCAAGGTGTTGACCTTGATATATCTAGAGCAATGGAACAACTGGACAAAGCAAAATCATACCTACAGTCTTACTTGTCAGATGTGGGATTTCAAAACATTCTGAAGAGTGCACAGAACTTGGCAGAAGAACTTCACACTGAAGTTATTTCCCCACCCATTCAAGAATACAAGAGTCACTGAAGAAGAAGATATTTTGATTACGAGGCACAGGATAATCCCGTAAGAGACCCTAAACAACAATTCAAAGTTGAATTCTTTAACCAGGTGCTAGATTGTGCAATACATTCAGCTGAACGTTTCATGCAGCTCAGGGAGCACAGCAGTATATTTGGGATGTTGTATGATATTCCAAAACTCTTTAGTATATCTGAAGAAGATGTATACCAGCAGTGCAGGGCACTAGAAACAGTGACACATGATGACATGAGCAATATTGATGCTAGTGATTTAGGTGATGAACTGAAAGCCCTTTCAAGATACATTTCAGCAGGATCAACTCAAAAGGCTGCTCTGGAATATATGTGCACAAATAAGATGACCATCCTCTTTCCAAATGCTTTTGTTGCTGTGCGCATACTTCTAACACTTCCTGTAACAGTTGCCAGTGGAGAACGCAGCTTCTCCAAGCTGAAGTTAATAAACACACAGCTACGCTCCACAATGACATAGGAGAGGCTGGTCAGCCTTGCAACCATCTCAGTAGAGCATGAGCCGGCCTAGACTGTGGATCTTCAGGAAGCAGTTCAAATCTTTGCAACCAAAAAGGCACAGAAAGCACCACTTTGATTATTCAAACACATAAAAATGCCAGTGTTTACTATGCAGACAAGAAAAGTTACATTTGCTGTTCAGACTTTGAAAGTTAATTTTTGGACAAGGCATTTTAAGTTGTTAGTTCTTTATTGAGGTAGCAGAGCACTACCATGAGAGGGGTAGAACAGGAAGAAGGCAGAACTAAGACCTTTCAAAGTTTTGGCCCAAGCGAGGGGGTATGGGGGTTTCATTTGAGCTCCCCGCCTCAGGTGCCAAAATGTTGTGGGCCGGCCCTGGGCTAAACAAATTACCCTCTAAACTGGACTTAAAAGCAATCTGGAGTAAGGGAGGCAGCTGAAATCCTGTGGTTATAGTGACACTTGATTGTGGCTTACTTGTGAGCAGTTTGGCAGTTTACAAAAGCAGAAGCCGCATGTGACTTGAAGGCAGTGGTCAGTCCAAAACAAGGTTGTAATCTCCACCCCAGTATGTCCAATTTCAGCCAAAAAGCAAGGGACTAGAGTGAATGTTGAAGTTGACGGAGCCATGCCAGTTTATATCTGCTGAGCATTTGCCCCAAAATTTGCAATGTAGCCACCTTTATGGTCCAATCCATAAACCAGCTAGGAAGTCATGGTTGCAATGGCGGCTTGGAAATCCTGAACTAACCAAAATGAGTCATCAACTATATGGACACCGAAATCATCCAAAACAATTCATTTGGGCAACTCTAGCAGCACTGTGGAGGGATACTCAGTTCACCTCAAGCAGCTGTGCTGTAGTACAGCAGGGAGACCTGTGTCAACAATCACCACCAGACTCATCTACCTACCAGCCCAGCACTCATACACATCAGATAGAAGTACATACTTTATTAAATCCAATTTGGGGATTCAGTATGCAGCAGTGAATAATGTTTGAAGGAGTTGCAAGAAAAAAACATTGATGGAGTAAGTAAATGAATTAATAAACTGTACATTTTAAGATCTGAAGCATGTTTGCACTCATTCTCTGTTAGAGAGAGAATTTTACCAGCTGAATGATACTTTGAGACATTTAACAGGCTTGTGTATTCCTAGCTATCCTATGTGCCATCCGGAAGGGTGAGGTAGCTAACTGCTATTCTCTGCACTGCCTCATTACAGACTCTCCAAACAATTCTAACAGGCCCCTGCTTTAAAGCTAGCCGAGCCAAAAGATCACAAACAGCAGTTTCTCTAGAAAGCCATACAGAAGCCAAGGAGTTCTGCTGGTAAAAATAGTAGCATATGGCATTTGGATCCTGCCAAGCTCACATCCCATGAAAGATGACAGGCAAAAAGCTCTTAGAATCATAAAATATCTGAGTTGGAAGGGACCTCAGGAGATCATCTAGTCCAACCCCCTGCTCAAAGCAGGCACAATCCCCAATTTTTTTGCCCCAATCTCTAAATGGCCCCCTCAAGGACTGAACTCACAACCCTAGGTTTAGCAGGCCAATGCTCAAACCACTGAACTACTCTTAAATAGATGAACAATGAGGAAGGACAAAGCCAAGTACATGCTGCTCTTCTCCCAGGTGAGGGGAAAAATGCTGCCTTTATGTTATCTTGCTGTCTATAGGGTGGGTGTTTTTTTTTTTTTTTTTACTTAAAACAAACATTTGTTTTATCATGTGAGAATAAAGGAAAATCTAAAGTAAGAGGGAATAATTTGGGGTCAAAGACAGAAAGAAAAAGAGCTGATGGCTATACAATGATAGAAATATAAAAGTAAAACAGCAGCACTGGAATACTCAAGCATGTTCTCTCTGTACATTTTGCATAAAAAAGGGACTTAAATAAAGGTAAAAAGAAAAGTAGGTTCATTGACAACTGATCACATTCTAACTTCTGATATTGAGTAGGCTGTGCCTCTACTAATAGACATTCAGTAACTTATTCTGTTGATTAAGGTTTGCTGATTTACAGGGCCAAATACATCTCTGGCATAAGGAATCAAGGGTGTTACACTAGAGGTAAACTACCAAATTTTCAAATACATATTCTATCATGTTTTCATTAAGTTGGAAATATAAACTGAAATAGTATTTTGTGTTTGTGTTCATGTTCTTGGAAATGTATAGTGAAATATTGTGCATGAGCAAACAGGATGGACTGCACCACTGAAAAAGCATTGATAAAAAGTGGAAATGTTTCCTATGGTTACCCTTACAAAAATATATTACAATATTCTTTGGCAATAATCTTAAATGCTACAACTTACTATAGTCTTAGGTTCCATCATACATTCCTTACTCCTTCCTCATTTGGGCAAAACTCACAGTGGAGCTGAACAGAATGGCAAGATTTGTCCCAGAATGCTTTGGGTAATACTGTACAATTAAGTAGGGTTTATAATGGTTGCTCCAGTATATAGCATGATAATGGAAGAGAATCTGGACCAGATTCACCACCATTATGCCAATTTAATGCTGCTGTAATGTTATTGTAGACAGTACAGTAGAGTTACACTGGCATAGAACTGGAGTGACGTAGTGGCAAATCCGATCCTCTGCCTTTATTTTGCTAAAGGCTTGGGTCTGATTCTTCTCTCACTAATATCAGGTGCAACTTCATAGGGATTAATCTGGTGTAAAACTGGTATACATAAAAAAGAATTAGGCTCTTGGTCTGCTTTATTGGGCCTTTTCATTTAGTTCCAGATTCAGCTTCCAGTTATACCAGACAAAATACAGAGTAACTCCATTGACATCAATTAAATTACTACAGATTTAGACTGGTCTGAATGGGAGCAAAATTTGGTGCTTTAGTAATTTGTCCACTCGTTTGAAGACACCACTGTCCCTATAACACCATCTACCAAAGTCATAGGATATTTATTTTTTATAATAAATTGTAAGGTAGTTTCCTAATTGGACCAATAATACATCCTCTGAAGTCTTTTTATCATGCTCAAAAATGCCTAAAACAAATGCTGAAGCTTTAAAACAATCAACTTTGCCAGCTGTTTCAGTTGCCTCACTCCCCCTGGCATCATTCCAAAGTGTACAACAGACTCAATTCAGTTCAGATTGCCTTCATTACCCTGAATTCCAAAAGAAAAGGGGGGGAAAGGGAACATTTTGGAACAGGGCTTAGTGGGTTATAAGAAAAGGTTTGTGGTATACAGAAAGAGCTGCCTGCCCAGGGAAAGTTTGTTACAGAAGTCGCATAGGTTTCAGAGTAGCAGCTGTGTTAGTCTGTATTCGCAAAAAGAAAAGGAGGACTTGTGGCACCTTAGAGACTAACACATTTATTTGAGCATAAGCTTTTGTGAGCTACAGCTCACTTCATCGGATGCATTTGGTGGAAAATACAGAGGGGAGATTGATATACACACACAGAGAACATGAAACAATGGGTTTTATCATACACACTGCAAGGAGAGTGATCACTTAAGATGAGCCATCACCAGCAGCAGGGGGCGGAAAGGAGGAAAACCTTTCATGGTGACAAGCAAGGTAGGCTATTTCCAGCGGTTAACAAGAACATCTGAGGAACAGTGGGAGGGGAGGCAGAAATAACATGGGGAAATAGTTTTACTTTGTATAATGACTCATCCATTCCCAGTCTCTATTCAAGCCTAAGTTAATTGTATCCAGTTTGCAAATTAATTCCAATTCCGCAGTCTCTCGTTGGAGTCTGTTTGTGAAGTTTTTTTGTTGAAGAATAGCCACCCTCAGGTCTGTAATTGAGTGACCGGAGAGATTGAAGTGTTCTCCAACTGGTTTTTGAATGTTATAATTCTTGACGTCTGATTTGTGTCCATTCATTCTTTTACGTAGAGACTGTCCAGTTTGACCAATGTACATGGCAGAGGGGCATTGCTGGCACATGATGGCATATATCACATTGGTAGATGCGCAGGTGAAGGAGTCTCTGATAGTGTGGCTGATGTGATTAGGTCCTATGATGGTGTCCCCTGAATAGATATGTGGACAGAGTTGGCAACGGGCTTTGTTGCAAGGATAGGTTCCTGGGTTAGTGGTTCTGTTGTGTGGAGTCTGGTTGCTGGTGAGTATTTGCTTCAGGTTGGGGGGCTGTCTGTAAGCAAGGACTGGCCTGTCTCCCAAGATCTGTGAGAGTGATGGGTCGTCCTTCAGGATGGGTTGTAGATCCTTGATGATGCGTTGGAGAGGTTTTAGTTGGGGGCTGAAGGTGATGGCTAGTGGCGTTCTGTTATTTTCTTTGTTGGGCCTGTCCTGTAGTAGGTGACTTCTGGGTATTCTTCTGGCTCTGTCAATCTGTTTCTTCACTTCAGCAGGTGGGTATTGTAGTTGTAGGAATGCATGATAGAGATCTTGTATGTGTTTGTCTCTGTCTGAGGGGTTGGAGCAAATGCGGTTATATTGTAGAGCTTGTGGCACCTTAGAGACTAACAAATTTATTAGAGCATAAGCTTTCGTGAGCTACAGCTCACTTCATCGGATGCATCCGATGAAGTGAGCTGTAGCTCACGAAAGCTTATGCTCTAATAAATTTGTTAGTCTCTAAGGTGCCACAAGTAATCCTTTTCTTTTTGCGAATACAGACTAACACGGCTGCTACTCTGAAACCTGTCATTGTAGAGCTTGGCTGTAGACAATGGATCGTGTGGTGTGATTTGAATGAAAGCTAGAGGCATGTAGGTAGGAATAGCGGCCAGTAGGTTTCCGATATAGGGTGGTGTTTATGTGACCATCGCTTATTAGCACCGTGGTGTCCAGGAAGTGGATCTCTTGTGTGGACTGGTCCAGGCTGAGGTTGATGGTGGGATGGAAATGGTTGAAATCATGGTGGAATTCCTCAAGGGCTTCTTTTCCATGGGTCCAGATGACGAAGATGTCATCAATGTAGCGCAAGTAGAGTAGGGGCATTAGGGGACGGGAGCTGAGGAAGCTTTGTTCTAAGTCAGCCATATGGCCCTCTGCCATGTACATTGGCCAAACTGGACAGTCTCTACGCAAAAGAATGAATGGACACAAATCAGACGTCAAGAATTATAACATTCAAAAACCAGTTGGAGAACACTTCAATCTCTCTGGTCACTCGATCACAGACCTAAGAGTGGCTATACTTCAACAAAAAAGCTTCAAAAACAGACTCCAACGAGAGACTGCGGAATTGGAATTAATTTGCAAACTGGATACAATTAACTTAGGCTTGAATAGAGACTGGGAATGGATGAGTCATTACACAAAGTAAAACTATTTCCCCATGGTATTTCTCCCTCCCACCCCACCCCCCACTGTTCCTCTGATATTCTTGTTAACTGCTGGAAATAGCCTACCTGCTTGTCACCATGAAAGGTTTTCCTCCCTCCCCCCCTGCTGCTGGTGATGGCTTATCTTAAGTGATCACTCTCCTTACAGTGTGTACGATAAAACCCATTGTTTCATGTTCTCTGTGTGTGTGTGTATATAAATCTCCCCTCTGTATTTTCCACCAAATGCATCCGATGAAGTGAGCTGTAGCTCACGAAAGCTTATGCTCAAATAAATTTGTTAGTCTCTAAGGTGCCAGAAGTCTCATAGAAAACTAAACTTTTAGAGCCAAATTTGACATAAAGGACAACGAGAATAAAAAATAATGGAGTAGTTTTTCCTCCTCCAGATGAAAAAGGAAGGCAAGAAAACTTTAAAATTTTCTTCTTAAAATGGCTTTCAAATACTCTAAGAATATGGGTCTTGTATCAAGACATTTCCACTTTCAGAAACACCAGAACTATAGCATTGTATCTCTTTGTCTAATTACATTGTCAAGGTAGCAAAAAAGCTTATGATATTATGTGTAAGGCTGAAAATGAATACAATTATGGCTCAGCTGTTCCCCAGACAAAAGGAGTTAGAAGAAGATAAACTAAGACTGAGGACCTTTGTTTGGATTTTGTTCTGTTAGAGCCACCCTAAACTATCCTGTGTTATCACAGAATGCCCGAAGTGGAGTAGATTCTACAGTAAAAATTGGTCCTGCAGTGACCACAAAAGGCAGTGTTGGTGTGTGCCACCATAGGAAGTAGAAAGCTTGAATCGTGGAGTTCCACACATCCTTATTTAATGGGAGGGCAGAGCTGTACGGTGACTTCCACACTCCAAAGAGAAGTTCATATTGGAGCATGGACAATGGCTCAAAGCATACAACCTCACCAACCTTCTAAATTTTATTGAGCATCTCACAATATTAGATGTTTTATTTGAAGCCCCAGTTCCTGGAGACAAGTGATTATGTGATTTCAGCTTTCATTTTTTAATAAAAAGTAAGTTTCTTGTCCTGATAGTTGCAGAGAAAAGTTTGGAAATTTGAACTGAGTGCATCCTAAAGACATAAAAACCAGCAGATAAATGAAAAGAACCAACATTTGTTTTTATTTTTTAAATCTGATGAATGTTAAGCCAATTTCATAGGTTTTTGGGGACTATACTCATGATTTTTTTTAATATTTAGGGCTGACAATACCATATATATGTGTATTCAGACTTCCTTGTTGGGGAGTTGACTCACAAGAGCATGCGTGATCCTATGCACAATCTCCTGGGAGTAGCATCTCACATTGGTGGAATTTAAAGGATTATCAGCACATTTCTTTTGTCCAACCTTGCCGCTCAGTAAGAGAGATCAAACCAAATAGATATTTTAAAAGCTAACAAATGTTCATAAATGCTATTTTTGCTCTAGTTGCCCACTTCCACCAACTATTACAACAACTTTTACTCACTTAAGGACAAATCCTCCAGGTTCTATGCAAACAAAACTCCCAGGGAAAAATTCTGCTTTTGTTTACACCCATCCAACCTCACTGAAGTCACTAGGGTTGCACAGGTATAACTGAGCCTCATTGCTGTTGAAGGGAGAAGAAACACAGAATTTCTTTAGAATTCTTCCTTAGGATCTGTAGTTCGGCAATCCTCTTCCTCAGAAGCCAGGGGTTCCATCCAATTAACTTGCAGATTCTCTCAGGACCTGCAGAAGCTGTCAACACAAATACATGTTGCCTCTGTTCTGCCTGCCTATCCTTGAACAGCATGGCAACTGCAGGAACTGTGTAGTGATTCCCTGACACATAGCTTACCCCAGAACCCAGCCCTCTCACCCCCAAGGCCTTGTCTACACTAACAAGTCATGCTGCATTGGAACATGATCCTGAGGAGTCCTTTTTCAGAGTAGCAGCCGTGTTAGTCTGTATTCGCAAAAAGAAAAGGAGTACTTGTGGCACCTTAGAGACTAACAAATTTATTAGAGCATAAGCTTTCGTGAGCTACAGCTCACTTCATCGGATGCATTTGGTGGAAAAAACAGAGGAGAGATTTATATACACACACACAGAGAACATGAAACAATGGGTTTATCATACACACTGTAAGGAGAGTGATCACTTAAGATAAGCCATCACCAGCAGTAGGGGGGGGAAAGGAGGAAAACCTTTCATGGTGACAAGCAAGGTAGGCTAATTCCAGCAGTTAACAAGAATATCAGAGGAACAGTGGGGGGTGGGGTGGGAGGGAGAAATACCATGGGGAAATAGTTTTACTTTGTGTAATGACTCATCCATTCCCAGTCTCTATTCAAGCCTAAGTTAATTGTATCCAGTTTGCAAATTAATTCCAATTCCGCAGTCTCTCCTTGGAGTCTGTTTTTGAAGCTTTTTTGTTGAAGGATAGCCACTCTTAGGTCTGTGATCGAGTGACCAGAGAGATTGAAGTGTTCTCCAACTGGTTTTTGAATGTTATAATTCTTGACGTCTGATTTGTGTCCATTCATTCTTTTGCGTAGAGACTGTCCAGTTTGGCCAATGTACATGGCAGAGGGGCATTGCTGGCACACGATGGCATATATCACATTGGTAGATGCGCAGGTGAACGAGCCTGTAATTGTGTGGCTGATGTGATTAGGCCCTATGATGGTATCCCCTGAATAGATATGTGGACAGAGTTGGCAACGGGCTTTGTTTCAAGGATAGGTTCCTGGGTTAGTGGTTCTGTTGTGTGGTGTGTGGTTGCTGGTGAGTATTTGCTTCAGATTGGGGGGCTGTCTGTAAGCAAGGACTGGTCTGTCTCCCAAGATCTGAGAGAGCGATGGCTTGTCCTTCAGGATAGGTTGTAGATCCTTGATGATGCGTTGGAGAGGTTTTAGTTGGGGGCTGAAGGTGATGGCTAGTGGCGTTCTGTTGTTTTCTTTGTTGGGCCTGTCCTGTAGTAGATTCCCCCCCCTGCTGCTGGTGACGGCTTATCTTAAGTGATCACTCTCCTTACAGTGTGTATGATAAACCCATTGTTTCATGTTCTCTGTGTGTGTATATAAATCTCTCCTCTGTATTTTCCACCAAATGCATCCGATGAAGTGAGCTGTAGCTCACGAAAGCTTATGCTCTAATAAATTTGTTAGTCTCTAAGGTGCCACAAGTACTCCTTTTCTTTTTGCGAATACAGACTAACACGGCTGCTACTCTGAAACCTGTCATTATGCAAGGCACTGAATTTAGCCGTATAGAGTGGAAATCTGTCAACTTCATGAAAAAACTCGCACAGATACAGACAGACATCATCTTCCTCCCCAAATGCAAACAGATGGACATCATACCGAAAGGACTGAAGGTAAAAAATACATTACAATCTACATACCATACAGACTATGCTGACAGCTTGTGCCACACACTCTCAAAGAAACTGCGAAACCACCTGATTAACATCCTCTACAGCAAACAGGGAAAGATTAAGAATGAGCTCTCAAAACTGGATACTCTCATAAAGAACCAACCTTCCACACAAACTTCCTCGTGGCTGGACTTTACAAAAACTAGACAAGCCATTTACAAAACAAACTTTGCTTCTCTACAAAAGAAAAAGGACACTAAGCTATCTAAACTACTATATGCCACAAGGGACCACAACAATGGTTCCCGTAACCCACCCAGCAATATTGTTAATCTATCCAACTATACTCTTAGCCCAGCAGAAGAATCTGTCCTATCTCGGGGCCTCTCCTTTTGCCCCTCCACCCCCACAAACATGATACAGTTCTGTGGTGACCTAGAATCCTACTTTCGACGTCTCAGACTCAAGGAATATTTCCAACACACCTCTGACCAACATATTAACCCACAGAGACCTTCCTGCCAACACTACAAAAAGAAGGATTCTGGGTGGACTCCTCCTGAAGGTCGAAACAGCAGCCTGGATTTCTACATAGACTGCTTCCGCCGACGTGCACGAGCTGAAATTGTGGAAAAGCAGCATCGCTTACCCCATAACCTCAGCCATGCAGAACACAGTGCCATCCACAGCCTCAGAAACAACTCTGACATCATAATCAAAAAGGCTGACAAAGGAGGTGCTGTCTTCATCATGAATAGGTCGGAGTATGGACAAGAGGCTACTAGGCAGCTCTCCAACACCACTTTCTACAAGCCATTACCCTCTGATCCCACTGAGAGTTACCAAAAGAAACTACAGCATTTGCTCAAGAAACTCCCTGAAAAAGCACAAGAACAAATCCGCACAGACACACCCCTGGAGCCCCGACCTGGGGTATTCTATCTGCTACCCAAGATCCATAAACCTGGAAATCCTGGACGCCCCATCATCTCAGGCATTGGCACTCTGACAGCAGGATTGTCTGGCTATGTAGACTCCCTCCTCAGGCCCTTTGTTACCAGCACTCCCAGCTATCTTCGAGACACCACTGACTTCCTGAGGAAACTACAGTCCATTGGTGATCTTCCTAAAAACACCATCCTAGCCACTATGGATGTAGAAGCCCTCTACACCAACATTCCACACAAAGATGGACTACAAGCCGTCAGGAACAGTATCCCCGATACTGTCACGGCTAACCTGGTGGCTGAACTTTGACTTTGTCCTGACCCATAACTATTTCACATTTGGTCACAATGGATACCTTCAAATCAGCGGCACTGCGATGGGTACCCGCATGGCCCCACAGTATGCCAACATTTTTATGGCTGACTTAGAACTACGCTTCCTCAGCTCTCGTCCCCTAATGCCCCTACTCTACTTGCGCTACATTGATGACATCATCATCTGGACCCATGGAAAAGAAGCTCTTGAGGAATTCCACCATGATTTCAAGAATTTCCATCCCACCATCAACCTCAGCCTGGACCAGTCCACACAAGAGATCCACTTCCTGGACACTACGGTGCTAATAAGCGATGGTCACATAAACACCACCCTATATCAGAAACCTACTGATCGCTATTCCTACCTACATGCCTCTAGCTTTCATCCAGATCATACCACTCGATCCATTGTCTACAGCCAAGCGCTATGATATAACCGCATTTGCTCCAACCCCTCAGACAGAGACAAACACATACAAGATCTCTATCATGCATTCCTACAACTACAATACCCACCTGCTGAAGTGAAGAAACAGATTGACAGAGCCAGAAGAGTACCCAGAAGTCACCTACTACAGGACAGGCTCAACAAAGAAAACAACAGAACACCACTAGCCATCACCTTCAGCCCCCAACTAAAACCTCTCCAACGCATCATCAAGGATCTACAACCTATCCTGAAGGACAACCCATCACTCTCACAGATCTTGGGAGACCAGTCCTTGCTTACAGACAGCCCCCCAATCTGAAGCATATACTCACCAGCAACCGCACACCACACAACAGAACCACTAACCCAGGAACCTATCCTTGCAACAAAGCCCGTTGCCAACTCTGTCCACATACCTATTCAGGGGATACCATCATAGGGCCTAATCACATCAGCCACATAATCAGAGGCTCGTTCACCTGCGCATCTACCAATGTGATATATGCCATCATGTGCCAGCAATGCCCCTCTGCCATGTACATTGGCCAAACTGGACAGTGTCTATGCAAAAGAATGAATGGACACAAATCAGACGTCAAGAATTATAACCTTAAAAAACCAGTTGGAGAACACTTCAATCTCTCTGGTCACTCGATCACAGACCTAAGAGTGGCTATCCTTCAACAAAAAAGCTTCAAAAACAGACTCCAAGGAGAGACTGCTGAATTGGAATTAATTTGCAAACTGGATACAATTAACTTAGTCTTGAATAGAGACTGGGAATGGATGAGTCATTACACAAAGTAAAACTATTTCCCCATGGTATTTCTCCCTCCCACCCCACCCCCCACTGTTCCTCTGATATTCTTGTTAACTGCTGGAATTAGCCTACCTTGCTTGTCACCATGAAAGGTTTTCCTCTTTTCCCCCCCCTACTGCTGGTGATGGCTTATCTTAAGTGATCACTCTCCTTACAGTGTGTATGATAAACCCATTGTTTCATGTTCTCTGTGTGTGTGTGTATATAAATCTCTCCTCTGTTTTTTCCACCAAATGCATCCGATGAAGTGAGCTGTAGCTCACGAAAGCTTATGCTCTAATAAATTTGTTAGTCTCTAAGGTGCCACAAGTACTCCTTTTCTTTTTGAGGAGTCCTTGTGACTAATACAATGATAAACGTGACTTAACACTTGGTTTATTTAACGTTGTATCTGATCATAGTTTAACCATGACCAGATGACATGATATAAAGCAAGTGAAGTGTAATTTGCACTCACTATTTTACATCCACATTAAGAGCTCTTTACATGCCAGACCAGTAAGCCAGGGCCTTAGTGTAAATTAGAACTGGGTCTTAGGTGTTTTATTGTTGGTTGCATTCTAACACAATGATATTTTCCAGTATGCACAACCCCCAAAAGGGGGTACACAGTACAGATGGGAAAGTTGATATCCCCCAAGGGTTTGTGGTGGCCTGTCATTTCCTACAACTGTGTGATACTGCAACATCTGGAGTCTCCAGGAATGGTTTCTAAAGGGTTGGGAGACAGGGGAGGGATGAGACAGCAAGGGATGAGACAGCAGTCAGGGGTGAGACATGATGGTCAGACAGAATCCTCTTTGTGTGAAGACCTGAAGGGGTGCATGGGACCCTGAATAAGGATTGCACTACTGGGCTCAATGGGTAGCTTCAATCAGTCAACATGCTGAATGTTGTCTTTATGTTCTATACTTAAGAAGGTGAATCAACTAATTGTCTTTGTTCCTCTGACACTTCTGAAGTGTTTCTGCTTTGTGTTTTATCAGGGACAGATGTACACAGAGTTCTTCCTGTAATCCAGAATACAGTCTGTATACAAAAATGGGGCTTAAAAGAAAACAAAACAGAACAAAAACAAAAAAAAACCCATCCTGTTCATTATTTAAATTTCCATTGTCTCTATCCACTTGATGTAGAAAACATTCCACATGGAGGGTCACTTCAAAGCTTAGAATAGCTGCTTGAAACAATACTGACCTTGTCTTTATGTACCAAGTGAATGTGAAAGAAATGGAATTTTCTCTAAAAAACCTTCAAGGAAAGATGCTTTGCTGTTTTTCTCTTATTTCACAAAAGATAAAACAACATTCTGGTACAGGGCTCTGCCCATCTCTGTGAACCATCAAAAGTTGGACAATGTAGAGAAGCTGCACACTGTTTAGAGTGGCACAGATGTGCCATTTGCTATATATAGCTGTTAAATTAACTCTTTGTTCTCTATAATATAAGAAGTTAGCAATTTGAAAATATTTCTTTTCCTACAGATTTTGTCATTAGCCATTTTCAAACAAATCCATTGGTATTTCTCCCCCACCTATGTAATGAGGAGTGGCCAGAATTGCTCCATCAAATATTTGTCTGCTCTGGTTCAAAAATGTGTCCTTTTGTGATGTGAAGTCATAGTATTACCACACTGGGATGTAGCATTATTACATTACATGATAAGCAGTCAATGTCAAATTCTGCTCTGACTGGGACTACATAGCTTGTAAATCAGTGCAGATTTTGGCCCTCTGGCTATGTATGGTGGAATAAAAAGTTAGTTATGTTGTCATCAAGAAAGTGTTTAGTGGCAATGTTGAAAATAGATATGAGACAAATTTTGGTGTTTACAGTTTAGGTCAAAGGTAAAGTCTTTGTGATGGGTTATTATGATGGGGTGTTCATCCCACACTTGCCATGGAAGGGTCAATGAAGACTAAGAATGAGGAAACCCAGCTGAGGAGGAACAAACTGGCCTAGGACTACAAATAGGAAATTGGCAGCAGAAATGGGGCTGCTAGGAAAATCTGCATCACTTCCTGGGAGAAGGGAGGTGTGTTTGGACTGGCAAATCCAGAAGGAAATCAGGAAGGTAGGATGGAGCTCAGGGAAAGGTGGTGAGGTCCAGAAGGGAACAGATCTTGACTTCTGGCTAGAGGGTCCCTGAACTGGAACCTGGAGAAGAGGGCAGGCCTGGGTTCCCCTGCCAGCCACAAAGGGAGTGTTACCATCTGGCAATGAATGGGAACACTGCCCAAGATTGTTGGAGAAACCCTTTGGTACCCCAGAAAGGGGAAATGCATGTGGTGACCTGGCTGGAGGGCTGAGTCATGAAGAGGTAGCTGCAGCTCATGGAGTGAGAGGGGCTGCAGACCCAGACAGAAAGGCAGAGAGATGGTATGCAACTGCGGGAAGGGGTGTCAATCTTGCAAGCTAATCCACAGAGAGGCCATGAGGAAGCACCAATGACACTCACCATCAACTTCCATTGTGTTTTTAAGGCAGTGAGTTGGAAGTGATGTGGTATTTAGAATTGTTAAAACTTTGGATTTGTATGCAATAGTGGAAGCAGGCACTCGGAGGATACTGACTGAATCACTGTACGTATTTGGAATTTGGAGAAAATCAAAGTGGAGTTAGCTAAAACTGGTCTGGGAATCTGATGTAATGTTACTGGGACAGATCTTTGGCTGGTGTAACTTGACTTAGATTTTAAGTCAGCTAACTCAGCTGAGGATCTGCTCCTAAATGTCTGTGTATTATTTGGGAACAGAGAGACTCTTCGGGTTGGCAACCCCAGGTTGAGGGATAGAATTTCTCAAAACTAGGCCTTTAAAA
The DNA here is from genome assembly GCF_009764565.3 of Dermochelys coriacea. Classification (NCBI taxonomy): domain Eukaryota; kingdom Metazoa; phylum Chordata; order Testudines; family Dermochelyidae; genus Dermochelys; species Dermochelys coriacea. Next base: position 88,692,850 of record NC_050070.1, on the reverse strand, counting down.
GACCTGTGCACCAGTACTACTTCTCTCTGTTGTGGGCTAGCCAGATCAGGAGCAATTCTATGGGGTGAAAGAGGGTAACAGTCTTCCCCCTTACAGATTTATGTTTGGCTTTTTTTAACCTCCACTCCACTCCAAAAAAAAAAAATGGAAAAGACTGGTAATCTCTTGAACAGTGGTTACCAACCTGTCCATCACGATTGACTGGTCATAGAATCGTAGAAGAGACCTCAGGAAGTCATCTAGTCCCATCCCCTGCTCAAAGCAGGACCAATCCCCAACTAAACAGTCCCAGCCAGGGCCTTGTCAAGTTGGGCCTTAAAAACCTCTAAGGATAGAGATTTCACCACCAACCTAGGTAACCCATACTAGTACTTCACCCACATCCTAGTGAAACAGTTTTTCCTAATATCCAACCTAGACCTCCTCCACTGCAACTTGAGACCATTGCTTCTTGGTCTGTCATCTGCCACAACTGAGAACAGCCTAGCACCATCCTCTTTGGAACCCCCCTTCAGGTAGTTGAAGGCTGCTATCAAATCCCCCCTCATTCTTCTCTTCTGCAGACTAAACAAGCCCAGTTCCCTAAGCCTCTCCTCATACGTCATGTGCCCCAGCCCCCTAATCATTTTCGTTGCCCTCTGCTGGACTCTCTCCAATTTGTCCACATCCTTTCTGTAGTGGGGGACCCAAAACTGGACACAATACTCCAGATGTGTCCTCAGCAGTGCCGAACCGAGGGGAATAATCACTTCCCTCGGTCTCTGGCAATACTCGTACTAATGCAGCCCAATATGCCGGTAGCCTTCTTGGCAACAAGGGCATAATGTTGACTCATATCGAGCTTCTCATCCACTGTAATCCCCAGATCCTTTTCTGCAGAACTGCCACTTAGCCAGTCAGTCCCCAGCTTGTAACAGTGCATGGGATTCTTCCATCCTAAATGCAAGACTCTGGACTTGTCCTTGTTGAATCTCATCAGATTTCTCTTGGCCCAATCCTCCAATTTGTTAGGTCACTCTGGACCCTATCCCTACCCTCCCAGCATAGCTACCTCTCGCCCCAGCTTAGTGTCATCCGTAAACTTCCTGAGACTTGCTGAGACATCAAGACATGATAGGGGGTCTTTCTTTGGTCAACTAAGGAGTCTGATCAGGAGGTCTCTGGACAGAGGGACTGGATGGCTATAAAAGGGCAGAACCTGATCCTTTTGCTCTCCTTTCTTTGGCTGTTTTTCACCAGCTCAAGCTGAAAAGAGCTGCATGTAGGGGGCTTTGCTTCCTTGAACACAAATGGAACCCCAAGTGAAGGAGCAAGTGAGGGGCATTGCATTTATGCTATTTGTTGTTTTCTAAATGGTCTATTATTTTTGTGCTTTGTCTTAAGTAAGAGAGCAATGGTGTTAGTCTTCTGAGCAAAGTGTCTCTCTGTGTGTTGTATGCCACACTTACCACGTGCCTCCTGAGAGAGTTAAAATGTAACACAGAAGATTCATGCCTGGTGGAAGAACTGTGGGAGAGAGTTTGCTGAAGCTATGGGTCAGTCTGAGGAAAGGATAAGAAATTGGACTGTGGGTTCCAGTTCTTGGGTGGGGGGGGGGGAGGTTTGTGCTAGAGTGTGGGTGTGTCATGGGAAAATGCCTAGGGACTCCAAGATGGAGCAGGTTTCAGAGTAGCAGCCATGTTAGTCTGTATCCACAAAAACAAAAGGTCTACTTGTGGCACCTTAGAGACTAACAAATTTATTTGAGCATAAGCTTTCGTGAGCTACAGCTCACAGTGGCTGGACTGTATAGATTCTACAAGCTTAAAACACCTGGGAATCCAGAAGCTGGGACCTCCCATAGTAATCTGGTGAGGTGGTAGAGGGGAGGCACTCAACCAGATTTGTGACTGACTCTGTCATAGTTCAAGGCTGCCTGTACCTCTATCCCCTCTTCTGAGTGGACCTCCTTCAGGTTTTAGGCTTTAAGCTGTCACCCCTCTAAGTTATAATCCCAGGATTCTCCCACTTTTAGACCAGGGCTACAGTACCTTGTGTAGCAACTGTGATTTCTCAGCCATTAGGTTCATGATTTTATATATATAGATATCTATATATATAGATATATCTGAGTTAGCCCTGGTCTACATTAGGAGTTGAGGTCAAATTTAGCAGCGTTAAATCGATTTAACCCTGCACCCGTCCATACGACGAAGCCCTTTTTTTCAACTTAAAGCGTTCTTAAAATCGATTTCCTTACTCCACCCACAACAAGGGGATTACCGTTGAAATCGGCCTTGCCAGGTTGAATTTGGGGTACTGTGAATGCAATTAGATGGTATTGGCCTCCGGGAGCTATCCCAGAGTGCTCCATTGTGACTGCTCTGGACAGTACTCTCAACTCAGATGCACTGGCCAGGTAGACAGGAAAAGACCCGCAAACTTTTGAATCTCATTTCCTGTTTGGCCAGTGTGGCAAGCAGCAGGTGAGTGCAGAGCTCATCAGCAGAGGTGACCATGATGAAATCTAAGAATAGCAAAAGAGCTCCAGCATAGACCAAACAGGAGGTACGGGATCTGATCGCTGTATGGGGAGAGGAATCCGTGCTATCAGAACTCTGTTCCAGTTTTCGAAATGCCAAAATATTTGTCAAAATCTCCCAGGCATGAAGGACAGAGGCCATAAGAGGGACCCAAAGCAGTGCTGCGTGAAACTTAAGGAGCTGAGGCAAGCCTACCAGAGCGGCAAATGGCCGCTCTGGGTCAGAGCCCCAAACATGCTGCTTCTATGATGAGCTGCATACCATTTTAGGGGGTTCAGCCACCACTACCCCAGCTGTGTTGTTTGACTTCTTCAATGGAGATAGAGGCAACACGGAAGCAGGTTTTGGGGACAAGGAAGATAGCTCACAGCAAGCAAGCGTAGAAACCGGTTTTCTCGACAGCCAGGAACTGTTTTTCACCCTGGACCTAGAGCCAGTACCCCCCAAACCCACCCAAGGCTGTCTCCCAGACCCGCCAGCCAGAGAAGGGACCTCTAGTGAGTGTACCTTTTAAAATAGTATACATGGTTTAAAAGCAAGCATGTTTATTGATTGATTTGCCCTGGCATTTGCGGCTTTCCTGGATGTACTCCCAAAGCCTTTGCAAAAGGTTTTTGGGGAGGGCAGCCTTATTTCATCCACCCTGGTAGGACACTTTACCACTCCAGGCCAGTAGCACATACTTGGGAATCATTGTAGAACAAAGCATTGCAGTGTATGTTTGCTGCCATTCAAACAACATCCGTTCTTTATCCCTCTGTGTTATCCTCAGGAGAGTGATATCATTCATGATCACCTGGTTGAAATACAGTGCTTTTCTTAAGGGGACATTCAGAGGTGCCCATTCCTGCTGGGCTGTTTGCCTGTTGCTGAACAAAAATGTTCCCTGCTGTTAGCCATGTGGTGGGGGGAGGGGGGAGGAGTGAGGGGTTAGCCACAAGGTAGGGGGAGGCAAAATGTGACCTTGTAATGAAAGCACATGAGCTATGTATGTAATGTTAACAGCAAGGTTTACCATGAAAGAGTGTACCCGTTCTATAAAATGTGTCTTTTTAAATACCACTGTCCCTTTTTTTTTCTCCACTAGCTGCATGTGTTTCCAGGATCACAGGATCTTCTCCTTTCCAGAGGCTAGTGAAGATTAGAAGGCAAAAAAACCGCACTCGCGATGAAATGTCCTCTGAGTTCCTGCTGTCCTCCCACACTGACAGAGCACAGATGAATGCATGGAGGCAGACAATGTCAGAATGCAGGAAAGGACAAAATGACCGGGAGGAGAGGTGGTGGGCTGAGGAGAGTAAGTGGCGGGCTGAAGAGAGGGCTGAAGCTGAAAGGTGGCAGCAGCGTGATGAGAGGAAGCAGGATTCAATGCTGAGGCTGCTGGAGGATCAAACTAATATGCTCCAGTGTATGGCTGACCTGCAGAAAACGCAACTGGAGCACAGACCGCTGCTACAGCCCCTGTGTAACCAACCACCCTCCTCCCCAAGTTCCATAGCCTCCTCACCCAGATGCCCAAAAATGCGGTGGGGGGTCTCCAGCCACTCCACCCCAGAGGATTGCCTAAGCAATAGAAGGCTGGCATTCAAAAAGTTTTAAAGAGTATAAAAATATTGCTCGGGCATGTAGGAAAGATATCAGGAGGGCCAAATCGCACCTGGAGCTGCAGCTAGCAAGAGATGTCAAGAGTAACAAGAAGGGTTTCTTCAGGTATGTTGGCAACAAGAAGAAAGCCAAGGAAAGTGTGGGCCCCTTACTGCATGAGGGAGGCAAGCTAGTGACAGAGGATGTGGAAAAAGCTAATGTACTCAATGCTTTTTTTGCCTCTGTTTTCACTAACAAGGTCAGCTCCCAGACTGCTGTGCTGGGCATCACAAAATGGGGAAGAGATGGCCAGCCCTCTGTAGAGATAGAGGTGGTTAGGGACTATTTAGAAAAGCTGGACGTGCACAAGTCCATGGGGCCGGACGAATTGCATCCGAGAGTGCTGAAGGAATTGGCGGCTGTGATTGCAGAGCCCTTGGCCATTATCTTTGAAAACTCGTGGCGAACGGGGGAAGTCCCGGATGACTGGAAAAAGGCTAATGTAGTGCCCATCTTTAAAAAAGGGAAGAAGGAGGATCCTGGGAACTACAGGCCGGTCAGCCTCACCTCAGTCCCTGGAAAAATCATGGAGCAGGTCCTCAAAGAATCAATCCTGAAGCACTTAGAGGAGAGGAAAGTGATCAGGAACAGTCAGCATGGATTCACCAAGGGAAGGTCATGCCTGACTAATCTAATCGCCTTTTATGATGAGATTACTGGTTCTGTGGATGAAGGGAAAGCAGTGGATGTATTGTTTCTTGACTTTAGCAAAGCTTTTGACACGGTCTCCCACAGCATTCTTGTCAGCAAGTTAAGGAAGTATGGGCCGGATGAATGCACTGTAAGGTGGGTAGAAAGCTGGCTAGATTGTCGGGCTCAACGGGTAGTGATCAATGGCTCCATGTCTAGTTGGCAGCCGGTGTCAAGTGGAGTGCCCCAGGGGTCGGTCCTGGGGCCCGTTTTGTTCAATATCTTCATAAATGATCTGGAGGATGGTGTGGATTGCACTCTCAGCAAATTTGCGGATGATACTAAACTGGGAGGAGTGGTAGATACGCTGGAGGGGAGGGATAGGATACAGAAGGACCTAGACAAATTGGAAGATTGGGCCAAAAGAAATCTAATGAGGTTCAATAAGGATAAGTGCAGGGTCCTGCACTTAGGATGGAAGAATCCAATGCACCGCTACAGACTAGGGACCGAATGGCTCGGCAGCAGTTCTGCGGAAAAGGACCTAGGGGTGACAGTGGACGAGAAGCTGGATATGAGTCAGCAGTGTGCCCTTGTTGCCAAGAAGGCCAATGGCATTTTGGGATGTATAAGTAGGGGCATAGCGCGCAGATCGAGGGACGTGATCGTTCCCCTCTATTCGACAATGGTGAGGCCTCATCTGGAGTACTGTGTCCAGTTTTGGGCCCCACACTACAAGAAGGATGTGGATAAATTGGAAAGAGTACAGCGAAGGGCAACAAAAATGATTAGGGGTCTAGAGCACATGACTTATGAGGAGAGGCTGAGGGAGCTGGGATTGTTTAGTCTGCAGAAGAGAAGAATGAGGGGGGATTTGATAGCTGCTTTCAACTACCTGAAAGGGGGTTTCAAAGAGGATGGCTCTAGACTGTTCTCAATGGTAGCAGATGACAGAACGAGGCGTAATGGTCTCAAGTTGCAATGGGGGAGGTTTAGATTGGATATTAGGAAAAACTTTTTCACTAAGAGGGTGGTGAAACACTGGAATGCGTTACCTAGGGAGGTGGTAGAATCTCCTTCCTTAGAGGTTTTTAAGGTCAGGCTTGACAAAGCCCTGGCTAGGATGATTTAACTGGGACTTGGTCCTGCTTTGAGCAGGGGGTTGGACTAGATGACCTTCTGGGGTCCCTTCCAACCCTGATATTCTATGATTCTATGAAAGTGCTGTGTGGTCTTGTCCTTCCCTCCTCCTGGTGCTTCTCTCCTCCACCACCCCTCCTAGGCTATCTTGGCAGTTATCCCTCTATTTGTGTGATTGAATTAATAAAGAATGCATGAATGGGAAGCAACAATGACTTTATTGCCTCTGCAAGTGGTGATCGAAGGGAGGAGGGGAGGATGGTTAGCTTACAGGGAAGTAGAGTGAACCAAGGGGCAGGGGGTTTCATCAAGGAGAAACAAACAGAACTTTCACACCATAGCCTGGCCAGTCATGAAACCGGTTTTCAAAGCTTCTCTGATGTGCACCGCACCCTCCTGTACTCTTCTAACTGCCCTGGTGTCTGGCTGCACGTAACCAGCGGCCAGGCGATTTGCCTCAACCTCCCACCCCACCATAAACGTCTTCCCCCTTACTCTCACAGATATTGTGGAGTGCACAGCAAGCAGTAATAACAGTGGGAATACTGGTTTCGCTGAGATCTAATTGAGTCAGTAAACTGCACCAGCGCACTTTTAAATGTCCAAATGCACATTTTACCATTCTGCACTTGCTCAGCCTGTAGATGAACAGCTCCTGACTACTGTCCAGGGTGCCTGTGTATGGCTTCATGAGCCATGGCATTAAGGGGTAGGCTGGGTCCCCAAGGATCACTATAGGCATTTCAACATCCCCAACGGTTATTTTCTGGTCTGGGAAGAAAGTCCCTTCCTGCAGCTTTTGAAATGGACCAGAGTTCCTGAAGATGTGAGCGTCCTGTACCTTTCCCAGCCATCCGACGTTGATGTTGGTGAAACGTCCTTTGTGATCCACCAGTGCTTGCAGCACTATTGAAAAGTACCCCTTGTGGTTTATGTACTCGCTGGCTTGGTGCTCCAGTGCCAAGATAGGGATATGGGTTCTATCTATGGCCCCACCACAGTTAGGGAATCCCATTGCAGCAAAGCCATCCTCTATGACCTGCACATTTCCCCGGGTCACTGCCCTTGATATCAGCAGATCTTTGATTGCGTTGGCTACTTGCATCAGAGCAGCCCCCATAGTAGATTGGCCCACTCCAAATTGATTCCTGACTGACCGGTAGCTGTTTGGCATTGCAAGCTTCCGCAGGGCTATTGCCACTTGCTTCTCCACTGTGACGGCTGCTCTCATCTTGGTACTCATGCGCTTCAGGGCAGGGGAAAGTATGTCACAAAGTTCCATGAAACTGCCCTTATGCATGTGAAAGTTTTGCAGCCACTGGGAATCGTCCCAGACCTGCAACACTATGTGCTCCCACCAATCTGTGCTTGTTTCCCAGGCCCAGAATCGGCGTTCCACTGCATGAACCTGCCCAGTTAGCACTATGATGCCTGCATTACCAGGGCCCGTGCTTTGAGAGAAGTCTGTGTCCATGTCTTCATCACCCTCATCACTGCGCTGATATCACCTACTCACCCGGCTTCACCTTGCCAGGTTCTGGTGCTGCATATACTGCTGGATAATGCGCGTGGTGTTTAATGTACTCCTAATTGCCAAAGTGATATGGCATCTGCACAGAAAAATGGTGCGGAACGATTGTCTGCCATTGCTCTGACCGAGGGAAGGGCGACTGATGACATGGCTTACAGGATTGTCTTACAGGGAATTAAAATCAACAAAGGGGGTGGCTTTACATCAAGGAGAAACAAAAACAACTGTCACACAGAATGGACCCCTCAAGGATTGAGCTCCAAACCCTTGGTTTAGCAGGCCAATGCTCAACCCACTAAGCTATTCCTCCCTCTGGTATTTCAAACAGGACTGAATCTCCATTAAGTTTTCAAGGTGCCCCTGACAGACCTCACCAAAACGATTGTTGGCCGTTGATTTCACGGAGGGAGGGAGGGGGGAGCAAATGAATACAAAACAAATCTGATCTATTTCTTGTTTTCATCCACTCCATCTATCTTTTACATCTTTGGCTGGCAGCAGATGGTGCAGTAGGACTGCAAGCCATCCACATCTCCTGGCTGCTCGGCAGAAGATGGTACAATAGGACTGCCTGCAGGACTAAAGAGAATGACCTGGTCTAGTCACTCCTGATTTAGTCCCTGCACCCATATCTGCCCAGGCGCTCCTGACCGACCTTACTGAGGCGGCCAAGAGCACCTAAGACATGATGACAATGGTTATCAGGCCTATTGCACCGTCTGCTGCCAAAAGGCAATGGGTTGCTGCTGCTGTGTAGCAATGCAGTACCGCGTCTGCCAGCACCCAGGACACATACGATGACAGTGAGCTGAGCGGGCTCCATGCTTGCCATGGTATGGCGTCTGCACAGGTAACTCAGGAAAAAAGGCGCGAAATGATTGTCTGCCGTTGCTTTCACGGAGGGAGGGCCTGATGACATGTACCCAGAACCACTCACGACAATGTTTTTTGCCCCATCAGGCATTGGGATCTCAATCCAGAATTCCAATGGGCAGCGGAGACTGCAGGAACTGTGGGATAGCTACCCACAGTGCAACACTCCGGAAGTCGACGCTAGCCTCGGTACTGTGGAATCACTCCGCCGAGTTAATGCACTCAATGCACTTAGAGCATTTTGTGTGGGGACACACACAATCGACTGTAAAAACGATTTCTAAAAAACTGACTTCTATAAATTTGACCTAATTTCGTAGTGTAGACATACCCTTAGAAATTATATACCCACACCCATACCGCACTCTGTCTAAGATTGCAACATAACACACCTATATTTAAGATCCGGGAGGGACGCGGGGAAGAGGGGGAGGAGGGGAGGTGGAGAGAGAGGGAGAAAAACAAACAAACAAACAAACAAACAAACACAAACTCTACCCACCTTTTGCAGTCTGACTACTGAAGGACCCAGATCACTTCCCTACAGAGCCCCCAAGCCTGCAAGCAAGACCAGGAAACCTGTTGCCACTTAAAGCGATAGCTTGTAATTTTAACAGTTTTCAGTACATCACATCATTAGGTCTGACAGGGCTTGGCTACATGCTGTTCTTCAGTTCAGAAGCTGTGACCCTTCAACAGTCTTTTTAAAATAAAGTATTGTTTAATCATAACAGTAGAAACACAGCATAGCATCAGAGAAAAGGAGTTCTAAAAGCACTAAACAGTCCATATGTGTATCCATCTGACCTAAAGGCTTAGCTATGCCTATCTTACCCCAGGGTCCCAACCGCCAGTCTGGGAGTCAGATTATCCCCAACATTCTCTGCCTCCATCTCCTCCTGGCCTCCTTCAAAGAGTGCCTCTGTCTTCAAACCCTTCTGGGGCTTTGCTCTTCCTCTCCCTTCCCTCTTCACAAGGCTGAGCTGTTCCTGGAGAAATCTATTTAGCAAGTCCAAAAGAAGGTCTAGGCAGCACCTCACAACCCATGGCTCCAGCATTGTGCTTCAAGTGTTGGGGAGAGGAGCAAATCAGGATTCACCTCCTCCTCATGGAGTACGTATACTAACAATATTGGTAATAAATCGTCACAGTATCTGCAAATGGTACACAATACAATAACCCAATCAAGATACAGTGTTCATAAATTATTACCCGCAGCTGCACAGCTCAGAAGGCCAAAGAGGTTAGCTAGGCATCTCATTTGCATGCTGTACCTCTCCTGGGACACATCTGTTCTCTGCCCACTTTCCTCTTTTACCTTGCTCTAATACAATTAAATTAGAGGGCAGCAGTCTTGCCCTCCCCACTATGCACTGCCTACAGACTCAAGGGATTCACGTATTTTAGTTTACCTTGTAGTGGCAATTTACTGAATCACAGGAAATTTGAACTGATGTACTTAAATTGGCTACATTAGTGAGCTGAATCAGTTTAATTTAAACCAGTTTTACAATTGATGCAAATGACTTTGTGGACAGTCTCTTATTTCAGTTTAGCTTAAGTCACTTGAGAATCTGTTCAAATTAAAGCTAAATATGCCACTCTCTGACATTAAGCCAGACAGGGTTAAGCAACTAGCAGGCTAAATGACCCAAATTCAATCTTTAGAGACATGTTAGGAAATGGTAGTTAGGGCAATTTTATGTTAGATAGGCTAGAGCTTTGAAAAGTAAACTTGAATTGTTAGAGAATTGGAATAAGGTAGTGATTGTATTGATCTGTGTTTACCTATAGTTTGTTAGAAATTAACAATGTAACCAGATGGTTCTTGTCTGTTACTATATCTATTGATTCACAGATCAAAAGGGAATATTAACATGTAGATGAAACTTGGGTGTAGTAGTATCATTGTTTATATTTCTCTTTGCAGATTGTAGAAAACTCTCTATGAACTTCTTATGCTAATGAATGCAACTAGTTACCTGTGTATACATAGGAAATAGGTAATTCTATTTCAAAGCCACTATTCTTCACCCAAGGAATACCTGCTGTCAAGAGGCTATCATAGCTTGCCAGTGATCTGTAAAAGAAACTCTGGGGCCCTGATCCTGTTACCTCAGATCTGCTTACGCTTCATCAGGGGAAGTTTGAGTCACAAGTCTCGTTCCATTCTGGATCGCCCTGATTTTGGATATTGGACATTGGACTGTAACCTAATGGACTAATTCCAAAAGGACTCTGCAACTCTCAAGCTCACCATCGCCACTATGAAACTGACCTAAGAACTTTATTCATATCTGTATGTATAATGATCTTTTAACCAATACTTTTTTCTTTTTTAATACATTTTAGTTTGGTTAATAAGAATTGACTGTAAGGGTGTATTTGGGTAAGACCTAAAATATTCATTAACCTGGTGGGTAATGTGTCTGATCCTTTGGGATTGGTAGAACTTTTTATATGATGAACAAGATTTTCAGTAATCCTCATCATATTTGACTTGGCTGTCTGGGTGGGAGCTCAAGGCTGGGTTGCCCTAAGGAAGCTGTGTTTTGGTTTTTCTGAGTAACCGGTAAGGTATTGTAGAAGCTGTTTTGTTGCTGTATTGGTGAATCTAAATATTAGAATAACCACCAGTTTGGGGGATTGTCTGTGCCATTCTTTGCAGTTTGTCCTGATTGAGCAATCTCAGTGTGGCCCCCGCTGGGATTCTGGTCACATGCTCTTAAATGGAAATACGTGTCCACACTGGGGTTTGCACCAATTTAATTATATTGATTTAAATACTGGTAAGTTAAACTTGCAACTTCCTTGTGTAGAAAAGGCCTTATTTTAATAATGATGTGCATGAAAGGCCAGCTTTTCAAAAAATATACTTGGTATTTGAGCATATCAATGGCCAATGAGTTTCTGATTTTATTTAATTTTACATTTAATCCATTGTTGATTGGTCAAGGAACCAACAGTTGATCAGGAATCAGGAGGAAAAGTGGCTTTCTTAAGATCATGCAGTCAGTCAAACACAGAGTCAGGCTCATAGTGTTTCCTGTGCTGAGATTTGCTCAGTGCAAGAGCAGAGGGCAGGCCATACGGATGCTAGTTACAGCTACCTGATCCTCTCGGCTCATCTGTTAGTCCCAGCCCTTATAAAGATTAAAGCAGCTGTTACCACTGGCAGTGTTCCCCAAAGGACTAACCTCCAGCTGAGAATTGCTGGAGAGCGGTGTTCTGGCTATTCTCCCCTCATATCCTTGGCATGGCCCTTACACAGGAGACTAGAGTGTGTTGGCATGGGAAGAAATACACTAGCTTTATGCCCACTGGTTGCTTTCTGCCACTGGGAAAGTTACCTGCTACAACAGTGGTTCTCAAACTTGAGTGCCCCCCCACCGCTTTGTGTCTGTAGTCATCTATCCCCCCGCCCCCTCCCCAAGTACATATACCACCACCCAGCTCTGAAGGCAAAGTGGAGAGCAGCAGATACTGGCCAGATACCCAGCTCTGAAGGCAGCACTGTGCCAGCAGCAGTGCAGAAGTAAGGATGGCAATGCGAAAAGTGATATTTGCCAATATCACTTTTCACAGCAGACTTAGTGCCTCATTGCCACCCTTACTTCTGTGCTGGTGCTGCCACCCCAAGGCTGACAGCCAGAACCCTGTCGCCTCCAGGTGAAGGACTGGAGGGGGGAAAAGACAGCCCAAGCCTGGGCTGCCTTCTGGAGAGGCATTGGGGTAGGGGGAGGAAAGCATGAGTGGCAGGGCTCTGGTTGCCAGCCCTGGGGAAGCAGGGCTCCAGCTGTCCCCTTTATGCCTGCCTTGCAGGTGTGCATGAGTCCCAGCCACCAGGACTGACAGCACACAGCTCATGCCTCCCCTGGACACATTCCTGCACCTCCCTTGGGAGGCCCGCCCCACAATTTGAGAACCCCTGTGCTGGACAGATACAGCCAGTGTCTAGCAGCTTTGCGTAAAGGGGTCTGATCTAGAGAGAGAATCTGGTCCTCAGTCTCATAGTGGTTTAAAATCAGGTTATTTCTAATTGCTGGGCTTTTACATCTATGGGTATGTCTATACTACAAACTTAAGTTGACTTCAGTTAAGTCAATATTTAGCTGCTGCTGTAATTAAGTTGGTAAGTCATGTCCACAGCACACTCTTCCTGTCAGTGGAGCACGTCCTCACTAGCAACACTTGCATTGACGAAGACACCATGGGTAGATATGCCACAGTGCAACTCACTCCAGGGGGTTTTGGGAAGGGCTTGCAATGCCCCATGGAACCAAAACATTCTCGCAGGGGGGAATGGGAACATGATTTCAACATCCCATGATGCAGTTTTCTCCCTCCCTTTCCTGCTTTCAGCTGCTGCAACGCATAATATTTTGGGCCTTTTTTCAAAAGGCTGGCATAGCTGCACATATGCCTTACCCTGAGAAGCATGGACTCTGCTAAGCTGTGCACTATTAGTGTGAGCATTACAAACACCACACACCTTATCTGGCAGTATTTCCAGAGCTACGAGAGGAGCTGCCATGTGTAACATGTCAGTGTCCTTCAAACACCACTGCTGGAAGCCATAGAATGAAACAATTCCCGATTGCTGCTGGCAGTCGTGCAGCAGCTGAACACTGTGGAGCGCCATTTCTGGTCCCAAGAAACAAGCACCGACTGCTGGGATCACATCTTTATTCAGGTATGGGATGACGATCAGCGGTTGCAGAACTTTCAAATATGCAAGGCCACTTTCCAGGAACTGTGTGCGGAGCTCTCCCCAGCCCTGCAGCACATTGACACTAAAATGAGACATGCTTTGACAGTGGAGAAGCGAGTGGCGATCGCTCTGTGGAAGCTTGCAATGCCAGACTTCTACCAGTCAGTATGGGATCAATTTGGAGTTGCTAAAATCCACCCTGGGGGCTGCTGTGATCCAAGTATGCAGGCCATTAATTGCCTTTCACTAAGAAGGGCTGTCACTCTGGGCAAGCTGAGGGACATAGTGGATGGTTTTGCCAAAATGGGATTTCCTAATTGTGGTGGGGAGATAGGGATATACATGCTATCTATCTTGGCACCAGACCACCTTGCCAAAGAGTACAGAAAAGGGTGGTTTTCAATGGCGTTGCAAGCGCTGGTGGATCACCGGGGCTGTTTTACTGACATCAGCGTGGGATGATCCAGGAAGGTGCATGACGCCTGCATCTTTAAGAACACAGGTCTGTTCAGAAAGCTTCAAGTGGGGACTTTCTTTCCAGAATGCAAAATAACTATTGGTAATGTTGAAATGCCAGTAGTGATCCTGGGAGACTCAGCCTACCCCTTACTCCCATGGCTCATGAAGCCATACAGCAGCTGCCTGGACAGCAGCAAGGAGCAGTTCAACAATAGGCTCAGCAAGTGGAGAAGGGTGGTTAAATGTCCTTTTGGCCATTTGAATGGTCGCTGGCGCAGTTTGCTCACTATGTTAGACTGTAGTGAAAGCAATATCCCCATTGTTGTCACTGCCTCTCTATGCTTCATAATATCTGTAAGGGAAAAGGAGAGAAGTTTCCACGGGGTGGGGCATGGAGGCGGATAGGCTACCTGCTAATTTGAGCAACGAGATACCAGGGCTATAATAAGAGCTCAGCATGGAGCAATGCATCTCAGGGAGGCTTTGAAAACCTGTTTTAGTAATGACCCATAGTAAAGTGTGCTGCTTCTTTGTATTATGCCTTCCCATCCTGTGCACCTTGCTGTGCCCACTGGGTTTTTGTCTCCAGCACATCCCCTTTATTGCCTCAATTTCCATGTCCCTCCTCTCCCCCCTCTGCTCCCATTTAAATTATAAAGATTTAATTCTCAAGACATGGATTTTATCACACAAACATACTGAATTTAAAAAGCACACATAGAATTTAACCTTGGACATGGTGGAATAACATTGGGAGGGGAAAAACGCATTCATCTGTCTTTAAAAGCACAGTGCCTTGCCTGTCACACATCATCATAGGTGTGGCTTTTATTCTTCAGACCCTCCCCTGGGGTTGAGTGGAAGAGACATTGTATTCCCCCTCCCCCACCTCACCTCTTGGAACTTTTGGGAGAGGGGGAATACAGCAATGCTGGAATGCCGTTCTGCAGGGGCTGCAGAGGGAGCCAAGCCTAAAGATATTTCTCCTGAAGGTCAACCAGCCACCTCAGTATGTCTGTTTGTTCCTTCAGAATGCCCAGCATCTTCTGCTGCATGCCAAACTCATGCTCCTGGGATGCTCTCCTGCTCACAGTGTCCATATCCAGTTTTTCAGCAGAGAAGTCCTCCATGCTGTTTGCTTAATGTCCACTGCCCCAGAGTTGTTCATAATCTCACTAAACTTGTCATGATATGCTCTCTCTCACCTTCTTTTATTCTAAGACAGCCTCTCCACTGGTATGGAGGAAGAGCTGAAGGCCACACTTTCAGCTGTAAGCCATAGAAAGCACAAAGCAACCACTGTCAATGCAGACCCAGGGTCTGGTGCAGAGTTGCTATATAAAAATCAGTCCCCTTGTTTCATGGAAGTACAAGGCAGAACATTTTAATTTACACAAGATACTCATTGAACCGGTTTGCTGTACCAGGCCCGGTAAGTACGGTCCTGGAGGACGGGTGCCAGATCATCAGCAACATTGGGTGGGCAACTCATGGTGGGACCAGAGATGGGCAGGGGGCCCTGCCACCTCCCTTTTGTAACATGGACATTGTCTGGAGATCAGGGACCAGCGTTGACCCTCCCAAACTGCAAGCCTTGGCAGAGGCTGCACCAAAGAGGCAGGGTTGCTTGCAGCAGCAATAGGGCACCACAAAATTCTTTTCCCCCACGACCCCAGTGTCACTGCTGCTAGCTGTCGCCTGAGGCTTGCAGTTACAAAGGTCAATGATAACCCCTTCCACAGCAAACTACAGCCATATTTTGGAAACCATGGGTGATGGGCAGAAATCACAAAAACAATGGCACTATTGTTTGAGATCTGAGCAATTGAAATGAAAACTACCACCATCTACCCTAAGTGACCCTAACTGATATCACTCTCCTGAGGGTAACAGAGGGGGCAAGGGAACAGATGCTGCGAGAATCCAGACCAAGTTGTTATAGTGAGTACTGCAATGATGCCAGCTGAATTAATATGGGAGTGGCATGGGAAAGTGTCCTATCACGGTGGAAGAAATAAGACAGCCCTCCCAAGAAACCCTCTGCAATAGATTCCAGAGTACCTCCAGGAATGTTTCCTGGAGATCTCTCTGGACAATTCCCGGGACATCCCTGTGTACGTAAACACTCTTTTTCATGGGGCACCCTCTGCCTAGCTGGTGTGGCCAATGGAAAGCAAATAGCCACACCACCTGACCCTGTTAATTTAATTTAAAAATAGAATATAAGAACATGTGACCCCAAATATTACTTGGAATTGCATACTCACAATGTTCCTTCCCAGCAACTGGGTGGACTGCTCCAGGGTTACAAACAGCTCCTGGATCTCTGGAACAATGGATCCCTCACTCACCTGTCTCCCATTCTCCTCCTTCTCCTCTTCCTTGTCCAAGACCACCTCCTCAGCATTGCTTGCGCTGGTCCAGGACTCCGAATCCTCAGAGGTATCTACACTGCTCTTGGGGATTGTGGTGGGGTCGCCACTGAGAATTGCATGCAACTCCTTATAGGGCTGTTCGCCTCCCTTGCCTTCTGGTACACCTGCCGAAGTTCATATTTGAACTTGAATGTTCACGCGGCACTGCTGCATGTCCCTGGTGTAGATGTCTGTTTCTACAGCTGGATTGGAGCTGTGCCTGCCCAGCCTCTTCTTCACCACCTCCTGTGTACTCCAGGTTGGAGCACATTTGGAGCACGGAGCCGCCATGATCAACTGGGCAGGCGAGCTATCCATGATGAAAAATCATGAAATGGAAATTCAAAAGTTCATGGTCCTTTAACAGGGGAGGGGCTGTTTCTTGTATATCTGGCTGCTGTGCAGCAGAGTTGAAAACATTTACCCGAACTGTCACAGTGAAGCATTGTGGGACACCTCATGGAGGCCAGTAAAGTTGAAGTAATCAATGTAGTGTCTATTCTGCCTCTATGTTGACCTAACAACATTGAATTAAGCATTGTGCCTCTCGTGGAGGTGAAGTAACTCAATCAACACAGCAGGTGAGTTATGTTGGTGGATGGACCTGGTAGTGTAGACACATTCATTATTAGGTCAATGTAAGGCAGTTTATGTCAACCTAACTGTGTAGACCAGGCCTCAGTAATAACACCTGAAATGAGAGGGAAATAACAGGACAGAATTTTAGTCCATGGGCCAGAGCTTTGGGCTCAGTAAAGCCATGTATGGCACAGCACCCAAGGTCTTAGGGCCATCTTTATATTCTCCCAATCCTGAGGGCTGGTTCATCTGCTAGTACAAGTTTCAGAAGCCTAAGGGCTGCTCTAACTTTTACCAGCTGTAGTGACCCCTTGGGTGCTCAATTGGAGATTGCTGAAGCACAAGGTGCTCCAACCAGTGACAAGCCTCTTTCACTGTGGTGCTGAGAACAGGGGTGTAGAGCTGAATGAATTCCCCAACTGCCTTGTTAGGGCAGTATTGTGGCCCTTTTGTATTGCGGTCAGAGCAGAGGCCAAGGTTCTGTCTTTGTGTTCATAAATCCGGTGGGATTTAGAAGGCAGGGTGGAAAGCAATAAAAATATTGTCTGCTCACAATGGACTTTTGTCCTTCATGATGGTTATTAGTAAAGAGTTGATCTTTTATGTCTTTCCTTAGGGCCAAATCTGACTCCATTTAGTTAGAAACAGGAACTCCAAATACAAATCCAGACAAACTGGATGGAGATAGTTAATGATTCAAAACATTTTCTCCCATCAAAAGTCAAAACTTCCAATATCTAGTCTTACTTGCCTGCCTTTCAATCTCTTTCAGAAAGTTAGTTTTCTGAGCAGCCAGCTACCTTCTAACACTAGTAATTGTCAGGTAGTGGATTTTTGGAAATTTGTTTTTTACATTGAGATGATCAGTCTGGCCATTTTCCCACAAGTTCATGTCCCTCAGTCTATTTCCCCCAAATCTGGTGTATAGCTTGAGAATGGATAAAACAAAGCGAAAACAGAAATAATAGAAAATATAACATGCTTTACATGATCTCAGTCTCTGGGAAAGAGATGTTATCTGATGGATAGTTACTCTTTGTAGATCTTTCAAATCACACCATTTTGCAAGGTTTTTTTTAAAAATGTCACTGTTACTTTTTCCCTGAGGCATCGTCAGACATAATAGCATCCATTCATCTTGTTGAACACTAGCATAATTTATAGCCATCTTCTTTTGCAATCAAATAAACCATCTTGGAAGATTAAAAATATGGGACACTCAGATAGTTATTTTCAACTCCAAAAATACCCATATAAGTCCTTATGAAGGTGAATGTGCCCCATTTCCTAATGGACTGTTGTAGCTTTCTAAAGTCACTTGAGGAGACAAATTACAATACCCTGATCATTATTATATTGTAACTTTACCATCTTGGTTTTTCAAATCGCACCTACCTGTTGGAGCTCTTGTCTATTCACTTTAATATCAATTTTAAAATGGTATTTATTATTGATCATTATACTTTTAAAAACACTTATGCTGAAAAAGCAAAAAAAAAAGATGCATCAGGGCTTTTGCAAATTATTTCAGTGCTCTGCATAAACACAATCTCTGAACTGTGCTGTACACTGCACACAGACTTTTCTAGGCCATCAGGCTGTCAGACACACAAATGTACAGGGAACTGGCTTCAGGAAATTACAGGAGCAACTCAAGGGGCAGATATTGTGGCCCCTAGCAAAATATACTGTTGATGTATCATGTTGCTATACATAAGCAAGAATCACCAGGAAATATTAGATATGTAAGGGAATATATTAGCCTATCCTCAAAGAGAAATAATTGAAATCCTCACCATTGACAATAATTATGTCTTATGTTAGCGCCGGCATTTGCACTAAGATATTGTTACGGTATTAAAATAACATAAAGCATACTTTCAGATTGTAACTAAGGCTTAAGGCCCAACAGACTAGTCCCTTATTAATCCACTAAAAATGGTAGAAAGTACTGTATTTACACAAAAGACAAACTAACATGCAGGACTTTATCCTTTATAATTTTTCTAATGACTGTTCCTCTGACTTTTGATATTCAATATGTAAAGACTTCATTGGGGAAATGGCTGTACAATGAAGGCCTCATTTCCTCTTCATGGGACCAGTTTCTGTTATCACTGTTAAGAGAGGGCCATTTTGTTTTCCAGTGCTCTTCTACAGTACAATCTACCCATTGTACTTCCCTTTCCTTTGCTGCCAGTCTGTCCCCTGCCCTGGAAGAAGGTTGCCACCACTGTGGTTTCAGGCCCTGTCTACACTACAAACTTAGTTCCATGCAAGCTGCATCTGCATAAAACTGCTGCAGTTAGTACATCACTTGTGCATGAGCATACTTGGCTTCTGGTGTTGGCGGTGCACATACTCACCAGGAGTGCATGTATCAATGCACAATGCAGTTCATGATGGGTAGGTTTTCCAGTATGCAACCTGCCACCATCCAGTGCACTGTCTTTTTGGGAAGCTTTGGTAGTGCATGGCGGGGCCAAAATGAATCAAGCAGGAATCACTGGGATCAAGGGTCATCTTCCCAGTGTGCAACAATCTCCATCCCATAACATCATCTCTAGCACATAATTTGTTGCACCTTTTTTTCAAAATCTCACAAACCCATGTGGCCCTCCTCACTGCCCTCCTCCGATAGAAGGGCAGCACCTGCAGAGCTCTGCACTATTTGTCATAAGTGTTGCAAGCACAGGATGCACGATCCTCTGGTATTTGCAGAGCTGCAAGAAGAACCAAATCAAGGGAACATGATTTCTTGGAAGACGGAATGCTATGGGACATAGCAAGTACCAATTCAAGGTGGCTTTCACAGAGCAGCTGCAGGTGGTGGAGCACTAATTCTGGTCCCAAGGAAGGAGTACTGACTGGTGGGATTGCATCATAATGAAGGTGTAGGATGATGAGCAGTGGCTGCAGAACGTCCAGGTGCGCAAGGCCACATTCCTGGATCTCAGGTTTCAGAGTAGCAGCCGTGTTAGTCTGTATTCGCAAAAAGAAAAGGAGTACTTGTGGCACCTTAGAGACTAACAAATTTATTAGAGCATAAGCTTTCGTGAGCTACAGCTCACTTCATCGGATGCATTTGGTGGAAAAACAGAGGAGAGATTTATATACACACACACAGAGAACATGAAACAATGGGTTTATCATACACACTGTAAGGAGAGTGATCACTTAAGATAAGCCATCACCAACAGCAGGGGGGGGGAAGGAGGAAAACCTTTCATGGTGACAAGCAGGTAGGCTAATTCCAGCAGTTAACAAGAATATCAGAGGAACAGTGGGGGGGGTGGGAGGAGAAATACCATGGGGAAATAGAAAAGGAGTACTTGTGGCACCCAGAGACCAACAAATCCACCAGAGCACAAGCCTTCGCGAGCCACAGCCCACCCCATCGGTGCATCCGATGAAGTGAGCTGTAGCCCACGAAAGCCCACGCTCCAACAAACCTGTTAGTCTCTAAGGTGCCACAAGCACTCCCCCTCTTTTTGCGAATACAGACTAACACGGCTGCTACTCTGAAACATGGGGAAATAGTTTTACTTTGTGTAATGACTCATCCATTCCCAGTCTCTATTCAAGCCTAAGTTAATTGTATCCAGTTTGCAAATTAATTCCAATTCAGCAGTCTCTCGTTGGAGTCTGTTTTGAAGCTTTTTATTGAAGGATAGCCACTCTTAGGTCTGCGATTGAGTGACCAGAGAGATTGAAGTGTTCTCCAACTGGTTTTTGAATGTTATAATTCTTGACATCTGATTTGTGTCCATTCATTCTTTTACGTAGAGACTGTCCAGTTTGGCCAATGTACATGGCAGAGGGGCATTGCTGGCACATGATGGCATATATCACATTGGTAGATGCGCAGGTGAACGAGCCTCTGATAGTGTGGCTGATGTGATTAGGCCCTATGATGGTATCCCCTGAATAGATATGTGGACAGAGTTGGCAACGGGCTTTGTTGCAAGGATAGGTTCCTGGGTTAGTGGTTCTGTTGTGTGGTGTGTGGTTGCTGGTGAGTATTTGCTTCAGATTGGGGGGCTGTCTGTAAGCAAGGACTGGTCTGTCTCCCAAGATCTGAGAGAGCGATGGCTCGTCCTTCAGGATAGGTTGTAGATCCTTGATGATGCGTTGGAGAGGTTTTAGTTGGGTGCTGAAGTGAAGAAACAGATTGACAGAGCCAGAAGAGTACCCAGAAGTCACCTACTACAGGCAGGCCCAACAAAGAAAGAACAGAACGCCACTAGCCATCACCTTCAGCCCCCAACTAAAACCTCTCCAACGCATCATCAAGGATCTACAACCTATCCTGAAGGACGAGCCATCGCTCTCTCAGATCTTGGGAGACAGACCAGTCCTTGCTTACAGACAGCCCCCCAATCTGAAGCAAATACTCACCAGCAACCACACACCACACACACACAGAACCACTAACCCAGGAACCTATCCTTGCAACAAAGCCCGTTGCCAACTCTGTCCACATATCTATTCAGGGGATACCATCATAGGGCCTAATCACATCAGCCACACTATCAGAGGCTCGTTCACCTGCGCATCTACCAATGTGATATATGCCATCATGTGCCAGCAATGCCCCTCTGCCATGTACATTGGCCAAACTGGACAGTCTCTACGTAAAAGAATGAATGGACACAAATCAGACGTCAAGAATTATAACATTCAAAAACCAGTTGGAGAACACTTCAATCTCTCTGGTCACTCAATCGCAGACCTAAGAGTGGCTATCCTTCAATAAAAAAGCTTCAAAAACAGACTCCAACGAGAGACTGCTGAATTGGAATTAATTTGCAAACTGGATACAATTAACTTAGGCTTGAATAGAGACTGGGAATGGATGAGTCATTACACAAAGTAAAACTATTTCCCCATGTTTCAGAGTAGCAGCCGTGTTAGTCTGTATTCGCAAAAAGAGGGGGAGTGCTTGTGGCACCTTAGAGACTAACAGGTTTGTTGGAGCGTGGGCTTTCGTGGGCTACAGCTCACTTCATCGGATGCACCGATGGGGTGGGCTGTGGCTCGCGAAGGCTTGTGCTCTGGTGGATTTGTTGGTCTCTGGGGTGCCACAAGTACTCCTTTTCTATTTCCCCATGGTATTTCTCCCTCCCACCCCACCCCCCACTGTTCCTCTGATATTCTTGTTAACTGCTGGAATTAGCCTACCTGCTTGTCACCATGAAAGGTTTTCCTCCTTCCCCCCCCCTGCTGTTGGTGATGGCTTATCTTAAGTGATCACTCTCCTTACAGTGTGTATGATAAACCCATTGTTTCATGTTCTCTGGTGTGTGTATATCTCTCCTCGTTTTTTTTTGTTTTTTTTTTTTTTTTTTTTCCACCAAATGCTCCGATGAAGTGAGCTGTAGCTCACGAAAGCTTATGCTCTAATAAATTGTTAGTCTCTAAGGTGCCACAAGTACTCCTTTTCTTATTCCTGGATCTGTGCATTGAGCTCACCCCAGCTCTCCAGTGCAGGGACATCAAAATCAGAGCTGCACTTACAGTGGAGAAGCGAGTGGTGATCACACTGTGGAAAGGTGCAACATCAGATTGCTACCGGTCAGTGGAAAATCATTTTGGAGTTTGAAAATCCACTGTGGGCTCTGTTGTCATGCAAGTATGCAGGGCCCTTAATTGTCTTCTGTTCCACAGGATTGTGACTCTCAGCAATGTGCAGGACATAATGGATGGACTTTCAGCAGTAGGGTTCCTGAACTGTGGGGGAGCAATAGATGGCACATCCCTATTTTGGCACCAGACCACCTTGCCACAGAGTATGTCAACAAAAAGGGCTATTTTTCTGTGGTTAGCCAGTATTGGTGGATCACTGGGGATGCTTCACCAATATCAATGTGGGCTGGTCAGGGAAGATGAATGATGCTCACATCATTAAGAATACAGGACTTTTCAGAAAGCTACAAGTAGGGAGTTTCTTTCCTGACTGGTAGATTACCATTGTGAATGTTGAAATGCCAATCATGATCCTGGGGGACCCAGCCTACCCCTTGCTCCCATTGCTCTTGAAGCCAGACACCTCAACAGCACCAAGGAGAGATTCATCTGCCAACTCAGCAGGTGAAGAATGTCCATTTAACATGCTTTTCATGATTTGAAGGGATGCTGACATTGCTCAGTCACAAGACTGGATCAGACTGTAAGAGCTGCCTGCTGTATCCTGCATAATATCTGTGAAACAAAGGGAGAAAAGTTGCTGCTAGGATGGAGGTGGAGAGGTGGTCTGAGTTTGAACAGCCAGAGCTCAACATGGAGCAATACAGCTCAGGGAAGCTTTGAAAGAGCACTTTAACAGTCACAGTAATGCATTGTGGTGTACTGTGCTCTGTCTAGCCCTGCTGTTTTGAGGCCTATTAGGAACTGTGTAATATTTGGTGTACATGTATGACTATAACACTGTCAATGCAGCTATTAATTTTGTGAAGCTTGCTGTACATTTATGATTATTACTTTCACTGATCCAGTGAGTTGTCACACTGTACAGTAACAAGTAAATTGGGTGCTTTGAGAATGGCTAGGCACTCTACAGCATATGATGTGAACTAATAAAGATGAATTATGTTCCAAATAATAGAATTTTATTCTGTAACAAAATCAGTGAAAAGAAAAATTCATGTAATTTTAAAGCTAATAAATTACAAATTCAATAAATTAATAGAACTTATGAAAGGAAAAGGACATTCATGTCCATTTTAGCTACACATATACTGACATGTGAAAACCATGGTTGATGTCTGTGAAGCTATGGTTGTCTTTAATGTCCCCTGGGGTGTAAGGGTAGGGCAGTGGTCCCTGATGCCATGTGGAATGTTGAGCAGGAATGTAGGGAGGTCCCGCAATGGAGTTCTCCATGGACTGCAGAGGGAGGTGAATCCTGGATTGTTCAACCACTAGGTCCACAAGAGTCTGTAGCATCTTTTGGATGCTGGTAAAGTCACATTATGTTCTGGTGCATCTCCATCTCACCCAGGTCGCAGCAAAAGAGCGTTCATGCAAGTGGGAAGAAGATATAAAAGGGGGAAAATGACATCCTGATGGGACCTTACTCTCCCTACAACAACACACCTGAAAATACCTGAGGAATAAAGACTGAATAGGGGGGAAGTGATGGTCCCAGGTTAAGGGACTGCTAGCCTGTGTATAAAAACCTGGGAAACTCAAGCTGCAAAGCCAAGGCAGCTTGTGTGTTAAGAATCTGCCAGTCTGTTTATCACTCAGGGTGAGAATTTTCTAATTCATATCCTACCTATCTAGTGTGTTAAACTCAGTTTGTGGTTTTGTTTATTTACTAGGTAATCTGCTTTGATCTGTTTGCTATCACTTATAATCACTTTATAATCTATCCTTTTGTAGTTAATAAACTTATTTTATGTTTTAATCCCAATCAGTGTGTGTTTGACTAAGGGGTCTAGGGAAAATCTCAGCTTGGTTACCATAAGTGTGCATGGTCCTCTTCACATTGAGGGAGAGGCAGTCCAGTTATTAAACTCATATACTGTATTGGCCAGATTTGACCAGAGCAGAATGGTATTGCTCTGGGCTCCTAAGCTGGGAGGTTGGTGGCTAGAGAGCCTGCATGTGACTACGGCTGGGTGTGTCCCTATCTGTGTGAATGCTGGTGAAAGTGCAAACTTGGAGGGCTTTGCAACTTGTCACAGCAGCACAGTGTGAGAGGGAGCTCAGGCTGGTGGGTCAAAGGGCTCAGTGGTACCCCAGTTCCAGGTGGCACCCCAGGCCAAACCATCACAGTGGGGTCTCCACCAGGTATACATGCAGTTCTTTTAAAAGGGGCACTGGATCAACTGTTGATCTGCCTGGTCTTCTGGTATGTCTGACATAGTCCTTCAGTCTCACCCAGCTCTGCTACTGGTCCCTGTTATACCCCTTTTTCTGAATCCCCTGTGCAATCTGTTCGTAGATGTCCACATTTCTATGACTGGTCAGTAGCCGTGCTTGCAAAGCCTCTTCTCCCCACAGGCTCAGGACATCCAATACCTTCTGTCTATTCCAAGCCAGAGTGCATGTGAAGCATGTAGCCAGCATGGTAAGCTGGGCAGTTGCACACAATGATGGAGAGCTGCTAGGCTTGCCAAGCTGGGCAGTCAGGAAAAGGCATTTCAAAAACTCATGGAGCCCCTGGAATGTCAAGGTGACAATTATGACCAGAGTGGTCAGTGTCAGATATTCTGGGAATGCTGCTGGAGGACTATTAGGGTCAATATAGGTAACTCAGTGTCTGTAGTCCTGCTGTGTCGACATCAGTACATTAAGCATGGCTGAATGGTGCTTGGGAAGGTGGTGTTACTGCGTCACTGTAACAGGGTACTTACATATGTGGGAGATAAATTTAACTGTAGACACATGCACAACTAAGTTGACACAAGGTGGCTTACATTGACCTACCTTCTGTAGACCAGGCCTAAGGGGGTCATTTCAGTACTCTTTCTTTAGCTTCCCTTGTTTTTGGTGTTTACAGTATGTGGGTGTGCATGAGCCTGTTAGGTAGCACCTAAGAGAGGTGATATCCATCCCTGGTACAAAGGGGATCTTTAGGAAAAGCTAGGATTAGTGGAGGAGTTAAGAGGCATTTAGGGACCCTTTAAAACCATTCCCCCTACCACACTACCGCAAAATGGCTAGCATGTAGCAGATGTAGATAAAATAGTTTCTGTATAACAGGGGAAGTTTGGTGGGCAAATCAGGGAAGAGGTTTGGGGTTTGATTATGGATTAGTTCTATTTTAAAAGTAATTCCACTATGGCCTGGGAATGGCTGGCTGGAATGGCCTGGCTCCTGCTGGTTTGTAAACTGTTATCCTTAACAGCTACAGTGGGCAGCTCTGTTTACAGGTGCGGGAGGATGTTGTATTGATTTAGCTTAATTTGGTCAGCTACTGAATTCAGCTACATTGATTCAAAGCAGCTGTAAACAGATTTAGGTGTCTATCCAGGGGTTTGCATCATTTAAGTAAAGGATTGGCTAACTAATGGCTGGCTTTCTGGATGTTTTTCCACTACTGTAATAGGTTGAGGGAAAGAAGAAGATCTGCCTATAGCATATACATGAAGTCTGACTTTGTGACATATATTCTTTGCATTCTTCTCTGATGTAATTGGGCCTAAATCCAACAATTTATCCACAATGTTTTCAATTTTCTACTTCTGGTTATTGTCGGGGCTGACCTCTGATTCTTTTTGCTTGAACAAAATCAGAATTTGTTTCTCATCAAAGAAAGGAAAAGCTTGAAAAGCCCAGTGTTTCTGGAAGGTTTTTTTCCAGTTTACTTGGGGCATTCATGATCAGTGTGCCTTAGGTGAAACATTTCATGTCACTCCAGCACTCCCCGTTGTGAAACTGACTAGAAGCAGCATGAAGCTGGAAGCCAGGAATACATTTATTTTTGCCAATAAATATAGGCTTAAAACTAATGTAAAATCTGTTACTATAAACATCCTAGTACAATGAAACACTCTGGAAACAATTATAGTGTTAATACAAAAATATGATGAAATGAGTAAAACATTGTAAGAGACTTTGTTCATAATAACTGCTATCCAGTTAACAGGTAGTAGACTAGTGTTAGAGCATAAAATTAAAACCTACTGTATGCTATTGTATCCACATATAATCACATACTGACATAACAGAATGGCCACCTTACCCACTTAATTGCACAGAGTACAATTTTCCTGTTAGAATTGCAGAGTGGATCTCAGATACCACAGCTGAAACTGTGACTTGTCTGTGTTTCTAATGGGGGGAAAAAATGGGACCCTTCTCCATCTTTCATGTAATCAGTTTGACTTTATGGCAGCTTCACCACACGTAACATAACATGTTGGGACAAAAGCTTCAGGAGAAGAAGGTATGATGTCTCAAAAGTAGGTACATTTTACCCAAATGATTCCCCAAATCTTAATATTTCAGACCTGGCTGAAATGAAGATAATATCCAGCACCAAGGCTGTCCTTTCTATAAAGTAGAATAATTGATGTATAAGAAGTCAACGGGAAGCCCCTATGAAGATAAAGATGTATTAAAATTCTATTAAAGCAGAAGAGTAACATTTTATACCAACACCCACTCGCTTTTCTAAAATGTAAATAACTTACCCAGGTTGCCAAAGCAACAAAAAATTGGGCCCAAAAAGGTGTTGCCATGAAACAGAGAGACTCATTCTATCTGAGGGCTTGTGTGTATGGGAATATAGTGGTGTAAGGTACAGTGTGAATTTAAACTGATCTAGTTATACAACTATAACTCTCAATGTGGACACTCTTATGTCACTTTGGAAGGAGGTTACAACTAAATCAAAAGAGGCCACTCTTATTATGGAGGAAGAGTGCCCACACAGGGAATTACATTGGGCTGTGTTGCTAAGCCTGTTTTGACTGCATACAGTTTGCGGTGTACCAGAATGCCCCACATAGTAGAGGTAAAAATACTCCTTACAACAAACCATTGATTCAGCAAGTCAGCTACTGTGCACTATTGTTATGTTCATGATTGTTGACAGAAACACAGTGTGTATATCAGGCAATTATTGAACCAAATAATTGTCTCCTAGACTCATTCACATATGCTTCTGACATGGGACTTTAAAGGGATCTGTGAACAAATGAATGTTAATAATGTGGTCTGTGCTGTGTTTTTAGGTGACATGGCACAGTCTGTCCACATAGGCATCCAGGACTATTCCCTAATGGCTTGTGCTGGTATGAATGGACCGTAAACTGGAATGAGAAAAGCAGAGCAGTGGGAATTACAAATGATCACAGGCTTCAGTTTCTCATTGTTATTTTACAATGTGGCACCACTGCAATACCTGTGAAGTGGCTGAAACAATTATCTTCCATTACGGTGATTCCCAATTTTACTTCCTTCATACCGTGCATGAGGAAAATCGGTAAGAGTATTCTCTACCCAGACCACATTTAAATAGATATAGGGCCATGCATTGTTTATATGGCAAATATGAAGCATACAACATTTGACCATGGAATGACACATTGTGTTTCCTTTTTCTACAGCATGAAGTAAAAAAATCCAGGTCCCACTCCAGGGTGCCTTAGGTTTATAGTTAACATATATCTACAGCGAGGGACTTTTGTTAGAAAATGCTGTTTATATAACATGGCTGGTGGTTCATAATATTTTTATGTTGAATCTGGTTCACATACATGCTGTACAGCTGTCTTTTAGTGAACAAGACCTAACTAGGCCTCTGTATGGATAAATTAGATTTAACTAGGGTAACACTAAGACCTTATTTCTATTTGAAAAGCTTTATGTTTTGGTGGGTGACGTGTCATCTAAGTATCCATGCAGGTGCCTTTTAAGGTACTGTTGGCCTCTGAAAATTACACTGTGTTCATTTGGATTACAGAATATTTCTGGTATCTGTTCTGTGTCTAATAAATAAATCAAGAAACCCTGACAAATAACTTTAAAACTGGATACCTAAATTTAGGATCTTAAATCCTTATTTAGGCTCAAGATCTATGGTCAAATTTTCAAAAGTACTGAACACTCAGCAGCTCCCATTGACATCAATGGGTGTTCAGCACTACTGAAATTCAGGCTCCTCATTTTGGTGATTAATATGAACTCTTAAGTTTGGGTTCTTAAATTTAGTCACCAATGCTCAGATCCACAAAGGGACTCAGTGTCACAACACCTAACTTTTAGGTATCTAGAAGAGGGATTTGGCCTTGAGCCTGAGTCTGGCTTACATTACAGTATAGACAAACCTTTAGGAGTCTATCTCTGGGAGAGGAACAGGGCTTAAGATATGCCTTGTTATTATCTCCTATGGGCTTGCTTAGGCAGAAAATGGCTTTTAGGGCTCTCATTCTTAGGCACCTATCTTTCCCCCTTCATTGTATAGGAAGCCTGGGCACCTAATTCAGGCTTTGTGAATCACTGTGATCCACAAAGTGGAGTATCTTAAATCCAGTCCCGTTCCTGGAGATAGGCTCCTAAAGGTATGCCTACATTGCAACGTCATCCCAGGCTCAAGCCCAAATCCCCCTTCTGTGTACACACAAGTCTGTCAGACTCATGCCAATATGCCCTCAGGACCCAGTGGGGAGAGAATCTGAGCACAAATCCCACTGGGACACTGCCAAACTCCATTTTACAATGTGGATGTGTCCTGAGACTTGTGTCCTGAGAGTCTGCCAATGCTATTCTGAGGAGCCAGTGTTCCTTGCCATTTCTATCCCAATACTGGCCAACCAACTCCCAGGAAATGGAAGCAACCCCCTGCTTCAAGTTCAGTTGCTCAGCGTGTAACCCTTCCATTTTATTCTGACCACTGACGTACAAGCAGAGTTAACCTTCTCCTGAGTTGGCTATGTCTACAGACAAGAAGAAGTTCTTTGCAAAGAGTGCTGCTAGCTGGTCATGGGACCAGTGAGATACCAGTAAATCTTTAGTCTGAGGCGAGCAAGATGTCCAACTTCGGTAAGAGTAGCAGAAATTACCTGTGTAACAAGAAATAGCCAACAAGCTAGCAGCCTTGGGGATTAAATGGACTGGTGATCAGTGCAGGGAGCAAATTATGTGGCTTGCAACAGCATCCCTGCACAGCCCCCCTTGGCTCCTGCCCTACTGGGCTGAGAAAGTCTCACAGAGACCTTTAGGTGCAGTGCCCACCTGGTGCTTTTATTTACAGCGTGTGCTCCCACCACCTTTCCACCATACAAGTAGTCCCCTTCTTGCAGTCCACTGGCGGGAGAGAGGGGGTCAAGCTATCTCTCTCTGCTTCCCCCTCACTGCTTTTCCTCTATTGCAGCTTTCCTCTTTCCAGCTCTCTTTGGGCTTCCTTCCCCTGGGGCTCTTATCCAGCCCCAACCTGATGAGGCAGCAGCTGTTCAAGCTTCCCCAATCAGGGTCAGGTAGTCTACCCAGCTCCAATTTACCTCCCTTAACTGGAGCTGGAGTGTCAGAAGGTTGGCTAAGCAGTTTTCTGCTTAGCACCCTGTCACATGCCTCCCCGAACCACCCGGTTCAACTGTACAGGTCCCCTCCTCCCTCTAATGGGCGGGGTCCTACTGGGGAGTCCTTCCTCTTTTGGGTGACCTGCTGGGGCTTCCTTGCAGGGTTCAGCCATCCTCCACCCACAGAAACCACATTGCGTGGGGTGGTGGGCCACCCAATAGCGCTGCTTCTATCCAGAGGTCACCACACCAATCATACCCCTGGGTGTGCCCCCCTTTTTTCCCCCCCTTCACCTCTGTCAGGGATTCAGGATTAGCCCCAGCTTCCTCCTGGGCACCCAGGACCTCCAATTCCCCAGACCCGTCAAGCAGGATTCAGGCCTCGTCTTCCAGGGGTCTGCCTACAGAGAGTTCTGTTGGGTCCACTGGCTCTGCTGAGAGCCCAGGGGCAGATACTCCCCCTCATCCCCCCAACTTCTTTCTCCTTTCCCTTCTCCCATCCTTCCTGACTCAGGCTCTTCCCCCTTCCTCAACGGGTCTCTCCCTCCTCTCACCTTGAGCCTCCTTGCCCAATCTCCTTTCCTTCTTGGGCAGGGGTCCCAACTGGTGCCCACCACCACTGGGTACAGCAGGCCATTTACCAACCCGACCCATTTCCAATGGAACTGGTCCCAAATCTCAAGGGGTACCTGGGCCATTGGGCACTGCCTCTCATCCCCATGGATACATTCCAGATTTATTTTGGTCCCAGGGATTATCCACTGCAGCTTCACCAGCCCCCTCCTTACAAGAGAGCAGGCCAAGGCTGAGTCCACCAGACCCTGCTGGAGTCTCCTCCCCACCCTCACAGGAATGGTGGACAGTTTCCGTCCCTTCCCCTGCCCTCCAGAGTTGGTCCACCTGCAAAATTCTGTAAAGCTGCAGTCCATATCTGGGCAGACCTGCTTTTTATGCTCCACTCGCCGTGCAGATGAGTTGCCAGCAGATGAGTTGCCTGGTCCCAGTGGGAGCTCCCTGGCTGGTCTCCCGCTTTTTCTCCGGACCCTTCCCAGTCAGGATTTTCTCCCAGGGTCCTCGTCCTTATAGGTCCTCATCTACCATTAATTGGAGCTGGAGTGATAGAGGGTTGGCTAAGCAGTTTTCTGCTTAGCACCATGTCACATGGCTCAAGAGTGACAATCGGAAAGCCAGGGATGAGAACTGCACCTCTTGGAACTCTCAGTCATCGTGCCTCTTTTACTTGGACTTTGCCCGGGTGCTGGGTACTGCACTTAGTAGTGAGCCAACAGCAGTTCACAATAGCCTTATCAACCAGGAAGGTGACCTTCTAACTCACAAATCTAATACACCACCGTGGAGCCATCAGCTGCTGGATCAGGCTAGCAAAGTGACTGGTGCTGATGCCAGAGACCAAAGAGGCTTTGGAGCACTTGCACTGGAGCAGTTGCACCACATCCTGGGTCCATACATGGAGGAGCTGTTTGTTGACTATCCCCCTCTTGAAGAGAAGCCCACCACAGAACCAGCAGGAGAAAGAGAAGAATCAGAAGTAGTCCTGGAGTCTGATAAGTTTCTGGCTCCATGGCCACTCTTATTAATACACGAATAGGAGGGATTTCCTATTTATGACTCAATGCAATTTTGTTTACATGCCACTATAGCAGCGTGTAGCCACTCATGGCAGAATGCATGCTAGTACCTTGGCATCTCCCACCCAACCCCAACACCATTTAGCATTCAAAATAGAAACCGGGAAGCACAAGCAGCATTTAAACAAGCAAATACAATGAAATTTTTATTAGATACTCTCACATTCTTATAAAGATGTGCTTTGCTGTTAAAAGTAAGAATTTTTATATTGCTTTCTCTTATAGAAAGCTGCACTGTACAAATTGATTAAGCTACAGAGTAACTAGCTACCTGTAAACCGTATGGGGGAGGGGGAAATCACAGTCTGAAATATGGCAGGGGCGGGTTGTATGCAGTCCAGAAATGTGCTGGCAAAGGGGGAAGGGGGCGGTGATGGCTGTGCAGTTCTCTGAGAGTCTGCATTGTCCTGTGTGTTTGTTTGTGGTCCATAGGTAGATATAGTGTGAGCAGGTGGTATCATAAGCCAGTGGTCTCCAAACTGGGGTGCGCACCCCCTAGGGGGTGTGCGAGATGATCCCAGGGGATGTGCAGCACCAGGAGTGCCGCCGGACAGCACTCCGCCGTTTTTTTTCTTCGGCAGCAGCTCTGCACGTCCACAGCTGGTGTTCCCCTCTGGCAGCCTGCCTGCGGTAAGTCTTCCATTCTTCTTCCATTGGCGGCGCACCTGCGGCTGGTCTTCCAGTCTTCTTCAGTCGGCGGCGCGTCTGTGGCGGGTCTTTCGGTCTTCACCCTGGGGTGCGCAAGCCAAAAAGTTTGGAGACCACTGTCATAAGACATAGCTGCACCCGGGTAACTGTATGAACGCAGAGAGTCTTCAGCAGTTTACAGGGAGGCAGTAAGCCATGTGGATGCTAGCACTACACCCTGTTAATCCGCCCATGAATTTTGATCCAATGCTGGGTTCTGATAGTTGCAAATCTTTTCCCAGAGTAGGCATTCCAGATGGGTAGTAACATTTCGGGGAAAGGCATATCTTCCAGGCCTCCATCTGTAAGTCACCAGCCCATTACAATTGCAGATGTGTTGTTCAGTTACCATAAGCTTGAAAACATCTTTGATATACACGGGTGGATTGCCCTATGTCCCTTTGCAGTCAGGAACCTCCAGGATTGTTATGTCCTCCAGCATGAGGAATGCCTGAAAAGATTGAGAAACCATGGATAGTAAACCACAGCAACTGCATCCCCCCAAGCTAAAGTGGTCTGCAATTTTTAAATAATATCACTGGTAAATTTCATCTTAGCATTATGTGTGAAGGCTGTACACTCTGCTTAACTCTCAGTCCAGGAAATGAGTCCTATATCCATGGCCCTGGTACAGTAAGAAACTCCATTCACTCAAAACCATCACAGGTTTCAGAGTAGCAGCCGTGTTAGTCTGTATTCGCAAAAAGAAAAGGAGTACTTGTGGCACCTTAGAGACTAACAAATTTATTAGAGCATAAGCTTTCGTGAGCTACAGCTCACTTCATCCGATGAAGTGAGCTGTAGCTCACGAAAGCTTATGCTCTAATAAATTTGTTAGTCTCTAAGGTGCCACAAGTATTCCTTTTCTTTTTTCAAAACCATCAGTTATTTCAGGGACATTGTCTATGCTCACCACCTTTGGGTAAATCACATGCCTGAACACCTCAGAAACTCCCACCACCACAGCCCCCACCCTCAACTTGCCAACACCAAGCTGGTTAGCAAGAGATCTGTAGCGCTTTGGAGTGGTAAGCTTCTAGATGGCTATAGCAACCCGCTTTTGGACCTCTATAGCCATCCTACTGTGTGCCCTGTCACTGGAGGGCTGGGGCAAGTTGATCACAAAGCTCCAGAAATGGAAAATGTGGCTCTGTTTTGATCTTGGCTGTGCAACATGTTTTACTTTGTAAAATCATGCCTACTGTGCATACAACAAGTAGGCATTGTGTTTTTCCTAGGTATAAGAGACATTTATATGCCCTTACATGGGAATAACAGGAGTGTCAATAATTATAATTATCATATCGTACAGCCTTTGTGATAGCATTAAATGCACTCTGAATGGAAAAGCATAAAGAACCCCTCTGCCTACGTGCAGTTAGCATTCCTGGAAAAATGTTAGCTAATACACTACTCTGAATGAAAGAACGCCTTAATGCTTTCTGATGTAAAATCATCACATGTAATTTCATGTAGCATGGTATAAGTAGGGCACCCTCACGAGTAATTATTCTTGCTGGAAAACATGCAAAATAGTGACATACGTGAAAATGAAAAATATTCACATGTTGAAATTGAAGTGTTTTGAACTATACTGTTATTATGAATTCATGAAAAGAAAAGAACCACTCATGCATTTTGGAGAAGGACACTGCAGATACTACTTGCAACTGTCACTGAAGTAAAACCTATACTGAGATTTTTATTTTATTTTCTCTCTTTGTTAATTCCCTAGAGTATCCTTTGCCACTTGTGTATATATATATATATATATATATCAATCTATTGATGGCTGATGTTACACACTAAGGCAATGTGAGTAAAGTTGAGCATAGATCATAGGTGCCAACTCTGTGCATGCTCCAGTCCTGTAGCACCCATGGGGAACCCCCGTATCAGCTCGCCTCTTCCCACTGATCAGTGCTTCCCCGTCTCACGGGCCGCAATCAGCTGTTTTGTGGCATGCAGGAGGCTCTGGGGGGGAAAGGGGGAGGAGCGAGGACATGGTGTGCTTGGGGGTAGAAAGAGGGGGGCCTTGGGAGAAGGGGTGGGGTGGACCTGGGGATGGAAAGAGGTGGGGTTGAGCACTCCCAAACCCATTGGAAAGTCGGTGCCTGGGGCACAGCTGTAAACCTTTTGCCAGACTTCATGACCAATCTGTACAACACATCACCTGAAGTAAATACAGTGGTGCATGCACAGCTGTTTTGGAGATAGCAAGCGTTGGGGATCCCCAGTGCAGCAGTTCTCAAACTGTGGCTTAGGACCCCACAGGTGGATCATGAGCCCATTTGAATGGGGTCACCAGGCTGGCATTAGACTTGCTGGGGCCTAGGCCTGAAGCCCAAGCCCCACCGCCCAGGTCCAAAGCCGATGCCTGAAGACCTCAGCACTGGGAGGCGGAGCTCAGGCTACAGGCCCCCTGCCCAGGCCTGAAATCTTTGGCGTTTGGCCTTGACACACCGTCCCGGGGGCAGCCCAGCTTCACCCCGTCCGAACCCAGGGGCTGTGTTTTGCTGCCAGCCCAGATCTCAAGAGGTGGCCAGCGCGGGGTAGGCAGGGAGCTGGACCCCAGCCCGTGTAGCACATTGTTCCAGCAGCTCTGTCTCGCGGGGCCACCTGCACCCCGGGGGGGGGGGGGCGGCTGGGGCCCCGCCCCCAAGGGCCGCTGGCTGCGGAGCTCCGAGCGCGGCGGCAGCTGGCTGGCGTCTTCCCGCGGGGACGGCGGGTCGGACGGGGAAGCCGGCGGGGATGCGCAGCCCCCGCCCCCGCCTCCTCCGGCAGCACGCGACGCGAGACGGGCGTAGGGGGGAAGGCTCCGCGCATGCGCCGGAGCAGAGGCTGTCCTCATTGTGGGGAGGGGGAGAGCGCGCACCGCCCGCTACCTCGCGCAGGCAGGCGGGCGGTACCACTCTGTAACGCTGAGGGTGAGGGCCCCACACCCATTTCCTCTGTAACGGGGGCGCCTTCCACCGCCTCCCGCTGGGGCCAGAGTGGGGGGGCTCTCCGCGCGGCTCCGCGTCCAGCGCTGGAGGGCGGCGGGCGAACGGAGCGAGGGACGCGGGGCGGAGGGACGCTCGCTTCGCCTCCTCCCCCTCCCCCTCCCCCTCCCCCCCCGGCTCGGCCGCAGAGTGGGCGCGTCCCCCTTCCCCGCCGTTGATGGTCGGGGCGTTGCGTGGCTACTGCCGCTGCCCCCGGCGTCGCGAGTTCACGCTCGCTCAGCTCCCTCCCGCCCGGCTCGGCCTCAGCCTCGGCCTCCCGGTGGCCCCATGGCGTACAGTCAGGGCGGCGGCAAGAAGAAAGTCTGTTATTACTATGACGGTGAGCGGCGGGGCCGGGGCCGGGGCCGGGGCCGGGGGCGGGGGCGGGGGCGGGGGGGAGCGGCGGGGCCACGAGCTGAGGGACGCAGAACCCGAGTTCCCCGGCTCCCCTCCCCCCACCCTCGCGCCCGCCCGGGCTCCTGCGTCTCGATCGCAGCCCCCGGGAGCTCTCCCGCGCCGCCGGCCCCCCACCGTCCCCGGCGCGGGGTGTCTGGTTCCAGGCAAGGCTGGGGCTGGACGGCGGCGGCGGGCTGCTGGGGCCGCTCGCAAACCCCGTTATCAAGGCGACGCTCTTACCGCCTGGCGTAGCAGCTGCGGAGCCTCCGTGTCTCTTGCGGAGAAGCGGGTGGCTGAGGGCGATGAACCGGCGCGGCGGCCCCTTGTGTTTTGGCCGCCTCCCGGCCGGGGCAACGCACAGTGCAGCGCGGGACAGTTTGCGGACTGTGTCTGCGCATCTTGGCTCGGGGTTCCTCCTCAAATCCGCAAACTACGTCTTGTGGCTTATCTGACCAATAACACATAGCTAAGCCGTGTTGGAAATTTGGGTTGCTTTGCATTGCGTTTCAGGTATTTGCAGCACGCCCTAAGGTGGAAACTTCCCTGTCTCCCATCCCGCCGCCCCCCCCCCCCCAAATACACAAAGCAGGAAAGTTCCCTTTGCTCTCTGGCTTTCTGCTCACAGCGTGAGGCTAAAGTTACTGGTCAGATTACTTGCTTGAGGCTAAATTTCTGCATAAATAAAGGTTTCAGAGTAGCAGCCGTGTTAGTCTGTATTCGCAAAAAGAAAAGGAGTACCGGTGGCACCTTAGAGACTAACAAATTTATTAGAGCATAAGCTTTCGTGAGCTACAGCTCACTTCATCGGATGCATCCGATGAAGTGAGCTGTAGCTCACGAAAGCTTATGCTCTAATAAATTTGTTAGTCTCTAAGGTGCCACCGGTACTCCTTTTCTTTTTGCATAAATAAAGATTCATGGGGTAAGTCTTACTCTTAGTTGAGAAAGGGTGGCATGGATGGGGGATTTTGGTGTTAGACATAGTGAAGAAGAAAGTGATGAGACTGCTTTGCAGTTCCTATTACATGCATTGTCATAATTTGAGATAGGGAGAGCAAATTCTCCAGCCTAGGATGATGCCGGAGGTGCTGCTGCTGTGGTAGATGGGCTGATCAGAAATCCCAGACCTGAAGAAGAGCTCTGTGTGGCTCAAAAGCTCTCTCTCATTAGTAGAAGTTGGTCCAATAAAAGACATTTCTTCACCTATCTTGTCTATTCAGAAAAATGGCAGATTTGTGGGGGCCTAGTCAGGGTTTCTAACATGCTGCCAAGCTAGGCAGAGTTGTGTGGTTGCCGCCCCCTTCTCTTTGTCCTTCACTCTGCTTCTTTGTTCAGCATAAGGGGGAAAAGAGGCCCCTATTAAGGAGAATTTTGCTGAAACTGGGATCTGACCTTTCTCTGGAAGAAGAGTAGGCACTGTTAGTCTTGCTCAAGGGAAGATTGCACTGATATTTCTGTTTATATTTGCCTGTCTTGCAACTAAAAAGGTAGGTATACGGTTGTGCACTGTATCAGAAAAAGCAAAATCTACTTGATTAGTATACCATTTCACTAGAGTGCAATACTCTGGCATTTTAATAGTAGCCTAAGAATTGTAAGCACCATTGCTTGGATCCCTACACAGCTGAAAAACTACATGGGGGAGGAGGACGAAAAAAGCACTGGGTTAAGGAACAGTTCTGTGTTGGCAGGATGATGAACTAGTGATCAAATTGGTCTCAGCCACCTCAGATTTCCGTGAAAATGGATGTTCTTATGGTCAGTTGGAGACTCAGTATTTTCCTTCATGACTGTTCAGACTCCTAATTATTTAACATTTCTCCTGCTGTGTGAGAGCATCTTTCCCATTGTCTACTGTGTTCATCAATATTCCTAGTATTCATCTGGGTTAGAATGTTTCAGAAGACTTTTTTTTTAAACCTGAAACCAATATTGAATGAAGTGCCAAAGTCAGTAGTTATTTTAGATTCTTTCCAAATGTAATAGATCAAAACTGCCTACCTAGAAATTAGCAAAGTTCATCAGAGAAAATTTAAAAACTAATTCTGATACCGCTGGGAAAAGTTCCTAATCCATTTACAGTTCATTCAGCATTTCTTCTAATTTCTATGCTGTGTTGTACCCACAGAGGTTTGTAAATGTTCCTCCTACTGTATGTAAAGGGAAAAGGGCTCACAACCTTAAATGATATGAAAGTTGTAATATGAAAATACTACAAAAGATATGGAAGTACATCTGTGGGTGGATGCAAACTTACATGTAGCTGAGGACATCAAGCTGGAGTTTATTAAAGATTTCTTTGCCGTTGTGTCGAAGACTTTTGTATAGAAACATGACTCCTTCATTCAAGTTTTGATTTGAATTTTCACTTTGTTTCTTTGGAAATATGTAGACGTCAAGAAGTGTACACTAAAAATTACAGTATAAAAGAGGCACACTAATTCAATGTAGTGTGTTTTAAGATGTAATCTAGTACTTTCCCGGCTTTGTAGTAATTTTAGTATGGTTATTGGCAGAGAGAACTTACTCTATCAAATCAGCATTTCACTCTGCAAATCTGCTTACTGTATGTATTGAGATTAACATGTTTGTCTTATTGACTGTTTTGGTACCTTTAAGTCTTGTTAGTTCTGCAAAACTCAGCAATGGGAGAACAAGGGTATGTTCACTAGCTTGATTTTACTCCAGTTTATGCTTGTAACAGAGTTATTAACGAAGTGCATGTTGCAGATTTTTTATTGCTGGTGGTGGTGATGTGTTGAGCTAGAAAGAATCCTAGCTTGACTTTCAAATCATAGGCTAACTGCAATGAAGGGAACATTATTTTACTTGAACTGAGCAAGTATGATATAGAAATGCTGAGATAAACACATGAACCCATGAGGTTATTTTTAGATTAAATGCATTCTATTGCCAGCCTTCAGAATTGATGTGTGTCGGCTTTAAGGGTATGTTCACGCTGCATTGTAAACTCAGGTCTGTGGGACCTGTTCTTGTTCAGTGTTCCCAAGCCTGTGTTTAAGCATATCCATTATATTGTAAACCTGGACTGACAGTTGCTGGACCTGGATCTCACAGCCATGCTAACGTGTCCATACTGCCCTATGCAGACCTTCAGACTTGGTTCTGACGCTTCAGCTTCATCCACACTGAAAACACGGTGACACTTGGGCTCTGACTCACCCCAGCATGGTCCTGAGTGCTTGCTGATCTGAGTCAGATTGATTTGTGTGTGTAGGGCTCAAACCTGAGTCAGAGCCTGAGCTTAGTGTGTGATGTAGACATGTAGTATATTAAAATAGTATTTTGTTTTACAAATGTCTCTTAGGTCCTTGTTCACGTTGACTAGAATAGTGCTTAGATACAATGAACTATTAAAGTGGTTAAGCACAGTTTTGTAGAATCATACTGTACAGTTTTCAAACAATACTGTAACTAGCACAGTTGCAGCTGATGAGTAATTCATAGACTACAAGGTAAGAAGGGACCATGGTGATCATGCTGTCTGACCTGAATAATCCAGGTCATAGAACTTCCCCAAAATAATTCCTAGAGAATAGTTTAGAAAAACATCCAGTCTTAATCAGGGTGAATTTGATTTAAATCACTAGTCAGGAAGACTAGATTTAATCATGAACATAGAAGTCTATGGTTTTTATAACCTTAATACATTATATTCTTCATAACTCAGAGATAGATGTAGGTTTCATTTTTAGAAGGTACACACTATACATTTTTGAAGTGATTTATTTTGAAAACTTTTCAAATTACTTTTACAGCTCTATCAGAAAATGGATGATTGGTAACTTTATTTATTTCAAAGGTAATTGAAGCAGATATTTATGAAGTCATTGGGAGGTGAACTATTTCCAATTCAACAGGTTAATCATTAATATTTGGAGGATTTTCTTGCCATGTTGTATTAGTAGGAGAATATCATCAGACAGACATTTAAATTGTTTTATTTAACTAAAACAACATTATGTATTCTGGATTTCTTTCTTCAACAGCAAACATATAATATTATAACAAAGCATACGAATTTTTGAATTTAGTTAAAGATTCAAGGCTTTTAAAATCAAACCTGATTTTTATTTTGTTTTTAACTAAAATAGTTTAAATGAAATATTTAGAAAGCAAAACAAAAATTAAATCCACTATGTCAGCCAGGTCAACATGAGAAACTTAAAATATTGGCTTCTGCAGATAACTCAGTCTTCACCTTCATTTTCCTGTTTGTTCATAATCTGGAAAAGCAAAACGAGCTTTCATGCTTTTTCAGGTCCCAAACGATTTGTCAGTTTGGCATGCATTAGTCCAAAGGAAGAAAATATTGTTTCTACCCCGGCAGAAGAAGCTACTGTTGTTAAAAGTGAGATTATCACTTCAACAGTCTCTGAATCCAAGTGCTTAAGTGACTTCCACCAGTTCACTGGTGTGACTTTCTTTAAAACATCAGCAGACATGTATTTCTTGAATGGTTAATTACCCTTACTGTTAAAAATTCACATCTTATTTTTTTTTAATTTGTCTAGCTTCAACTTCCAACCATTGGATCTTGATATATCTTTGCTAGATTGAAGAGCCTTTTAGCATATTTGTTTCCCATGTAGGTACCTATAGACTATAATGAAGTCAACCTTTAACCTTCTCTTTGTTAATCTAGATAAATTGAGCTAATTGAGTCTCTTACTGTAGGTATGGTATGTTTTCTAATCCTATAATGATTGGCTCTTCTCCGAACCCTCTCCAATTTATTAACATCCTTCCTGAAATGTAGACATCAGAACTGGATGCAGTACTCCAGCTGTCACACCAGTGCCAAATATAAGAGTAAAATAACTCTCTAATCCTACTTGTGTTAGCTCTTTTGGCCATAGAGTTGCACTAGGAGTGCACATTCAGCTGAGTATTCTCACAAAATGTTCAGAGTCGCTGCTTCCTAAAATAGTCCCCCATCTTGTATACACTCAGGAACAAGGAATATATGCCATACTTAGATTTACATTTAGCCATATTAAAACATACATTGTTGGCTTGCCTCCCAATCCGATGTCTGTCAGTGGCCTGTCCTCTTTACTATTTACCACCCCTTCAATTCTTGTCAGCTTCAAACTTTATCAGAAATGATTTTGTTTTCTTACAGGTCATTGATATATTGTAGGCAAACATATTGCAAGTATTTTTAGATTTTCTTATATGTATCTTGCACAATTTAATATTGATGTTTAAAAGGTCCCTTCTGCACTGATATTGTAGAGATTTAGGCAGGAACATGTTCCATGTAGGCAAGACTAAACCCGTTGAATTATGGGCAGGGCACTACTGTGCTCAAATGCTGTTTAAATACAGTAATATTTATAATGTAAATCAGCCACAGTTCAGCATGTTATGTGTATATGTAAAGTATTCTAAAACTGAAAACTATTTCATACGTGTTTCCAAGCCCTGTGCCTAATAGTCTGGAAACCCCATACATCAGCCTCCATGCTGTGTTCCTGTAATGGTATTAGGCTGGTGTTCGATTGTAGTTGTGACTATGCTGGCAAGCTTAAGACAAGCTAAGAAAAATCTTTGAGACACAACTAATAGAAAAGACTGAAGTGAATGTGCAGGGGGGCAGCGGTAGCTCAGTGGTTTGAGCATTGGCCTGCTAAACCCAGGGTTGTGAGTTCAATCCTTGAGGGGGCCATTTAGGGATCTGGGGCAAAAATTGGGGATTGGCCCTGCTTTGAGCAGGGGGTTGGACTAGATGACCTCCTGAGGTCCCTTCCAACTCTGATATTCTTTGATTCTGTGATCCTAGGATTGGCTGACTACCTTTCCAAACATTGCACCATGAATTTATCCACTGCTTTGTAGATACATTTGTAATGACTTTACTAGAAACCATAGAATTGAATGTGTGGGAGTAAATTATCACTTGGAAAAAACAGACTAGAAATAGATACAGTTACTTCAAGTGTAAAGCTTTTGAAGTATGTTATAGTAATGTAGTGGCCAAACTAGATTATATGCATGCATAATAACTTTTTTTATATATAGCTTAATTTACAAAATGTGGTATACTCTTTGGCTCTGATCCTACTAGTGTAAGACTGACTTGTTAGTGAACTGACTTGAGAAACTTTATGCTACTTTTGTAAAAATGCTTACTAAAGATGCAGCCTATGCAAGTGCTTCTACAGGCACTTGGCTGCTTTGTAAGCTTGCTCGTAGCTACTGAATACGCAAGCTACATTTTTTAAAGCTTAATTTTTTTTTATAGTTAACAATAGTAGATCCCATTGAATTTAATGGGGAGCTAAGGATATTTAACCCTTTCTTTCGCTGTAAGTGCTAATCTAAAAAAGCCTCCAAAACCTGTGCGCACCTGTTAGTTCTTGCTAACTGTTCTTTTAAATTCAGGACCATATCTACTGCAAAGAGAACATTGTAGTAGGTGAGTATAATATGCAGTTTAAAGTAAATACTTAAGAGATCAGAATGTGGCAATATACATATAGTAACTTTGTAAGTTTGTAATATTTTAATTTCAGTTAATGCTGTGAGACAAAGTGAGAGAAGCCAAAAAAACCCAGACATTGCTAGGACATCTGATCTCCATTGGTATTCCATTTTTATAGCATAACATGAGCACAATGCAGGGGCAGAAAACAAACCTTAATTTTGAATTTCTGTTTGGTTTGTCGCAGTTTATGCTTAGAAGAACTCTTGTGCACGACAGTGTCTCAGCATTGGTGCAGTTATTAGTGCCTGACAACACATAATTGATATCGGACAGACTACAGAGCAATTGCTTCCAATCTTTCTTTGCTAAAACCCTCTTGTGACAAACTGGTAGATTT
Organism: Dermochelys coriacea; assembly: GCF_009764565.3. NCBI lineage: Eukaryota > Metazoa > Chordata > Testudines > Dermochelyidae > Dermochelys > Dermochelys coriacea. The sequence continues at coordinate 88,650,815 of NC_050070.1, read as the reverse complement.
TCCCCTTGAGCCCCTTAATCCCAGAAATTGCTATCTTATTTTGTCTATTCTCTCTTATTTTACTGTCTCTGTAATTTTTTTCACTTATCTTTTTTTCTCCTCTTGGTTTTCTTACTCTTTCCTTTGCCTCTGTAGTTCTCTCCATATTACCAGAGACTCACCTACACTGGCAAAAATCAAATGTTCATAATTCACCAGAGTAGCTGTGATAGAATATGTGGTCTTAGGGTAGTCATCAAGGTATGTGTAAATTTACAGTAGCATGTAGAGTACAGACACTTCACACCCAGCTATCATGCATATAAATAGCAATGAAGATTGTGCGGCCTGCCTTAGGTGAGTAAAGTGCCCTGCACGTCTAACGGTTAAGGTAAATACCTTACGCTCTCTCTACACACCTAAGCAGTGGCTCCCATTTCTATACTGCTATTTTCAGCAGCATAGTGTCCTACTGCCTGCCCCTGCCAGAGCAGTTCCTCGCTGCTCTGGAGCCTTTCCACACTCCTCTCACACTGCTGCCACATGGAGCCATGCTTGTCACTGAAATGTGTACATGCAGCTGGCTTTTACTGCAGGCACGGAACTATACATGTAATGCCTGTGTTCTAGATGCCGTGGTAAATGAAGACAAGGCCTCAGGTATTTGTCCTCTTATAGTTTCTAATGCTGCTCTTTTACCTCTAAGAGGAAAATGCCATTTTATTCCTATTAGCCAAACATGCAGACTGCTTCCATTTCACATATAGGTGCTTAAACTGTCTTTGTAAAATTTATTATAAATATTTCCCTGAAAAGGAAGACTTCCTTACAAATTAAAGTAAAGGTTGATAGATGTGATGAATACATCTGTGGAGGATACCAGGTCAAGCTTTTAAAATGAAAACTTACATAATTATCCGGACAAAGGGCTTGGCTACACTTGCAGAGGTAGAGTGCTGTGAGTTAAACCAACCCTGGGAAAGCACTACAGTGTATTCACACTGTCAGCTGCAAGCGCACTGGTGTGGCTGCATTTTCAGCACTTGCAGTGGCATTCGGAGCAATGCATTATGGACAGCTATCCCACAGAGCACCTCTTACCATTCTGGCGCTGTGGCTTGTGGGAAGGGGACAGGGGGTGCGAGGCATTCTGGATCCTGTCCCAGCGCCCCGTGATGCACTGCTTCGCATCCAGCAATCCCTGTTCTTCCGTCCACATTTGGTGCCATTTTTCAACATTTTTTTGTACTGCGTGCTCTGTCTTCCCTTTCAGTCTGCGGGACTGGATCCCGAACTGCTGAGGAATATGCTGATGGGTCTCACCCGCATGTCACGAATGGCAGTTGAGTTACTCCTTAAGTTACAAACGGACAGTGAGGAGTCTAATGATGTCAACTCGCATAAGGCATATGACATGAGTTTGCTTGTGGCATTCACAGACATGCTCACCACCGTGGAATGCCACTTTTGGGCTTGGGAAACAAGCACTGAGTGGTGGGATCACATCGTCATGAAAATCTGGGATGACGAGCAGTGGCTGCAGAACTTTCGAATGAGAAAAGCCACTTTCATGGGACTGTGTGGTGAGCTCTCCTCTACCCTGTGGCGCAAGGACACAAGATTGAGAGCTGCCCTGCTGGTGGAGAAGTGGGTTGGCTATTGCAGTCTGGAAGCTGGCAACTCCAGACAGCTACTGATCAGTCGCTAACCAGTTTGAAGTGGGAAAGTTGACCGTTGGAATCATGTTGATGCAAGTTTGCAGTGCCATTAATCGCATCCTTCTTAGAAGAACCATGACTCTGGTTAACGTGCATGACATTGTGTCTGGCTTTGCACAAATGAGTTTCTCTAACTGTGGAGGGGCGATAGATGGGATGCATGTTCCAATTCTGGCACCAGCCCACCTAGCCTCCGAGAAAGTTAATCGGAAGGGCTATTTCTCTATGGTTCTCCTGGCGCTTGTGGATCACCGTGAGTGTTTCACTGACACAGGCTGGTCCAGAAAGATGCATGACGCACACATCTTTTGGAACACAGGCCTGTTCTGGAAGCTGTAAGTTGGGTCTTTCTTCCCAGACCAGAAGATCACCATAGGGGAAGTCGAAATGCCCATTGTGATCCTTGGAGACCCCGCTTACCCTTGAATGCTGTGGCTCATGAAATCCTACACAGGGAGCCTTGACAGCAGCAAGGAGCAGTTCAACAACAGGCTGAGTCAGTGCAGAATGACTGTGGAGTGTGCTTTTGGCCACTGAAAGGGCTGCTGGCGCTGTCTGTAGGGGAAACTGGACCTAGTCAATGACAACATCCCCACACTTATATCCGCGTGCTGTACCCTCCGTAACATTTGTGAAGGGAAGGGTGAAAGATTCACTCAGGCATGGATCTCTGAGGTTGAATGCCTGAAGGCTGAATTTGAACAGCCAGAGAGCAAGGCTCTTAATGGGCCCAGTGCGGTGCTGCAAGGATTAGGGATGCCTTGTGGGAGCAATTTGAAGCTGAAAGCCACCAATAATGCCTGGTGCCATGCATGGGACTGAAGTACAGTGGTTCCAATGTTAGTAGGAATCTGCGTTTGCTACACTGACATGCAATGTCTGTTTCTTTCCTGGGCTAAGGTATCTTTTACTTAATGCAATAATAAAGAATGTTTTCAAAGCCAAAAAATCCATTTATTGAAAAGAAACACAACTGCTTGGGAAACAGAAGGGCAAGGGGGTGGGGTGGGAACAGTACAATCACAGATCTGCATATGTCCTGTTATCATATTCAGCCTTCCTATCTGGAGTGCTGTGCAATAAGTGCTGCACTTCTGGCCAGCTAAAATGCATGGTGATGGGGATTGAGTGCAGTGGGTAAGGATCGTAGTTCGCAGGGCTGGGTGATGAAGCCACAGGTGTTGGCAGCTGGTGGTGGTAAGAACCCGGATGTTGAGGAAAGTGGGTTGGAGATGACATGGAGGCACAAGGGAAAGAGTTTTGGGACAAGGGCTGCGAGGGGGCGCAGAAGTGCTCCACCTGCATTGCTACGAGCACCTGTATCAAGTCCGCTTGGCGCTCCATAATGCTTAGCAGCCTCTCCGTGCTTTGGTGCTGGTAATTTGCATTCTGCTGGCGGACCCTCCTTTCACTCTCCTGTCACTCTTGCGCTTTTTGATTTTCATTAAGGGACTGCTGCATTACTTCATGCAGCATGTCCTCTTTGCTTCTACGTGGCTGCTTCCTAATTCTTTGGAATCTTTCAACCGGTGATAACAAGGATGGCTGAGATATGTAAAGACAAAATGCAAGATTTAACAGAGGCAGCATTGTTCACACCAGACAGAGCAATGATTCAGCCGTACTTAAAGTAGACAAGCACGGTCTACACAATAGCAGAATTTGCCCGTCCCAAAGCAAGCGCACATAATCCACAGGAGCCCCAAAATAGTGAGTAAGCACAGGAGCAAGGGGGACCGATTGTTTTACGGCCGTACTGTCCTCTGGGGTTCTGTGACTTGGGGAGAGCCAACAGTTGCAGGGGGCCCCTATACTCAACACTATCCCCACATTTTCCACAGGAGTTTGTCCTGGAAGAGATCTCGCTGCTAAGGGTGTCTTGGGAAGGAAGGGAGGGTCTTCTACTACAATGTGGCTTCCGCCTTGGTTCATATGTAGCTTGCCTGTGTGTAGCAGTGGTCACAGACATGTTAGCCTTACTGGGAAAAGGAGCACAGTAGCTCTGCCAAGGAACCTGCACAAGCGGATTGCACAGCTTCTGCCTGAGACCTTTGAAGAGATCACTGAGGCAGATTACCGTGATGTGAGAGAGCACATCAACGCCCTATTCCGCATCTAGGCATGCATGCAGCCCTAACCCTCCTCGCCCCAAGAACCCACACCGAACAACTTCCTTCCCAAAATAAAAGCCACTTATCAGGCACCTCCTCTGGTGTTTATTCTCCCCGAAGCACCGACTGCTGTGACTAGCTACTTTCCTCTTAGCTTGAGAACAGCTCCTGGCTACGTGCATCTAGATATGTCAGGCTGTCCCCCTCCTCCTCAACACCCTTGCTTCTGCTTTCCTCCTCCTCCTGCCTTGTTGAACTGGGCTCTGAAGTGTCCATGGTGGTACTCAGAGTGGAGGTGGGGTCGCCCCCAAGTATTGCGTCTAGCTCTTTGTAGAAACGGCAGGTCGCGGGGGCAGCACCGGAACGGCAGTTTGCCATGCAGGCTTTGTGTTAGGCATTCCACAGCTCCTTCACTTTAACCCTGCACTGCAGTGCATCCCGGTCATGGCTCCTTTCCATCATGTCACTTGATATCTGCCCGAAGGTATTGTAATTCCTGTGGCTGGAGCACAGCTGGGACTGGACAGCTTCCTCCCCACTAACGCTGATGAGGTCCAGCATCTCGCCATTGCTCCATACTGGGGATCGCCTGGCGCGTGGAGGCATGGTCGCCTGGAAAGATTCGCTGAGAGCGTTCCATGCCTGGCGAGAAAACAGGAAGGGGATTTTCAAAATTTCCAGAGAATTTAAAGGGTGGGTCTGATGGTTGATCACCTAACAGCAGGGCAGTAGAGTTCAAAGTGATGACCAGAGTGGCTAGAACAGGCATTGTGGGACACTTCTGGAGGCCAATCAGAGGGCATTAACAGAGCAGGGCGTCCACACTGGCGTGGTGGTGCTCCAGCCAGGGCACATGAAGCGTTCTGCTTCTCGTCAAGGTGGAGTACCAGGAGCGCTCCAGCTGCGGAGTCCGGGCGCTCTATGTGCCTTGCCAGAGTGGATGCGTCATAAGGGTGCCTGGGACTGCTTTAATGCTCTGTAACTCGCAAGTGTAGCCAAGCCCTAAGTTTCATGAAGGGAGATGTGTGATCAAAAGCTATTTCTGCTTGCCGAGGTGTTGTGCGTTTCTGAAATATCTCAGCTTTCTTAAACACATCCTTCTCAGAAGGACTTGAACACTGAAAATATATTTAAAAGATTTTGTTACAGAGGCTTTTAAAAAAAAAAAAATAGGTGGACTGAGTAAAAAAATACTTAATTTTACTCAATGACATGGAATGCTTTTAATTCTGTTTCTCTTTATCCATTAACCTTTTGAGGAGAAAAATCAGTCATTCAGTCTCTATTTTAAACACTGCCCTACTCATCTCCGAAATGATAAGTTAGAAGATTGGTAGGAAATGTAAACTCTTTTTATTAAGCAAAAATAACATTCCAAAATGCATTTCTTTTAACATCTGGAGAAAATATACTATTCAAAGGCTTTATTGTGCAATTATTTGGCTCCTTAAGTGCCAGACTGTATTTCTGGCCCAAAGCCTTATGATTTAGTGTTCAGTAGTAGTTTCATAAAACTAAATGCTTACCAGCTTGTGTCTTCCACCTATACTTTCAGCAGCATATATTGCTCTGGAGCACGTTTGCCTAATTACTAAATATGGTAACATTTAGTAAGGTGTGTTAGCCAACTCCAGCAACATACTACTGTCTAAAGTATCTTATAACCCAGTCAAGCTTCAGGCCTGGATATGATTGCAGTGGTGGTTGACCTCTTACCATTGGAAAAATTATAGTTACTAACTTTTTTTATTAAAATCATATTGCATTGTTATTGGTAGACTTTGACACTAATTATGATATGCTGCTTAGTTGTAGGACCTAGTATAAGTGGAATGGTTTACTTTAAGGTGATTATGTTCAGTCTTCTCAGACAACCTATAGCAGGGATTGGCAACCTTTGGCACGTGGCCCGTCAGAAATACACTGGCGGGCCGGGACGGTTTGTTTTCCTGCTGCGTCCACAGGTTTGGCCGATTACAGCTCCCACTGGCCACGGTTCACCGTTCCAGACCGGTGAAGGCTGCGGGAAGCGATGGCCAGCACATCCCTTGGCCCACGCTGCTTCTCCCAGCCCCCGTTGGCCTGGAACGGTGAACCACAGCCAATGGGATCTGCGAACCGCCCGACGCTGCAGGTAAACAAACCCTCATGGCCTGCCAGAGGATTTCCCGGACGGGCCATGTGCCAAAGTTTGCTGATCCCCAACCTATAGGGTTGTGATGTGCAACTGTTTGTTTTCCCTGGGGGCTCTTGCTAGCATAATCCTGTGGTACATGGTTGTGTCATCAATATGGTAGTAACACACTTAGGCAGTTCACCTAGCCATCCCAATATCTGCGTACTTGTCTGTATGTACATCAACGCATACAGTGGCATGTAGAGTACAGACAGTGAACGCTCACTTAGTTCATGTCTCGTAGTCTACACCGATATTTATACATGACTTAAGCAAGTAGAGTGCTCTACATGCCTGAACCCTAGGGTTTATGTCCTACATGACTCTCTATGTGCACAAATAGTGTCTACACTGCTATTTTTAATAGTGTAGTGTTCCGCTGCCTCCCCCTGCCAGAGCCTTTCCTTATTGCAGTGAAAAACTTCATTGAACTGCCAGTGTCTTTCCCTGCTGTCTCCAAGCTGCTGGAGCCTTTCACTGCCATGTGTAAATATGTGTATCTTACACACCACCGCAAGTGTAGACAAGGTTAGAGTGCCCTCTTCATCAGGCGCAGACAGAATAGATTCTTGTTCACTTAATGTATGCCTACATTGCAATCAAAAACTTGTAACATCGAGTCTTGGAGCCAGGCTCAGTTGATTCAGGCTCATGGGACTATAAAATTGCTGTGTAGATGATCACGCTGAGACTAGAGCCTGGGCTCTGGGACCCTTCCCTCTTTCAAAATCTCAGACCCCAGGCTCCAGCCTAAGCCTGAACATCTACACTGCAGTTTTATGGCCCTGTAGTCAAAGCCCATGAGCCCAAGTCAGCTGACCCAGGATAGCCATGGCCATTCTGCCAGTCTTTTATTGTAGTGTAGAATGTACCCTAATGGGTTGAGCCAACTCCAGCAGAAGTCAGTGAGTCTTTCTATTGATTTCAGAGTGTTGGGTTGGGTCTTTAATATTAGGACTTGAGCAAAAACAACCTGGGTCAAGCTATATCAGAATAAAACCGAAATGATGCACTTTTTTCAGAGTAGATAAATTTGGCTCATTAAAATGCTTGTCTGCTCAAGTTAGTTTAATCTGAGGTTTTTACTCTGTTCATCTTTGCTCATGGACACCAAGAAAGTAATGCCAATTTGGTACAATTTCCTGAAACTATTCCTATCTCCAATACGGACCTAGCTATAATATCTGAGTTTGTAACCTATCAACTGTGGGGGTGTTCTTTACCTGGAGGCTGGCTGGGAGCCACTGGAGGACTGACCCGGCACAGAACGTGTCTGCCTCCTCCTTAGTGGGATAGTCGGAGCTTGTTATTTTGGTTTCAGAGTAGCAGCCGTGTTAGTCTGTATTCGCAAAAAGAAAAGGAGTACCGGTGGCACCTTACTCCATAGTTGCAGTGGCTCTTCTCTTTGAATTTTTCCAAAGTCTTGGCTGTCATCTGGTACTCAGTATATGGTTTATAATGCAGTTATGTCCAAGATTAGAATTTTCTCTATGCCCTGCCATGGTCTCTAGTCTGCAAGTGCACAAATTGCCATTGGAAGCAAGCCATTCTCCTCTGTGGATTGTTATTGCTTTTGCAGTCGCTCCTACTGGCTACTTTCTAAGGTTCACAACTGGCAACAGTTTCACAAGAGACAAGCCAACTCTTTTTCAGGTTAAGTGTGAATAGTTTTCCACCCAGTCTTCTCCTGCTCTTGCCAAAAAAATGCCTGTGGACCATCAAATAGGTTTCTTGTCCTTGATAATGAAGTGGCATACCTTTTTTTTGTGCTAAATGCCAAAATATGAGAACTAAAGTTACATGTAACAGCGAGCCTACTAATAACCATTAAATTTAAATTATCATTAGTCAGTGGTCTAAAAATGGTTGAGGAATCAATGATCCACAGTACAGAAAGTTTTGAGGGGAGACGGGTCCATGGGGTTCTTTCTTCCAAAGTGGCCTGTGAAATATGAAAGTGGGAAAATTACTAATCTTAACCTCTGTCCAGTGTTAGTCTGATATGCAGTCAGAACGAAGGTGGTGACCTTCATATAACTATCTAGATAGATAATCTCTTTAGTCCTTAAGAGAATTATGTAACTTTTCTTTATCCACTAAACTTGAGTAGAAACTCTGTTAATTTTATGTAATGCCCTAGTTGCCTGAGTAGAAATAGTATGCCTATATTGTCAAAAGCTGATCTATGTATTGAAATAAAGGAAGGTGGTAACACAAAGGGTAGTCCTATCCAGTCAGTGAGCTGCTAATATTAAGGCGAAAGTTTGTACAGCTGAGAAGTCCAAAGGAAGCTTGATTCTGACGATAAAATGACACATTAATTGGAGAGAGTAAAAACATTCATTTTACTTTTTTTAAAGAAATAAGCTTCTGAAAACATGAGCAATGTGCAGGGGAATGTTTCTGAATGAAACAAACCATATGTAAAATATGCATCCTAATGGGCACTTTGTGACCAACTTTTTTTCTCAAATACCTCTATCTCTTGTCTTTTCAGGAATGATTTTTAGGATGCACTCTGAAACGTCTAATTGGCACCCTAAGGCTATTCACTTAAGGGTGTCTTAAATGTTTGACAAAGGGACTCCCTAGACATTAGGACTTAATAATTTAGATCAAAACTAGTTTATAACGTTTGTAACATTTGCTCTATCTTCTGTCCCTGAGAATCAAAAGCCTCAAAATAAAATGGAATCCAAGGTTATAGGCATAGCATTTATTTTACACAATGGACAGGGCAAAAATATTCTAGAAAACATGAAACAAAAATAAGTTATACAGAAAATTAATTACTGCAGAACTATCAGGTTTATTGCCTTCTGCTAGCAAGAAGCTTGGTTACAAAGAAAAGAAAACAACGTTAACAAATCTTAAATTTTGAGTTCTCAGGAACTGCAAGTCATCTGGCCATTAAAAAGGTGCCTTTTAGATCCAACTCCCTTCCTGTTTCAGGCAGTAACATAATAGGAAGACTAAATCACCACTGGAGTCCACTTCTTAGTTCTCTTCAAGGTTTCCTGTCTCCCATTATCTTCTTCCTCTGTTTGGGCCTGTTAGTTTCTTCCCATTCTGTTTCAGTCCCCAGCTGTAGCCACCTTCTCTCCCCACACACCTCTGTCACTTGAGGGTTTCTGGCTCTGGCTTCCTTTCTGCTTCTGAAGTAGTTCCTTGGCCTTGTTCCTGAAGTAGTTCCCTTGGTTCTTTTTGGGGTGGATTGATTTAAATCACCAAGTAGAAATCCTAGGTTTAAGTAATAGATTTTAATCAACTTTTCCATTTGTATTTCAGTATTGTCTAAAGAAATGTATGTTCTTATTGATCGGTATGACCATTAAAACATGTTCATTTACAGCTAAATAGAGCCTTTAGACTAGATTTGGTACATCTTTTTGCTACCCAGGAGGGTACACTACTGCAATATACATTTATTTAAGCAATTATATATCTTTAATATTTTCAGGTTCATATTAATTGTACATTTTAGTATGTTAGAAAATGGTGAATGATGTATCGCTTGTTTATGAAATAATTAATTATTTTGCTCCTAATTTGTGTCAAGCTGCATTGGATGGTAACTGGAATTCAATTAAACACACAAAACAACATAGAAATGTTATTAAAAAAAGCAAGCCCTTAATACAGTACATGGCCTATTATGCCATATTTATAAAGCTTGAGTTCAAAAGTTGGTTTCCTCTGATTCTTTCTTTATATAGAAAAGCAACTTTTAACTCAAGTTTTTGATAGGCTTGTGGATTCAGTATATTTATTTTTTTATTTAGATGTTTTAAGAGATTATATGATAAAGCCTTAATATATTTTGTATTAAATTCAGATTTAAATTTAAGCAGGCTTATTTTTTTTTAAAGAAAAACTTAAAATAATTTAAACAGAATAAAAAATGTTTCCCGTCCCCACCAAAACAAATCTGATTTTTATCCACCTGGTTGCCTTTGACTGCCTCCAATGGCTGGTTCTCTGAGGGTTCCTCTGGCTGCTGGCCTTGGCAGTATTGGTAGTGGTCTCTTCACTAGCAGTTTCTTTGACAGCACGAGTGGCTACTAGATAGTTGCCACCCGAGAAGCCTATTGGAGAAGTGGTGGGGGTCAAGTGGCAGCTGCCTCTGGTGGGTTTCCTTGGCAGTTGCTTTGGGAGTGGCTGCTTCTGGGAGGAGGCAGACCCTTTTATGGAACAGTGCCCCTGATGAAAGCTCCATAACCATTTTCTGGTGCCCCCGGTGGACCCAGTAACATCATATGACTGCCCAGTTCTTCTGCATGGCATGCTGCGAAACCTCTGTGTTAAACAATAGTTTTGACAAGATAATTGAAGATCCTGATCACACCTCATAAACAGTGACCCCTCCCAAACCTGGCTGGAGAAATTTTAAAAATTAACCCTTTTATGTCTATTCTGTATGCAGGTCTGCAACTAGAAGAAATAATTAACAAATAAATATGGGGGATGGGAATGCTGTGAAAAGTTATATCTTATAATATTAAATATAATTGTTTATCATTTATAGGTGATATTGGAAACTATTATTATGGGCAGGGCCATCCTATGAAACCCCATAGGATCCGTATGACTCACAACTTGTTGCTAAATTATGGCTTGTACAGAAAAATGGAAATTTATGTGAGTATAAGCAGCAGTCTGGACACTGAAAATGTTTAAATTACTTTTAAAAGATAAAGCAATTTTAAACCTTCCCCCCCCCCCCCCATTACCTGTGAGGAATTATTTCTAAAAGCTGATATTTTCCTCTTCTATTTGGGAAACATTAAGTAATCTTCGTTCTTTTCCCCCAGTCTTTAGTAACTTAAAATGAAGCGGAACTTTTTAACTTACACAGGAGCCACTGCTTGCTACCCATATGTGGCAGAAAAGCAGGGTTAAGCCCATGTGGGGAGGGTGGGTAGTTTTTTTGTTTTTGTTTTGGGGTTTTTTTTTTAACGTTTTTGTTTCAGGGTAATATATTTCTGCTATCATTAATTATGTCAGCACAATTGGCAAAACATAATGGAGGCTGCACTAAAAATATTTTGCATGTTACATTTTATTAATGGAGTTGTAGCTACTTTTACTCTCTATCCAAATATGCTTAGAATACAGAGTTTTTCCAGTGTCTGTTTATAATACCTTTAAGGTAGTTCAGTTTGTGGTTGCATGAATTTTGTCTCTGATTTGTTAAACAGACATTTGTTGCAACATTATTTTTTGTTAGAGTAAAATTAATTTTACTCTATTGTTTACAGCGACCCCATAAAGCTACAGCTGAAGAAATGACCAAGTACCACAGTGACGAATACATCAAATTTCTTCGATCAATAAGGCCAGACAATATGTCTGAATATAGCAAGCAGATGCAGAGATGTAAGTCTCCAAATTGGACTAAGTCTACATTATTTATTCATGTACTGGATTGTTAAGTACTCCATATATATAAAGTGTGAACATGTATTGGTTGTCTAAATATTTAACAATGAGTTCATGACATTGTTTCTCCTTTACGTCAATCTATAAAGAGCTTCTAGTTTTTGTCTCAAGACTACTCAGAACACCAAATGCTCTTCAAGTGTACAGTTATTAGTATGGGGTCAAATTCTCCCCAATACAATACACCCCATTCTGAGAACTTAAGTGGGAGGTAAGTGCTATGTGTAGGTCCATTGTACTTGGTCAAATTTCACTTCTAACAGTTGTCTGTTCTTAGTTGCTTGTAAAAATTAACACATTCTAAGATAAGAGCTTTATGAATAGAGCAGAGGTTCTCAAACTGTGGTCCGCAAGCTCCATTCAGGTAGCCCGCGGATAGTTCCCTCTAAGGTGGCTGCACACAAGAGAATGAAGGGCTGCCTATCTAATTAGTGGAGCCGCGCAGGTGTGGCTCCACTAATTAGGTGCCTGGACACTGGAGAAGACGCACATGTAAGGTGAGGTGGTGGCCTTGGGGGGATTAGGGGGTAGGTGGAAGGGGGCAGTGGAGTGAGAACGGGGTGGGGGGAATTTGGGACAGCCAGAGAAAGAGGCAACTTTCCCCAGCTCCAGGGCTGTGGCTGCCTGGGAGAGACGGACCATTTTCCCAGCCTCAGTTCTGTGGCTGCTGTGGCAGGGGAGAGGGGGAGAGATCCCCCTCCTTCCCAGCCCCAGCTCAGGGGCTGCCGTGGCTGGGGAGAGAGGGAACATTCATCGCAAGAAAGGCAAGACTAGTGATACTAAAATATGAGTTGTGTGCTTTTATTTGTAGAACAAAAAAATGTAGTTTATTAATAAGGGTTTTTTTTTATATATAGCACTTTTATCCAAAGTGCTTTACAATAGTTAGCTAACAGTACAAACAACATTTGGAAAGATCATTAAGTGGTCCACCGAGACCCTCAGCAATTTTCAAGTGGTCTGTGGGGGGAAGAAAGTTTGAGAACCACTAGAATAGAGAAGTGTTACTTCCCCTACCTTTGAAGAAGCATTACAGAAATGAGTGGGAAAAGTAAAAAGTACTGGGTGAAAAGAAGAGTGAGCTGAATATTGGAATTGGCCTTTATTAGCTGGAGGGAAGTTAGCTAAGATTAAGAATTAATTTGAGGGAAATAATAGGCACATCACATAAGTGCATATGAAATTGTTCAATAAATAAACTACAATACCTGAAGGTGTCATTTATGATTCTGTGCAAAGAAGATGTATTACATGGGATTGCAAAACGGTTGTAATTATACATATATTTAGTCAAAGCTCTCCCTAGACGTAAAAAAGATTACTCCATCTAACTTATGTGGAAAATTTTAAATATCTTAAGCAACAGTTCAGGTTTATTCATCTACAAGCACTTCTGGTCCCTAAAAGTATATCTATACGCTGAAAATGTCAAGTGTCAGTACAATGTAACTTTGAACAATTGAATCACTAAATTGCTAAAAACATGGAATGCAATGAAAATGTCAACTGAACTTGAACTATAACCATATTACTGGTTTACATTTGAGTGTTTTGAGTAATATATGTTTGTAATACCTGTGTGCATATTAGGACGATGCACTTGAAAACTAACAACGCTTTTTCTTACACAGTTAATGTTGGAGAAGATTGTCCTGTGTTTGATGGACTGTTTGAGTTCTGCCAGCTGTCAACAGGAGGCTCTGTTGGTAAGTATATGGTGTTCTTAATTCTTTTTTAAAGATATTAATATGACAGTAGCAATTAAAACCAATCAGTACAAGGCTTTACTAGTCATAAGCAGCATTGTTCTAGCCATGTCGGTCCCAGGATAGGAGTGAGACCAGGTAGGTGAAGTAATATATTTTATTGGACCATAGCCTGTTGATGAGAGAGACAAGCTTTTGAGCGCTTGATCGTAGTAATGTGTGGTATGTGGCTTTGTGTGAAGCATCAAATCTGTCAGTTACACAGATTGTTTAATACCAAATATGGTAATATTTTAAAGTTTTTAAAAACTGCAATTCCAAGATAGACTTGAAAGAAGTGGCATAAAGAGGTAATCTTGTTACAAGAAATGTTATCAGTTTTTCTTCCAATACCTTCAAAGACATTTAACTTTTTTTCTTAATGATTTTAGCTGGGGCAGTAAAATTAAATAGACAACAGACTGACATGGCTGTTAATTGGGCTGGAGGACTCCATCATGCTAAGAAGTCAGAGGCATCTGGTTTCTGTTACGTCAATGATATTGTACTTGCTATCCTAGAGCTGCTGAAGTAAGTTTACCCTTCTGATCTAAATATGTCAGAAAATCTGGGTGTTAAAATGTTTAAAGGTGACTAAGAAATGCACAATAATCAAGGTGCTTTGAATTTTCATCACATACATTGAACCATCACAATATGAATAAAAAAATCTGTCCCCATTTAGAGTTTCAACAAGAAATCCATACTAAATCATATACAAGCAAGGAAAATTAAATTAAGCCCTGCTTAAACTTTTAGAGGTACTAAGGGACACCTAGCTTCTCCTGTAAAGTGACTTTCTCAGTTTGAAGTTGACCATATTTTAAAAAATACAATTTTCCTACTGGAACATATATTTCTTGAGATTTAAAAAAAAAATCTTCAAAAATATGAGGTTCTTCCATGCTCCTTTTTAAAATAAGGGTCTTTTGTGGGAGTATGAGGGAAACACCACTACACATAATCAGGTCCCTACCCCCCCGATCCTTGATTTCTCTCTCTCTCTGCGCACCTGCCTGCTTCCTCTTCAGTTACAGCTTTGCTGCTGCTGTTATTGGTGGGCACTCTCTTGGAGGAGATCACACAGTTGCATTACTCCTGTACTGTTGTAGGGGATTAAGTGACCATTAGCAAAACAGTGAGAGTGACTACGCAGAGTGCTGTTTGACATACAAATAAACAGACTGGAAAAAAAGGAAAAACAGAGACAAATTACCTTTCCATTGCCAGTAGCATTTGGGGTTATTTGTAACAACACTAAGTGCAGAATTTTCAGATGGAAGTGTATAGATATATTTTTAAGTTGACTTTGTCCATTTATTTAAAATGTAAACAACATCTTTTAGGAAAGTTAACCTCTTGGTACTTGATTGGGGCCCTCTGAGTTGAAGAAAGAGACAATCTGCCAGGCACATCAAGTTGAGATGGAAAGGGAAAGCCTTAATCTGTGAGAACACAGTAAAAGATTTAAAAAAATTAAGGAGAATGCAAAGAGAAGAATCTCTTCAATATCCAGACCTCTCACTCTACTGAATCCTTCACATGCACCCAGGACATGAGCCCTGCATTCCAGCCCCAGCAATAACCAGGGCTCCAATCATCAGCTCATGTGACTGAGCAAAGTGGTCTTGTTCGTTATATCCATAGGGAAAGGAAACTTTGCATTGTGCCTATTCATAGGAAGCTTCAGTATATAGCTTCTCAGACCTCACTATTTTACATTATTCCACAATAATATTATAAAAAATTGTCCCCAAGGGTTGAGAAATATTAGATTTGAAACTTCATGAGTAGTTTTAAACGGGTTTCCAGTTGTGTAATATTTGTATGTATTAAGTTAAATGAATTTGGAAGCATAAACGCTTCATATTTGAAGATGTGGGGAAAGGGAGACAAACTACAAGATTAGGAGTTCACAGGAACTGTATTTTTTGAACTAAAGTAATTCTCTACGTTTATTGGTACAGTGTTCTTGGAAAATTCCTTTAGCACATGCACCATGAGAGGAAAGCTTTCTATTGTAAAATCCATGCTTATTGAAAGAAAATGAGACTGAAAGAAAATGTCTGAAGTTGACAGAGGTGAACAAAACAGATTATGATCATGAAAAGGAAAGGGAGGGGCTGGAGCAGTTCTTGGTCAGAGGAAAAAAAGAAAAAAGTAAGGGGAAATAAGTGTATTAATTTAGATGGAATATATGGGCCCAAAGAGTCAAGATGTTAACATGACCCATATGACCCTGTCACTGTCCAACATTAAACAGTGTTAAGCAAGGTTCAGGGTTTGGTATACAGAGACTCAGCCTGCTTAGTATCATGGCAAATATACCATTAAAATCATTTTAACCTTTTTATTAAAAATACAGAAAAGAAGGAAAAAGTTAAAGTATTTGAAATGTAAAACATTAAGTAAGGCTTTCTGTGATGTTCCCCTCTGGTTTTATCTGGACTGGTGATCTGTTAGGTCATTCCAATCCTTGACTCTGGGACTCAGCCTTACCTGGCTCTGCTGTGAGAACCCCCACTCCTGGGCTGTTCACGCACAGCCTCTGGCATGTAAGCTGCTCCTTGGATTGAATGACACCAGCCAAT
This sequence comes from Dermochelys coriacea, assembly GCF_009764565.3. Taxonomy (NCBI): domain Eukaryota; kingdom Metazoa; phylum Chordata; order Testudines; family Dermochelyidae; genus Dermochelys; species Dermochelys coriacea. The sequence continues at coordinate 88,635,056 of NC_050070.1, read as the reverse complement.
ATCTCCGGTCCCAGACACAACCCTAGGAACCTCCGTCTTGCAGTGTCCAGTTAGGCCCGCTGGACGGTGCAAACTTATACGAGTTTTTCAGTTTAACAAAGAAATTGATATGTACCAGGCTTGTTATTCCCAGGGGAGCCTCTGACACACTTCAAACCAAACACTGCTTCAAGTAGAATAAACAAAGAAATTTATGAACTATAAAGATAGATTTTAAGTGATTATAAGTCAAAACACAACTGGTCAGATCTGATCAAATGAAATACAAGCAAAACGCATTCTGAGCTGATCTTAACACTTCCAGTGCCCTTACAAACTTAAATGTTTCTCACCACAGGCTGGCTGGTTGTTCTTCAGCCAGGCTCTCTCCTTTGATCAGCTCTTAAGTCACTTGGTGGTGGTGTCTGTAGGTGGAAAAGAGAGGAAGAGCATGGTAAATATCTCTCCCTTTTATCATGTCCTTTCTTCCCTCTTGGCTTTGGGCCCCCTCTCCCTTCCCCACACACTTCAGAGTCAGGTGAGCATTACCGCATCGCAGTTCCAAACTGACCAAAGGAAGGGGGTGACTCCTGCGAGAGTCTAACAGATTCTTTTGTTGCTGCCTAGGCCAGCGCCCTTTGTTCCTGTGAGGCTGGACTGGGTTTGTCCCATCCACGGCCTGATGAAGTGTGAACTGTCCCTCTGCTTCTGGAGAGTTTTTGTCTGGGCTTGCTTTAAGCCATGAGGATACATTTTCAGCTGTATACATGAAATTATAACCTATAACATTACTATAACAACAATGCTCAATACATCACGAGCCTTCCGAAGACACCCGACATGACAAACTTTGCATTGGATGCCACACAATCATTTTACAAGGATGAACATGGGGGTGCTAGGTGTTTTCCCCAAAGTACAGAGCATCATACTTTCCTTTTTAGCAGCATCCCTTGCTCCCTTTCCTTTTAGCAGGAGAGTTTTTAGAAAGAAAAAAACTTCTGTCTGACAGTCTCTTAAATGGTATTAAAAATGTTAATAACAGTCCTTTTTGGGGAAAAGAGAGGTAGTTACTTGGGATGGCCTCGAGTTGCTGCTGCTAAAGCCCAATCCCATTTCCAAAGAAGACACACCAAGACAAGTGCATACAAAAGGAGAGAGGGGGGAAAAAACAGGAAAGAAGGAAATGCAGCTTTTGTCTCTGACTTTTATGTACAACCTCACTGCTAGAAAAACACAGGTATGGCACACTATCTTATCAGCCAGTCCAAGCCCTGGCAAATTTGTGCTAGCATCAAGTTTTTTGGGCTTTGCATTTATTTGCCTTTTTCTGGTCACAAGTTTACAGTGGTGTTGCAACATTATAATCTTGCCCAGCTAATCTAGACTTTTATTAGAGGGATAAGAAAGAAAAGAAATAAGGTGGGAAAGGAAAAGGACCTGGAGGGACAGCATGCAGGAGACAGTCTCCCATCCCCGGTGGTGGTCGGGATTTAGCAGGAGGTAGTGATGTCATCTGGGTCCCTGTCTCAATCCCATTGTTATGACATTTCTCAGGATTATGCCAAAGGAGGCCCAGGGTCTCGGTAGATTGTGGGGAGGCAACCATGATGGTGGAACTTGGTCCTTCGCCTCTCGTTTTTCAGTTAGTGTCACAATAATATGCTTCAAAGCCTACCCAAGCCAAAGTCTCTTTTAAGGACTCCAGAAGGGAGTAGTGGGTGTTCTCTCATTATTTTGTTCACCAATTAAGCCTAGTTTCCAAAATACCAATTTTTGTTCACTGATTTCTGGTTCCACACTTTTCTTGCCTACCAATATTTGAGTTACATCAATAGGCTTTTTTTTGTTTGTACTAATTCAGTCTTTCTATCTTGCTTTTGCACCTTTTCCCATCAACGTTTGTTATCAGTTATTGTGACTCTTATTCTCTCTTTACAGTTGAGCTCACAATTTGGGTAAATTTGTAGGCCCAGTTATCACAAAATTGGTGGTGGTTGGGCAGGGGGGAACGTGGGAAGAGAATTGGCTTGCAAAATGTAGATTCTTACTGGGTGACAGAATGAGGTTAAATATAGAATGCTTTTGGTGTTGAAGAAATGAATCAAGTGATCTTTGTTTTTACGTTTATTTTCTTTGAACAGATATGATAGCTTCAGTTATTATCATGCTTTTGGTTAGATAGCACAGGAAATAAAATCTTAACTGTATTTACATTCTGACTGCTGAATGTCATAGCACTGACAACTCAAATCACGCCACTTTCTCTTACATCCTTTTTTCACATGTATATGTATGGTTTTTCCAGATATCACCAAAGAGTGTTATACATTGACATTGATATCCATCATGGTGATGGTGTTGAAGAAGCATTTTATACAACGGACCGTGTCATGACAGTATCATTCCATAAATATGGTGAATATTTTCCTGGCACAGGGGACTTAAGGGTAAGGTCAAACGTGAATTTATGACTTGATTAACTAGCTTTTACTTCTCGTTTTCTTGCAAATATTCATTTTGGTGTTTGGTGATCATTCCTTCTCACAATAATTAAATTTTGGGGGGGAAATGCCATATTCTGTGGAGTACTCAGCTCCCTGACAAATTTTCAGAATTCGCCTGGGAAATCTTTTTTTAGCAAATTAACTCAACCCACATGGAAATGGACAAGCTGCTTGCTAAATAGTTGAGATGATTTAAGTCAGTTATATTTGAAACTAGACTTTGGCACTTCTTTAGGAAAAAGATGTGTATTTGACGATGGCCTCTGCATTTTCAACCATGTACATACAGTAGGAAAAATAGGTGCTCTGTTGCAGATAACATTCTTTTATGTGGAAAAGGTTCATCTGTCACAAACAATCAAAAATTGGATATTTACAGTACAATACTGTGTATCTGAAAAATGCCAATTGTGTTGGAAGATATTTCTCATATTGCTTAGTGTTAATGCTTTGCGTTTTTATAGTGCTCTTCATCTAAGGATACCAAAACTCTTCATATATATTAACATATTAAGCCTTGCAACTCCTGTGAAGTTGGTAAATACAGATAGAGAACACAGGCACAGAGATTGTGTATTGCCCAACAGGTCACAGAGTCTGTTCCAGATCTGGAATTAGGAACCTGATCTCCTGGCTCTGCTTGTTCACTTACTTAGAATAGATTATTTTTCCCCCCCCTAGGCTTGTTCTAGTCTAGAAAATTAGATCTGTTTAACTGTCAGGGGTATGAAAAATCCACACCCTTGAGTAGTGTAGGTAAGTTGACCAACATCCACATGTAGACAGCACTAGGTCGACGGAAGAATTTCTGTCTTGTTTCTAATGTAAAGTATATACTGTAAAAATGCAAGCATTAACACTTAATTCTTCTGTTGACCTAGTTACAACCTCTCGAGAGGTAGGATTACCTATGCTAAGGGGAGAATCCCTCCCATCTGCAGAGGTGGTTTCTACACTTTAGTGTTTTAAGCATGGACCTACCCCTAAACTT